>NW_024103929.1:643247-1286494 GCF_003945595.2 Pipra filicauda
CTGGCAGTGTAAAATGCTGCTGGAGGTTTGCGGCAAGAAATGCTGCTTTGAAAGAAGCGCCCTCCTGCAAGTCACCCTCTTTTTTTCTGGAGTTAAAAGCGGCTTCAGCACTGCTGCGGGTTGGTCTTTGCGCATCCCGCCAAGGATGGCAAAAATGAGGCCGGCAACAACCATCCTGCAAAAGCACACCGCAGGATGGATTTTATCACCCCAGCAAACGGTCAGGGCTGGAGTTCCTGTTGCCTTTCAGTCCATTCAGTTGTCTTGGTTTTCTTTCTCTGCGTGTGCCAGCTCCTGTTGAAGTGTTTGCTACAAGCAATGCAGCCCAATGCGTGTGCAAACGTTATTTAAGAAAAAAAAAAAAAAAGAGGCAGTTTTTAGGAATTTTTACAGCTTCTGGGAGCTGTAGGAGCACACTGGCCATACAGCCAAGGGGCACTGCATGCCTGCAGAGCAGCTGGATGGATGAGGGGGGCAGCCAAGGCTGCAGGCACTGGGCCTGTTGTCCCAGGGCTGCCTGGGGGAGGAGTAACCAAAAAAGAGCCATAACTGGTGTTTCTTGGCTGCTCCCGAGGCTCTCGGTGGGTGTTGGTCCCTCTCTGCCAGACACAGAATCCCTTCCCACAGCTGTGGCCCAAAGGCTTCATAGACCTAATTGGATATTCAATGTGGCTAAAACTGTTGAGATTTTATCACGTCTTTAATTAGCTTGCTTTCTTTCCCTCTCTCTTAAATTACTCATGCAGCCTTCCTAGGAACGACTCCTACCACGCTGCCTTTCCCTCAGATGAGCCATGGCCACCATGTGCTTGTCCCTGCCATGTCTTGAACTTGATATAACCAGAACATTGGAGATGAGACTTTTGGGATAGGTCTTGGGACAGAGGTCTTTGGTGCTGGGTAGGACCAGCGGAGCATGAGGCTGAAAACGTCACCCAGGCCTGGTGGACAGATGGTGACATCGAGCTGCATTGTTGTCACTGGGAATTGGGAAATGCGTGCTGGGCAAGGTCAGCCTTTTTGGCAGACTTTGGTGGAGCAGGGGCCAGTTTGGCCAGGGCTGTGTATGGTGGACTCTGGCAGCATGGAGGAGGGAGGAAACACTTCCACAAGGCTGCTCCTGGGGGCAGAGGCGGGGCAATGGTGGAGTTATGGGGCGTATGGGTTTCATGCCAGCGTGGGTGCGCGTGTGTGTTCGGTTGATCAAATAGCACTTGGTGCTCCTTGTTGGATTTGTTAGAAAACATTTAGAGCTTGATTGGGATGTTCTGGTTGGGATCTGTGAATGGGGTAAGGGAAGAACAATGCAGTGTTTGGAAGCCAAGTGTTTTCAGTGACATTCCCGTGCCCTCCGCTTGATCATTGAAGCATGTTAAGTATTGCGGTTTCAGTCAAAAGAGCTCCATGCTGAAAAGCCAGATGAGACTTGTATGGAGAGGAGTTTCTTGGCAGCCCGGAGCTCAGGGGATCATAGGAGTTGGTTGCCTCTGCCCAGTACAGTGGAGCTGTGGGGATTTCCCAGAACTGGATCAAGGGCTTCCAGCAGCGTAGCCCAATAGAACTCAGCCTCCCCAGGGAAAAGGGGCTGGTTTGAACTGTGTCCTGCCATGGGAAGAGGGGAAACACAGCCGCAGGAGGAATCCAGCCCACTGCTTCCGCAACCACCAGAGGCAAGAGGGGAGCAGGGATGGCAACTGTTGTTCTTGGGCAACCGCCACCATTCTTCCCTGTGTTCAGCAGCAGAATGCATCGTCCCTTCTCCCCCAGTGAACGTGAGCATCACGCAGCAGCAGGAGCTGCCTGCCTTTCCAGGTGTTGGACCTTCCAACAGTAGTGTGTGAGGATGTGGCCACTGTCACCGTGTGTCCTCACCTTGCAGCAGTGGTGCAGCCTGCCGAGCTTCTCTAGAAGCCTGGTGCTGTGTGTCCTTACATGGTTTATTAATGGACTGTGACCAAGTGGGGTAGGATTAGAAAAAGCTGATTCGAGTTCCTTAATGAGGGCTGGATTGTACCTGTGACATCAAGCTGGACAGGCTCACTCATCACATCTCAGTGACTTCATCTATTGATAAACTTGTTTGAGGATATTACAGCCTGATGCCTTGGGATGAAGAAGAGGAGCATATTCCCTAATACACAGTGTGAGGTTACAGTACGTGAAAATATTGAGATTGCTTTAAGTGTCCAGGCTGTCTACCTCCTGGGGTGGTGGAGCTGACAGCTCACTGCTAATGGGTGCTATCCCTAGTTGGCTTCAGGTAGTTGGCTTTCCCGCTGATGATTGCCATTTTCTCTGTTGTTGCCTTTGTGACAGAAAGAAAATACTTTCTTCCCCTATCCTTTACCTCAGTTTACTAAAGGGGGCTTATAAGAACAGGAAACCCACAGAGCTCTCATGCGTTTCACTTCTCAGCTATAATGTGTAGGCAAGGTTTTGGATGAAAGCCTGAATTTGTGTGGTGATTGCTGCAGAGAAAAGAGAGGAAAGAGGTTGCCTCTGGACAGGAGGGGCAGCTACAGCATGTTAAATACATTAAGTTAAATGCATTCAGATTCAGTCTGCCCCAGAAACTTCTTGGAGTGAGGTGGGAGATGCACCCAAAACAATGGATGGTGTCTGGGAAGAGATTGAAGTACTGTCGCTGACATTTCCTTTCAATGTCAGGTTTTTTTCCGTGGATGAGGCCTCAGAATGCTGAGCTGGCAATGAGAAGTTTTGATCAGTGGGCTAAAACCTGGAGATGGAAGAGGAAGACTTGTTTGTCCCAACAGGAGAAGGTTAGAACGGTGTGGCTGGTGGTCTATTTGGAGACTGCATAGAAAGGGAAGATTTGCAAAGTTTCATTTCTTGCTAGCCTAGAGCTTGTTCCCCTTTGAAGTTCCTCTGGCCAGTGCCTCTATTATCCATGGTTCACAACACATCCTCCTCTTTCTAACTCCATGCAGTAACAAAAGAGCAATCTGCCCAGTCATTAAACCAATACGAAGTGTAAGAATAAGTCTGCAGAGGAAGCAGCCTGGACCTTCAACTTTGCATTACCAAAAGCTTGTATTTGGCATCCAGTGTGCCACTCATCTTCTGAGAGAGACACAGGGGTCCCCTATTCCTAAGACCATCTCTGTTACTTCTGGGTGGTGGCACCAAATACACTTAACTCTCTTCCTGACTCCTTGCGTACTTTGGCAAATCCTGTGCAGTTTGGATTGGCTGTTCTTTTGCACCAATGCAGACATAATTGATTCTGACCCTTTCAAATGCCGACTGTGATTTACAGCAGGATCACCTGAACCCACCCACAGTGCTTGCACAGTGATATCTGATTTTGCTTGTTCTGTCCGGCAGCCTTTGCAGTGAGTCAGACATCTCTGAGCAACTCCATCTGCCTCCTGGCTTTCACTCCCAGGAAGTTGGAGACCAAAGGAGACTCCCCTGTGGCCCACCCTAAGGTGTGGAGTGTGAAGTTAGCCTGAGGCGATGTCTGCTCTGTTCTCCTTTCTTCTTCCCAATGTAATGCTCTGATGGAAGGGATGTCCTTGCTTATTTGGACAAGAATAAGCCCTCTTGCAAAAACTCTGAGGATTTTTTCTTCAGCTTAAACAATGAAATGTTTAATGGTCCAAGTGTCAGTCTTGGCTTTATAAATACTACTGAATCAACTTGGCTGCCTCTCGCAGGAGTTTGGTGACCTTTTTCATTCTCTTCCATCCCTTTTCCCTGTGTCCTGCTAATGAGAACTCCTGTGTGGACACTGAAAACTATATATAACAGTGTCTGTGCCACTAACCAAATAATTCTTGACCTAATTAAGCAGAGCTTCCTTTGGCAAAAGTCCAGCTGGCAGTGGCATGCCACTTTTGTGATAGTTTTCATAAACATCTGTAATAAAACTAGCTGCATTGCTTTGATGCTGCATGTGAGGGCCTGGTAGGATCCTGCACACTCATTACAGAGAGCTTCAGAGCTGGATTTTGGGGGCTGGTGCATCAAAATCTACCGAGGGATTTCCCATTACCCTAAAGTTACACAGGTGTTGCCCACAAGAAAAGACTGACTCGCTC
Source organism: Pipra filicauda (assembly GCF_003945595.2). Lineage (NCBI taxonomy): Eukaryota > Metazoa > Chordata > Aves > Passeriformes > Pipridae > Pipra > Pipra filicauda. The sequence continues at coordinate 647,309 of NW_024103929.1, forward strand.
TTTCTTAATGAGGCCTTTTGCTGTAATGCTGGTTGTGCTTTCACTGCTCAACAATTTTGTCCCACCTCTCTCAGGGCTTGAGGACTAGGCAGGTACTTCTCAAAGCACTCACCTGAGTAACCACTTTTTTGTTGTTTTTTCCCTTGCCCAGGGAGAGGCTCTCCTGCATTTCTGTGATACACTTACCCATGTGGTCAGCTCGGGGTGACTCACTTGCAGTGACTCACTCTGGCTTGCAGTGCGTGATCCCTCAACCTCTGTGACCCCAAATAATTTGAGCACAGAATGGGGTTTGCCCTGGCATGAAAATGAGCACAGAGAGAAGGGTATCACAAGGAACAAGAGCTTTCTTCAGTGCATTCAGTGGGGAAATGCTGAGACCAAGACTTGCAGGTCAAATGCCTCCGTTGCAAACCCTCTGGACATGGGAGAAAGTTGGACCCTTCATAGCCTCCTACCTGCAAAATAGGGGCTATGAGTGCTGTTGTACTACCTCGATGAGTGCTGTGACAATAAAATATGTTGAAGTTTTAATCCTACAGCTGGCTCTGGCAGTGCCACAGAGATGCATTATTTGCCTGGGAGAGATGGGGACTCCAGGTCAAATAAGGTATAATCTCTTATCAAAGGACTACTCTATTTTCTCTGTGTATTCCTTTATTGACTTGATTTGTGAGAGAGGCTTATGCTCTATCTTATGATAGGTTATGCTTGAATAACTTGCATAAAACTTTAATAAACGTTCTCCTTGTGCAATGTGGTGCCTGTACCTCTCTGACTGTACCGAATATACAATGTACTGTTGAGGTTAGCTATCAGTTTTTGCATAAACTAGTGCTTTACTGCTGGTTAAAAAGTTCCAAATGAAGGAGAAAATCAAAGAATTTTAGCCAAAATACAGAAGTATTCAGTCCACATGAAACATGTTAACTGTGTGCTTAAAGACTGTCACTTTTAAACAGCTAAGTGACTTGGATTAGGTGTTTCTGCTACAAAGAGAAGTTGAGTAAGCACTTCTAGCTCCAGGAATTCTGCCTAAGCAGGTTTAGTACTCCTACATATGCAAAAACGCTGTGGTCTTGGGAGAAGCAAATGCTGCAGAAGAGCAGTCATGAGAGCAGGGTTAGCTGCATCAGATGTTTTAGTTCCATTTCAGTAACTGCTGGTTAGAGCAGATATTTCGAGCATTGTGAAAAATACTATTAGTTCTTTATCTTTTCATCAAGCAGATGTGATCTGGACCCCAGGCTGGCTGAGGGTCTCTGAGGAATGCTGCTCCAGGGCCAGCTTCAGGTTTTACCATTTACTCTTGCTGCCAACCGTGACTATGCCGGGAAATTGCTCTGATGTAACACACAGGTTTTCTTCCTGATTAACCAAAAGGATGCATCCTGGTGTAATTATCATCCTTCATTTAGCATTTTGAGGCCACGTACCCGTTTCCGCAGACACTGTCTGTCGGTGTGCAGTCACCCCACAGCCATGCCCCTCCAGGCGGTACGAGAGTCTCTCTGCCCTTGCTGTCATAGCGTTGATTCACTCACCGATTCCCCACCCATCCTGCCTCATCCTTCACCCTGGACCTTCTCACGCCTTCATTAGGGGAATGCCTGTGCCCAGCTCCTGTTGTCACCCCACGTGGGAGTGGGGTTGGTGTAACCCCCTGCCCTGGGCAGGTTGGTGCTCGTGTGCTGCAGCAATGGAGCTGATGCAAGGCTGGAGCAGAGACCAAGCTGTGCCTGAGCTGTCTGCCCGTCGGCACCCATAACTGGGGGTGAACCACCACCAGAGGAGCATCTGTCCAGGGGGGAGGCAGGAGCATGGCCAGAGGGAGGAGGGCAGGGGGTACAGGAGGGGATGCACGTGGGAGAGGAACTGGAAGGCAGGAGGGGAGTAAGGGCTGTGACTCTGGTTGGGTTATGTTCCTGCAGTGCTGACCAACATGTCTATGGGAAGGAGAGAGAGGGGGGTTTACCACAGGTTTAAGCTCAGCGTAGCCTGTGTGCCTGCTGCCTGCCCCACTCTAAGCAGCACTGACCTTGGAGGGTGAACACAGATGTTTTAATTGCTTAATATTTTCTGCATTTATGTTTCTTTTCTGTAGTTTGATTTCTTTTTAGGTGATTTAGATGAAACTAGCTATACTTTACAGGGAGGCCTGGAATTAAGGTTTTGCTGTGCATAAACTGTTTTATTACTATTATTATTACTTTATATACTTTTTAAAGACACCATTTTGTTCTCGAGGTGCTCCTTCTGCCTTCCCCCTCCCCTTCTCCAAGTATTGGCAAACCAAAGGGTCCTTATGGTTGTTTATTATACCTTGAGCATGTGTGTGGGGACGTGGATGCTTTGTTTCTTCATCTCTCATCCCATCCCATTCTGCAGTATAAAGCTGTTCTCACTCTCACCCCCAACAAACCCTTTGGGCCTAGTCATCTTCTCTTCCCTGCCTCCTCTTTGTAATCATTGATTTATGAAATGCTACTTATTGGCTTCTGATTCCTGCTAGGTTGAGAGACCCATTGTGTCTATGAAGGTGTCCAGTGCTATCTAAGATGTTCTTCTGGAACAGAAGGTAGAGGCTAGGCTGAGGCAAGCTCCTAGGGAATGTTCCTCTGCTCTGTCCAGGTGTCCTGGATGCTCAAAGGACTCTTGAATGGCACCAGATCCCTAAGTAGGCAACAAGATCTGATCCCAGTGTATATATCTGCATGGAAGTGTCTACACCTAAACAGAAGTGGTTTTAAACTGGAATGGTGTCCCCCCCACAGCCTTGCTGATGAGGTGTGGCTGCGTGGTCCCTGTGGGAATATCCCTTCTCCAGGGGGCCAGCAGGAGCCATGCAGCACTTCACTGAAGTGTGGAGTGGGTGACCTTTAACACCCTGATCAAACCTCTGGGTTTTTGGTTCCCTACATGTGGAGGGGGTGACACATGGGGTAGGGCTAGATGAGAGACCCTTTCCCAGCAGGATGTGAGCTCGTATGACTCCCAAACAATCAAATCCTTGGTTCTCATGAGACACATGACATTTCAAGGAAATAGGAGCTATCATGTGAATTTTGGAGTACTTAAGATAGCCAGTTTTCATACAAAAAGGCTTTTTAAGAGCCAAATGGCCCAGTTGAAAGAGATCAGTGTATAGCCTGGAGCTCTGACAGGGGTGAACTCTCCTCCATTTATTCTGTCCCTCCATGCAGAGGTTTGTTATTGATTCTGTAGCTTGCACTGAGTTTGTCCATCCTGAGCTCCTCAGCCCAGCTTCAGGTCTCTGTAATTCTTGCTTAATGAGTGATTGCCCTGATTGTTGTACCAGCCTCTGGATCCAGTTCAGACACACAGCTGTGGAGCAGCGAACAGCACCGGGCTGAATCCTTGCCCAAGATCCGAGCTTGTACAAGCAGATGGCCTCCGAGAACCTCTCCTCCTGGACTGATCCTGCAGGGAGACAATTGCAAATACTTAAAATGCTGTATTTCAGCTCTGTTAGGGAGATAAGGATTATACAGGGGAGAAAACAGAGGTCTTCATTCCCACCAGGGAATCTCTAATTTCTGATCCAAGATTCCAAGATAAGGAATAAGGTGCCTGTATTTGAACTCGTGGGAGAAGAGAATGGAGCTGTGAATGTGCTCTCACCATCTTCCTTGCTGCCCAGGCTGGCTAGTGCTTTCTGCCACCACCTCCCTGTGTGTTCCCTTGCTGTAACACTCCCCTTCTTGCACTTTCCATTAGCTCTCAGTAAGCAGTTGTATGTCTTTGGAGATCTTACTTCATTTTGGGACCTACTTTAAGTGATACTTGAAATGGTTCTGCTTCCCCAATGCTGTGAAAAGCCCTTTGACGGGATCAGTGTGGCCTGGCAGCCTGAGAGGGCACAGCTAATGCGACCTGTATGGAGATGGACCTCATCAGGCTTGGCCAGTTCCTCGCCAGTCCCCAGCGGTGACATTCCTCTGCAGCGGTCGAGCACCTCAGAGCTCCGCGCTGTTGATACAAATCTGTGGCCAGTAACCGAGGCGAGTGTTTGTGAAACTGAAGCGTGTGAACCTGCCCTGCGATAGCAGACAAGCGGGCTGCCTTCCCCAACAGCCTCCACCACCTAAGCACTGCTGGGATGGGGAAGGGCTGGCTCCCTCCCTGCCTCCCTGAGGCTCGGCTGGGAAACGATCCAGCAGCCGAGCCGAGGAAGGGCTGCGGTGCTGTGCGGCTGCCAGGAAATCTGAACCCTCTAGGCAGGTCTGAAGCTCAAATGAAGCTCATTAGGGCTACGCAGCTCAGCTGTGTAAGGGATTTCTCCCTGTCCAATGGTCTAGAACAGCAGTTGTGTCACCTGCAATGTGCCCCTGGCTCTTGTTTGCAGATCTAGGGAATTTACGGTTGGGTAGGCACTGTGCAAGCAGACGAGGAAGAGGCATAAGTCCTCCTGTGCCCAGAGTACTAATGCTGGTGAGAGGGTGAACGTTTCATTCCAATGTTTCTTCATAGTGATGAAAGGAAGAGGGTCTTTAGAATAGGTTTTCCTACATTTCAGCTGCTTTTTATAAAGCCTCTGGAAAGTTTCCAGTCTGTTAATGATGGGGGAATGCTGCTCCCAAGATGTATTTTGCATTAAGAGAGTCTGGGAGAATCGAGGTGGAGACAAGGATCTCAAGCGCAGAACCCACCCACTCCCACCTGCACGCTTTAGAAGTCATGCTCCATCTTGTGCTCTTTGTGATGCAATGAATGGTTCAAGCTGTGCTAAAAGCCCAGCCCAAATTCAGGAGTAGCAAGTGAACCCGCCCAGCTTCTTGTGGTTAGGAAAATGCCTGTGAAGTGAGGGAGGTGGGTTCAAAACCCTGAGGCTGGTAAAGGAAACTAATTCAAGCATCTCTTCTGCTGGGCAAGTTCCCTGACCACAGGGGCAGCGTGCAAAGGGAGCAGGCTCTGTCCAATGGGTTGATGGAGGAAACGCTCCTGCACCACCTCCCTGAGAAACAACTGCAGTTCAGTTAAACCCATAAGCTCAGTTTTCCCTACTGCTCCCTGCCTTGACACAGGGTGGTCACTTCCCAAAAGCCTCTGTGTTCTGACATGTAATATGGGATGCTGGGATCTGGTTCATTCTCTCAGCTGAAGCAGTTACCTCCTTTCCTGCACCAACAGGGGGGAGCCCACATCCTGTACTGGCTCTGGAGTCCTATCAACACTGGATGGACATCCTTCCATCCTTTCGGTGTGTGACTAGTCTTTCCATGACAGTGGTGCTGGTTTCTAATCCCTTCTGATGACGGCACGAGGGAGGCCTGGGCTGCTCTGCCATGCAGGAGTGCCAACACCCCAGGCTCACTGCAGCAGCTCTCAAATTGTCTCTTACTGGGTGGCAGGATCTACACTTGCCAAGTTCTCCCAAACCTCTCCAGCTCAAGACTAGGAATCCAGCAGAGCCCCAAGAGGGATATATCCTTGACAAGAACCAAACTTCCGCATTTCCAAGCCAAGAGGTGCTTGAATGAAGTAACCTTTGGGCACAGATAGTGCCTGTTTCTGAAACTCTTCGTGCAGAGTAAAAGTATTGCCTGTAGCTCATCACAAAATCTATGTTGCCCACAGACTAATGAGACCTCGGGGTCACTGCAAGTGTACCAGTAGCCTGGTACAATGTGAACTACTGTAGTAACAGGCGCTCCTACCCTACTGTGGGCTGGGACAGCTCAGATCAGATACAGCACATGGTTTTCCCTGTTCCTTCCTCAAGCAGCAACAGAGAACTGTGCCAGCACTACAAAGGGATCTGCTGCTCTCAGAACAGACCGTGACCAGCCACCACTCTGTACAAAATTCCACACCAGAGTGCAGCAGCTGCCCGGACTGCAGGAGCAAAGTGCTGCTCTGGAGATCTCGCCCTGGGTTCCTTCCCCAGGCATATGATTTACATCCAACTTAGTTTTAATGACCAGTCACTAGATCTTAAAATGCTTTTGCAATCATTCTCTCAGCTTTACTTCCCCAAATGACATGGTGGGAGTTGTTGTCACCTCATGGTTTACCCACTTTCCTAGTTAGTGGTATGTTGAGCATCAAACGTTCTCATGGAACAAAACTGACTGATGGACCAACCCCATTGCAATGCTACTACGCAGCAGTGAGTCATGAGCATCTCTCCAAATGCCTGTTCCTTAGGGCAGCACGAAGAAGAGTGGTTTCTGAATTTGCATCAGCACTTTAAAACATCTAGGCATCATGACCCCAAAACCTCAATCTTCCCCATATTCTGATGGAAAAGTCTGGGATGGAGGCAAAAGCATTATGGCTGTTCTGTCCACAGGTGAGTTGTATAACACCAGAGAGCAGGCTCACTTCTGCAGTCAGACCACTTTGCTCTACACCTTAAGCTAAAAATGGTCCTTTGAAGTGAGTGTGGATCCAAGTATAGCAGAGAGAGCTAACAATCTCTCTCACTTGAAAAAATCCTGGGCAGTAATAGAAACTAGTGTGGATCCAGGGATGCCACAGAGAGCTAACAATCTCTCTCATGTGAAAGCTAACTGTCTCAAACGCTCCAGAACTCATCCTGGATCCAGGGATGTATGAAGAAACTGTTGTTACGCTGTAGCCTTAACTAGACACCAGTTAAGTGTTTTGTAAGTTTTGTCTTACAAAGATTTTTTGTAAGACAACAGGAAGGTTTAGCTGCTCAGAACTGCCCTCTGGAGATTTAATGATCTAATCCAGGGTTCTTCAATAATTGCCCAATTCCCATCAGATCACTAGAAGCAAGCACCTTCCCAAAACTGAGCTCCACAGATACAGACAAGTCACATAACTGACAATATGGCTGGTTTCCTACAGGAAAAAACACAAGACCAAATGTATTTCACACAGTGTTATTCACACATTTTCATTTTGATTTTTACAGTATATACATGTGAACATTACATTATTCAGTACGAGCCACCTGGAGTCAAACCTAATCAAACTGGTCCATAAACAATCTATATCAAAAAGCAATACTTGAGCAAAAAGTCTAGTGGTTCTACCCAAAGCCTAAAATAGTTGAAAGGAAACCCAGTGATTTTCATGTTCCTGGACAGAATTTCTGCACAAATGATTTTAGGAGAGCAAGTGGAAGATTATGTTCAAGATACTGAAAGCACCAAGGATGACAGTTACAGGACTGTTTAAATTCAACCATGGCATGAGTGCTACAGGGACAAAGTACTGGGACATTATCAGTTTCTGCCTGGACACCCCCGAAAGCCTGACGTACTGTCTTACATGCTGAAGGAATGTCGGCTCTGTGGATTATAACACACGGCACAGGTACACAGGGTACAGATAGTCACTGAGGGGAATTGATGTGTCCAAGGAAGTGGCTCAGGAGTCATCCTTTGGGTGACTATGGGAAAGCTCTGGCTCCAGTGACAGGGCCTGTACCTCCAGAGAGGGATTTTGTGAACTGCCATGCAAAAACTATTTGGCAATTAGAATTGTGCTTACTCAAAATAACAAGGCCTACTACACCACTTCATGCAGGCACTGGAAGCAGGCCAGGACAAACTTTCCCATTTGCCTATTAATGAGTTAACGCTACCCTTAGGAAAGCAGCGCCTCAGATGTACGCTTTAGTAACAGTTATGTAAACCTGGTATCAACAGTAACATGACAGAAATCTTTTTACAAGTTTATACCACTGCTATTTTCTTTCCTCGTGATCACACCCCTACCATAATAGCCTTTTATCTGGTCAATGCTCAAGACATTGTTTCCAAACTATCATGTTGATCAAAACTTTAGGTTAAGCCATCCAACGTTTTACACAAAATACTTACTTCAACAACATACAAAGCACTTTCTTTATCTTTCAGAAACTGAATATACAAAGTAAGCTTTTTCCAAAATATTTCCATAGGCAAAGGATTAAAAAGGATTTTAATTATACACATATGGTCACAATTCTGCCTTAAAAAGATCATTGGGAAATGTACATAAGGCCGCTTGTAAATGTACATCATCTTTATGTTACTGTTACAATGTCATATGTCCAGAGAAAAAAACTGACAGTATCATACATATTTGTTTTATGCTGGGAGAAGGCTATTCAAAAATACAGTACTCTTCTGTACAAAAAAATCATGCCACATTTATTAAGATGGAAGAAGCATTGGTTTCTGTGATAACCAAATATTTCAGTCCACTTTTTACTATGCTTATTTATCCCAATTTAAAATTTGAACAGACTGATTTCCCAAAGTGTCCATATGAACAGAATCAACAGCTGTGTTATAAACAAAACATAATGTTTCTCACAATAGATAAAAAGAAAGCCGGTTCGTATTTTTGAAACCATATAAAGATAGAATTTTAAAAAAATCACTCTTGATTTGCTGAAATAAATTTACATTATACAACACTATATGCCGGGGGAAAGAAGGGAATGGGGATATGAATATACACTAAAATGCAAATTTTTGTCCCAAAAAGGGGTAAAACAAATTACATTTACAGCATGAAGGTTTACAAATGTACATCTGTACAACCAAGGTAAGCATCACTACTAAATTAGCAAGGCTTTGTAATAAACATCGAAACGAGAGATTTCTTTTCAAACTGTAAACTTACACCTATTAACTACACGTATACAATGCATATATTTATAGGAAGCAAAAAGCTATCTGAATATTTAATCAATCATGCTTAAATGTTGAGCTATCAAGTTTACTTTTCAGTGGCCCCTTTTCTCTTCATCATTACCTATTTTTTGCATCTACAGTGAGAAAGCAAAATAAATGCTCAACACTTTCAAATCCTTACAATTCTATATGCAAAATAAAAAAATACAAATCTCTACTTTTCCTGCTTGTAAAACTGACTGTAAAGTTAATACAGGGTTCACTCCTTTTCCAACAGTGTACTTTACTGAATGGAAGTACCACCATCATTTTCATCCCTCTACCTTGTACAACAATTAAATATATAAGTATATACAGCACTTTATTTTTAATACATTGCTAGAGAAAACCTTAGGGCACCATTTAAAAAAGCCTGTATCCACAGCAAGTGCCGAAAGCTAGTCTTTTAAAGTTTCCATTGTTTTGTTATTTTAATTTGCTGTGCCCTGTTTGTTATTTGGATAGGATGTTGTGAACCACCAAAATACAACTTAACTTTTCAACATGTTAAATAATGTTTATGCAGCTGATCAATTTTAATCTGGTATAAAAGACTTCACACAAAAGGGAAAAATAAGGATTAATTCTATATACAACTCTATAAACCTGTTGTGCTATGATGCTGGGTAGACCTACCAGATTGCAAGCCAGTGTATTAAAAGAATACTGTACTTTTTCCCTTTAAAAACTATTTCAGTGACTTTACAAGGTAAAAATTTACAAAATATGTGACAGCTATTTTGATACAATTACATCATATACAGGCATTCTGTGCTTTGCCAGCCATCCAATCTGATAGGTCTCCGGATCAGGGCTGGAGATATTTTTTCTTTTTTTTTTTTAATAATTCACTCCCCAAAAATATACACAAGAATAAAAATTTTACAAATGGATGAACAAAGTCAATAAATAGATTTAAAAAAATCAGAACATTTAGAGTTAAGTTGTACGTTTTGATAATTCACAATTTAATTTTTCTTCCATTTCTCTTTCTCTTTTACAGCATTCCATTTGGTGGTCCACCAATTGGCCCCAGATCAGCACTGTTCTTCAGGTAATACTTTTCCAGCTTGGCCAGAATGTGTTTGCCGTAGGTATATTTACGCAGAGTCGTGATGTGGGGTCGAATCTGTAATAACAAACAGGTTTGTTGGTTTTTTTTAACATCCAAACTTTAAAGTAGAGGTGACTACACTTTCAAAATACTACACAAAAAGATGCTAATAGCCTGTATTTCAAAATTTTGGAATTTTCTGTAAAGATGTCAGGGTGGTGATTTTGACTCACCACCCATTGCAGAAGGGAGATGATACTTTTGTGGGAGAGTCCTGTTGGTGGAAGTAGAGCTGCAGGAATATCCTGGGCCCTGTGTTAAACAGCCCAGGGCCACTATGGCAACAGCACTTTTCTCCATGTCTGGATATTCTTAAGTAGAAAATGTGCCTGTATGTTACCAAGTGTGGGAATCTCTTCTGGGGGAACTGCAGAATAAATTTATACCCCAAACCAGAAGATAAAAAAAAAAGAAACCTGTATTTACCTGTATTTCTTCTGTTACATTAATAATGATGACAGATTCTACATTTTCATATTAAGAGTATTTTCATATAAAAGCTGGCACAAAGAGAGGCTACAAAATCCAACTTTTGAAACTTTTCTGTAGTTTCTATTTCTAGCTCAGTGCTCAGAGACCTCGATGCATTCTGCTTTACCAAGCTCCACTGAATTTAATGCTTATGCATCAAGTTCCAGATGACAGAAGTAGTGAGTTTCACATCTAGAGGGAAAGGTGCTCTAGCAGAAAAATTCACATATATAATGTTTTTTAATCAGTACAACCATGTAGAAATGTACCTTGTGCATTATTATCTTCCTCTGGGCAGGTTCAGCCATGTCAATCATCTTCTGCACGACGTAGTTGGCGTACTGGTCCTTCATCATGGTGTATAAGGCACTGTGAGGACCATCGTTCTGGCAGCACACCTCATCAATCAGTAAAGCTCTTTCAGCACGAGAAGCATGAGTTACGCATTTTTCTACCACGTTGCTGAAAAATAAGACATAAATGCATTAGGGGACTGAAGATACAACATTCTTTTACATGGCAATTTTAAATTTTCCTGAACAGTTCAGGCATCTTAATGTCAGTAAAAACCGTACTGCAAACACATCAAGTCTGGATCTCCAAAGCTTCAGTTTGTAATGACTGAGGGAGTTACAGGATTAAACATCCCTACCCCTGTAAAAAAAGTTACTTTCTGATACTTATTATCTTGTAGGAGAGATTTTCTACTGGAACTACAGCAGATATACTGAATCTCAGGCTGCAGATGTGTTCTAGTACATCTGTTCTGGTTGTGGGCCCTTTGAAGACACAACAGAGAAAACCAGACAAGAGGCTTCCTGCTTTTTGAATAAAGGTGCTTTCCAGGAGCACACCTACAGAGATTCTGTCAAATTCCTTTTGTAGAGGAAGTCTCTGACCTTCCAGGTATCTCAGAAGCTGGAAAGGCCATCAAAGCTTAAAACACAGCAAAGTCATTCCAGTCTTAAATTTGTGCTTTAGAAATAAAGCAAGTTAGAGGATTATGAACAGTTCTACTTAGACAAAGAAAAAAATTCAGATAAAAACTTGCCAGTTTGCAAACAATTTTTAAAACAAATGCTTCCATAATGTCAAGTGCATTTCTACTTAATGCTGATGTCAAAGTTAGTCTCACTAAATCATACAGGATAAATTGTGAGGTATGTTTTTCCTTAAGCAAAAGGCACATAATCTGTAATTCAGCAAATAGGGTGAAAGGACGAATTTTAGGTTCTAATTTCAGAATAGTTCAGGACTCCTACAATAGTCTTTGAGACTTCCTACTGCAGAAAATCTTTCTCAGACTGAACCATCACTTTTTAATGTGAGCCTTGTTATACTTGTAAATTGCTTGGCTGGACTGATAGTTAGGAAGTCCCATCTTATTGTCATCATATCACACAAGTTCTAGGAGAGCTTTTCACCTGGCTCTGAGATCTTCATATGGAGACTCGGAATCCATTCCCTGCACGTGCACAAAGTGAACAAAAGCCATCCCATAAACCCACAGAATTTCCTTTGTTTTGCTACAGAACAGCACTTGCCCCTTCCCTTCCCCAAATCTAATATAGAAATGCCACCACCATTCATCTCTATAAAAATATGAAATTTCAGGAGGCAAAGTGACACAACAGAAAAAAAATTATATCCTATTTGAAACACAATAAATAAATCCAACACTACAGCTTTACTAGGTTAGTGAATCTTTAATATATGAAGGCTGTGCAATACCTGGCAAATTTGTGCTGACTCAGAGCTAGAACTTTTCCTCTTATTTCTGAAACTATTTTACTCTTGTCTTCAGGACGACCGTGCTCCAGTACATGTTGGATAACGTAATTTCCATATTGATCCTGAAAATAAGATTACTTCAATTTTCTTTTGTGTTCGTACCAACTAATAAATACAGCTTTTGTACATGAGCATAAAGTTTCAAATTACTATTTGAATAGATATAAGGAAAATACAATAATGTCAACATTACAGAAACAAAGTGATGCAAGAAATACTGCATCAAGGATTACTTCACAGATCGCAAATTTTACATGAAAAATATAAATAATCTGTAAAACAAGTGTTTTGCTAGAGTATCTTTTATCCTCTTAAAGAAAGAAATCCTCAAATTTAGAATCATGCTTTTTTAACAGCTGTAATATCTCCCTGAACTTGGGTTCCCCAAGACAGTTGTGTTTTAACTAGAGACTTGTATACGCAAGAAACCACTGAGAAATAAACTTGACTGTGAATATGCAGCAAAAAGCAATTCTTGCCTTTATCTGGGTAAAAATTCCTACTGAACACAGGAACCCTTTCAGTATTTTGACAATGCATTGGTGTTTAGACATTATTACAAGTTATCTGGAAAACATCAGAGTGAATCAAGACCAACTACAAAAAGGCAATCTTTGCAATAAAAATATACTAATTCTGTGCATTTACAATGTATATTCGAAGCTACAGCCAAAAGTGCAAGAAAAAGGCTTTTTATATCTTCTTTGCCTCCCAACTTCCAAATTCATTTTCATTAAAACTATGGAAGGAAAGAAAAACAAAAAATCAATGTCTACAAAACTAAAAAGAGGCAAATGCATTTAAACTATTTCTTAAACTAGGACATAGGAATAAATTATGATAACAACAAAAAGCTCTAAAATGCATTAAGAAGTGAGTACACATGCACTAACCTGCACTAGCTGTTCTGTGTGTTGATGCAGTTCTTCTAAGATTGGCAAAGTCTGCTCAGCAGTGCAGTGCTCCAGAATACGCTGAATTACTCTACAACCGTATGGATGAGTTGAAAGTACAAACACCTTGAAATAGGATTGTAAATTGAAGTGAAGACAACTGAAGTTCACAGATATAGTAATATTACTGCAATCAAAATGGAACTGAAGATGCCAACTACTTCTATTAAAAAACATTTTGCCTGTCAAGACCATACATAATTCCATTTCCAGACAAAGTCAGGAAATGATGAAAAAGCAGGTTTTTGTGTGTCAAGGACTCCAGTACCCATACAACCAAGAACTCAAGTGTTCATTATCATGTTTCTAGTCTACGTAGCTGCAAAGGAAAGCCTGGAAATACGACCCTTGGTTGAGCACTGTTCAACTTCCAAGCTTTGCTTTGAACTTTGTAGTTAATTTTCAAATTTTAAGATTTGGACAATTACAAAGATGAGTTCTATTACGGTGGCTGATTTTCAACAATTTCACATTCCAGGATATACAACAGGCTCCCTGTTATAGATACAAAGTTTGTAAATAACTATTCAAAAGGTACAGCCAAAATCTTGCTTATTCTTTTTGCTTGCTTCTCCAGAAACTAGGTTTGTGTTTTGGGGATTAATTCAGAAGATTTAAGTGTTGGTCAGGATTGAACACAGAATCTTGTCTGATTAGACATCAACCCAAACGATGCAGGCACGTGAAAATTGTTAGGTGACATGACTAAAGTGTGGCATTTTTCATTTGCTACTTTCATACTAGCTAATATTTTCTACAAATAATTACTTGGAGCTTAGGATGAATGTTCAGTAAACAGTCACACTTCAGTCAATAGGCTCTATTTACAGTTTAGAAACTGCATCTCATGTACCTCATACATTTTTTGATATAAAAAGCCCCGACCCAAAACCTTTGGTGTACAATTTACTACTATGTACCACAGTAATTCAGTATTGCTGTTCTGTAAAATATCAAAGATATTGTAGATTTTATTAGGAAATACATTTGGTCATTCATTAAAGTAAAATTTAGTTACACAGCCAAGTTAGTAAGATTTTTATGATTCTTCTCAAGACGATGAAAGTACATGCTTGTCTCAGAGTATTAAAATGTTATTTAGTTGCAGCATATTCACTAGCCTGCAGCACAGTATCCATCTTATATTAATAACTTTTTGGAAACAAAACAAAAACCCCAACCTTAAGTAAACAAATACCACTCTCCTTCAGTCAATATCAGTCCCTATGTAGGGAACAGATCACTGTATTTCACGACAGTGTTTCCTTAACAATTGACATATGCAACATAAGCAACAGAAGAAGAGAATTGAATTTTTAATGAAAAATATATTCTAGAGAGCACATACTTTACTATTATATCAAAAATGGCACTGTCAAAAGTTATGAAGGAAATCTGAAATGGTGTTATCACAAAACACAAACATAAAGCCTGGCCATACACCAAATCCCTGGTATGTATTTATATTACATTCACCAGGTGTATTTATAATATATCCAAACAGGTCTTTTTAGAGCCTCCTCTCCAACAGATTCATCTTTTCACAGCATGTTAACTGTCTCTTCAACAGCTTTTCCATTTTATCATCCCCATTTTCATCTTACTTAAAACAAGCTGACTGCAAAGTGCCAAACACTATCTTGTATATGCAAATGATGGACAAGGCCCTGCAAATCTAAGCAACCCCGAGAAAAGGAAATGAACTGTTGACAGTACCTGTCCTTTGAATGCATCAATGATGAACTGCAGGGACTGGGGCTGAACACACTCAATACATTTTTGTACAACATGGTTTCCATTTTGATCTTTCACGCATTTCAGAACATGGCCATCCAGCTCTTTCACCATTTCGTTCTGGAAAAAAAAAAGATTATTCTTGTCTTTACAATGATTTTCCCCTCCTCTCCCCCAAAAGGGGGAAAAAATTTCATTTCATCCTAACTCAAATCTTCATATTCACTGGTGTTAATTGTGTGTCTCAGTATTTTCACTTAAACAACTATTTTAGTGCCCTAGGGCATTTCATGATAAAAGGATTAATTACTTAAACAATTAAAATAAACAATTTAAGCAAGTAAAAAAATGGATACAATAAAAAAAATAAATAAAATAAAAAAGTATTGCTCTAACTTACAATTACCTGCTGGTCAGGTGAGATTGACTCGAGTGCTTTCTGAATAACACGACAACCATACATCTGGAGGGCTAATGGCAGAACATGACCGCGAATGCGTGTTGCTAGGGCTAACTTTTGATCCAGGCTTCCAAACTAAAAGAAAATAAATATGCAGTTAAACAAATGAAGACATATTGCAGCATGCTGGAATTTATATGTCAGAGTAAGTATTTTCACAAGGTTCTACATGATGGTAGTACAATTTTGTTTGTAATACTTCAATGATTTTTCATTTTGTATTTTTGTGGGTATATTTATCAGAATCTTTTCTAAATGCAACATTTTCTAATATTCCACATTCAGTCACATACCTGCTATCAAATGCATGACCTTGAAAGACAACAGAAGAAATCAAAATAGTTTATACTTGTCTGTATGTAGCAATATTTAAATGTAATAAACCACTTATTCAGACAAATTATACCAGGAAAATTTAT
Organism: Pipra filicauda; assembly: GCF_003945595.2. Lineage (NCBI taxonomy): Eukaryota > Metazoa > Chordata > Aves > Passeriformes > Pipridae > Pipra > Pipra filicauda. The sequence continues at coordinate 662,908 of NW_024103929.1, forward strand.
TACAGGTCACTATAATGTATGAATCCAAATCAGATTTTCTCTGATATCTCAAACTTGTACTGGCCAGCGTATCTCACATCTTGCACACTAAGCAAGCTTACAGTACACATTTGTATACATTTGTATACAGTAACAGGAGGGGACAGGGGAGTGAGGGGAGGTATGTCAACTCCTGGAGTAGATTCTTGGTAACTTTGTATCTTTCTTGAACAATGATTCTTAGCATGGGCACTTTGGGAAATTTAGGAAACTTGGGTTTTGCAGAGCAAAATCAAAACAGTTTTATACAATAGCTGTGTTAAGAGTATGACTCAACCAATGTTTCTCACCAGTAGCTGATTCCTGTCTTTATTATCCCATTCATGGCACTCCTGCAACTTCTGTGCTGCTCCACACTGAGCAGAGTAGAAGTCAAGCTTCATAACTAATACACATAACCCTGTTCCCAGATCCCCACACGAGCTCCTCAGTCGGCACAGTACAAGAGAGGACACAGAAGTGATCACCTGGAGAACCAGCTGGTAGCAGCAGCAAAGTTCACACAGCATTGCTGAGAACTGTCGAACTCCACACCTGTAGTGAACTCCGAAGAAAGCTCAAACAACTTCACCCGCCTACTTGAACAGTGAACTAAGGTCCCTTTCTACACGTAAGGCCAAGTGCACTCTTTTCTTGAGTACTGTTCCTCAGAATTAAGATGAGAACACTTAATTGGCAATAATTATCTATGTATCCATCTAACTTAATATTATGGAAAAAACCAGTAACTGATGACCCTTGAGCAAGATTAAGATCTTACATACCACACATCAGTGACACTTTTTAGAAGATATTTTGATTTGTAAAAGGAAAAAAAATATAAAAAGAGTGAGCACATTGTTTCATAGACTACTCACTAAAAACTACGTTCTTGTTTACAGTAACTGTCTTATTTCTTACTGGACATTTTCCAGCTTCACCTTCTATCCACTAAGACACTTTAATATGATCCTTGATTTAAAGAACACTATGCTAGATACATTTCCTACATATAACTTTTTCCAGGACACGGCTATTGCTTTTTCTTCTCTGTGCAAGACAAATTCTTTGATAAGGCTTTTTTTAATCTACCACAGTTTTTAACAGAAAACAAAGCTGTTTTAAATAGTATTTGTTGTAATATTGGATGCATCTTTGGACATCCCTTACTCAAAATTCTTCCACCTCAATATATTTTGAGTTCCCTCATATACATACAGCACCAGATGAAATTCACACAGCTATATGAATGCAAGAGCATTTTCCAGACCCACTCTATACCATGATGCAATAATCAATAAAAAGTATCTTTCAAATATTTATGTTCCCTTTCATCTGCTGAAAGTCTCTGTAAGTTCTGCTAAAAGGCTTGCAAAGCCTGAGTGTGCAGCCTGTACTTTCAACAATGTTCACCAACAAATCCAGTGTAAAGAGAAACTGTGCCCATTATCACAAAAAGCAGGAGATATAGAACGGAAAAACATCTGCAGTGTTATACACTCGGGTTCCATGGAAGTCCAGTAGAATTCTGCTATGATGTTATGACAAAACCAGTTAAATTTCATCAGATTTACAGCATTTTGTTTGCATTTCCATCCATACACTTAGTGCTATGCTTACCTCAAAGAACTTCTGTATTACATAGTTTCCAAACACATCAGTCATCAATTGATATGCTGCTTGCAGGATCTCATTAAATACCATCTGGCGCTCAGCTGGAGTAGCTCGCTCCAGCTTCTGCTGTATAAATCTAAGTGCAAAAATAGTACATTATGCTTTATATCAACAACAGGAAAACCTCTCAAACACTGTTTCAATGAGACACCTCAAAACTCTAAAGAAAGCATTCAACATTTATAAAATTTATTAAAATGAAAGTAGTGCCTTTGCATATAAAAGGATACATTTCAGTAAAATTAAGACTTAAAACCTTTCATTTGAAAAGGATTAAAGATGAAAAGAATAACAACAACTGAGTACCTGATGATGTACTGATGAAAAATAGTTTTGCATTCCAGATGCCACATACTTTGTTTTCTTAATCAACGCCTTTTTGGTACCTAAATGCTAGAGTTTACAAGTCTAGTTATGAGGCTATTTCTACACTGAGAACTTCTATAGGCAGCTAAATTAATACTACTTTTATAATGAAATTTCCTAGAGAAGAAAAAGGTCATCATAAGAGCATGTGCTCCAACTAATGGCACGCTTTGAATTAAGATGACTAGCAGCTCATTCAAACGTTCGATGCTAATAAAACAGTATCAAAGCAGTAAAATATTATTAAGCCATTGACTGTACTATAATAATTACCTAGAACCATGCTGGTCTTGGGAAAATTCAACAATATGTCCGACAAGGTCCCTTAGTTGAAGATTAGGGAAACGGTTGTTTCTGAAATCTTCCAGCAGTCGGCTACGTCCAGAAGGCATAATGTCAGACCTACTGTAACGGAGGCGCGAAGGAGGGAAGAGCTGACTGGTGGAGCTAAAGAGACTGGAGGTACTTGCTGCACTGCGATACTTTGCTTCGGCTCCGGGTGCTGCAGAAATATAGCGACCACTACCATTTGTCAGTCCTCCTACAAGGAAGCAGCTCTGTCAGTAAAGGCCGTGAGGAAAATAAGCAACAGCAAAACCAGCAAGTGTACTAGAACTACGGATACACCCTGGAGCCAGAGAAAACAACAGTGCTGTCTCATTATTGGCATTTACCTCATTATGGTTGGAGGAGTTAGATAGTTTTATCTTCCAATAAATAAAACCATTCTCCTCCTCATTTTTATTTTATGTGAAGGGCACCAGGAAAAGAAATGTCATTAGAAGAATGTATCAAAGCAGGTAAAGTGAGCACCCACTCAGGCTTAGAGAAACTTTTAGAATTGGGTGGGTCTTAAGCTTAGTGGGCAGATTTGCACTCCACAAGTCATACTGGCTTATACCCTTGTTAGTAGTCTTGAAGTTAGCCAATTGTTTCAAAATAGACCATGAAATCTGAACTACCCTTCAGTCCCTACTGAGGTACCTTTGCAAATTACAGTGTGTAAGGGCATTTTTGGGGAGGCACGTGTGGTGCCTCTTGTCATGCTGTACCTGTCCTGCAGGATATTTGACAACTTTAGCATCCCAGGCTTTTAACCTGATACCTCTTGTAAGCACTAAATATGTCAAATTTCAAACCAGGTAACTAAGAATGTTCTACTTAATTCTAAACCAACTACAGATATAGCAAACTGAAGCTCCTTTCCTTGATGCACAAACACTCATCACTCACACTAGACTTCATCCTTCCTTACTTTTGAAGAACTGAATTGCTTTCCTATGTCTGGGTCCTACTCCTTTTTGCTAGTGGTTCCACCCACAGCTCATCACCTCACGGTCCTGTGCATTTCTCCTCTCTCTGATCAGTTTGTGTCAATCTGAACTGCTCCAGTAGGCCTCTCCGCTCCACTTTACAACAAGCAGGAAGAACCACGCAAAGTATCTTTCCCAACTGCAGTATGACTTTCTAAAGGGATACTCTTACTATACTGCAAGCAGAAATAGTCAGACAATTGCCACCTAGAAACCTCAACTCTACTACTAAAACCAAACTAAATAAACAAAAAATCAAACCCAAAAACTTCCCTAAAAGTACTGAGCATGAATTGGAAAAGGAAAGAATTTGTTTCCTGTCTGGAAAGTGACATAGTAACTGAAGCCCTTTCAAAGTCAACAGAATAAATACAGACATTTGAATTTAAAACAAATTGCAGTATGTGCTGTTTGAATGGTGCTCTATTACAAACTTAATTAAAAAAAAAGGAAAAAAAAAAGAAAAATAAAAAAAAGAAAAAGGAAAAAAATTAAAAAAAAAAAAATAAAAAAGAAAACAGCTGACAGTGCCCCAGCCAAGCCTTCTTTTAGTTCCAAGTATTTATAAGGCCAGGCAACAACAGTGTTATGGTGGACTGGAAATGTATTAATGGTAAAGTTATCTTTTTCAAAAGATCAAATTGCAATACCAGAATCTGAGATGTTAGTGCTCTGCAAGACATATCAAGCATCACATTTATTGCACTGTATAGTATTATGCCCTAAAATAGGAACAATTAGTATTTATTTTACGATTAGTTTTCAAAATTTAGTGATAAGCATCAGTGAATATTTTATGCCCCACAATACCTTTTAAAAACCACTACACTTTCTTTTAAATTAAAGCCTCTTAATTCTTCTCAGCTAGAAAAATCAGAAACTATCATTTTTAGTTTCCATTGACAAGCACTATTTCCAGAAAAGAGGTGACAGCAACATGGTATTAACAAACAAAAGGAAAAAAGAAACCCAACATTCTGCAGGTGAAGCAGTATGAAGAGTGATGCTCTGCGGTCATTTCTGTTCTAGGAAAGGCCTTCCAAGGAACAAAAAGTTATGCAGCTGAAATTATGGTATTTCTCATCTAGACTATGTAAATATAAGAATGCAATCCTGGCTTCCCTGTCAGTGCTGTGCAGTAACACTATTTAATATCACGAGAGGGCACCAAAGCCCATTTGAAAGGAAGTTATAGGCTACTCTTCTGTTGTAGCATCTCTATTGCTCCACTCATCACATGCTCAATTCTGTGCCAGAAACTAACAGGGCAGTTTTGATCATATGCTCACAATCAGCATACAGTTATAGAATTGATCATGTGAATCAGGAATTGTTTCAGCTTTTTTTTTACCTGAGCCTTCATGTCTGTATAAATTAAAAGTGACAATTTACCCAGCGACTAAACCAGAAACTAAGAAACTTGGTAGCTTTTAACAAATATGCTATCTATGTGTAATATACAATACATTTCACACTCAGGATTATCAAGCCTTTTTTTCAGTCTAATTTGGGAACCATCATCTTTTAAGACTTGTAAGATGACTATGCTGCAACTGGGAGGTTCCTGTCTCGCCTGTGAAACTATTTCAGACAATCACATTAAGCAGGACCATTATACAAGAAGGCTGAAAGCATACCCACTGTGCCTACAAGAACCTGTCATACCCAAAAGCACACAGAAAGCTTAACCTTGGAAAATACTGGACACTATTACAAAAAAAGAGTAATCTAATACATAATTAGCTTTTCTTCTCATGTAACTTTTCACATTACAGTAATGTTATGGCTCAGTGTCAACTTTGCAGATTTGAAAAACAATAAAACCCCCAAAATAAAAGCATATTGTCATAGGTACTTATTACATGCAGACATACTTGTGTGTACAATTGCATATTTTCTTAAAATCTTGTACTTATTATTTTCTTAGTCCAAAATCCCCAAAGCATTAGTGTGGACATTACAGATACCTGGTCTCCTTCCTGAAAACAGTGTCAACAGCTTAGAAAAAAAACGCCTGAAACCTGAACTCTAGTTACCCGAATCCTTCTGGTTAGCCTGCAGCATCCACATGCTCTTCAAGAACTCGGGACACTTGTTTTACAGATTCTGATTCCAAACTAGGAACTAGGTCTTATAAGGTACTTGGGGAACATACCCTACTGAATAAAGCATTAAAAAATTTAAATACTTATTAGGCATCAGTATAGCCACACAATTCCAAACTCTTGGGGAATAAAGCGTGCAGTTCATACTTCACATAATCATTTAGCTATCACTTCTGGTCTCATAAAACAAAGATGCACTGAATAATATTAAGTTGTTTTACAGTTTAATTGAACCTAAATCCCTGTGGCTAGTCCATAGAGAAGGCACAGAGATATAAAGGGGATATAGATCATCTAAACCAGCATCTTACTAAGCTTTAAAAACACAAAGCATGTAAAATTATTAACTCCTTAACACGGATAGCGTATTTAATGTTAAGGAGAACATGAAAAAAATATTAAAAACTAGATCTAGGCACATTTATTTTGATAGCATTAGTCTGTTAGTACTTTTCATTTGTTTCTACTTAAGACAGAAACCAGATCTACCGCACAGTAACTGTTTTTACAGTATTTACTGTGTCAGCAGTATTTTCTAGTAACATTCTATAAAGTATTTGTTCATTTGTAAAAAAGTAGCTTCATCTCATCCTCAGCTAAAAGTTTCATCTTCATATGGAAAACAGAATTGCACATATCTACGTACACGTTGTGTATACTTAAGGAATTGATGGAAGTGCTTATTATGCCTGTTTTACTGCAGCCCTACAGAGTAGGTAAAACAGCAGAGGCCAAGCAAAGCTCCCCATTCTGCCTCGGCCAAGTAGCCTTTACTCTTACCCACAATGACCACCTCTGAAGATAAAACAGCATCAATCCAAACTACTAACAAGCTTGGCTTGCAACACAGAAAATAATTACCTCAAAAAGCCCAGAATTTAAAAATCCTTCTCTACACTAATGCTGCAGTGTACCATTAGAGTAAGCACTACCAACCTAAAAGGATTTTTATGACATAGGAAAAACACTTCCCCTTGCAGTTCTTTGTCCCTGGGAGTGAAAGGGTAGTTCAAATTCATGACCTTACTGCTCCAACTGATTACAGTAAAGAAGCAGTTACAGACAACTGACAAATCCCTTCAAATATAGGAAAACTGACACTAGCACAAAGTCATTAGCACATTCCTATTTTAGGATATTGGATAAAAGTTGGTGAGAAGAGATGAAAACAGTAAAATATCATTAATTTCTTGTAAAAGGGAAATTGGTCTTTTAAGCTACAAATTGCAGCAGTGTCTGACAAAGGGGTTATAAAATCATGCACCCTTTCCCAGTATTGTGCTCTAGATTCTGGTGGCTGAAACAGGAGCAACCGAGTTTGATGCCCATTTTAAAACAGGAGTTAAACTTAGCTGAACCTGTTGATACAAGCAGGCAGGACAAGTTTTGAAGGTGGAGGGAGAGCTGTGTTTGACAGGCATTATCAGAATACCAATGGAAACTGCATGCAGACATGAACTTACAATGTTGTTCTACTCTGAAAAGTGACTACATGATAATCATATCCTTCTTAAAATATACTGCCGCTGTTCAGTATACCTGAAATTATACTGATTTCAGGTATAACTTCTCATTTGGTGAGAAAACTTTGACTGTTTTTTTTTTTATTTTTTTATATGTGAGAACAAAATACATGCTTCCAAGAGTGGTTGATGAACAAACCAGAATAAATGTAACAGGACAGACAATTAACTGCAGAAATAAGTCTTTAACTCTGACATGGTGCACCTTGGATATAAATGCAAAAATATGACACAGGGTAGAGGTGCAGGAAAGGTTAAAAAAATTACTGCGTCTTTTGTGAAAGCAAATATCCAAACTACCTCCATTTCCAAATTTCAGACTGATTTGGTAACGTAGCAAAAACTTTACCAGTAATCAAGGTCCACTTCACTTGGCAGATGAAGAGGACACATGGAAGCCAATGAGGTTGTGTCAATTTTCAGAGTACAACTGTATATTCTGGCCATTACACACTGATCTAGTACATGATTTTAACAAACTATTAGGCTTGGTTCACACTGCCAAACAGTTTGAAATGGGTCGAAGTCAGTATTTAACAATTTCTGCTGATAGAGGCAATCCTCTATACTGATCACAGCTTATTTTCCCAGAACTGAAAAAAAGTCTTTTAACATTTATCAAATGTGAAACAACACAAAACTTTGAATGTTTTAAATTTTAGATAATGCCTTCCAAAATTTGATTTAAGTATAGTTTTCAGCAATATGAAAACTATTGTGAGAGTACTTTGAAAAGAAAGAAAGAAAAAGATTTCCATGATAACCCCATTGTCAGATGTTCAGAACTTTCTCAAAAGCCTCCATTTGGGCTGAAACTTTCCATGCTTGGTCTCAGCCCAAAGGTGCACTTTGTAGACCTGAAAAAGGAAAAAAGGTAAGTAAAAAAAAATAAAACGTGCTGAAACATCCCCTTGCCCAGTTTTAGTTCGGGTATTCAGCACTTAACCATGAAGGTGATACTGAACTGTAAATGTAATATATTTTAATTATTTAACCTCGTTATACAAATCACTCACACATTTCTCACTTAAAAGTGTATCCTGGTAGACACTTCTGAAAATTTTTTCCTGTTGTATTTGCACTAAGAGAAGTATAGGAAATTCGGTTGCCTATTGCAAGCATAGAACTGTGCCCTGAACAGTAACTGGAGCAACAGGCAACTCAATCTTGAATTACATCCAGTTTCACTGTATGATTTTAGCATCCAAATTAAATGACCAAAAATATTCGCAGTAAAAAAAGAAAAAGTTTATCAGGTAACCTCAGGTTAGAGGCATTATTTTCTAAATATACTCTAGACTGTGGTGGGTTTTTTTTAGATTTTTAGTTTTATTTTATTTTTAATTTTTTTAGAGAAAGGTTGAGCTCCCATGTCATCTGAGTAGCCAAAAAAATTTCTAAGAGATTATTATCAGCATTCCTTTAAAAAATAGATCTGATAACAGAGAGCCACCACTGACAATGCCTTTTTTACTTCTTTCACAAATGCCTTTTTTTTTTTTAATTCCACCAGCCTGGTGATAAACTGTCTTCCTGCCCAACCATCTGGGCCATGAGTTGTAGGCTGACTGATTCAAAAATCACCTTTCAACACATTTTACATTGAGAGCACCGCTCACTCTTCTACTTTATCATGGTAAGGGGGCACTAGTGAAAGTCACTTCACTGTTAAACACATCATCTTAAAATGTCTTTAAAGTGGTAACACACTGAAGGAGAAACAAAATTAATGCACCTTTGCTTGTCATATTGTGGAAACATAATAGAAAAAGCACTGGGCTCTCTATCGGGATTCTGCAAGGGAAGAAAAATCAGTTGTTGGCCCAATACTGCCAAAAGCTGAGTGCTCTCCACTGTCAAATCAACGAGCATTTGAGCGTGCTCTTCACCTTTCTTCATTACAAAACTGTTTAACAGCAAAGGTAATGTGACATCTCTTATGCAACATATATTTTACACATAGAAATACATACACACATACAAACAAAAAGTGTTTTTTTGGTTTTTTGTTTTTGTTTTTTTTACCTAAATGCAAACTGGATGAGGATCCATGTGATGAAAGTGATGGCGGTGGCGTAAGTGAATGTCCTGGCGTTTGGCTTGGCAGAGGCATGCCTATTGGACTTGGAGAGGAGGAAAATCCCAGACTATTGTAAAATGGCTGCCCTATGGGTGCTAGGCTGCTACTAGATCTTTTGTACAAGTCAGAGCTAGTAGATAGAGAATCTCTCCTTGTGGCACTACTACTTGCAGAACTGCCAACTGAAGAAGAAATAAAAAGACCCTAATTACACAGTGTCAACTGAATAAAACCTATCCCCAACTACAGCTGGGCAACAACAGATGCGATCACAATAATTACAGCAATCGTTACGACAAAGACAATTACTGTGATAACCACACATGCTTTTAAGTAAATCTAAGTGGGTATAAACACACCACTGGCAAGTAATTTCACCAATGTCCACGTCTTTCAACATTTCATACTAGACTTCTCACAGTAATATTGCAGTACTCTGTTTTAACTGCCTGGCTTCAGGCTTCGGGAGACATACGGAATTTGTAAGATTAGATTACACTGTCACTCTATAGAATAAATGATTCTAAAAATATTTCCACGAAATTCTTTGATAAAACTTTTTCCATCATAAATTATTAGTCAGACAGTGATACTCATTTCAGGAAAAAGTCTAGAGGCAATTACTTGTTGTTTAAGGGTTCACAGAATGATCTATGTTGCTGTTCAGCTGTTTCTGAACTTCCTCTTGTTTGTGAACCCCTCACCTGTAGGAAAAAAATGACTACTTAAAATTCCCTATGAGAATTACGGCTCTCAAAGAAGTATTTTGAAAAGAGGGAACAGGCTAAGAAGAAGATGAGAAGCAGAGCAGAGATAGGAAAATTAAGGTGAGAAATTAAAAATGTGATTTTACTGCTATCAGTGTTTCTGAAAGTCAAATTAGACTAGAGGCTTTGGATAACAATGTATTAGTGAAGGACTGGTTATCCTGCACAGCATCATTCAGCAGGGCGATGAACAGTCTAGGACAAATTAGGACAACAATAAAAAATTTTTAGAAATGTTAAATTCTAGTATCTGCTGCATACTAGTGAAATATTAAACTAGAGTGCTTATTTTAAACACTAGAACATTGAACAAATGAACTTATGAAAAAAAACAAGACTATGGATATTTTAATAACAAATATGTTTCTTAAGCTAAATTTGGAAAATTGATTTCTACTTCAATTTAAAAAGGAAAGGCTGGAATTTATATTTCCATGATCTTTACCCTTTTTAAGTACCTTTCTACTAAAGCTGGTAGCATGGCCCAATAAAAAGTAATGGCCCAATATAAAGGTCGCCTGATACTTCGACTTTAAGAAACTGATTTGTTTTCTCATCACATTAGTAACTTGGCTAATATTTTTTCACAGCAGGTACTTACTCGGACAACATTTTTCAAAGAACTTCTGTCCAAACACTGTCATTTCAGAAATATTGTCAAGGAAAAGTGTTTTATCCTTATTAAAATAATCCAACTACCTATTTGAGAAGGTAAAGTTTTCATGTACTCAGACCAAATATGCCAGCAACAGGAGACCTTTATTTTCACTCTCTTTGACTGAACTAAAAATCTCTGCAAAATCACAGTTCATCCCAGTTCAGCACAGATCTGCTACAGACTCATAGCTGAAAACTCCTGACCATACACAGCGCTTCTGAGATGGCTGATAAAGGTTTTTCCCTGCAATTGAATTTCTAGGCTTCTGTCTGCCATGTCAAAAACAGACTCTTGAAACTGCTGTCCAAGATTCCACCTTGCGTTGGGAAGGCCCATCAGGCAATGTGGAAAGGATATTTTCTATTTCAAGTGCAGAGGAGACAAAAGCCAAACACAAGAAATAGACTAGGGAGGGGGGAAAGAGAAAAAAGGAAACCAGAAGAAGGAGGAGAGAAAGGTCAGACAAAGGAGCCAACAAGGAGACTGCAAGAAAAACTAGAAAGCACTTTCAGTGAGGATGAGAAGAAAGCAGATCTGAAGAAAAGTTAGGCTCTAGAAGGTGTATGTGACTGTGGGGCAAAAAGACTGGAATAATAAGCTGATGATGGGAACATCACACAGTACGAGCAGAAACAGAAACATATTTAGGAGGGGGAAGCAGGAGATAAATGTTGCCTGGAAACTGGGAAGGAAGACATACTAGAGGAGAAGCCAGAAGGAAAAGATACTGGACTAACTAGGCAAGGAGATTGAGAATAAGAAACCAGAAGAGCAAATTAAGGCAACAGTTGAAAGAAATCTCAAGCTTTGAAACCAGCTCTACAGGTTCTGGCTCAGTAAACCACATAAATGTTGATACAATGCTACACGATGGATTGTTGTATTTCCATCTTTCAGGGTTTCTTACTCAGCTAAATTACTGCAGCTTACCAAGTTACCAAATGCAGCTGAGCTACATTTTCACACACACAAGCAAAGCTCACAAAACCCAGCAGATAATTTGCACTAGCTTACTCCTCTTTGCCCCTGCCTAATCTAATGCAATTACTCTACAGCTGTTACAAGCCAGGAGAAGGCATTTGGAAAGCTGCCACAGTTGATCTAATTCTCGGCTACCTGTTAAGCTGCAGTAACTTATCATCATGTACCTAAACCTTTAAAATGGAGGATGAATAACTTTAATATAAAAGAACAGAGACTGTAAGTACATACAGCCATTACAGCAACATACATTATGTTTGCCACTTCCAGTTGTTACTTTGTTCAGACATTCAAGCTAGAACATGCTCACCTTTACATTTTTTTGCAGAGCTATTTTTTTTCCTCCCTGCAAAAACTGAAAACATAAGGGCAAGATGTGTACTGCCATCTATCAGTACTCATGGCTATATTTTAACTGAAATTCAACCTTTTCAACCACTGAGGGGAGTTACAAAGAAGCTGAAACCTTGGCAGATAAAAAATTAACCTTGTTTTCAATTTGCCTCAACATGCATTTAATACCATTTTTGTAAGTATTCATCTGTGTAATTCAATTCATATATATATATATATATATATGTATATATATAGCTCAGGAGCTCTCTAAAAAATAAATTATCAGAAAGCATTTTTTAAGTGGCTATTAGAGCAAGTACAATTTATACTTGGCAGAAGGGCACTTTCAATATACTTTTATTATAATAATACCACTAAAAATATTTCAGGTTTAGATAGCACCTTTCATCAGCACTTCTCAAACTGCAAAAGCACAGGGTTCCTGCTTCCCTGTGGATACTGCCATGCTAATTAAATCACCTCAGATACTGCAAGATTTCAGCATGTGCTCTCCATGCTCAGGGCTTTGGACAAAGCTCTGGAACTGACCTTTGCTACAAGAAAAAGGCTTCCTCTCCTGCACCAGAAAGAACTATGCTGATTGTTCTTAAGTAGATATACAACTAAAATTTGTGTTCTGTGGAGGTCCTTATGATAAAACTGGATAAAAACTTTCATGACTTAAATCTATTTTATCTAGAGGCTTAAATGGACGCACTGCATTAAAATGCAGATACACTTATCATCACTATCTACCAATGTATTGAAACTGTACCTAGAGAGAAATGCAGCTGCTAAGGATTCACTGAAATCCTGCAAGTAGCTCGGGACAAGTTATATTACAGAATATAGCACTTGGAAAGCACAATTACTTTGTAAATAAAATTTACCTGCTGTGGCATTAAGGAAAACTAAGAAACTTTACACAACTGAGTAGCCTCAAAATTTGTCTTTTTTTTTTTTTTTAATTAAAAATGGAATGTTTTGAGTCTCCTTTTTAAAATGAAATATTAGAGAGGATCAGTGTAAAAACCTGATTCTGGATTTCCCAGCATTAGTTTTTTTAAAGTAAATAATTTTCCAATTATTTTATGAAAAACAACACCAAGAAAAACTGTGTTGGCTTGCAGTATATTTGATGTCATTAGTCACTTACACTTAGTCACCAAATAACAAGTATTATGTCTTAACACTGAAGGGCATGTTTTTCCTTCTTTTTTTCTTCACTTTTAACATTTCTTTCAATATTTGGGTTTTTTTAAAAAAATTACTTTCCTTAGGGCATTTAATTTTGAAAAAAAATACTGTTAGAGTACATACATTTCCCCCAATTTCTACCCATCTGCAAGATACATAAGATTATAAACACGCTTCACTGATTTCATTAAAAGCATAATATTAATAAGAGGCAATTCAGTGCTGTAAACCTAGAGATTAATAGCCAAAGGAAATAGTCTTTAAAAAAATGGTGTTTCTCTTGCCTCACTAATACTGAATCTGGAACATAAGAAAACCTACCTCACATGTTTAAAAACTGTATGAATACGAAATTTCTGCTACACAGCAGAAACATGACAAAAACAATTATTTAAATTTTTTTTTAATATAAATGGGTTGATAATATTTAAGAGCATCTTGAAATAATTTAAGGCCCCAGATCTGTACAAAACTATTTAGGCTTAACTAAATCTAAGATTAAACTTACTAGAGTTAACAAGGATTATTCTTGTGTATTAAGCATTTTTATTTTATAAATCCTATAAAACAAACATTTCAATATTAGATCAAATTTAGAAAGTCATATGCTATTAAATTTGTTTGAAAAAAATTAAGATTTTCCTGACATGAAAATTACAACAAAAGAATGCATATCGCAAATATCATCAATTGTTATTTTAAGCACAGAATAAAGACCTCCTTGAAAATAAAAGCAGGCTTACTAAAAAACAGTAACAAACTTCTGGGCCAGAGTACAGCGATCAGTATGGAGAAGTATTTTGGAGAGATCTATGACTACAAGATATTGTTAAAAAATGCATCTTGTATACAGAGCCCGAGTGAACTTAAAAAACCCTTTTTACTCCCCTATAATTTGTTTTAAACTTGAATAACTTATTTTTGCATTCTTTGTAGACATCTACGTGTATGCCTGATGCAGATACATTTTTTTGCTTAACACAAAAGTCTCACAGAATGTCCTCACTATATTAACAACCTACCTGATGAGCCAAATCCACCAAGTGCAGAGCCGATAGCTGCTCCTAAAGAGCTGCTACTTCCAAAGCCAAGAGATGTGCTTCCTGGTTGGCCAGGACCATGTGAAAAAAGGGAACTGCTCTGGGAGTTACTGGTCAAAGAGTTACTGCCATAAAATGAATTGGATTGTAGGCTACTATTTGTTTGCTGTTGCTGTTGTTGTGGCTGGGCACCAAGTGGCCGAAATAGACCGTTCGTGGCTCCCGCGAGATTGTTTGCTGTTCCTCCAGCTGAAGCAGCTGCAGCTGTAAAACACACGTTTTCAATCATAATTACTCTCTCAAACATTTCTGACTGAAAATGGACTATTCAGAGCTAAACTGTATTTTTTGAAGCTCTCTTAAACAAGCAGAAATTCATATATTAAAGGACTAAAAGAGACTTTGTAGTATTACACAATCTTAATTACTCAAGTTAAAAAATGAAGACAGCATATGTTGTAGGCTAATCAAGGCTGTAGAACTTTTAATGTAAATGAGGGAATTTTCAGTGTAAACACATTACTGTTTACTGAACTTTTTATATCCAAAGTTGCAATAGCAGAGTTGCAGCTAAGAGTCATTCAAAGACATCTCCAGCTACTAATGTCAGAAGCGAGTTCTGCACAGAGAAAGAAGCTTATAGATTAACTTAAAATCTAATTTTCTGAACAGATTAAGTTATTAATCTGGGGTTAGTATTTTGGATTTTAATTTAACAAATGCAATAAATGGTTCAGTAAAGTAGTACTAGATCTTAGAACTGATTAAAAAAAAGATGAAAACTAGAGACTTTTGATATAACTAACTCTCCTCTTCTGCTGTCCGTTCTATACTTATTTTCCTTGTCACACTTTTCAGGACAAAATACTTTCAGAAGAAAACCATAGCAAGGCTCCAGAGCAGTCCATCTTCTGCCAGGCCGAAGCAATGAAATGATGCTTCCTAGAGGACACCATTTAGAGGACTGATGAGAAGTGCATGTTATATGCATGGGCAGCGGAAGGAGAAAATGTTCCTATCTGACAAGTAACAACATTTGCAGAAACATGCCTGTATATGTATGGGGAGAAGACTCTAAATTCGAATTAAAAATGGAAAACCACATCTGAGAAACAGCAGTCTCAGAGAACAGGAGGAGACAAAGTAAGAAAGGAAGCATGCAAGGAAACGTCACAGATGCATAGAAAACATCAATAATATCAAATACTAATCAACATTACTGTTAAGACTCAGTACAGAAGTGAAAGAAACCTCCATGCAGGATCAAACACTTACCTGCCTGTGCTGCTGCAGAACTGATTAGAACAGGAGTTGAGGCCACCAATCTGACTGGTGCACCAAGGCCAGTTCTCGCTCCAGGGCCTACTACTAAGGCACCAGTCTGATCATAATAGGCAGTGGGAGCCAGTACTTGATAGCCTACACAACACAGAAGATGAAGATTAGTAGTACAGACAGTCTCATACAAGCAGCATTTCTTCTCTCCTGGAAATATTCTAACCACAAACTACAAGGACGAAACCAGATCTTTTCTTCCACATTGCCCTTGAAAGGCAACTGGACTTTAAAATGAAAAAACAGTTGAATGCTGCAAAACACTGTGACAAAGTTGGACTTAGAAATGCTTCATTTTATATTTTACAACTAGAATAACAGCTAAATTTAGTTATCTAAAGTTGAATTTACTGTCAAGGTTTAAGTTCTAACAGTACAGTGAGAAGGTACAGGCACAACACAACTAACCATATCTGGATCATTATCAAATCAACTTTCTCTTGTACTTCTTTGCACATGGAAAAGCTACTGAAGTCTGTACAATTAAAGGGCTGAACTAAATGCAAAGTTTGGCAATTCCATACATTACCCAGCCACACTTAGAAGTCCATCTGCAAAAGCACATTAGAAGAAAGGAATGCTGTATGTGCAGGACTACCTTGTACCAGTCAGTTTAATGGGAATAAAAGGCTGTAATCCAGGTATAACACTTAATTCAGCTGACAGTTAAGAGAGGGAATTGGGGGATAAAAGGAGGAGTTGAAAAAGGAAAAAAACAAGCAGTAGGAAAGCAAACAGATACAATATATGAATGAAGGACAGCAAAAGAAACAAAAAAAGCAAACCAGAAAAACTTTATTTAGGACAAGAACAAGAGAATTCATTTTAAAGCTCTTGACACTTTATAGTGAAGTAGATGAATTGGAATAGGAATTCTTAAAAAACTGGAGATGAGCCAGGATAACCCGAGAAAGGGTGCTGTCAATTAAAATATGACGATGTCCAATTGTTAAGTTGGCTATTCTTATATAAAGCAAAAAAAAAAAACCAACAGAGTTTCAATATTCCTCCCATGTTCATATCCATACTAATGCTAATAACAAAAAAGCCAAGATTGCAAAAATCAAACATCTATTTTTGTGCATGTAAGAACAAAGATTTTGCATACTATTTTAAGTTGTTCATGTAAGTTGCCATGTATCTTCAGAACTAGGTCTAGCAGAGTTCTCTCTGAAATGCAAATGGACTGGAACATAAAGACCTGGGCCTCCAATTTCAGGTAAGTACCACAATCACCAGCTTTCCAAGTCATATTTTCTCCTCCTCAGTTTCTAAAACAGCTCTGTAATCTCTTCTGCCTGGACACCTTGCTCCAAAAAAAGAGATGGAAACATCATCTGCCTACTGGCCTGGTGCTCTGCAGGGAAGCTGGAGACACTGGTCCAAATTCTCTCATACTAAGAAAATGTAAAGATATAAAGGTGACTCAGAGTAACTGAACAAGAGAGGAGCAATGAAAATCCAGATCTTTAGGTTCAACTCACGGTTCTGGAGGTGAATGCACTATACTGGTTACAAAAAATTGTCATTACTATACTGTTACAAACCTGTTTGTCTCACTGCTCACTATTTGATTTGCATTCCATTTACCTTCTCTTTCCCACCAACAGCAAAGGAAGACACTTGTCCTCCACAGCATTTGTCTGAAAGTTTGGCTAGTTAAAAACAACCACAACATATTTTTACAATTGAATTCATTATGAAACCTTTGGTATAACTGCCACTGATTCTTCCACCTATAAAAATGTGCTATGCTGCTCTACCTTCACCACTAACAAAGACCGCAACATTTCCAAGGTATGAAAGATGAGTGATTGCTGTCTGTTCTACTGCAGTTCTGTAGAGAACACATCATAAAATATTAGAAGATTAGTGACACAGTAGGAAAGCTTTTTATAATAACGTGCACCTGCATACATTAGCAATGTTTAATTACTAGTACCTACATTAATTTCTACTTCCACTTCTTCAGAGCTCAGAATTGGCCAATATCTACCAGTATTTACTCTGTCCACAAACGTACAAACCCATGGATAATGCTGTAACTGTACAAAAAAGCACTGATCATATGTTTACACCCTTGTGCTCATCTGAAACTAATATACAGCATTATATATGACTTCAGGCCCATGATGTAAATGAGCCTATTTTCCAATGCAAAATACTTTGGGGAGGGGATAACTCACAATTTTACATAAATTAAATTTACTGAGATTAATACTAATGCCATTTAATACACTAATATTAGAATTTCTAAAATAATTGACTTGTATGACTGCTAAATTAAAAAATGGAAGCAACTTGGACTTGTTCTTTACATTACAAGATGCCCAATTTCTCTTGACACTTCCCTGTCACTATCTTAACCTGTGATCCACCCACAGACAGGGCACTTAAAATTAGTAATGACAGGCTAGGTCAATAGCATCAAGATACTGTCTATACAGAAGGTTCAAGCTATGCATGAAAACTGATGGGTGCATCTGTGTTCCCAATCTCAGAAATGAATACATTCTGACCCGAAATAGAAGGCCTCAGCTTTCTACTTAAATCTACCAAAACAAAGCAATGTAGGACTATTTGTGAAATTGCTAAAACTTTGCTAAGTGCATCTACAGCCTCAAAGGTATAAAATTATTTGCTTTGACATCAAAAATATAATTTCAGAGAGACCATCTCAGATCAGATTAAGTAATCTAAGGACAACTCTCATAGCAAAACTTAAATCTTCCCTTTCTTCACACTATTCCAGAAACTTTGTGCCTCATCCCACAAAGGTGAGCACAAAGATAAAAACTTCCCCAGCCTTCTTTCTTATCAAAGATAAGGTGGTGACTTGGCAGATCTTCTCCTCTAATTCCCTCTCTCTTCCTGTTCAGTTTTTATTACCTCTCCATCACATCATTCTCTCTCCCCATGCCTGTGCAATTTCCCCTCCAATTTAACAATTATCAAAGCTTACTTCAGTGCCTTCACATTTGTCCTGGTTTGAGACCCCTAAAATCCAATTCCCAAGTCCAAGCCCCCCTCCCACATCTCAGCCTAGTGTGAGATGGGTTTTCCAGACACAACACAAGACTCAATATGGGGGGAAAAGGGAATTATATTACAATCACTGTACACATAAATATTATAATACATCATATACAATCTTAACTGTCTCTCCTATAATACATCAGTATTTACAATGGATCAATCTCTTCTCCCTCCAACAAAAGTGCAAACATGAAAAGGAAAGATCCTTTCCACGTTTAGGGCAGCAGCCTCTTTTCTGTCTTCCATGCAGCAGCTGTAGCTGGACTCTTGTAGGTGGATCTCCTTCCATTACACACAAGGGGGGTCTCCTCTCCCCCCTCTCTTCCGTGGACTGAGACATCAGGGACAAGCTCGCGTCACCACATCATACCACAAAGTGCAGGGGCATCTTCGTGATGGTCCCTTTCCTCAGGGGATTCAAGCTCCCTTGCAGAGCTCCCATGCTCTGTCTCAGGCTGCTAGCTTAGCAGCAACAGCAGGGGGGGGCCAAGGTCACCCCTCTGCATTCCATCTGGTCATCCTGGTTCAGTTTTCCAGGATGCTTGAGCTTCTCAGCTCCTCTCTTTGGTGCATGCTGCTCTCTAAGACTCCTTTTAAGCCAGAGTTCATCTCCCTCCTCCTAGGAGAGGTCTCAAAGGGATTTTGGGTGGTTTGGTTCAGTTCTTACCCCAACTCTCTCCATAGAGTTTAGTCTTCACTTTCTCTCTCTCCATTAGAGATCTCTGTGTCTTCCCGCCTTGGCTGCAATGCCTGTTTGCTGCTCTTTATCTCTTTCTGGCTCTTTGCCACTGTTCTCCATCCACTGCTGCTCTGCCACCACTCTCAGTGTCTCCTGCTGCTGCTCACAGGGGAGAAACTCCCCCCAGCTCTTGGCTACAGATACCTGGCCCAGTCTTAACACCATTCCAGGTTCCTGCAGCCCCCCAGCCAGGGCTGGGGGGGCCCAGCCTCCAGTGGGGCTCCGAGCCCCTTCTCCTCGCAGCCTCAGAACATGGCCACTCTCTTCCAACAACAACTACAACATCCTTCCCTTCCAGTCTGCTTGTGATATGTTTATATTTTGCAGGAGCGCTCATTGGCTCAACCCCAAGGGTCACCACGCCCTGGGGGTTACCATTTTTTTAAAACCAGGGGGAAAATCTTTTTCCCCCACCACAACATTGAAGCTTATTGTGGTCTTCCAATGCAATCAGAAAATTAAAACATACTCTGTTTCCTAATCACACCTTTTATTTTAGAGTTCAATCGCTCTATCTACATTTACTCTCTCCAGATCAGCAGGGAATATAAAAGTAAACAATCTGGTTTATCAATATGGTGTTTTGCTGAAATGATTTCTAAATGTCTCCAAAAACCACAGACTTTGAAAAACTTTCTGGATTAGCACACAAACCTTGAATGTACTTAAAGAACAAGAGAACCAGAGGCAGGAAATCTGTTCTCTTGGTTTGTGCTGCCCATCCTTAGTGTTGCTCCAGTAATGCAACTTCTCTTAGTGATGACGACATCCAAATTCATGTCAGTTTGTCACTTCTCTCTACACAATTTAACAGACATGTCATTTCTTACTGCCAACTCAATTATCTGCCCCTTTTAACAATGCCATCCTGACCCCCTCCCTCCCCAAAATCTGAACCCCTATAACTTTTTGCTTGTTCTGATGAAGATATGCACAGCCTTATCTCTGCACGGGTCCTCTCACAAATCAAATTCAAACTTACTATCCTACCAGTAAACAATTTATACTTCCTATAACCATTGCAACTTTGCCCATACTGTAACTCTCTGTGTATGAAATTTATAATGAAATTTGATTTCTACTTCTTATTACCTGGAGGCACAGAACATACAACCAACTGCAATGTCACACTTCAAATGCTTCTAGGTAATTAAAAAAAAATGAAATACCAACAGATAGAAATTGTTGATTTTAATGTTTTATACATGGGTTTTTTTGCAGACAACTCACTTTATATGCCCACCTGAAAGCCAGATGCAGCATCACAACTTCAGTGTGTGAATTACATAAAGTTGTATCTGACACAGTCAGTGCAGTCAGTGGAGCCTCTGGAGGGATTCAGCAGACCTGCTGCTCGACATCTATTTTAAGGTAAGCTGAGCAGCTCTGCAGCCTCTGAACAGTAACTGCACAAGGGAGATCTCCACTGAGCACAATGGCTCCTTAGACAACTGAGGTCACAAGATTGCTGAATCTGGACAATTAAGCTGAATCTAGATGTTTTCTGTGATGAGGACTGGTTTTATTCGTAAAAAGAATGTATACTGACCATACTATGAAACTGGGAATGCCCTCTGTCTCACACATTTATTCAATCAGAAATGTTCTGGTTTTTAAGAATCTTTGTTACTGAAAGACCTGCTAAATTAGGACTGGAAGAATTTAAAATGTAATTGCACAATTCTAATGTAAAATATATTTCACATTTAATGATTTTAAACAAGAATGTGCCATCCAGTACCCAAAGGAGACTACTGGAGGGCTGGAGAGCAATTTTTACAAGGGCATGAAGCAGGAATGGATTTAAACTGAAAGAGCATAGGTTCAGATGGGATATTAGGAACAAATTCTTTACTGGAAGGCTCTGGAACAAGCTGCCCAGAGAGGCTGTGAACAGCCCCTCTATGGTGTGGTTCAAGACCAGACTGGATGGAGCTCTGGGTAACCTGGTCCAGTGGAAGGTTCTCTGTCCACAACAAGGGCTTGGAATGAGATGATCTGTAAGGTCCCTTCCAACCCAAACCATTCTATGATTCTATGCTTTTCTGAAAAGAGACTTAGCAACAACATTATGTGAAAAGTAACCTGAATTTCAGACACTTTCACTCTGCATGTAGAATGAGATCTGTGCCTTAAGCAATACAGAAATACAGCTCCTAAATAATTAATAAAGAAATACTTGATATATCAAAATTAAAAATAAAACAATTGCATAGTTGGGATAACATTAATGTCATCCAACCTGAAGGCTGTGGCAAGGAGAAAGCAGCTCTAACAATTTAAGGGCAACAGCGTGGACAAGCTCAACAATACACTCTCCCTTATTAGCTCACAGTGAAGCCAAACTACAAATATTCTCTCTGTAAAGAATATTTAAAAGCTTGAAACTCAATCTGGACCTTTACTTTCTTGTAAAACATCTCAGTCCATTGAAATAAGAATTCCACACATTTTCCTCTTGTTTATTACTTTATATGTGTTGCTCAGTGGTTGCTACCCGGGATTTGCTGAACCACATTTTGGTATGGCGATGTTATTTAGCCATCTTGACTCAATTTAGTACAGGAATAGAAAAAGGCATCTCTGGAGCAAAACTCACCTAACTCTAAATCAGGTAACTAAAATAGAGAGAGACAAATCAACATTAAAAGTTCCTACTTCTCTCTGCTAGCTATAAATGGAGCCCAAGTATCTCATCTCACTCAAATACAGACATCTAAACCAGTATGAGGATTCCTATGTAAAATGGCTTGTATTCATTTCATCATCCTATATCCTTCTGCTTCACATAAAAACAGAAATCACCAGCACACCCTGTGACTCACTACAAACCTATTTTACGATGACTGAAAAAATAAATGTCTTTGTTTACACTTTGAGCTCTATTCTCTGTAAGAATGTGGTGAGTAGGGCTGAACTCAGTTGCACACAGTTCTTATTATAGAACAGTCTGAAATATATCCACAAGAATTCTTCTCTGGCCATCCAGGCATGTAGCAAAAGATGGGATAAAGCAGCAACCTACAATGGAAACTAGATAAAAAGGTTCCTGCCTTCACAGAAAACCTCTTGGGGCTTGCAGAGGAGCAAAAAAAAGTCTACAAGTACCTTCCTAACAGGACAGGCTCTTGCACTACAGAGTTTATGTATTTGACCACAAAGTAATAACTCTGAATCATCTGTTTAGAGGGGGGATCCTTTTATGGGTTTTAAGAGCTACTCTTGAATTAAGACAGATGCTCCAAGCCCAAAGTAAGAACTTATAAGTAACTATAAAAAACCACACAACACTCCCTCTCAAAAAAATAAAGAAGGTATAGCTAAGCCTTTGAGGCTTGTGCAAAGATGCTTATAACATCTCTGATATGCCTCACTGTTAGCACACCTTGGTGAGGTGCAGAGGTACCATTTGGCAGGTGCTTTGTTGGTTCCTCATTTTAGGAGAAAGATGCTAAAAGCTGAAGATGCTGCTGCATGAGAAGAAATAGAAATGGCAGTTACAAAATAAAACAGGCAAGAAGAACACAACAGCCAGTCAGTTCTGCAGATAGAGGTCTAAAATTTGATCACATGAGACAAAGTGCACAGTGCAGCCCCAGAGCATGCAGCAAACAACTCTCCCTTCTCTAGGCCATGTGGCATTTCACAGTGGTGCCGATCGAGGAGAGAACTTGTAGAGGTGAAAGGAATGCAGTTACCATCCATGTTATGTAACTTAACCACGTAAAAATCTTAACTTTCATACTGAAGAGAAGGGCCAGGTATACCGAAATTGTTCTTGCTCGGGTACCTGTTCCAAACACCTAGAAGTGATGCTGAACTTCAAGCTAACTATTCCCTGACACATGAACCCCTCCTTGATGAGTCAGAAGCCATGCACACTAAAAGGAGGCTCCAAGCGTGGGAGGGCTTCCACTTCAAGCATGTTGTGATCTTCAAAGATGATTAAGCAGTACTTTTGTTTTACATTTCCTAATTTTGGATTCTGAATTTTAGATATTATTACTGTTGTGTCACAAATAAGAAGTTATAATAGAAAAAAAATTAATACATCCTGTTGCAGAGGAACCAGAGAACACACAACCTTTGAAGACAGCATGCTATTGTTCATTATATATGACATTATCTTGCAAAAATCTACGATACTCCTTGTTCATTTATTTTTAACAGCAAATACAGAGAAAATGCTCCAAATAAAAAATGCTAGAGGAGTTTCTTGTGTTCCAAGAATAGTGTGCCAGCATTTTAAACCAACTGAACAACATGAAGCTACAAAACTCAATTCTAAGCAGCTTATAAACATAACAGGACCGTGTTGATCTGTCACCTAATAACTCCAATATTGTAACTTTCAGCGAGTCTCTTAATCCACTGATAACATACATACCTGGCATGCCTGTAGCAAGACCTTGACCAAAAGCCAAAGCTGGATTTGCTGCTGCAGCTGCTGCAAGTGACTCTGCCTGCTGCCCTTGCTGACCCTGGTTGGGGGTAAGTGGGCGCTGAGTTGCTCCAGCACGCAGAACCTGGAAGAGGCCAATTAAAAGGTAAGGAACATCCTTAAAAGGTAAGGAAGCAAGTCCATTATATGTTAAAAAAGGTCTAGAACAGTTGCTTTGTGTATTTGATACCTCTTAGCTCTGAATTTAATTTTGGCAATACTCCATCTTGTTTTCAAGGATATATACATATAAAGAATAAAAAGTATATATTATTTTGCTGACAAATACGACCATAAAACATCTTCCCTGCTCTGGACAGCAGGACTCATGTATGTTCCATCAATGGTAATGAGTACAAAGTAAGGAAGAAAATCTGTAAGAGTGATACATTTATGACTTACATTATTTATTAACTGAACACCTGATCCTTCTTGATAAACACATTTGTTTACATTATTTCCAGGCAATTGAATGATGTAAATCTGAATATTTCAGCTCTTGTAGTAACTTGTCTAAATAATTAACACTCCACTGCCAACAGTCCTGTAAATAATGCACCCACTAAGTTTTAAAAATTCACATAACACTCCATCACCTTGTAGCACAGGCATATTTTATTATGTTCTGACAGCGTATCTCCGGGAATCTGATTGAAAAGCAATCTAAATTCTTGCAACCACTCTGTTCCTCTTGGTTAAAATCATCTTTTTCAGGTCCAAAATAAGGGAGAAATACAATTCACAATATATCCTCACAAAGTATCTTATATGTGATTTGAATAAATTTGATATTAATTTTATAGAGAAAAAAAGACATTGGAGAGATGATATACATTTAGTTATCAATGCAAGTCACTGACAAAAATGAACAGTAGGAAGAAAGATCCACCTGAATATAAAAACAGTAATGAAATCACTCTGTAATTCCATGGTATCTCAGAACCACTGCTTATATTAAATTTCTAGGAATGGCATTGAAATTAACCATACTGCTGGTAAAAAAATTAAAATATTTACATTCATTCAAGCATAAGATTAGAAAATTTGTGGTTTTCCTTTGTGAAAAAAGGCCATTTGTTTACACTGAAAGATCATATAATAGTTTAAAAATGCACCCAGAGTAACAATAGAAAATTAGCATTTTCTTAAAATTACTTAAAGAAATGGAAATTTCAACAAGTGCTTATAACAATTGCTCACTCTTGATTTACCAAGGCAAAAATAACACGGTACATTGTGATGTTGCAATACAATTATACTCTCATAGAAAAATATGGGCAATCCTTCCTCCCCATGGAACATCAAAACTCCTGATAACAACTAATTCCCTACTTTTCAAAGAGACAGAAAAAAATGTGTAGCACTCAAGTTTCCAGCTAATTTATAAAAAAAACCCCCACAGATCAATTTTTTCCCAAGCTCAAAAGAAACAATATCCTCCTAAAATTAACAGCATCTTTTCATCCCCTTATGTTAGTTTTCTAGATCAGTTTTTAACTTTACAATAGTTTACTACACAGGAAGCATCACCTTCCTGTGTACAGACATACACGTAACTGCACCGCTACCTGAATTAAAGGAACTATTTTTAATGCTTATTGTTTTAAAAACTGGGACTGTAAAATAACCTAAACATTTAGGATGCTGTAAGACAATGACAATCAGTAATGTAAGAAAACTGCACATCTGCTCTTCACAAAGAACATACCGGTTGCTGTCCCTGTTGTGCCTGGGAAGCCGCTTGCTGATTTGCTGTGGTGTTTGCTGCTGCAGCTTGCTGCTGGAATAAATTGGCTGGATACACCCCCCATGGAACACCATAATACTGAGGCGGAACCACAGCAGGACCTAAAAGAAAGCATGATTATTCCATCTATTGCAGCTGGTTAAAAAACTGTTTGTAGCATCCCTCATTGATCCACCTTCTAAATGTCGAAAGAGAAATCAGTATGGAGAAGAATGAATTCCCATATTAAATGAAAGGATGCATGAATACAAACAAGTTAATTTAAAAAATTCACACCAAACCATATCTTCTCTATGAAAGAATAAACACCCTTGTGAGACTCAGATGACGAAGAAAAAACTTAAAAGCATTCAGAGTTTGTATATCAAAGAACATTCAAAATCAAGTTTTCATAGTTGGAAAAAAAGATCATTTCAGACCATCACAGAATGAACAAAATTCATCCTCCTGATAGTGATATGCTGAGAATTTGATCATCTGTGATTTGTCCTTTCTTTATGCCTTTGCTTAAAAACATAACTATTGCCTTTGCCTTCCTTGCATACTACATGATGCTCTTCAGAGTGGGCACACTTAACTCTTCCAGTCTATTGATACAGAACCCATAGAAGAATAATCTCTCTATATTCACAGCATTGTACAGATAATGCATTATGTATACGTGTATTTTAGTTTTATCTACTGCCTTTCCCGTGAAACCACCAACTGGAAATACAGGGCTTTTTTTAAAAAATGTTATGCTCGAGTCTGAGCACTAGCTGGGACTTGAATATTCAGTCGTGTTGCTTCACAGCGACATCTATTCACTTTCTAAGAGATTTTCCTGGGCTTGGAGTTTATCTGTTGTTTGGGCCTTTTAGCATGCTGGACATCATCTTTATTCTCATGCCCACCAGGAATAAGAAAACCTGAAATTAGAAAATTATTTCACCAAGTGAAAACATACCAGGAAAGGCTGTCTCATCTTTTGAAAATAATACATATTATAACGTCAGATGAAACCTCATTAAGGATAAACATTTTCAGAACAGAAAAAAACCCCTAATTGTTGCATATAAAAGTCCAGTGGAAAGAGAAACTCAGAATCCATATATAACAGAAACATTTTACCTCTTAGTAAAAATTTTCAAAATGGCTATATTAATTTCCTACAAGTCTCTCCTTCCTAGAAATACATTTGCAGAGAATAAACAGGATGGATTTCAGTTTTTTCTCTTTTCACTCTGTGAAAATTATGAAAGTAGACACTAGAAAGTGTTCAGTTACCTGCTAGGGTAGCTGCTGCAGCCAATCCAGCTGCAGTGTACGGGTCAGTACCTGGAGGAGCAGCGCTGATGATGTATGGGTTTGGCACAAAAGCAGCCGGGGCCAAGCCTGCGGAGAATACGCCTGCTACAGTAATAAACAGAGTTTCATTACAGCTAACACACTTGGCAAGCATCATCATATTCAAACCAAATAACAAAGCCTATCTGCTAAAATCAGAACTGCTTGTATTTTAGCTTTTAAAAGGAGGTACAACATTACAAAATCAACACTTCTATGTCTTCTCACTAGTCCTTTCTTATTAATCCCAAGGCGGAACAGCTTTGTTTGTTGGATCTACAGCCTCCGAGGAGATTTATCTCATATGTATCTACTCACTCATATAGAAGTGGAATTTATCCTGCCTTTAACTATCTAGAAGTTACACTAGTCTTGCAACGAATCTGAATCAGACAAATCATCTAGTGTCTTAAATGAATCACTCAGATAAAATGAACCACTTGCAAGAGATACAAATCTCTCCTCACTGACAATTAGGAAAAAATTCTAACCAGATAGTTTAAATCAGATACCTGGCTTTTAAAAGCCAGTTATGAGATGATAATCTTACTTCCAAGAATCTTAATTTCATATAGGCATTGTAATGGAAGGAAACAACAGAAGAAACTCAGTCAAACAAAGCACTGCTACCCAGAGTTTCCTGTCAGTCAGGTTCACATATGTTATCCAACACTGAGTCAGAAACTGCTGCAGCAAGGACTGCACATCAAATTATGTTCCTCCTTCCAAATATTTCTTGATAGATTTCTATTAATATGCATATCAGAAGAGGCTACATTTCAAAGGGGCAAGATTTATATGACTGCTTGGTCAGCACTTCATACAAAGTAGGAGCTTCTCCAGAGTTTTGCAGTCAAAGACAGGACTTGTAGACTCCCATCTCAATCTGCCATGTCTCCAGCTCTCAGATGGCATCACTCAGCTGCATAACACCTTTCAACCTCAGCTACAGCCTGCTGATCCCTGTCTGGACAGACTTCACCATGCTGCTAAATAAGCCAGTGGGAAAACTGCCACCCTATCATAGGAGAACATGGACACATCCCCTTGCAGATACTGCTTCCTACTTCTGCCTGTCCTGATCCTGAGAACTCCTCTTCCCTCAGAGAGGAAAGGGA
Source organism: Pipra filicauda (assembly GCF_003945595.2). NCBI lineage: Eukaryota > Metazoa > Chordata > Aves > Passeriformes > Pipridae > Pipra > Pipra filicauda. The sequence continues at coordinate 690,708 of NW_024103929.1, forward strand.
TTTGTGCATACACCTCAACAGCCCAATGGTGGAGAGTAGGAAGGGCAGGAATCTTTAAGCCTGCCCCTACAGTGTCAGAATCTGAGAACCTCCCTTCCTCAAACAAGGAATTGCTTCCATGTGCGTTCCAACGTTCCTCACTCTAAACACTGACAGCTTCCCTGCAGCAGAAAATAAAACTGCTGTCAATTAAATAAAGCCTTCTTGCTGAGTTGCAGCACACTAAGAACTTCATGCATTTAACTAACTCACTGAATTAGAGGGACAGAAAAGAAATGCCTGCTAAAGAATAACTCCATCACAAAGGTGCCTGCAAGAAGAAATAGCTGTCTGTTTAAAAGGTGCCATGGAATAATGACTTGATCAACACAACAATATGATTTTCAAGTTCGACTATACAATGGTTTTTAACTGGATTGTTAAAAATACTAAACTGCACTAGAATATTAGAACTGCATATTTTTTTTTGGTTTTTAGCAGAGAATGCTGGTGTTTCCATCACTGCTTGTAGCAGTAATATTTTTTTACTTTTACTCACATCAAAATTCAACTACTGTGCTACATGAGCAAATATAAATTTTATTTCTTTGTATACAACTGTTCAAAGTAGGGGAAAATTTACAACAACAGAAAACTTCCTCTAAGGACAGAACAGTTTTATGCAGCCATTCTGAGCAGTTTTCAGGAGAACTGCTAAAATGGGCCAAGTGATCAGTACTTATATGAATCAGAATACTGTGGGTAACACCAAGAGGATTCTGTCAAAGCAACACACCCACTTTTGCCAGGGACACCTCACCTATGTGTGGCTGCTGAGCTGCAGCCAGGGCGTATTGCTGCTGCTGGGCTGCTGTCAACTGTTGAACAGTCAGAGCATTAGTCCTCTGGAAAAGCTATTGGAAAAGAAAAAAAGATGCATTTCAGTTTTCAGAAATCAGTTATAATATACTGGGATTTACTTAAAAAAAATTTCAAACCAGGCTTCTATACTAATGTTAGACTTAACTAACTAGAAAATTATGCATTAAACCAGAAAACTATGCACCAATATTCTTCTAGATTAATTATACAGTTATTTGCCTTTGACTGACTCACAGACAAAAGAAAATTAAATGCATTATATGTTTAAAAGACTGATTATCAAAAGAGGATAATGAACAACTCAAAGGATCAATTTTCAAGTCCATTACTGACCTGCTGCTGTGAATTGTAGTCAAAAAGTCCTACAGTAGCTCCAGAAGAGTCCATTTGTACCTGATTGCCAGGATAGTCAAACTGTAGAGAATCAAGACCAACTTGTTCCATGGCATCTAGATTCTGATTTTCTGGATTTGAAAATTCTTCTACCAGAGGCTTGTGGGCTGCAGGATTGGGAAGTGGACCTAATCCTTCTGTGGTGCTGGGATTGGGGCCCAAGCGTTCAGCTACTTCTGTTGGGGAGGCTTGTCGACTTCCAGGGGTACGACTGTTTAGAAGAAATTTGAGATAGACTCTTCAGTCTGAAATAATGCTGTCCATGGACAGAGTACAGCATTTCTATTTTAAAAGCACCTCTGAATTCAAGAGACCTTACAAAGGGAACTGACAGACTGTTTTTACCTATTTCAACCAGCATGCATTGATGGCTCAAGATAATGGGCACATTTCATTTAAAATCACTATGAGAAAAACAAACTAAATTTCAAGGCTGTTTTGACTCAAATGGAATAAACTGTTATCTGCAAAATTTTGAGATGGCTCTTTATTTTATTTTGGGAGTGACAGGAATTATTAGAAAATGTATTGAAGAAACATTAAAACAAAAATAAAAGGAAATGACTAAGTGTATCTCATGCCAAAGGAGAGAAAAACACAGTAAAATTTCATCTGGAAAAGACAAACATACAATACAGCAAATATTTTTCACATCTGAAAAGCAGATATTATTTTTAACTTAAGTAAAATGAACTAATAGCTGCCTCATTTAGCATTTGACTAAAACATTTCATTTCCTACACCACTCATTTAATAGACTAAACTACAGTGATGACTGGTGGGAAAAAAGTGTTCTTAATATAACCCTGAATATTGTATACAACATTACATATATATATATATATATATATATATATATAAAAAATGATATATAAAAGCTGAATTTCTTTCTCATCTGCACTGGCTATATTACCCACATACCCAGTGACCACAGGAGAGTTTCTGTGCACCTAAAAATGCCTATAGGCAAACGCGTGGAGTGAGATGTCAACAGATTCACATCCTAAAGAGATTCACAACTCTGTATTTGGTTAGATTTAGGGTACCTTAATTTGGAGTAGTACCTCACCTTCTGTGTCAGGTCACATTTAGACTATTGATTTCTACTGGCAAAAATCTAAGTTAACTACTAGGAAAGAGTTGTGTGAGAGAATCTATGACCCCTTAACAACATTATTGTGTTGGCAGAGCTTGATTATTATATATTGTTTCTCAGGAAATGTACAAGTTGTAGTTAAGTTTGCTTTATTTGTGACCATTGGGCTCCAATACAGAATGCCACCTTGCAGGAAGAACCTACGTTTATTTCAGCAGTACAGTTTGGTGTACTGCTAATTCTAGGACAGAGACACAGCCTCAGTACTGCCTGTTATCCTTCCTCTTCAAGGCTCCTAAGGGTTGAAGTATCTGTTCCTCACTGAAGCACAAGACTAATGCAAAGAAAACTACCGGCACTTATGTATTTGCTGATACCAACACTGAAGCCTGTACAGTTAGAAATCAGCCTTTTAGTGAGTTTATTGCAACACTTCAGAATTACTTTAGAAAAAATACTTCAAAGATAAAGAAGGTACATTAGAGTTTTTTAACGTAACAACCAACCTCACGACAATTGCCTGTACCATACTGGCTACCATCTAAGGATCCTATCCAGCAACCATGTCTTGCTCCATGTACAAAACTTGAGTATGAAGCCATTTAATATTCCCTATTCTTCCCAAATGAAATACAGCATCAACAAAGTGAAGAACAAAAGGAAAAAAGGCAGTTATTTCAGTACATACTTTAGTTTAAAAACGCTGCAAGTACAATAAAAATACAAGGAGGAGGACAGGACAAAGTTTCTTTGTTAATATTTATGTTTACCTAATATAGGTTGCTCCTTATATTGGTGCTGTTCTGTTGCTATAGTTAAAGTTGTGTCAATACTTCAATTATAAACCTCTGTTTGGAGAGCTAGTACCACTTTATATGGCCCACTTCAATTAGATGGCTTTTTTTTTTTTTTGAGAGGTTTACTGGCTTTGGATGCTTTTTTGCACTTGTGTATTTTTTAATAATTTCTGTCTTTAAATAATACAGAAGGTATTTTGCAAACAACTATTTCAAAATTGTAATAGATACTGGTAAAGAAAAGCAGGACAATATTTATTCTGCATTTTCTACATATAATATTGAAGGTAACTGTTTATTGTGCATATTGCAGCATGCATCCGAAAGGAGCTAATGTGAGTTCTCTAATATGCTTGGTATTATATTATTTTCAATAATATGTCTTGAAAAACAGACTTGAAGAATCACTCCTTAGCCTCAGATAAATACATTTTTTAAAGAGTAGGAAAAACTTACATATGGGATTCAAACATGCATTTTAATATACTTGTTCAGTAAAGAACTAATGAAAGCACAACTGTTCGGTCATGTTCACATTAAGATAAATTTATGAGCAGCACTCTAGTTCTCTATCTTGTTAATTCTTCTGTATGACAGTTACAAATGCATCACAGTAACTCAAAAAAGAAAGGTTAGTCCTTAAAAAAATACCAAATTTAAAACGCAGTTTAGTATTAGGAAAAAAACCCAGACTGGCTGTACTGTCATATGGGAGTTCACTGTTCCAAAGCTTGAGCTTGGTCCAATCTTTTGTTCCCTACACAAACAACCAAACCACAACACCATTCTATACCGTGAATAGGTGACATCTAACTATGTGAATAGGGAAATACATTGTTCCACCAAAGTCAAAGATATGGTTTCTAGAAAGACTTTTGTGGGGAAATAATTCGTTGTGTTAGGCTGTGGCATCCACTAAGAAAATCAGAAGGAAAGTTAAAATTCTGGTAGGACTTACTCTCTACAACAACACTCAGATGCAAAAGTTAGAGTATTAAAAAGAAGCAGAGAGAGAAAGGGATTTATTTGACACTAAAAGGGTTAAAAGTTTTCATCTCTCCTTAATTCACCACATTTAAAAGGTACCCGTTTACTTTTAATAATAACTATGTTAAGATGAATTTGTCTCATGAGAAGTGACACACACATTAATGACATCCTAAGAAACATGTGGCACAGTGGGAAAGGGAGGACTTGAGGTGGAAAGAATCAGTCTGCAGCTGGGTAATGTTTAAAGCTGACACACAAACCAGAACTGTAATAATGCCCTTAAGAGACATGCTCGTCTTCTTGAGAAACAGTTAAAAGCTTACTTAAAATCTTTGCAATCGGCATCCATTCCATTTGGCAAACCTCTGCCATTTATTTTAGTAACATCCTCATCATCTCCTTGTTTAAGATCTCTGTTTTTGTCCTCCTCAAATGGAGAAGCCTTGCCTTTCTGATCTCCTTTCTCAGGTCCATCTGTTTCAGCATCTCTAGTGCCCTGAGGAAAAAGAATCTGTTTGATTCTGAATATTGAACAGAACACAATAGGAGCACCACAAGGTGACCTAATTCTACACTACAGTGCACGTAAACAATACAAACAGTTTGTTGTCAATGAAATTGCATTTGGTGGGTAACTTGGTCGTCAAGTTTCAACCACATGCAATTAATAACTGCCAAAATGTGAAAAGGAATGCCAAGATTTATAATGGAAGAGCTAACTCAACCTTAACTATAGCGGTGCTGTTAAAGCAGTAACACTTTGAATTAGATAAAAGTTTATTTTATACAATTAAAACATCCAATTACAAAACAAACCCGCATGAAAACAAAGAATAGGAAGAACTAGAATAAAGCCCATCACACATTTTAAATTAAGCTATTTGCAATCTTTTTCCTTTAAATAATGTTTTTAGGAAAGCACTTTAAGACAGCTATTTAGTCAAGATTCCCAAACCACTTCCCTCTTCTGCCCCCTCCAACCAAGGAAGACAGACAAATAGCTACTACACACTTGCTTCTAAAGAGAAGAGAGTTAAAAAAGAAAATGGACAAAGAGAGTAGAAAATATAACCATGTAACAGAAAGACCATAGCAGGTAACTAAGCAAGCTTAACACACTGCATTACTTACAAAAGCTCCTTTCCTAAACCGGGAATCCAATTTATCAGCTGGAGAGGAACTTAACACATATTCTACCATGCTCACTCCAAGGCCACCACTTTCTGATCGTGGAGACAATACAGCATTTACTTCACTGTTTCCATGAAAACCCTGTCCAGGCTTTCTCTGTACCATAATAGGTTGGGACATAGAATGGTCTGTTAAAAACAAACAAATAAATAAAACTATTGTATTTTTTTAAAATACCATTTGTAATGTTTTTGCATTTCATTACAGCAGCAATATTAAACAAGATCAAAATTAAATGAAATAAAAAATTCCAAATCACAAAGCGTGACTGACACACAATCACCATTGCAGTATACATTTTCACAATTAAAATTAAAATAAAATAAAATCTAATACACAATTACATGTTTTGATATTTTCTTTGAAGAACATTCAGTAATCCTGACTGATTTTTCAATACATATACAACAATCACTTACGAGGAGTTCCCCATGCAGTCTCTCTCCACTCGTCACCAAGGAATATCCCTTTTTGTCCATCTTTTGCTGAATCATCAGGTTCCCAAAACTTTTTGGCAGGTAAAAGCTGTTAAAAAGAGAAAACGTTTTTATCTAAATATGCCTATAAATGGGCAGAAATAGCAATACTTCTAAGAGCATATGCAAGTAATTAATTTGACATCATAAAATCATAGAATGGTTTGGTTTGGAAGGGACCTTAAAGATCATCTAATTCCAACTCTCCTGCCATGGGCAGGGATGCCACTCAGGTGGCATGCCAGATCAGGTTGTTCAGGGCCCCATCCAACCTGGTCTTGAATACTTCCATGGATAGGGCAGCCACAACTTCTCTGGACAATCTGTGTCTGTGCCTCACCACCCTCCCAGTAAAGAATTTCTTTCTTACATCTTATCAAAATCTCTCCTCTTTCAGTTTAAAACTGCTCCCCATCATTCTATCACTATTTGCCCTTGTAAAAAGTTGCTTTCTCTCTTTTTTGCAAGTCCCCTTTAAGGCTGCAATGAGGTCTCTTGGGAGCCTTCTCTTCTTCCAACTGAACTACCACATCTCTCTCATCCTGTCTCTACAGGACAGGTGATCCAGCCCTCTGATCATCTTAGTGGCCTCCTCAGGACCTGCTATAACAGGCTGACATCTTTCCTGTGCTGAGGCCCCCAGAGCTGGATGCAGCACTCCTGGTGGGTCTCACTAGGGCAGAGCAGAGGGGCAGAATCCCTTCCCTCGACCTGCTGCTCACGCTGCTGCTCATGCAGCCCAGGATATGGTTGGCTTTCTGGGCTGCAAGCACACACTGATACCAAAGTCAGTGTTCAATAAGGCAGCAGGTATTGCTGAGGAATAATATAACACTTGAAAGTTACTTCCTGTTACAGCTGATGATATATAAAGGAATAGCCAAAATGACTGCAACAGGACTGAGATTCTGAAGCTATGAGGGAGAAATACAGAATATAGAAGCAGCTGTGAAAAGAGCAAATCAAATTAATCCCAAATCAAGTCAATCCCCTCAGAAGCCTTAACCAATAGTGCCTTCTTTCCAAAGGCTCAAAAGCTTGGCTGTTAACTAATACTGTGATGATAACTAGAAACAGCAGCAGTTCATTGTGAAGTTCTCTTCACTCAGAAGTGCATCACGTTACAAATTCTAGGAAGTGACTAACACACACAGTAGCAGATCAGCTCCTTTAGACCACAGGGTCTAAATCAGTTACAAATCAGTGACACTCAAATGTGAAGTTCTACATACAAACAATGCCATTGAGCTGTATGGTTTTTTCATTCCTATTTCTAAAGGAGAAAAGTGTCACATTAGATCAGTATCACTTCTTGTACTTCCTTCAGGACAGAAGGACTTAGTGGGACATGACAGAAGCATCACACAATACCTCAAATGTCAAGTTGTCACTTGCATTTTTCTGCTTTGGTCCTCTAACTTCTCCCATCAGTAACAGTACAATTGCCAAACTCTACATATCATACTTCCTCTTCAATATGTAATTAAAAAACTGTACTCTCAGACTATATATTACATACTTTACGAGGTCCATCAACTGAAACTAAAGTGAAAACAACTTGAAAAAAATATTGGGAAGAGCTCTGAAGAAAGCAGCATAATCCATCAGATTCTGTATAATGTAATGCTGAATTTAGAATTTTAAATTTTGTAAACTTAGAAAAAACCAAACAATCTGATGAAGCTGTTTGCAATAAATGAGTACATTCTGGAAATTTGTTTCTCCTATAACTTAAGTGACTAAAAAACTCTTCTGAACATGATGGCTGTTGAGTATGAGCCTTGATGAAACTACTAACTGGAGTATTTTTTTAGATATTTCTTAGTTTAACACTGAAAGAACTTGCTTAAAGAGGAGGAGGATAAGATTGCAATTAGCAATTAGTACTGACACTGCAACAGAGGTGACAAGAGTTCCTCTGGAGTAACTTCAGGATTGCTGTTTTTCTGTGCTGTCCAGAGTTCTTACCAGAAACAAAGGATTTTGACTAGCTAACATACTCAGATTCATGGTTTCCTTACAGAAGTTCATTAATACAGAAGGATTCAGGTTGAACGATGACAAACAGTCAAAGCTCAACAAAACCACAGGAGAGTACCATCCTTATGACCTGCCCTGACAGAGACGCCCACTCTCAAGTGCACTGTAGAATCACCACCAGGTGTCAACCAAACACACTTTGGGAACACCAGGATATTAAGTTTACCCCAAATTTAAGGCATGAAGTTAGCTATCAGAAGACTAAGAGAAGACTATCTCTAGCTAAGAGAAATAGATTAATGGAATCTTACAACTGCATTTCAACTAAAAGCAAAAGATTACAAAATCCAGATCCGCTTATGCAATCTACACATCCTTTTTAGCTTTGCATTTGTAACAAGTTTGCAATACCACTTAATTTTCATTTTGTAGGTCAGCGGTAGAACGGAAAGCAAACATTTAACGGCATCTATGAAACCTTGGTTTTGGGAATCACATTTTATTTTCTAAGGTAATTTCAAGTATGTGTCCAGCTGAGATGAAACACAGAAGTGAAGGTGTCACAACCTAACACAACCTTGCCAGAATAAAGCAGATCTAGTAATGTATTGGGTGTCATAAAATGAGAATTACCTAAAGTATGCTTTCCCTGAAATTAGTAAATTCTACTATCAGACAGGTGTTTAGAGAACTCAATGTTAAAAACAATAAGCAAATTTAGATCAGAACATACTGAAATACTGGGTTCGATTTCAAAACAGAATCACAGGATTTCTATCAAAGGAAAAACTGTCCACCGGTAGAAAGCAGCAATAATCCTCAGTGCAAAAGTTTTGGGGGGATTTTGTTGTTGTGAGGGTTTTTTTAGGTTTTTTTTGTTCTTTTTGTGCTTGTGTTTTGCCTTTTTTTTTTCCCTTTTAACTACTTTCAAATTCCAAACAGATAAATTCAACTGCTTGCAGTCTTCATGTACTCTTTGGTACACAAAGAATACAGAATATTTTTAACACAAAACATAAAGCATCATCCATACCTCAAGAGGCTAAATTTAAATTACTGAAGATTAAACAGAGGTACAGAAATTATTTTTCATTAAAATTTCTACACAATAAAGATATCCCTCAAATATTTAAATTAATGTAATATTTCAAAGTTTACAATATTGCAGCTTCCTGAGGGGCAGTGATTCAGTTTTATGATTTACTTTTGACTGATGATGGATAGGACATACACTATGCTCTTTTTAAATAGATATTTTAGCTATTGGATTGTCATACAAGCAGCCCTAGCAGTTGTCAACTATTTAACTGTGGAATAAAAAAAAAGTAGTTTTCAGAAAAACATAACAACTGTCTATCTTTGACAGACAGGACACAATGTGCACCTGATTAGTTCTACTGAAAAGAACTTAATCAGGAAGTCACCACAAGCAAACACAAGTAGTTAAAATCATTGTGCTTTACCCTTTGATAACGTTTTGTTCAACATTTCCTGTATTTAATCCAAGAAAGAATAAGCTTTACAAAGATACATCCAAATCTAACCAAAAATGATGGAAAAGGTTGTCACATTTGTTACTAAGTTCTCCCAACAGTACACTAAAAAGTGTCTTTTCCAGTATCAGCACTGATCCCTGTTAGGTGTCTGCCAGATCAACAAAGCCCTTTACTTCACATGAATAATAACAGCCGGTTATGCTAAAGCTGCCTCTTAACCAGCTCTCTGATAAGTAACAGCACAGTCTTGATTACTGGCTCTTGAATTTAAGATTTTCAAATTATTTTTTAAAATTTATTTTTAGGATCAGAAGTTGATCCTATTGAGCTGAATGAACACCTTAGCTGAATTTCTCTGCATGAAGTTTTGGCACTAGAAATGAATACTTTGTTCCCACAACGAAATGCATGTGATTCGACTCTGTAAGCTAATATAAGAACAGACATTACAAAAGAAGATTTAGTTTTATATTGTGTTTGGCACTAAGTTTTATGTGTGCCTGCACTGGGTCACACTAAAGGTCCTGAAGCCCACCATGCTGGCCCTGAAATAGCGAACAGATGCTTAGAGAAATAGCACCACGTGTCCTTGTTTCTTCAGAATATTAACATGACCTTAAGGGTCACAAACAGATTTTGGGAGCTGGAGCCAGAAGCATCATCTGCGTATAACCAATCTAATAGCTAAAAGTTTAGGAGACAATCTGCAATACAGCTAACAAAACTTCAGCCTGTTCTTTACAGAATAAATTAACAAAGAATTGAGGGACAGAAACAGATCAAGGAAGCTGCAGGTCTGGCTCGTGTTACATTGTCCTATTTCTGATACTGACTGATACCAGGCTCCATCTGAAAGCAGCTCACATCAATAATAAACAGAAGGATTACCATACATACATACATTACCGTACATAACATTTCCAAAATGTGTTGTGGTACAATGAAAGCAGATTTCATACTCTGTCCTTTACATTAGCACATGGAAGAGATACTTGCTTGACGATTCACAGACAGTCCTGATTTTTGTAATGATATGAAAAGTAAGACTTAACAGCCTCCTAATGCCAAGTATGGACACCCAGTTGGGAAAAAGAGTATGAAGAAGGATTCGAATTATGACCAAGAAATTAATTTCAGTTCAGAGAAAAATCTATGCAGACAGAGAAAATGAGGAAGATAACCTCCCCATAGCTAGAAGCAGTTTGCTTGACATGACCTCTCTTTCACACCTTTCCAAGCAGATGGAGGGAGCACAGAAGAACATAAAACTACCAATTCTTACAAGGGTATTTGCAGGGACATTTCCTTTAATATTTTAAAAGGTTATAATCACAAGGAAGGTTAAAATAGCCATGGAATTTATCCCAGACTACTTTATTGTTGTGCAATACATTATGAAAATTACTAAGTCAACCTAGCTATGTGAACCTGTATCACCTCAAGATACATGGAAGAAACTCTTGAAATGAACAACAAAATAACCTGGTAAGTGCAGGCTCACAGTACAGTATCAATTTCTGATGCTGCAGTACTGTATCAAAGGTCTGTCTTTTTGTGTTTTTAGAAACATCTTTACAGATCCATGAAAACAAACAGAATCATGACCATGCAGAAATACATCCCTCATCTCAGATAACTTAAATGAAGTGCAGTATGGATGGCCATACATACCTTAATTTAATTCCCAGGCACGTGTGCCATCCTTCACTTTCACTGCTTTTAATCTTTTGAGTACTTTGTGGGTGTCAAAAGAACAAACATCACTATGAATTTCACCCATCCACTCTATCACACTGCTGGCACTACCACAGATACCTCACTAACATCTTTATCTTTCAACCCTGGATGAAGCAAAAACTGCTGAAAAGCGAAGTGACTGCTTAAATGCTTCATTAAAGTAAAAAAATCAAGTAAGAACAGTCATGTGTCAGCTCAGAAACATTCAGCAACTAGAACATGGCATTTGTTTTTCATCAGTCAGTTATGGCTTCCATAAAGATCACAGTCCTATCATCATTTTAAGAAAGTTAAGCTGAAATATTGTCACTTGTTCCATTATTAACTGAATTAGGTAAATATCCAGAAGACAAGAGGATCAGTATTTGAAATCTTAGTTCAACATCCATTTATTTCTTTATCATGTCCTGTCAGGGCAAATAACTGTAACATAGGTCAATTACTTTCTAAACAGCTCAGGGAACTGCTTTTGAAAGAGCCAAGTGATCCTCCTTGATCTTAAATACCTCCTCACAAAGTACACTGACTTGAAAAACCCCAAACAAATCAAATCAATAAGACAAAAAGTCCTTCTTCTCTCTAGCACTCTTCACCCTGCTTAAAATCTTCTCTTAAGGAGTAATTACCAATAAAAAAAAATAGTAAATTACCACAGATTTCTGCTGGGTATGCCAGTTCACTTTTTCTGGAGCCAAACCTTTTTTCAGATCCCAGTCTTCTTGGCTTTTCAGGAGTAGCATGCAATTGTTTCACTAACTTAAATACAGTGACACTGAAAACATGCCTCATTTCATACAGCTGCACACACTTGAAAAAAAAATCACCCTGTCGCTTCCCCAAGAGTACCAGTCATCTACCAAGACTGGCACAGACACAGCATATCCAGTCAACAACCATTCCAGTGTTCTTGCAAAGGACTTAGTTTTTCTTTACCTTAGAACAGAAATCTCCAGCTGCCTGAAAAAGCAACCAGTTCTTAAGAGAAGCTCTTTGCTTCATGTTGTATTATTCAGACTTCTTAAATTGTATCAACATTTCCAAACCACCAACTGGATTTTCAGCCCTCAATAATTACCTCTCCCATTCCCCGAGATTCTAGGGCAAGAGCTTGAAACTCATGATTCATCTCATCCACAGATCGAACCTGCAGGGGGAAAACCAAAAGAAAAATCCATTAGTCAAATATCTTTTCAAAAGCAGAGTTTGCAATACTCCAAAAGCTTTCTGACAATTGAAAGCACACAAAAAATGTGCTGCTCCATGAGCAGCATGAGTTTAGATTCCATGAACAGATACAGTTAGTGACCAGTTTAATGCACTGTGCTAATATAATAACATGAACAAAATTCCAAGAGACTTAAAACATTTTAATCTCCATATATCCGGACGATTATTGCTCACTATGGAAACCGTGACCAACACCACATTTGCAACAAATGCAAAGAAAGTGAAATTAAAGATTTGGGCATACAATATCCCTTGGAAAGGAGGTGAGCCATTGCACACTGTGTTACTGAGTACCCCTGGCAGCAAACAAAGACAAGCTCACTAGACAGATCAGAAAACATGCCAGCAATGTATTGCTTTTAAAATCTAGTAACTGACTCCATTATCACCATTTCTTGTGCTTTCTTCCAGGAAACAGTGTGTCTTCCTTCTCTGTGTCTTTGTTGTAAATAAGAAACATATAGTACTAGAGTTGCTGCTGAAACAAACCACCTCCTTTTCCAAGGCACACAGACGCAAAGCACTGGGTGCATTCTTTCCAGAGAAAATGGTTTCCACAAGGAATTTGCAAAGCCATGATAAGCTTCGAAAAACATATAAACCCAGGAAATTCAGAGTTGTTTCTTCCCCTTTCCTTTTCTCCCAATAGTGTGATGCAGCAGGTAAAGCTATTCAAGTTCAAAGTAAAATTAAAGTTTCCCTCCCAACATCAGTCTTCCCTCAGGAATTACTTTCACCAGTAAACCCATATGCTCACAGCAACCAATAAACCAAAATGAAATTACTCCACAGAGATGATAACACATTAAGAACACTTTTCAGTAGATAGTCAAATACCAGGGAAAGAAACAATCTTGAGCTTTCAATATTCAGGCACAAACAACTCCTTAGCATTGAAAAAGTGTCAATTCTCTCCAATAAATGCTCTATTCTCAAAATTCTACTCCTAAAATAGTGTTATTGCCTCACAATCATTCTAAGCCATTAACTTCTGATATTGTCTCTGTGCTTTTGACAAAGAAATTTCACAGCTCAAAGAAATCTTCCTTTAAAAAGAACAATATTGTAGTTAAGATGGACTCTCAAACCAATTCCCAACAATTTCAGTGAGACACTGAAGAGCAAATTCAGTTTTGGAGTTACAGAGTGGGCAAATCAGCACATTGACTTTTCTTCCAGTGATGCTGACTTTTAAATCAATTAGGTGGATTTTATTCTATTAAAAACTGAAAGCAGATTTTCACATAGCCTTAGAAAAGCTAAAGACATTTTTCTTCAAATGAACTAAAAAATATTCATATTTTATGCAAAACTTTTTTTAGCTCCAAGGGATAATCAAATATTTGTGCATATACACAGAAAACTAAACCATGTAAGAGCAATTGCTCAGAGACAAAAATCAAAAATTCAAATCTTGAAGACTTCTTAATTTGAATATTACAGTTTCTGAAAACATAATTTCTTCTACAGAGAGTTGAGAGAGTCCATTATCTTACTTAGGCCACTATCCATGCTGAGGTCACACACTTTAGTTTCAATTACAAATAGTAAATTAGGTACTTCTGTCTCAAAATGTAGTTTTGGTCTAACTATCTCTAAACAAAATATGCTGGTAAAGCTTGCCAAACTATATTTACCATAAACACTACTCAAGTCGAAATTAGATAAAAAAACCAACCAAGTCTTGAAGACACTTAATTTTTTTGGTTGGGGTGTGTTTTTTGGGGTGGGTTGTTTGTTTTTTGTTGTTTGTATATTTTGTTTTGGGAGTTTTGTTGGTTCTGTTTTGTTTTAACTTTCTGTGGTGATGGTGGTAGTTTTATTTGTTTGGGCGTTTCGGTGTTGCAAGACCTCATACTAAATGCTTATTTTCCACAACTCAGCCAGGTTCAAAAACATGGCCATATGCCCTTCCAAGTCTCTAAGAAAAGACAACCCAAGAATCAGGGTAAGACACAACTCACTGCTTTTTTTTTCCATGAGCAGTTCAGAGACCATTATAAGAAACTAAAGCTTTCTGAAACTGTAAATACATGCTAGTACACTGAACATTAATTTTGCTCACTGGCCACTTTCTTACAAAGGTGAAATTTAAGTTAGTGTTATCTACTGCTACCAGCAGCAAGAGAAATAATACAGTCCTTTTACTGTAGCAAAGAGGCTCTGTTTCCGTTTCCATCAAAAACAACAGCCACAAAATCCTGTCCTGTATCATAAATACACCCTTCACAGATCGTTTACAGACTAGGGAAAATACAAGCAGCACCAGTATCTTCAGGTCTTTCTTCAATGCTAACAAAGCCCTGTCACAAAAGCTATGGAGGAAAACATCCAAAATGCCAACCAAGCTGGATCTCCTACATATAAAGACATGCCCTCTCCCTGAAGGAGAAACTTTCACTGGGATTATCTGTATTTATTGTATTATGTATCTGTTATCTCTATTATGTATCTATTTATTTTTCTAATTCAATGTCAACAGTCACCCAATTCATATGTTCCAGAAATAATAATTTTTTATATATAATTTTTTAAACTCAAATTCAGAACATTAAAAAAAAACCAAAAAAACCCCCCGAAAAACCCCCAAAAAACCCTTTCTCTATTTTTATTCATACCCTGTCATCTAGAGTAATTCATAACTCACTAAGAGGCCTATGGAGCACATTGCTCAACATTTACAAGTTTTTGTCTGTTTGATTCGATATTTTTTCTTGTTCTCTCATACAATCACTCAGATTCTCCTTTCTCCATTTACCACCTACCTGGTTTTGGGATTAGTTGCTAAATCTAATCTTAGTTTTCAGAAGTTAAACACTAATTACCCTTTCCCACTCAGAGACTCTGGCAACGGTTTCAAACTTCTGATACACAACAGATCATTCCACAGGGCCCCCAAATTATACTACACACAAAACTGTCTTTAGGTATAACAATTCCTCACACATTGCCATGAAACAGGTAGAATGGCTTAAGTGTATCCATGAACTTTTTCCCTTTGACACAACCAACAGAAAATTCTGATCTTTTTCCCCTTCCACAGAATCTACATATAACACCAGCATGTATTAGTCCATTTTTCATCACACCACTATAAACAAATATTTTAATACACAGCAAAAACAAAATTATGTTTTAGTAGACTCTTTCTTTTGAAAGTTTACAGTTCCTCACACTGAAATTTAAAAAGAATTTATTATAAATCTAGAGGCCTGTGCAAAAACCTTCCTTTACTCTGTTGAGGACTTCCCCCAACTGCTTTTATCAATCCCCTTGAATGACCTTGGTAATCATCAATTAAAGCTCTTCAGAACCTTTTCAGAAGTTTTTTTCCTTCTTTTTCCATGCATAAGGGTTTCACCAGATCACACAGCTGAAATGGCTAAAACACCACAGTGGTGAGACCACCACATTTGACATGGGGAAAGCAATAGGGACACACCGGTGTGTAGCAAGGTGGGGAAGGAGCACTCGCTTGCTTAGTGGTGCCTACATGATAAACCAGTAACATGAAACCGTGTCCTCATGTAACTGAAGACAGAATCCAGGAGGTAGACTCTGGACTGGACAGTCATCTAGGATTACCACAAGAAACACTGCTCACAGTAATATCCATTTCTGGAATGCAGGCATCCAGATCTAGAAACAAGAACTCTCTCAAATAACGCTGAATCCTGCCAGAAATAAGCCTGTAACCATCTTCTTGCAAAAGCAAAATACAGTCCCTTCTTTGAAAAAAAGTCTGTGGAAAATAATAACAAAAAAATACAGTATGAAAGAGAAAGATATGACTTCATTTTATACATCAAAAGTGGTTAAAGCAGCTGACCAGAAAGTAGGAAAATCACTTTTTCTGCATTAACATATCCCAAATCCCATCCTGTCCCTTCCCTCCCAGGCAAACACCCTAACCACTGTGACAAACAAAAGGAGGACACATTTTGCATTTGAAGATGTGTCCTAGGCCAGAAATCCAACACAAAACATCTGGTAATCCCAGCACTGGGACTGGAAAGAAAGGGAAGCTTCATTTCTTGTCGCAAATGCTTCAGCTTCTTTATTTTACTGAAGGACTTCCAGTAGTTTTCTACAGGGGTGGTTCTTCTGTAGCATTTATCTTATGTAAGGTATACGCTTATGAGCTAGTTAAATTAACTTGAAAACACAAAAATGGTTGCATTTGAAAACACAACATTTAGCAATTCTGCCAGCCCTCCTTTAAGTTAAACACTGTATTGTAAAGTCACGTCAGACATTTGACTAGACATTTGAAAGACCCTAAAAAAACAATCCACCTAAAACCTCTCATATAGGTAGCCAACTTGAAACTACTAAATAAAAATAATATTTCTAATAAAAGCTAAAACATCAGACACAAATCCAGTAGGGATTCATACAAAGGCCAAGAAATGAAAACCACACAACAAGCCTGAACTGCAAATCTCCAAACCTCTGTTCTGACATACTGCAGTTCAGGGCTGTATTATAGATTTCTACTCTAGAATATTTTTGCCAAACTAGCTAAAATGTCCTTACTTTGGTTTAGAGGCCAGCCCATAGTGCATCCAGATAACAAAAGCTGTTGAGCAGCTGAACAGGCAACTACTATAAACACAATTGAACTGTTCTGTACACAAGTTGGTAACAAAACACCAAATATTTTCTGCAACATTAAAAGAAAACAAGGCATTTCTTTGATTAAAGCTGCTTTTGTGTAGATGCATCTTCTCATACCTCTTTGAAGCATCAAGGAACCAAAGGTTCTCTTACTACCAAACTGGTTACTGAAAGTTGTGCTCCCAAGTAATTCAAAGTCTACAAGTATGTCATGTTTTGATAAGAGGTAACATTTTCTGAGGGCCACATGGAACCAACTAAAACTTCTGCAGGTAAGTGACTAATCTTTCAAGTGCTGTATTTTTGGCTTTTTAACTCATATTCTCAAATTGAGCTATACTTTTACACTCTATGACCCTTAATACATCCAAATACTCTAACAAACCCAAATTTGTCAATTTATTTGGCCCGGCTCAGCAGTCTGATCTGGATCTTAATGTTCTTGTGCTTTACTTCCTTGTGAACTTTGTACTGTAGTTTGAGAAGCAATTCTAGCAGTGCTGAACACATTAACAATGACAAAAATGAAACAAATAGATTTCGAGGTAGAGTTTCTGCAGCATGTTCAAGGGGCAGGGGAATACACTCAGCAAAAGCACTGCCCAGCCTGCTGAAAAAGCCAAGTCACAAAAGGGCAAGGTGACCTGAAGAGCTGACCAAATGCTTTGCTTGCTTTTTTTTCAATAGGAATATCAATAATCTGGAAGCATGTACAAAGCAGGAAGAAATTTTCCAAGTTTTTATCAACTATATGTATCTATAGATACCTCAAACTATGCTGGATGGCCTCTCACAAGTCACCAAGTTTGGAAATTACTGATTTACTTGCATAGTCCTCTGCCAACACATGATACAGAGAGAAACAGGGTATCACCTCCCACGAAGAAAAGCAGAGGAAAATGATGGACATCTTGCCACCTGTTTCAGAGCTATGTGATGATGGTTTGCTGGTCTAAAAGGATTCAGAAACCTTCGGTTCTGCTCCCAGCTATGGACTCTGAGAAATAGGCAACTGCCCTTGGTCCCCCTAAACATGAGCTCTCCCATCACGGAAGAAACTCACTTCTTCACTGCACAGGCTTTTATGCCTCTCTTCCCACCCAACGAGGTCAATCTTTGCTCTGAGACCGGCAGAACTGTTTGCACAAGTTTTTCTAAAGTACTGTAGGATGCCCTCAAGCTCAGAATTTTAATCCCTGCAGCCAAATACTGGCAGATCACCAGGCTCACATAAATTAATAATGTGTCTGTGCTGAAACCAGATTTCATAACTATTTATAACAGTTATACTGTTCGCTCCATTTGAAGAGCTGAAGTGATATAATCCAACATAAGTAGGGCATATAGTTTATATTAAATAACTTGGCAGATTTCTCAAAGTTTTTTAATTGTGTAAGGAATTATCTACTCAAAAGAGTTTCTAAGAAATGTACAGAACAGGAAGAAGAGTGACAGATGTTGTAGAAGTTTGTAGAATAAAAATTTAGACATGAGGCAGGTGATAAAAAGTTTATATAATGTAATTTTACAGAATGGAAGAAAAATCCCATAAAAACTTGTCCAGTGGGAGCTTTTGTAAACAAGAAATTATTTAAAAAATTTAATTACTATGATTGGTTAAAAAATTATTTTCCATACATTTTTTAGCTTATTATTTAAATGAGCTACAGAAAAATGTAATTCTTCGAAAAAGGGGCTGATTGGTCCTTTACTGCTTGTAAATTAACTGAAGAACTATTTTTAATATACAGGTTTAATCTTTAATGTGAAATAGTTCAGGTATAATCCCATCTAGTTTGGTAAGACTCTTCACCTTCCCCTGCTGCACTCATTGTGCACACATTGCTCTGCAACTCTCACTCCAATGCTCCTGCATAAATATACCAGAAACAAAAGAAGAAGACACTGAATATATTCAGGAAGTTTGAAAACAAAGCTGTGAATGAAATTTGAATTGCAGTTCCTGTCTAAACATGCTTAATTTAATTTGTGCAGAATTACTTACATGCACATGACTAAACTTTTTTTTTCCCTAATTTTAAAAATCTACACTTGTCTTGTTAAACTGATCAGTCAGCACCACCTTTCTGGTAATAGAGTAGCAAGTGCTGCTGGTGATGTAACAGAAGTTTAGAGGAATTTGTGAGCCAAATTTCTAACCATTACTGTTGGTTCTATACGGAAAGGCTTTGTCAGTGAGTAATAACTACACAGATAGTTCTGTACGGAAGTGTGACATTAATTTGATGTGTGGCTGTTTTGAGACATCATCCTTCACTACTTCATTTGCTCTCATTCAAAAACTTTATTTAGTAAGTTAAAAAACTTTAAAAAACCCTTGAGTGCTCCTCTGTATAAACCCCAAACCATCTGAAAAGTAAAAAACAAACTTTAAATTTCTGTTTGAAAAATTGGGTTTTTAACACCATCTAAAAAGAATGTGATTTTAAGGAATCCCATGGAACACAACTCATTTAAAGACAATATAATTCTACCAAGAAAAGTATTTTGTACATATGTATATATACACACACCCTCCCATTAAAAGTGGGGCTCAGGAAACTTGAGAACTCACTCTGACAGAATTTCCAAGAAGTAGTTTTAACAGTTTAATTTGTGTTATTGTAGAGCTGATATCACAAATGGTCCTCCCACCCCCGGCAGTTCTTGATATGTAACAATCCCCTTCTTCAGAGCATTTACTTTCATTTTCTTTACTCCAGAACATTTTTCATGCATTACATTAATTTCTTAAGGATACAGTTTTCAAGAACACCACATCAAAAACTAAAGTTCTCCCAGTAATTCTCCTGCCCAGAAGTTTCTGGCATCATGACTTCTCCCTCATGATCCAGTACCCTTTGACGGAACTCTGTTGGTGGTTTGTTTTCTTTTGGGTTTTTTCCTCCCCTGACAGGCAAGGGGCATCCAGGGAATACCAACACAGTCTGGTGTTCTCAAAGTGGGGGCTAAAACCAGAGATGAAGACACAAAACTACCTAGTCATTATACAATGAATTGAATAGCTGATAGTCCAAAAAAGAAATCCAGAATTTTTAGACTCCTCACTCCACTATGAATAAGTAGTTGTAAGAAAGGTACTGACACAACTCACATCTTCCCTGTATTACCAGCAAAAAATGACAGTGAAAAAGCCCGAAGTTTCAAATATATGCCAGCCTGCTTCAAAATCTACCTTGATTTTTTTTGAGCCTTTAAACCCTGCATAACCTCAAGGACAGCAGAGAAGGGTAAAACGTTTCTTTTGGTGTGTTTTTAGTGTCTCCCTTGCTGTAGGGAGGCACATGTGCTTTCTACTTATCTGTCTACAGCAGGTGAATGGACACTGAAAGAAACTGCTGTTATCAATTATTTCAGCTGTTTTTTAAGGATGTTCTCTTGGACAACGTGTACTTAAACTACCCATACATTTCTACAACTGCCTAAAAGCTGAAAAAAAATAGCCAACTGTAAAAAAATCCTAGAGACTACTTCTAATTCAGTAAGCCTCATTTCTAGTTCACTAAGAGCCACAGCTTAGCCTTGAACATTAATATCTCATTAAATGTTGACCAGCATAGTCCTTCAAAGGAAGTAAAAACCAGCCTAAAATAGCACAAAAGAATTCACGCCAATGACAATAAACAAAAATAAAAAAAAAATAAAAATTAAAAAAAAAATCCCAACCCAAACAAAGTAGGTTATTTATAATTCAAATTTAAGTGACAAAAACTTCATAATAAAAATTAGGTCAAAGATTGGCATTGATACATCTGTGCTACAATGGAGTTAAAACCAAATACTTCAACCTCTTCATTTAAGAAGCCAAAAATTCAAGAGCACTTATACGTAAAAACAGCTGCCCCTCCTGCTTCCCTTCAGGTATTTACCCACTTTGTTTTGCTCTTTGTCTTTAAACTGAAGAGAAAAAGCTTTCACATAACTCTTCCATTACCTTCACAAAGACACACAAGGGCCCTCTTCAGCCTGACTTTAATATAAATGGTATCAAACCAAGGTAGTTCAGAAAGCTAAATGTAGCTCCTCCATGCAATAAAGCAGTGTCATACACTTTCATAAGCCCCAATTTTAATCATATAAAAAAAAAAGCAAACAACATTCTAAACCTGCAGACAAGAACTTAGATTAAGCAAAATAATACTGACCTAAATTTTAAATATTTTCACTTTCTTGACATCTTGAAAAATGTAAGAAAGTGACTAAGAACATATGAAGAAATTTACAGCAAATGTCAAATGCCTGAATGCCTATATATAGACATTTTCCCCCAAGTTTATTGGCTCCCACCACCTTATCCTGGATGTCTCTGCAAAACTCCCCTAGAATGCCTAAAACCAGTTTTAGCTTTGGGACAAAACTCTGTAACCACACAGTAACCACATTTGGAAGGAGGCCTCACTTGTAATCCCACCTAGAAGCTGGAGCACGTGGGAATAAATGAGAAGAAATTTCAGGAGGCTCTATAAGTCGCCAGCTCAGGTCTCTGCTTCCCATGGTCAGGCTCCAAAGGCTGCTCCCAGCTCATGTTACTTCCAGAAGCAGCAGAAGCAGCAACACCACTCAGGTTTGTGCTACTGTCAGTAATTCCTCACAGACATGAACTGATTCTGCACAGAGCTACTGCTGTACAAGCACACAGGATAATTTATCTGTATGTAAATCCAAGATAATGCACAGCTGACCACGTGCAATTTGTTTGCTGTAGTATCAAACCAGACTCACCCTATGCTAATTACTGAATAAGCACTAAAGCATGAAGGAATCTGCTTCAAAGAACTCTCAGTCTAAGTGTACCACAAATTACAAAGACTGATACAATAAGACACCGAACTGGTGAAGTGAGAGTAAAGCAGCCATTCACATTCGGACACTCAACGTGTGAGCACCAGGTATTTGGATACTCCTGCACATTTCCACCTGCCTTGATGTATGTTGGAAAACACAAGGATGCTTGTGAAGATATAATAAAGACACAACTAAGTCCACAAAGAGGGGGTAGCAGTTCACAGCTCAACAGCACACCAGGCAACACGCAGTGGGTGGGAACTGGTCAAGCATCTCACCGGCCGAAACTATCACCCGCAGTTGGAAATGTCGTTGAAAAGGTCAGAAACTGTGCAGGTGCATCAAAACAGCAACTGTGACTGGAAGGAGTGATTAAGGAAAAGAGTCTCTGAACAACAGAAGTCACATGGAACAAACTTGTTTGCACAAGTCAGGTGACTGCAATAACTCTCCTCCTGCCCTGATGGCAGTTCATGTGAAGCTGCCTATTCCAGGCACTACACGCTGGAAACTACTAAAAATACAAATCAAGTATCTGCAAAATTCAACACTGTAATTTTCTTCTCTCTAGCTGGGGAAACGTTTTAAAGTATATCACAGAAAATTTCTCCATGCTTTTCTTTCAGTCCAATTACATGAAATCACCTTGCAGTACGTCACAAAATACTCCTTTTTGGCTATTTAAAATCAAAGAGAGGGGAAAAGACAGACACATTTCCTCTTTCCAGCTATGTATGCTACCAGAACTGAGAGTCACAAACAGGCAATAAGGTGGTGTCTCAAGTATGGAGGTTGTAAGATTTAAGTTTTTTTAAACATAAAAACCCCCCCAACTTTAAAATTCACTCGAAAAACTTATACTTGCCCCAAATTATACAGCACTAGTACGACAGAAGAATCTCACCAGGTACTTGCTAAGCAAGATGTTTAAACAGGGAATACAGTTTCCAGAACAGGAATCAAATATTCTTACCCCCAGCTCTCCTCTAACCACAACAGAAAATCCTTCCAGTCTAAGATTTCTTTTCTGAATTTGCGACACTTGAAAATTTTTACTTACTAGCAAGTTTGAGAAGCTGCTTACATCATACATTTGACATTCATAATCTGGATTTTTAGTTCGGTGGAGCTAAATGCTACTGGAACTAATTGATGAAAATGGCAAACTAAAAACTAAAACCACAGCAAAACTAAGAAAGACAATATTTAGAATAAAATTGTTATAGAACCTGCTGCTTGCAGAAATAGAAATAAATGATCTTTAGAACAGCTTCAGATGGATGTTAACTTTAGAGGGAGAATGACCCATCAATCAGTTGTGACAAAACTCGAGCTTTTACAATGATAAACTAGCCATTAAAGTATTTGTGTTGCACAGTTGACTAACACTTGAAAAAAGTCTTTAAAAATCTTTTAATGAAAATGATTTTGAAAGTACTTGAAAAAAATAGTTATATTGCACAATTATACTTTATTTTCAAACTTAAGAAAAAGTTGCAAAGATAGGAAATAAAGAAATGGACTGCAACCACACTTAGATTTTTAAGGACAGTCTTAAGCAGAACACATAAAATGAAGAATTAATGATTCAGGATATGCAACTCCCACTGTAAGGTCAGGAAACAGATTATGTTGTTCTCAATTTGAATGAAGAGATTATGTTCATTGTTTCAAGGGATGGCTACATGACTGTGAGGTCTCATATGGTAAATTATTTCCCAGTTTCCATTGTACAAACATATTAGTCTATCTTATTTGAACAACAAACAAAACAACCTTATTGTTTAAAACCAGGGCAAAATTTTTGCTAGGAATGATCCATTTTATCCTATTAAACGCTTCCACATTTTATTAGTTTAATAATATCTAACCATTTTCTCATGGCTATATTAATTTTAATAGACCTCCATGGAAGGCATGCTGAATACTTGCAAAAACTGATACAGCTTCTCCTCCAGACCACAGAAGTGCCAAAAAGCTCTTGAACTCAGTAAGACTCTTTCCTTTGTTCTCTCTGCTCTTCCCCCTCTGAAGAAGGGTTTTTCTTTGTTACAGCAGCTACTCACAAAACTTCAAGACGTTTGTAAATTCTAACACAAATGAGTTGCAGCAACTGAACTTGTGCAAAGATACAATTTATGTTCTTTTGTTTATAGCATCACTATCCCTTGGAGTCTTTGAAAAGGCTGCTACAGCCAGAGCTTTCCGTCAGTCTTTTGCTTATCAACTCTTTCTTCTTCAAAAGCAAAAAGCAAAGAAGCACATATCAAGTTAAAATTCATAACCTAAGTATTTAGCTTAAACTAATAAAGTATTTAAGTACCTTTGTCATGAGGGAATGAAGTTAATGGAGCTGATTTAGGAAAAGACAGGACAAGTAGCTTGGGCAGTATCACACTGCTGTAGCTCTTTGCTTCAGCACACGGGAGAACATTTGCAAGTATTCTGACATCCTAGAAAATATATCCTGAGCTTCCCAAAAATCTAATCTCTGTAACTCCAAATATTATGGACAGACTGCTGATCACTAAGCCTTTGTATCCTAGACAATTCTTCATTACAGAAGTGATGTGAATTAATGACAAGCAGATCACTAACCTATCTGCAGCCCCATGGGGATGTGAACAAAATGATGCCACACCAGTTGCTCTGCTAGCAAAGAGACTGAAGGCTTTTTTGGTCTTGAGGGAAAGAATAAAAAAGGTCAAAACCACAAGCAAAATAGTTTTTATACTTATTCCATTATCCTTTATAACTCTTTTCAATATTAAGTATTTTAAAGAAAGATGAATGAGACTCAGGGATGACTGTCTCTAGATTAAGGAGTTTATACTTAGCCCTGTCAGTGACTGGATGGTCACTACTGTTTTATTATGGAAGGTGACAGTGGTGGTCTCCTGACTCAACACTTCTGGCTTTGACAGCTTATACCGAGGAGTTGTGCATGCACTACGTTTCAGCTGAGTGTCCAAAGAATTTTGGTTATCGCCCCTCATGCAAGTGCATGCTCCCCTAGCCTCTGCCCTCCTCTATGCTGCCAAATATTCTGTAGAGCCTCTCTCTCTGCCAGTAAAGTAGTTCAACTTTTCCAAAGTGTTTGCCACGAGTAACTGTTGTCCATCGCTCCAATTTTCATTGTTACAGCTGAAGAACACAGTGTGAATGTAACAATATCACGTGTTTCTGTGCCTCTTATTCTGAATGTTTTATGAGCCAATTACGTGAGTTCTGAGCCAGAGTGGTCAGTTAATTTGGACACCAACGTGTCAAGTGCACAGTTGGTTGAGATGGAAAATTCTTTTTGCTACGTGTAGTGAATCCCATTCAACTGTGGTGTGTTGGAACTTCTTGCTCTTCTTATGTGTGTGCCACCTGAAGATCTTCCAATACAGTCTTGATAATTTCCAAATTGACATACATCAAGCCTCAGTCCTACCATGGATCTCCAGGATAACCCACTTGGATCTTTCTCTGTGCTACCGACGGCCTCTAATGATACTGTGCATTAATATACAATAGAATATTTTAGTTGGAAGGAATCTTCTAGTTCAACTAGTTGACCACTTCAGGACTGACCAAAAGTTAAAGCTTGTTATTAATGGCATGAATTGCCTTCCAATCACTGACACTTCAGTGACAATTCCCACAGTTCATTCTTCAATAATCCCTTATAAAGGACCCTGACAAGCAATTCTTCAGTCTTTCAACCAGAGTGAAAATTAAATATCCTGCTAGACAAATAATTAATTATCTTTACTAAAGATATTGTTATGCCTTATGCTTAATAAGATGTTCAGTTTTTTTGACGACATTTCGGATGGTTTTCAGAATACCAAGATAATGCTTCCCTAATCTTCCCATGAATTAATTTCATTGAATTAATGAAGTATATTCATCAACTGCTTATTCTCTTACTAACTTCTTTAGCACTAACTAATTTGCAGATTTCTCACAATCCATCAGTGATTCCAGGCAAGTTGATATGTTCGTCTAGTTGTTCACAACAACTCTTTCAACTCACTTCTATGTATCACACAGAGTCAGCCAAAAGTATCAGGTATCCTCTGGTATGAAAGTGAATATAAGGTTTCTCCACATTCTGTATTTACTTGAATCCTGTTAAGGCCTCACTCTCATGTGAGTTTCTTGACCAAAGACTAGTGGATTTCCCAAGATAATTCAGGCAATCTTCATTTTCAATATATGAAAACTTTTTACTTCTTGTGATTTCTTTTCACTTGAAAAATCCCTGAATTCACAATTTTACACCTTTGTATTTAACTTTCTATTTATTCTAAGTTCCTACTGGAACACTGGGGCTAGAGCTTCACAAAAAAAATGGTTCAGTCTTGCTATATTTTCTAGAATGCTTTTTTACTACTTTGGCATTACCTTACATTCTTTGACTGCCGTATGATATGTTAAAATTTATGTCAAAGCCACAGTTTTCAGCTACACTTAGATAATGTATGATGAAGAAAAGATCTCGGTGTCTTCATTTCTACTTCTTATATACATCTCTATCTAGCAATCTGGGCTCTGGTAGTCCTGCTTGAGCAGAGGGGTTGGACCAATGACTTCCAGAGGACTATTCCAACCTGGAGGACTGCATCAAGCACAGCACTCGGGAGAAGGTCTTGGGATTTTGGTGGAGAGCTGGGGTTGTTCAGCCTGGAGAAGAGAAGGAACCCAGAAGACCTTATAGCATCTTCCAGTACCTAAAGGGGTTATAAGAGAGCTGGAGAGGGACTACTTACAAGGGCATGGAGGGACAGGACAAGAGAGCATGGTTTTATACTGACAGAGGGCAGCTTTATACTAAGTATTAGGAAGAAATTCTTTACTGTGAGGATGGTGAGGCACTGGAACAGGTTGCCTAGAGAAGTTGTGGATGCCACTGTAAGACTCCAGGCTCAGACCTATGAGCTCACTGAAGGGTTTTACTTTAAAAATATACAAGGCTCCAAAAATTCACCCACCAAATCTTTTTCAAAAGTGTCTTCACCTCTTTTCATACCTTGAGAGAGAGCACAAGGGAGAAATGCTGCACACGTTTTCTCAGGAGGTACTTCTACTAGGAAACTTTAGAAAATAAGGGAACTTGTCAAAAGTTTAAAGGGTAACAATCAACTAAAGTAAAGCATTCCACAAGGCATTGACTTAGCACATGCCACCCATACAACTCAGTAAAATCCAACCCATTCAGTTTTAAGTTACCCAAAATATTAAGAAGGGAGATTAGGAGAAGTAAAGAGAGAGAAAAGGAGAGACTTATAGCTACCACCCAGAGTCCTGTGCAAGTCCAGCTTCCACATGTCCAGGTGGCAGGGCCTGAACAACATGGAGAGCACCACTTTTATTTGCTTTGACCCCCCTGTGGCCACACCCCCAATCCCCAGGCAGGACCTCAGGAGTGTCAGACATTCTGAGACTGGTTTAGTAGCTCCAGGGTGCCATGTGGTGTGGGCAGTGCTCCCGTGTGACAGCTGTTGT
Organism: Pipra filicauda; assembly: GCF_003945595.2. Lineage (NCBI taxonomy): Eukaryota > Metazoa > Chordata > Aves > Passeriformes > Pipridae > Pipra > Pipra filicauda. The sequence goes on from NW_024103929.1 coordinate 717,868, forward strand.
GGGGCTGGGTCAGGGGCTCCAAGGTACGGTGTGGGCAGTGCTCTGAAGTTCCAGCGACTGAGAGCTGCTCCAGGGCTGACCGAGGAGGCTTCAAGGGCCTGGAGTATGGGCAGGACATCACCTCACCTTCGTGAAATTTGATCTACCCCTTCCCCCCTCCCCCCTCACACACACACTTGAGTTGGTCCGAGCCAATAACTACTATAACAATCCAGGGTCTCACAGCCCCATCCCTGGAAGTGTTCAAGGCCAGGCTGGACAAGGCTTTGAGCAACTTGGTCTAATGGATGGTGTCCCAGCCCATGGCAAGGGGGGTTGGAACTGGATGATCTTTAAGGTCCCTCCCAACCCAAAACCCATTCTGATATTCTGTGAAAATCAGCCATTACAAGATATTCATCTACTAAACTTGCTCCTATTAGTTTTCTTTCCATTTTTTCTCTAAATGCATAAAAAATTTGTCTTTAATATATTAACCTACACAGTCTGTGTAATAGACACAGAGCACAATCACAGTTTACCTCCCTCCACTGTTTGCATAAATATAGATTTTAGAAAACACAGTCCTTTAGTACTTCTAACTCTAGAGTTGCATGTTCTTAAAAAAAAAAAAAAAAAAAAACCAACAAAAAAACCCCAAAAGAATAACTTCCATTGTAACTAAATCCAAAAAAATCCACTGGTACAGAGCTCAAATCAAAGAACTTAAACAGAGAAGTCCCCTGATATGTCCTTGATTTCTGCTAGTTCATATTGCTAAGGAAGAACAGTGAAAAGTGGCACAACAGTGGTAGTGATTACATTAAGTTGGCAACTGCTATTTTCACATGGATAATACACAGCAAAATAAGAGTAGCTTCCCCTTCACTAAATCTTCATAATGTGCAAAACCACTGAAGGACTTCAAAAATTAAGACTGGTTCTTCTGCATCCCCCATTCCAGTTACCAGAAAACACATATGAGGTTCATGACATTTACCTGTGGGAGGAATCCAAAAATATTTTGATGGACCTAACTGAATTAAACAAAGGTGCTGATTAAGGCATGGCTCTGAGTACTGGGAATGGAAAACAGGTGGCAGAAGAGAGATGCAACTGTTATTCAGCACTTACCTACCTGTGAATAATTTTATCTACACAACATATCAGCCTTGGGAAATGCTAGTGAAAATCATCACCATTACCTGTGCAACAGACTGAACGCTACCAAGGAAAAACCCAGCATTTCCATACTCAGGAATTGTATCCATGTGGACAAGTAGAATACTGTAAAATCCTAGATTTACAAAACTGCTTTATGGTTTCTGTATAAGTAATAAAGAATGTGATAGAACATAAAGCAGGATGTCAGGGGAAAAGGTTTTTTCTTTTGCTATGTAGGCCTATATAAGAAGGAGAAAACAGTAGATGAGTAAAGCCAGAAACAAAGTGCCAAAAGAAATTAAAATTGAGAAAGAACGGGTGAAGAAAAAACCAGACAACAGGCATTCCCACTTTTAAAGACAGCAAATTTTGTTTATTTACCTTTGCTCCTACATTTACTACATTTTTTTGAACACAATACTAAAATTCTTGGGCTTGGGAAGGTGCAAAAAAGTCCCTTGTGGACTTAATTGTGGCACAGTACAGGAGTCCCTGGGGAAATGCCATTCCCATCTGACAAACAGAATGAAGCTTTTAAAGGAAACTTGGGAAGCTGTATCAAACATTTGGGGGCAAAAAGCTTAAAACTAGATTTTCTTTTTCTTCTAGGTTACGATCTGCAAAAGGAGAAAGTTACATTTTGATCTACACTTCTACTACTTCTATTTCACCTGAATAAAATGTTTCTATCTGCAAGTATAACAAGTAAGACTCAGTGCTAAATGCATATCACTTCTCATAAAGCTGACCAGGAGCAAGTACCTTTTCAAACTGAACCAAATGCTTTCCATAAATTCAAAACTAATGATTTGATTGTATTCTGATAAAAAACAGGTACTCACAGAAATATGAAATGCTTATATAAGTTAAATGAACAGTTCCAACAGAACATTTCAAAATTATTTCATGCAGTTTCATTTATAACTGCTTTAACAAAATTAACTGCAAGTTTTACAGTTTAGATTATTACAGCCTTGAAAAGGCAGCTTAATTCACACATGGTGTTCCTAAAGATGTGGATTTGACACAAAACACAGCAACTGTTCCAAAGAAAAACAAAGCAACGTCCCACTGCATGACCTATATGAATGCCATCTCCTGCGGGCCAGCGGTGTTTGCCCCACACAGCTGCCCTCTAGTCTGCTGTGCCATCATCCTGGGAACACCCACGGAGGGATACCTGGATACTGGAAACAACTGACACCACAACTGCAGGGATGGTGTGAGGAGTGTTTCCACCTGAATTGGGCCCTGATGTTACTGCAACTACTGTTCCAGCCGGGGCAATCCCTGCTCTAACCCCATTGGCTTCCTGACCAATGTTCACATGCATCATTCCTCTGATCTCCTGCCAGGACACTTCATTCATGCCTAGGAGGACACATGGAATGCTCATTCCACACAAAAACCTAAGAAGAAAAACTCTTCTCGACATAAAAGACTTTCCCACATATGTTTAAATATGCAGCTCTCACAATTAGTAGGGGGGAAAAAAGAAGTCCAAGCAATATAAGAACAATATTCATCACCAAATATATTTATTGATTTAAACTTTAAATTATACATACCACTGCCAAACTAGGAGTCTAAAAGAAAAAAAAACTACCAGAGTTTTTTTACAAGACAATGTATTAAAATGGTAGAGCTCCATATATTATAAATTCTTGCCCAGATATTTCCTTGCTTAAAAAAAAAATTAAAATACAATGTTCGATCATAACGGCAGCAGTTTTTTACATTATTACTCAGCATGATGTGTAAAACCACCAATTCTCTCACACTACTATGTCTGATTCTATAGTTAGTAGACTATGCAACAAAGTAGCACAGAAAACTAACTTCTCTATCTGAACTACATCTCACTCTTCCACGCCAGCCTCAGTTTTTCTTTCACATGTGTTAAGCTATGTAAGATTCTAACACAGTAATCAACATTAAAAGTCTCTAAAACCCACAAGAGTACATTTGGGGGTCTTCACAAAATAAAGATTTCTGGCTCAGATTTAATATTAAGTTTGTCATCTTACTTGTGAAGCATTTAAGTCATGGCTTAAAACAAGTATAAATGTCAACAGCAAAAATCTCTGGTATGGACAAAATCCTCTGCAGGAAAAAATACCTGCCCCTGCCTCAACACACACACTTAATGATCTCCACACATTCTTAATCTACCATAACTGGTGTTACTTTTAGTATGGCCTTTTAGTATCTAAGTGGACAAATATAAGCCATAAACTACCACCTACAATCTCACCTTAGTATTTTCTGAGGAGGAAAAAAAAAATCAAGTCCAAGAAATGTCTCACTTTTCATGCTAAACAAAAGTATCAAGTCCAAATAAAATGTAAATATGTGGAAAGATATTTAATCAGACTACAACACTTAGGTCTGAAATACAGACAAGAGAAACCACAGTCCTTTAATCCCTTTACACAATTCTACCTTTTTCACTGAGTCTTACAGACTACTGAATGTCCCATCTTTAGGGAAATATATAATATATAGACAGTTATATGGTATAAGTACTTTTTAAAAATAATCTTGAATAATCTTGGATTTGTAACATATAAGATCTAAAGCTACTTTGTCTTATCAGTACCGTTACAGTAAATATTTGCTTCAGTAACCACGATGATGATGAAATACCCTACTAACATCAGTTCTGCAACTTCTTTAGAAGTGACTAACTCACCATCGTACCATGCTCAAAACTCAAGTTCAAGCAATATATATCATAAAGGAGATAAACAAAAGATACTTGAAAAATATGAGTCAAGGCAGACAGACTCCTTATTTTTAGCTCAACTGCACAAAGTCATCTCCAGCAAGTCTAGCTTTGTATTTAATCAATACACACGTGTTAAGAGTTACAGAATTCAATCCAGCTTTTAAAAACTCACTTCCCCTTTAAAGATATTTGTGAACAAATTCTATGTGAAAATTCATATCAGCCATACAAAATGTGTCTGACTAGTTCAATACATCACCCCAAATTCTTCCTCAAAATAACATGGATGAAATATAAGAGCAAAGTTATGAACATAGGTCTGACACAACTCTCATTTCCATTAGGATTTACATGTTGAGAGCTTTATATGGAAAGACAGACAATCAGACCTATTACCTGTAACTTTAATAACACTGATGAAGCAGAGGGAACCTATCTTGGAATTGTATGAAAAATTAAAATCGAAAATAATCAAAATTACGAAATGTACACAAAATATTACTTAGTCCAATGTACACAAATATTTGTTGCAAAAAAATAAGCCTTTTAGAAAGGCTGTGGATGTGCTATTTAGCACAGCCAGCAGAGGACAGAGGATCATATCACTGCTCAAGTTTAGTGCAAATAGATGCATATGCAGAGCAGCTGGCAAATAAGTCAAATGTGGATTATTACAGAGATGCTGTTGCTACATTTTAGAGTTTGCATTTCTTTCTCAACTTCCAAGATGGTTGTCATAACCTCCTCAGACATATTTCTTCTACATATATACAACTGCTCTTAAATAGTCATGGTTAGGAAAAAAAAAATCTGTTAAGCAATAATGAAATATAATCTTTAGAGATATTGCTAGGGATGACATCTGGTCTTTATTTGTAAACCAAACATTTCACATACCAGTTCTTGTCTACTATTCTAAAAGCCACAGCAGGTATTCTGAGTGAGATCCAAACTAAAACTTGCTATAAATTTTAGGCGTGCAAGCCGTTGCTATAAAAGAAATTTTATACAACTTGTTTGAAATGACACTGAAGCAGCTAGAACTGAACCCCTTTATATGTTTTGATGTAATTTAAAATGCTTTTCTACCATATGACTGTGAAGTGCCTCCAACTTCACTATTAGCAGCACTACACAACCGGTATTATTTGTTATAGGAGAGAACCAGCTTTTAAACTAAAGACTTCTTGCCCCATTTCTGAGACAAAAGCCTGGGCACTGGCTTTGTGACAACACTGGAATGGTTGCATTGTGTGGAATAATGAAGACAACAGCTATGTTATGGGTGGGGAAATTCACATTTAACGAGGCAAGCATTTTCAACTAAATTTTTTGAAGAGAAAGAAGATTGATAACTCTCCCATACCTACATATATGATACGTACTACTAGAAATACTTATAAGGCATGTCTACTGAACAGTCTTATGTTCCTTTGTAGACTTTCTATCAGAAACTTTTTTTAAAGAAAATACAATGTATTGATACTTGTTTCACAGAGACTCCCAACACAGAAAGAATTTAACACTCAAGAGAATTTAGGTTTCTTTTTAGGGCAATAAACAGTTAATTTTTATATAATTCCACATTCAAAAAGAAGCAGGAAGACATACAAGAAGGAATTCAAACTATCTACTGGATTACTTGCCTTCATATAAAAACCTGGCCTAATAACTCTGCGGTTTTAGAAACCATTGTGCAAAAAAAAAAAAAAAAAAAGAAGTTATCAAGGAGAATGCTTTTGCAAATGCTGATCATTCAGTTCACACTCACATATCACTAAATCAAGGGGAGGGGGTAATATCTAAAAGTGCTGTTGAAAAGTCAGCTCTAATTCACAGTGTTCAACAAGCTCATGTCCTGTTAACATACTTGCCCCAAACATCTGCAACATCTGGCCCACTGAGAACACTGCAGAGAAACACCCAAGGAAAACAGCTACATAAAGCCTTCAATGTGCTCTACAGTCCAGTGTAAGATCTAATATATACTGTCATAACAAGAGGAATCTTCTCATAAAAAAACAGGCGAGCCCAGCTCTCAGCCAACTGCCTGCACTATTGGCTCAATCACGATACCAGAGACATCACAATTGCCTCAGCACTGTGCCAATATCCACAACATAGAAGAAAAAGATTCGGTACTACGGGATGATACTATAGGGAAGAAAAAGAGCCATTCTCATTAATGCAGAAAAAATACTATTCAAATAAGATGGACTTTCCTACGTGCAGCATCCACATAATAAACTGCAGAATGTGCATTATCAAGCAGTTTCTCACATGCATTTGCCTACTAACCATTCTGCTGGGACACATTCCAAATTTTCAACTCCCTGAACACTTCAGGAAACTGTCAGGTGATTTGGTGTCATTTCCACACATATAACCCAAACTACACCACCACTAAATTAGCATTTCCCTTTTTATTCAAGTTTCCTTCTCCCACCTCCCTAGCATATTTATATTCGCGTTGACACAGTTGTGGAGCAGAAAAAGGGAGGCAATATTTCCCTCAGCTTCTTAACAAAACTGCAACTGTTGTTAACATCTGTTTTTAAATCCAGAAATGACTAAATTGAACAAAATACTAAAATATAACAAAATACTACGCTTTAAATGTAAAAATAGTATCACGGCATAGTAATTATATTTCAAATGCATTCATATCCTACATACGTGAAGAACTATACCATCAACTCATTGCAAGTAAGAAGGCCTCACCTCTCAGCTGAGACACAACAAAGAGAAAGTAAAATAAACCTCAAAGTATTTTGTTAACATACGGCATGTGACTATTAGGCGATACAAGAACTTTTACCGATTCTCACTGCTCATAGACACCTCGGGGAAAAAAAGCATCCCAAACTCAGCTGATAAAAGCCTCTTTATCACATCTCAAACACGCTGCACATTTTGGTGCTAAGCCATCTTGCTACAACCTGTAAGCCAGAAGAATATAAACCGTCCCGTGTATATTAATTTTCTCTCAAGGAAACAGAGCCTGACCTTATGAAATGTACGAAAGAAAACAATGACAAAAAAAAAATAATCTTTGCACAACGAATGCCAAGGAGATTAACCCCCAGACTGCTCGCTGCACGCACGATCCACTCAGGGCAGGGAGCATTTTCCTCAACTTTTTGTTATTGTGGTTCTGCGCAGGCACGTTTGAAGCAGAACCAAACCCCACCGCTTCATTGTGTGCTACCAGCTACCGAAAGCGTTTGGCCTCCTCGCTGCGGGGTCTGAGGAAGCGGTTATTATCCTTGAGAGTACCAAAAAAATATAACATAAGTTTTTCGCCCGCTCGAACAAAGCCCGTGCGATCCCAGCCCCGCCATGGCCCGTGGGGTCCGAGCGCCGCCCCCGGTCCCGCTCTCCCTGCGCCGGAGCCCTTTGTAGCCCCGGCGCGGTGCCCGCCCCCGCCTGCCCCGGGCCCCCGGGGCTCTGCCGGGCACCGACCCGGCCCCGCACACCCCCCCGGCCGGGGGCGGCTACTCCCGGGCCCCTCGGAGCGCACAATGCCGCCCCTCCCTCCCCGCCGCCCCTCACAGCGCCCGCTCCGTCCCCACCTCGGCGCCGCTCCCGGGCGGACACAAAGGCGGCGAGGCCGCCGCGCAGGCCCCGCGCCGCCCGGTGACCTGCCACAACATGGCCCCCTCCCTCCTCCTCCTCCTCCTCCCCTCCCTCTCCCCTCCCTCGGCGCGCAGCCGAGCCCGCAGACAAAAGGGGGCTGGAGGAAGGGGGGCCCGCCCGCCCGCTCCGCCCGCCCGCGGCCTCTCCAGCGCGGCGCCGGCCCCCCCCCGGGTACTCACGGGTTGGGCTGGCGGCGATGGAGCCGGAGCGGCCGCTGGGACACCCCTGCCCGCCCGCCGGCCCCTTCCTCTTCCTCCTCCTCCTCCTCCTCCTCCTCCTCCTCCTCCTGCCGCTCCCTCCGGGCGCCGCTCCTTCCTGCCTGCCCTCCCGCCCGCCCGGGGCTCACAACAACATGGCGCGGAGGGTCAGGGACAGCGAGAGCGCGGCAGCACCTCCCCGGCCGCTCCCCCCCGGCCGCCGCCGCCGCCGCTCGGCCCCGCCGCCCCTGCCCGCCCCGGCCCCGCCGCGCCTGCGCGCCCGGCCCGGCCCGCGGGGAGGCGGAGGGAGGAGGTGGCGGCCCCCGGCCCCTTCCGCCGCGCATGCGCCGCGCGCCGCCCCTCAGCGCGGGCGCCGCGGGAAGGGGGTGTTCTTGTTTGTGTCCCTGTGCCTGTTCCCTGTTCCTCCCGCCGCACAAAACGGGGCAAAACGGGGCTTGGTGTTTGTCTGTGTGTTTCTTCTCACTTTCACTTACTGTACCCTGTTCTGGGCTCCTCAGTACAAGAAAGACAAGGACTTACCGGAGAGGGTCCAGCGGAGGTCGCAAAGACGATGAGGGGATTGAAGCATCTATCTTATGAGGAGACACTGCGGGAGCTGGGCCTTTTCTGTCTAGAGAGCAGGAAACGGAGAGGGGATCTCGTTAATGCATATAAATAATGTCAAAGGCAGGTGCCAAGATGATCAGAGAATCACAGAATATGCTGAGTTGGAAGGGACCCATCAGTATCATCGAGTCCAACTCCTGGCCTTGTTCAGGACATTGCAAGAATCACACCATGTGCCTTTAGAGCATTGCCCAAATGCTTCCCGAACTCTGGCAGGCCTGGTGCTGTGACCACTTCCTTGGGGAGCCTCTTCCAGTGCTCAGCCACCTTCTGGATGAAAATCCTTTTCCTGATATCCAACCTAAAACTGCCCTGGCTCAGCTTCATGCCTTTGCCTCAAATCCTGTCACTGATCACGAGAGTGAAGAGATAGGTATGAAGAGATCGGTATCTGCCTCCCCCTCTGTTTCCCCTCGTGAGGATGTTGAAGACCATAGCGAGGTCTCCTCCCTCAGTCTTCTGCAGTCTGAAGTCCCAGAATGGTGCCAGACTCTTTTCAGTGGTGCCCAGCAACATGATGAGGAGCAATGGCCATAAACAAAAACACAAGAAGCTTCACCTCAACATGAGGAAGAACTTCTTTATGCTGAGCATGGCAGAGCACTGGAACAGGCTGCCCTGGGAGGGCATGGAGTCTCTCTCTCTGGAGACATTCTAAACCCACCTGGACACTTCTCTGTGTCACCTACTCTAGGTGACCGTGCCTAGGCAGAGGGGTTGGACTAGGGATCTCCAGAGGTCCCTTCTAACCCTAACAATTCTGTGATTCTCTGATTTTAGGCCTTTGGGGAGGGGTGGCAGTGGAAGGCAGAGCCTGCCCAAGGGCCTGAGGCTGGGAGACAAAGGGGCGGAGAGGCTTGGTTGAGGGGTCCTGAGAGCCCTGTGCCCAGCACCACCCACAGAGGGGGGTTGTGTGTGTGTGTTACTGTGTTGGTACAATAAACTGAAATGCATCCCCATACCTGTAAATTAACTGCAGTGCCAATAGTTACTGAGTGGTGATTTTGGGCAAAGAGTCAATTATTCCCTTTCCTAAAGATGGGACCACTAGTACAGCTGAGTGATGCTGTTAGTAAATACAGTTCTGGTGCTGGTAAACACTTCCAGCATGGGTCTTGATAACCTCACTCAATGTGAACATAAATTCTGCTTATTCATCAGCCCCTAAAATTAGAAGGATCCCTACATGTCAGCAACATTTTAAAATACATGTTTCACAAGAAAATCCCCTATTTTGCCTTTTTACCATTTCTTCAAGAGCCTGGTTAGAGAGTGCTCCATTGCAGGAAATAGCACACAGATGCTATCCACAGCTCAAATCTTCAGACAAAACCAGGCTCTCAGTCCTATGGCCACTGCACAGCTCAGTGCTGCCAACCCCTTGTTCTGTAGGCAGACAGGAGTCAGGCAGTGAGTCCTGGGTACAGCAGGGTGAGAACGGGAGAGCTGAGGTGCAGGAATAGCACCTGTACTGGTGCTACTGCTGGCACAGCAGTTGTGGAGATGATACGTCTGTAACTACCAACTGTGTTCTTAAAAATAGAGATGTCTCAAAGGAGAAAATCCTCACTGTTTTCAGTATTTATAGACACGGTTAAAAACATGAAAGTTCCCAGCTCCCGATAAAGATAGAAACATTTCTGCAAGAAATTATTTGTTCAGCCTAATATTAGTCAGCTAAACACCCAGATTTCAGCCAAATACCCGGCTGTTGCTTGCTTGATCCCCAGTGTCTTATCCCACTGCTGCCTTAGAGCTGTCTCCAGAGGGGCTGCAGGGCTGAAAAGCCAATTCCTTTGCTTACAGAGAAGGGAAAGTCTCTAAGTCACAGCCTCCAAACCAGCTCTTCCCTTCATGCAGACCAGCTGGGACTGAAGGAAACCCTGTTATGCTCTTGGCATCCTGAACACTTACAGCAGCTGGTCTATATTACACCATCTCTCCAGCTCTGACCCTTCTGGGGACCGTATTTGCCCTCAATAATTCTAATCAGTGTTTGTATAAAGCATCAAGTGTTCAGGAAGAACTCAACATGCATTTGATAAGCATAATTAGCTCAGTTGGTTAGAGCATGGGGCTAATAGTGCCAGGATCAGGGGTTTGATCGCTGTATGGGCCATTCACTTAAGAGCTGGACTCAATGATCCTTGTGGGTCCCTTCCAACTCAGAATATTCTGTGATTCTGTGATCATAAACTTGAGCAACTTCTACACCAGTCTGCTTCTCACTACTGAAAAACCCAATCTGATCATGAACCAGAAAAATGTTTAAGTGCAATCAGTTTGGGATTGCACTAACTGATAAATACAGTTAGTTAGATATTTTCTAAAGTATTCTTAAAAAAAAAATTAAAACAAAAAAAAATGCCTCCACCACACACCTCACTATTTAATAATGGCACTAAAGTTTTTGGCTCACACTAAAATAGTTCAAGAAAAGTCTTTCTGTCTTACCTTTGTTCTGAGTGGAAACTTTGAAAGTACTTAATAGTTTAGATAGTTTTAGTTGGTATCACTCCATTACAAAATCCTTCTCCTAGCTATTCCTTTTTTTAAGGAGGTGTTAACAGCTGACTGGGCTCTGCTTACACTTTGCAACTTTTAAATAAACTCCATTAACACAGTTATGCTTTGTTTTTCCTGTGAATAAACATCCTCAATGAAAAATACTAAACAAATACACAGTCTACAGTTTAAAAAAGTAGCCAAGGATACAGAAAGTGTGGATGCTTTTGCCTTCCTTCACAGTCTTCCTCTGAGACCTTGGGTAAGGTACTTAACTGAGGAGCAGTCACAGAAACTGAAAGCTGCAGCCCTAACCATCCCCACTCAGCTAGCAGCTAATCCTGAAGAAGTCTACATTTTCTAAAGCCATAAACTGCAGACCTAAAACTCTGTACATGAACAGAATTTATCCTGCTATGCCACGACATTCATGTTCCCCAGCAGTTTTGACACAGTGCTGTTAGATCTAGCTGGGCATCAAATAATTAATGTGTATTAACTGAAAATATTGAAAAGTATTCCTCCATGAAAATGAAACAAGATGTGGTAGACCTTCTCCAATCATATTCACAAAAGACGCAGGTCCCTACGAAAGCTTGCACTCTAAAACAAAGTGTGCACACCCTTCACTCCTAGGACTGGAGAGCACCCAGATTTGATTCCTTTGCTCAAGATTCACAGGTCTGACTTCCTTGGAGAGAGTCCCCAAAATCAGCAGCCTACTTAGGCTGTCCTCTGCTGCAGCTGGGCTGTTCTGCCAGGAAGAATTCACCATCTTTGTCTCAGATCTTCTGCTTAATGGCTTTGCTGGCCTTCAAGTCATAGAAGCATAGAATGGTTTGGGTTGGAAGGGATTTAATGATCCTCCCAAGTCTAACTACTCCCAGTCTAAGCCCCAGTCTAGCTGTCATCCTTCGGCTTAAGAGGAGCAATCATAAATGTGTGAACCCCTCAGTTCTCTGAAATAACAGTAGCAGTTAACTACCTACCTACCACCTTCACAGTGCCCCACTATTGCTTCACAAACACAGCCTTTCCCTGCCACAGCCATTCACTGTGCTACCTCAGGGCTGATCTTCTGTTGCTTTTGACCATGTAGCATGTTCGTTAACTCGGATCCTGCTGCATCTCGTTGTACTGGTACTGTTGTTTGAATTCCCTCAATCTTCACAGCTTATTCCTGTCTCAGCCCTCTCTTCTGATACAGAAACATTTGACCAATGTTATGCAACTGCATCCATTTAATGTTTAAAACTACACATTTTAAGCTTTTTTATCCCACATGTGGGAAGAATTCTGAGTTAGTTAGCATCCTTCAAATGTCCCATTTAAGACAAAACTGGTACAAAAAGCCGTTCCTTTAGTATGATTCCCATAAACCCATTTGACAACAGCCAGGCTCTCAGTGCACTGAAAGTCCCAATCTGCTTTATTGCTCAACATTGTAGTTTTTCTATTTGTTTCCCCCATCTGTCTGTGCAACTGTAAGTTTCTTCAAGGAGGACCATCTATTCCGGGTTTTTTAGGGACTAGGTAGCAACAGGAGTAACATAGTGAGAGCAGTGCACGAGAACAGTTTAGGACCAACAGAAAATTCACAGTAGAATTATCATACATTTTGTAACTAATCTCATTTTTGGAATTACTCATTTCTGTACTACTGTTCTAAAATGCAGACTTGCCTTTCAGTTACACCCATGGTCATTGCTCCTGTAGACATTATCAGCTTTTCCAAAGAAGCTATTCTGCAAGGGGTTTAAAGGAAATGCATGGGAGGAGGTGTCAGCAAGTGGAATGCGCAGCCCTGCAACACAGATCATCATGAACTTGTCCCAAGAAAGAAATGTCTCCTGTGGAAATGCTTTACTAAGTCTGTGTTAGAATGGCCAGGTGGGTGTCAGCTGAAGACTTGTTTCACCAGCAGGACAGCTTTGGTGCCCAGGTCATTGTAACACAACAAGAGTAACTAATGGCATCACTTCATGTACCTGAATGTGAATAGCTGTGGAGTGGCAAAGCCAGAGATAATGCTGGCTGGTTTTTAGATTCATGTTCACTTTGTTCAAAACAGAGTAGCTATCAATGCTTATCTTAAGTAAAAGCCTGCATGTCTCAATAGAAGTGGAGAATTAAGTTCCAGGAACGCTTCATGCTGAAAGCAGACTGTGGCTCTTAGAGCTGAATAATATATATGATACTCAGCACAAAGAATGAAACCTCAAAGAGGAGCATTAAATAAATTGTCACTCATTTAATACATTAAGCAGTAATGAGTAAACACTCTAATTTTTAGAAAGGGAAAAAAGTTCAAAGAAATATCCCAGGCAACAGAAACAAGCACAAGAGCTCTCAATAAGAGGCAGTATTATTTTTTTTGCCTACTTAGGATGAGATAGTTCATCCATGTCAGAACAAGGAAGAGTGTGAAGAATGCATGCTTTTTTCCTCTCCCAGGGAAATACATTCTAAGAACCCTAAAAGCATATCCATAAGTTTTAGGTTTTTTACATAAAGTCTCACCAACTTAACTTTCATGAACTAGAAATTCTCTGTATCTTCAAAAATGAGAAGCCATAGTGCAGAGGATAAACCAGAAGAAAGATGTGCAATAGTACTTCGACTTATATAATTTCATGTCTTAGGTTCATTAACAACCTTTTACCTATTGCTGTATCAAATACTCATCCTTCCAACTGCTGCAGGTTCTTCTGACAGAGCTCTGAACAAGCAGCCCAACATTAAGTGGACTTAGTTTAGGGTAATATTGAACATCTGTGGTCATCTCTATTCTTGCGGTGTAATCACTAGGCTATAAATTTTTATTCTATCTTAACTGCATCTGAAGCTCCCCAGAATTTCCTGTTCTTACCCAGTGGCAAAGGGGACCAACCACAAGCAACAAGATGACTGGACACATCATTTAAATACCAAAATGGATCACGACTGTATTAGCTCAGAGCTAGTTAAGACCTCTGTTCTGACTCATCTTTATAGCATGAAGACATACTCACTGGCCCTCATTTCCACACAGAAAACCCAAACCTTATTCTGTGCCAAACATGCCTTCAGAGAAACAAGGCATGGTCCAGTGAATATAGAATGCCAGAGACAGACTGAGAAAAAGAAATCTCAGTTTGCTTCCTGAGCATAAACAAAGTTGTTGAGCACTGTAATACTAAAAAGTATTTGCCAATGTTAAGCACATATTGCATAAAGTATTACACAAATAACAGCAGTATATTCATACCTGTGTGGGCTTACCTTTAATTATATCTGCAGGTTTTACAGACTTCGAAAGTATTTCTTCTGTTTCCAATGCATCCCTCTTCCTGTGCAGTTAGTCAAACACAGAACAAACAAAAAAAGTCATTGAGATGAGACAATGCCTTTTTAAACATTGCAAAATTCAAGTTGGTTTTGTGAGTCAGCTCTCCCTCCCTTGCAGTACAGGAGGACCCTTGTCTTCAGCTAATCTGCTATCAGGGCTCAACAGCCGTTTGTGCATTTGCACCCCCAGTGCTGGGGGGGGGGGCAAGGATGAGGCTGCATCTGGAGCAGAAAATGGAAAAGACAGGGCAAGATGGAAGAGCAGCACTTCATTTTAATGCAGGAGCTGCTGGGGGAGGAACCCACCACACAGCCAGCTATACCTTTGCTGTTTCTGTGAGGCTGGGAGCAAAGAGTTTTGCAAGTGGGAAGCAGGGATTAGCTCTTCAAATGGGAATAATCAATTCCCATTTCCCTGGCACAGGAAAAGTAGGCACAAGACCACACCCTGCAGTCTTTGGCTTGTTTTGCCTACTGCCTTGAGCGGGCTCCAGATGGAAATCCAGCTCAGCTGGAAAACTTCTTCCCTCGTAATACGTCCTGTTAGTGGATTGCAAACCGGGAAGTGTGTATGTTTAAATAAGAGTGTCTTACCACTCATTTTGGCTAAGGGCTAAGAATTAGAAGACAACATCTGTAGATGCATCAAATTTTCATCCAAGAGAACAATACTACATCAGAGTGATTCCTGTACATTCCTGTGTTCCTTGTTATATCATACTGACTGCATCACTGACAAGGGCAATTAGGGAGCTATGGTCTAGGACCAGAAAGAGTCCTCGAAGCCTTTAAACACAGTTCTTTTCTTCATATAATCCCAAATGAAAATTTACCAAATGGAATTAAAACCTGGTCCCCATCTCCCCCACATGTACTTCCCCTGGAAGACCAAGAAAAGATGTAATCCATTTCATCTTTCCTTTTATTCATATCTATTTATAGCTTTAACCAAAGCATACAGATGGGAGTAATTACAATGTCAACACATCACTATCTTCTTAAGATTGTTAGTTTTTCTATTGGTAAAATTGTGCAAGATGAAGCATTATCTGGAAAATACATGTTTGTTGCAACTTGATAAAGCACCAGCCAGAGATGTAAAAGAGTGTCATAACTTATTTGACTTCTCCAGGCAAACATTATTTTTCCTTTATGTTTGGCAAAGTCTGAGATTATAATTAAACAGTGTTAAAGTTAATCCCTCATCCTAGTTCTTTGAGAAGCTAGGCAGTAACTGGCACAGAGACGGGCTGAGCTGGCTAAGCTTATCCGGGGAGATCAACTTCACAGTACTGTAAGTATGGCCCAGACCCTGTTGTACAGCTTACAGCTACTCCACAAACAAAATGTTTTGGGCACGCAGGGGCAAAGCTTGTCCTCACGCTGGCCCTGACTCTGTGCTGAAGCCCATCCCACTGCTGTGTGGGGGAAGAGCCGTGGAAGAGTGATCTGCCCAGTACATGTTGACAGCAGCAGTGCCGGGCAGGGATAAGCCACCCAGCCCCACCCTGTGCTCCCGACTGTGGCCCAGGGAAAGCAAACAGGCAGAGGCAGTCCACAAAACTTTCATGAGCTGCTGCAAGCAATGCTAACCTATTTTCCTTCCTGGCTGTTGTTCCTCCTGTGCTTTTCCTAGTCCCATAGTAGTAGAGCAGGTCCTCTGCTATGCCAGACTAGCTGGATACTTCCTCCACTTTTGCGATTCAGAAGAAAAGAGGTGGGCAAACAGCCCTTTGGTCTTTGGGGTATCAGCGGGAAGACATTGTTGTGGCAGCAGTGGGCCAGGCTGGGCACGGGAGCTGCCTTCTGTGTGCCCTGAATGTCACTTCTGGTCCAGAGTTTTGTTATAAATAAGGATCAGTTTTGGTGAAATTTTTTAGGCATTGAGTTTAGTACCTGCAGTTACTTTCACCTAAGAAAAACTGGAATGGTTTGGGTCAATGTTATTATGATGTTTCTGACAAGAATTGTAGAGAGGAGACTATTTTATTATAGAATGCTACCTCATCATCATCATGGCTGGGCTTCGCGAATGAAGATTTGGGAAGGGCTCTACCCACGTTTGTTGCAAGCGTGTTGGTGGCTGAAAAAGCCAATACAAGATAGGCATGTCCGGTTGCAAAAGGCACAGCAGAAAGACTCCTTAGGTGGTATATTCTGCAAGGCACGATTCTTTCTGCGTTGCCTTTTCTCCTCAAGGGTGATCCTTTTCTCCTCAAGGGTGTGCTTTCTCAAAAGCATCCACAGCATTATAGATGGTGTGTCTCCAGGTCTCCCAATTGGAGGCCAGAGTAGACCAGTTATGTTGATCAATATGGCCAAGGCTGAGATGTTGCTTCAGGGAGTCCTTGTATCTTTTCTTCGGGGCTCCTCTCTTGCGGCAGCCGGTGGCAAGTTCACCATAAAGCAAGATCTTCGGGAGGCGGTGGTCCTTCATCCTGGAGACGTGCCCTGCCCATCGCAGTTGTGTTCTCATCAACATGGCCTCAATACTTGTGACTGCTGCTTGTTCTAGAACAGATGTATTGGTCACATAATCTGACCAGTGGATGCTTAGGATTGTACGGAGGCAGCGTTGATGGAAGCGTTCTAGGAGATGCAGGTGGTGGCGGTAGATGACCCATGATTCAGCTCCGTATAAGAGAGTCGACAACACTATGGTTCTGTAAACACTGATCTTTGTACTTTTCTTCAGGTGTTTGTTTCGCCAAATAGAATGCTACCTAACACAGTGAATATAGATTTATAGGTTAAGTCCTAAGTGTGTGTTGAAAAAATTTGTTTTAAAAATATTAAAACCATTTAGTGTTAGTGAAGGTATTACTATACATCTATTCATATATGTAGGAATTTATTTCAGTGATTAAACAGAATTTTGGAGCCTCCAACCACCACAACTTCCACCAGCCCTTCTCTGTTTATAAGCAGCAGGTCAAGCTGTAAGAAGGCTCATTTACCAGCTGCGTCAGGAAGTTCTCTTCCACACACTCCAGGAATCTCCTAGACTGCCTCCTCTCTGCTGTGTTGAGTTTCCAGCAGACATCTGGCAGGTTAAAGTTTCTCACAAGAACAAGGGATGGTGATTGTGAAACATCAAGCAGCCGCTTGTAGAATACTTCATCCACCTCTTCAGCCTGGCTGGGGGGTCAATAACAGACTCCCTCCAGGATAATTCCCTTCTTGGCCTTCCCCCTCATCCTTCGGGGGCACTCAATCTTACCATCACTGTCCTTGAGCTCTATATAGTCAAAACACTCCCTAATGTACAGAGCCACCCCCCCACCTCTCCTTCCTCGTTCTTTTATTGCAGAGTACACCCAAACAATATGTAAGAGTGGGACTGTTGCTGCCCTATGACCAGCTCAGTAGAGCAGCCCAGAGAATGTGCAGTACAACACTAGTAGCTGATTGGCAACATATGGGATACCAAATACATTTTCATACGGAATATCTGTAAACCAAAAGCAAATCTTTCAAAGTTTAATAGTTTCAGAACCAGAATATGCTGAGCAAGAGTGGGAAGCCTCCTGCTCAGGCTGTCTGCAGACCCAGACAAGGAGCACTAACTCAGCTTATGGTAAATTATTGCTTTTCAGATTCAATCCCCTGACCTCAGATCTGCTGTTAAAATATGACAGGGGAAGGCAGTTACTCCAAGTATAAACAAGCTTTGTTTTAGTGATGGTTCTTGTTGTGGAGCCTAGGGCTGTCCTGCATCCTCAGAAATGTCATTTTCCCCCCACCATCCTACTCCCGGTAGCCCAAGCTGTTGTTTCTTTTTTTGCTAGCTGCAGCTTAAGTTGGTATTTTTAAAATCCCAGCCAGAGCTTCTTTGCTGCATGGCATGTCAGGGGCCCTGTCGCCTTTGGGGGCTACCATGTGCTGCTGGCCCCTGGGTGCCACATGAACAAAGCTGGTGGGTCCAGCTCATCTCCAGTGGGATGGAGGCCCAAAGCTGTGCTCTTTCAAAGCTCAGATGTGAGAAGAGCCAGGATGCACTGGGGATGTGGAGTCTTAGAGTCAAACGTGTGGGGCACCCCTTCCCCGGGCAGACACCTCTCGATGACTTCTCTTTCCTTTGTCTTCACACAGTGCATCTGGAGTGTGTTTTCTCTCTGCCCCAGTTTTTCTTCTGGGCTCAAGACAAAGTTCAGAGCTCCCCTTTCCTAGCCTTTATTTCCTCCCTGTTTTCAGTTAGGCATCTCTACTTATACAGAAGCACAGGCACTAAGATCTGCCTGCAACTGCAGTTCAAAGCCTGCATTTTGGAGGTGAGGGTATTCAACTTGCATTTGTGGGTTTCCATGTTCTCGAGTAGAGAAGACCATCAAACCCACTTCTTATGTACTGGATGAGTTCTCTAACCTTTAGCACCCCTCATATAACTTGGTGTTTATTGTTTGGTTTGGGTTTTTTTAATTAAAAAAGAAAGAAAATCTCTATCCCTGCACAATTTTATAAGTATAATATTGGTGTCTACCTCTGAAGAAAGTTATGGGCAATGGTTTTGGCCACTCCACCCTCAGATTATGGGTTATTATTACCCCCATTCTGAGATTTGTAACTCTTCCCCAAGCATGGGACAGGGAAACTAAGCCCATAACTGTGTTCCAAATACCACTCCTGAGACCTAAATGAAATATTGCAAAATATTTGTCTGCATGTTTTGCCTAGTTCTTACCACTGTCATTGGCCTTTACTTTAAATTATCTTTCTCTAGTCCTTGTAGTTACTGTTGAGATAAAAGTAGCCTTAAGGACATTAAGGAGTGTTTTAATTCACGACTCTAGTCTATTTGTGTTACCTTAATATTGAAGAAATAATGCTTATTGTGGGGTTTCTTTTTAATCAGGAAGGCAAAATATCAAAATCAAATGCAGACTGAGCCATGCTGCATTATTGCATAGGACCAGTAGATGGCAACCACCCATTGCAGTGTCAAAGGTAAGTGAGAGTTGTTCAGGTAGGGGATTTATTAGATGACAGTTTGAGCAGCAAAGCTCTGCTGCTCCACTCAAGAAGAAAGCAGTAGTGGTATTGTTCACTCCTTCTTCCACATGTCTTTTGGAAGGGAGCAGTAAGTTGCCCTTTTACATAGTAAGTTTTGACAAATTATAATTGTGACAATCCATTTGACTAAAATATCATATGGCTGCTCTTTGCTGCTAATATCAGTCAAAAATACCCCAAGACGGTGGGAAAAAAAATCCAAAGCAATCAGACTACCTTAACTTCCACAGGAATAGCCTTAAGTTCTTACAGTGATTAATTAGATTCATTATTACTTTTGGTGGAAGCAGTTAGAACTGAGTAGCAATGATCCTAGGATCAGAAATAGATTTCCATTTAGGAACTGACTGAGGCTGTTGTCATATTAGCTAATTAATTCTGGTTATATGAGTGGCCTTACAGAAATTTTTTGACATGATCAAGTTTGAAGAAATTCTATTTTTTTTTCTACAACATCAGATTAAAAATTATTTATTTCTAGGAGCAAGAACTGTAAAGGTTTGAAAAAATCCCATCCAAGAACCTTGTATTTACACTTCATAAAAGAAGTTCCTTCATTAAAACAGGAGAACAGTTGTGGAAATACATCTGTAACCTTGCTAGAAGGGTGTGCTGGTTTAGAGGTAAACCAGCAGGGGAAATGAACTCAACTCAGAAGAGAGATTATAAGTCAGAATAACAATTTAATAAAATAATACGATAAGTACGATTATACAGACAAACAATTGGTTTTAACCCACAAAAACCAAATGTATAACCCAGCACCCTGGGGCATGAACAGAGTGGTGTTCTTTGGGCCCCCTGAGTCCAAAGTAAAAGGAGAGAGTTGGTGAGAGTGCTGTTGCAGTCTGGTCAAGAGTGGTGATTGCAGTCTGGTCGAGAGTGATGGTTGCAGTCTGGTTGAAAAGTGGTGGTTGCGGTCCAGTCGAGAGTGGTGATCTGCAGTCTGGTTGAGAGCGGTGATCTGCAGTCTTCCTCTGGATCCCAGGAGTGGTTAAAAGAGTTCCAAGATTCCAAGATTATATATCTTCCAGTTCAGGCAGGAATGCCCAGTACTTCCCTCAGGGCAGGGAGTTCCACACAAGGTGTGGGGACAGAAACACCCTCCTATCTCGCAGGCCTCTTAACACCCAGTTTATAGCCTGAGGAGTCAGGCTGCTCTGGGCAGAGGGTGTAAATAGTCTATTGATAACAGTTTCTGGGAAATGGCATGGAAGGCTATAGAATACACAGTTTTGGGTTACATCCATCCAGTGATGAACTGGTCCCAGCTGTTCTAACTAGGACAAAGGGTACTTAACTATCTGTAGTAATATTAAGTTTTCTTTTGGCATTGATTTAACCATATTTTTTGCATTTGTTTTCAATAAGGATTGGTATACATAATACATGTGTGGATGTACCTAGAAGTAGAGTGTCTATAGTGCAGAAAAAAACAAGACCTTTAGACCTCCGAAGGATTCCAGCATAGCCTAACATTGTCATTAGCAATTTTAAAAAGAATACTCTACAAATAGCTAAACCAGCCAACAAGAAGAGTACTGTCACTTAGTAGAAGTAAACCAAAATACTCTGCATTACTGGCATGCCTCCTTCCAAGTTCTCAAACACTTTGCAAACCATTAACTTGAAATGCATTCACTTGCACCCTTGCAGTACAAGGTGTATGTTTATTCTCAGAACTCACACTTTTGCTAAGAAGGCTTGAAAAACCTACTTGAGAGATAAAGCACAACCTTTTGCTTTTTTTAGAGCTACAACTTGATCAGCTGTGAATTTCTATCAATGACTTTGAAATGAGGAGAAAACCAGCTGGGATCCATTCCTAGTGAATACAAGTGAGATGGCATTAGGAATAGCTTCTAAAATCCTTTTTGAAAACCACCAAACTTTTCTTGTTATCTCCTTAATCACATTATTTCCTTAATAACATTTATACTGTAAAAAAATATTCTTTAATCAGATTTGAGGGGGTTTTATGCTTTAAAGAACTTAAAGGCCTTCAACATGGAGGTAAAATTTGAGTAACTTTATTTGCCTTAGCATGAGAAATGATGTGACCTGTGTATGCTGCTTTTCATGTGGACCCATGAGTTTTGTTAAGGGTCCAAAGGTTATCTTGGACTCTTCTTGCAGAGAACTGGAAAGCCAGTGAGATGATTTTTTTTCAAAAAAGGCAAGGAAAGAGAAGTCTAAATGATTTAGAAGGAATTTTTAGACAAACAATAAAAATACTGCTCTGTTTATAGTCACGCTTTTTTTAGCTCAAATGTTTGAGGAGGACAGATAGTTTTAAAGATTCAAGGTCTGTTGTTGCCATGAAGGGCAGAGGAAGGTCTCACTCCTGTTTTCTGGTACTTATCACAACAGAAGTTTGCAAGAGACCACCAAGGACAGTAACTCTCCAGTAAAGTTTAGTTCAAAGGAATCCGTGTGGAAATTCCCTTCCGCTCAATACTTCATACATATCACAGATCACAAACTGCACCCTCATGCACTGTAACAATAGTCAGATTTACACCAGAACCCGCCTCAAAGTCTGGAATTTTATGTGTTAGATATCTATGTAGGTGTCAGAGGCATCTCCAAAAGCTTGTGCTGTGTTTCTCTCAGGTGTGCATTGAAATGTGTATTTGATGAGCTGTGACAAAGTGTTCTGAAGATCGAGGTCTGGTAAGAGTGTGCACACCTCATGTATGATGACAAAAAGGCCCTGGAAAATGTAATTACAGCCTTTTCACTCTTCTCCTCATGTACTGTCTAAAATTGGGAAAGCTCAAATTGCCCCCTACTACTGTGCAGAAAAACAGTCTCTGGGCTGTTTTTCGCAAAACATTTCTGTGTCTTTGATTGAGACACTGGAAATGTTTCTGGTTGAGCAAAGCCATAGTATGCTGGCTGGCAGACTTGTTTGTTTGATCCCGTTATAGTGGAGAAAGTTTGATTGAAATGAAATGAAAGTATGATTGAGTGCTGAAGCAGGTGCTTGAACATTGACTTTTAAACAAAGAATGAAGCACAGATTTGCATGGGGACTTTGCTTACCTGACCCTTATTTCAGATGCCATTTGAAGCATAATTTGAAGGAGAGATAACCAGGGACACAGTCCAGTAAGGTGCTGACTGATTCTGAGGTGGTGCTGGATTGCAGTGAGATTCAGAGATAATCAAACTTGGCAGAATCTGAACCATAATAAATTACCAAGATAAGATGGGTAATGAAAGAATGTGAAATGCAGAAGATAAGTTTATATGTCTTGACAACGTTCAGCGTGACTTTTGTAATTATTAACTAAACCTTAAAGCCTGAAATAGTCCTTATTCAAATGCCTTAGTCTTTTTTCATATTCTCTCCTAACAACAACATCTCCTCACATTTCCACAATGAGGGAAAGGAAGACAGCAGATCCACCTCATTCATCCACAAATCTGAGTGAAGGAAAGGAGAAGTTAAGACTGAAGCAAGAGGTCGGCCTGATTAGCGGAGTGTCATTAATTGCAGGCACAATGATAGGCTCGGGGATATTTATGTCCCCTGAGTGGGTACTACATCATATGGGGAACCCTGCCAGCAGCCTGCTTATCTGGGCAGCATGTGGTCTCCTGGCCGTGTTTGGAGCCTTGTCGTATGCTGAGCTTGGAACCATAATTAAAGAGTCTGGAGGAGAATATATTTACATTTTGAGGATTTTTGGTTCTTTTCCTGCTTTCCTTTTCGCCTACACTTCTGTCATCCTGGTGAGACCAGCTGGTTTGGCAGCTGTCTGTCTGAGCTTTGCAGAATACGCTGTTGCGCCGTTCTACCCAGGATGTTCCTCTCCACAGGTTGTCATCAAATGCACAGCTGCTGCCTGCATCCTGCTTTTAACTATCATCAACTGTCTCAATGTGAGGCTGGCGACATCTGTTATGAACATTTTTACAGCTGCCAAACTCATGGCTTTGTTGGTGATCGTGGTGGGTGGACTGGTGCTCCTTGCCAAGGGACAAACTCAGAGTTTTCAGAATGGTTTTCAAGGCACGAATGCGCGTATTGGGGCAGTTGGAGTGGCATTTTACCAGGGACTCTGGTCCTATGATGGGTGGAACAACCTGAACTATGTAACTGAAGAACTGAAGAAGCCTGAGGTGAGTGAATGAGATGGGCTTTACTTACTCAATGCTGCTGTTAATATGTTTGATTCTATCTATGAATCTTTTAAGAGGGGTAATCAGGGGATTTACAGTGAGGATGGTGAGGCACTGGCACCAGTTGCCTAGAGAAGTTGTGGATGCCCCATTCCTGGAAGTGCTCAAGGCCAAGTTAGATGGGGCTCTGAGCAACCTGGTGTAGTTGAAGGTGCCCCTGCTCATGGCATGGGGGTTGGAGCTAGATAATTTTTAAGGTCCCTTTCAATCCAAACCATCTTGTGATTCTATGAAAGCCCTAAAATACCCCATTGACTGCAAAAAAACTATTAGGCAGCACTTGGATGTTTTGGGGATGAAGTTTTGTCTTAGTGTTTAGACTGTAGACATCTAGATTTATTCAGAAAAGTACTCACTACTATAATCCATAAAGGATCCTCAACACCACATAAAAGACTTGATCCATAATGTATGCATCAGAAAACCACTTTATCTCTCCCCACTGCATGGAGGGGCAGCTTCGAACAAGCCAAGTCTTGCTGGAGAGAGAATCTAACTCTTTGAATGATCCTTGCCTTTAAACATCTACTTTTTTGGCATGCTATAGGCACTGAAGTAGCTTGCTTACATCTCACATGAGCCTTTTCTGTGCCATATTACCTATTTTCACAGATCAGACAGTACAGCAGTGAACAACTCTTATTTTGGAAAGAGCTGTGTTAGTGCAGAGTGTAGAGAATGTGCTTTCTACCAGTGCAGCACACAAGATCCTACAGATTAAATGAAAATACACAGTTAAATATTATCCTAAATGGCAGCAAAGATCGCAGGGTCACGTTGCACTGTCTCCCATAGGATCGTGAGCACTGATGCTCAGGCCCTTGCAGAGGACATTAGAAATTACTCTATCTTGTCCTATGGTGGGGTTGGGGAATGCAAAAATTGATATTTCAGGTTCTTAGATGTATACAGTTGCCTTTTCCCAGTATTTTCAATTGCATAAGACAGTGTTAGTTGATTTTATTGCGTCTTAAAATGATTCTGTGGTGTTCTAAGATAGCATCCTGTTAATAAGAAAAATAAAATATTTCCCTCCTAGAGCAAATCCTTTTTGAGATTTTTGAGATCAAAACCCAACTTTGATTTAAACTGTCGAGGAGTTAAATGTGATACAACACACTCTGGAACTTCATTCACGGCAGTGCAGTGTTCATGGGAAGATGCAGCACAGCAGGACACATAACACACTAATCAATATTAAAGTAATCAAAAAGTATGCAACAGACATCTTGGGCAGCTATGAGCCAAAATCTTTTTAATAAGATTTAGTGGGTTCTTTTTGTTTGATTTATTTTGGTTGGTTGTGGGCTTTTTTAGACTAACTTTGGAAATGTACAACCTTACAGCCTGACATCTTTGGGAGCTGATATAAAAACTGCCATGTGAATCTGGATCTAAGTTTTGTTCTGTGGAAAAGCTTAGGAAGTGAAGGAATTTGAATGAGAGACGTGGGCGGTGGCAAAAACAAAACAAGCAAAAAAAGCCCATTGCAGGCATAAATGTGCTGCACCTAACACTGCTGTCACCCCTTTTCCAGGTGACCCTTCCCAGAGCTGTGATGATTGCCATTCCCTTGGTTACGTGCCTGTATTTGCTGGTGAACGTGAGCTACTTAGCAGCCATGACTCCCTCTGAACTGCTGTCTTCAGGAGCTGTGGCCGTCACTTGGGGGTGAGCTCTGCGTGTGGCAACACAACCAACGCAGCCCAGTGAAATATTGATTCTCTCCTGAGTTTCAGGAGATTTAGGTCTATTCCCCAAAGAAGTGGTAGCACTTCAATGGTCAGGCCAGGAACATCAGTCAGGCCAGGTTTATAGGGAAGACAATGAAGAGGAAAGATGATGAGAAGGCTGGAGCACCTCTCCTTTGAAGACAGGCTGAGAGCTGGGGTTGTTCAGCGTGGAGAAGTCAAGACACTGGTGAGACTTTATAGCACCTTCCAGTACCTACAGGGGCTACAAGAGAGCTGGAGAGTGACTTTTCACAAGGGCCTGTAGTGATAGGACAAGAGGAATGGCTTTAAGCTGACAGAGGGTAGATTTAGATTGGTTATAAGGAAGAAATTCTTTACTGTGAGGGTGGTGAGACACTGGAACAGGTTGCCCAAAGACGATGTGGATGCCCCATCCCTGAAAGTGTTCAAGGCCAGTTTGGATGGGGCTTTGTGCAACCTGGTCTAGTAGGAGGTGTCCCTGCCCATGGCAGGGGGGTTGGAACTGGATGATCTGTTAGGTCCTTTCCAACCTAAACCATTCTATGAGTTTATGATTCTATGAGTTTATGATTCTATGAGTTTATGGTTCTATGAAGCAGGCTGCGTGTCCCAGCTCTGTCAACTACAGAGCAATGTATGGCCTTCCCCCACCGAAGGCCAAGGCTGACCAGCCCCATCTGGCCATGCTCTTCAAGGCATCAAGGCTGCCAAGATGGCACACCCCTTACTCCTTGTTCCCATTTATTCACACTGGAAACCTGTGGCTCCCATCCAGCTTATGTTTCATCCTGTGGGATGTGTCCATAAAGAAGAGCTGAAGGGCATACCAGGAGCATCTCCCTATAGGCACTGGGAATGCAGTGATGGCACATATCCAGACCTGAGGACTGGTAGATGCTCCACATTTTAGGTATCTCCATAGAAATGGAGAGGGCAATGTGCTGCCCCGCTAATGCAGAGGCAGTGGGTTGGGAGTGAGATAGGAGCCAACTGGGTGAATCCTGTCCACTTGGCACCTGGAAATTAAAGCAGAGCAGAGTCTTTTGGTTCAGTTTCTCCATATGTGGGGAAATAGAAAATGACACAGATCTCTACACCACCTTTGGGAAGTGTTACACACGGCTCGGGTAATCTTTGGTAACTGTAACTTTAATGGGTTTGTGCTCTGCCAGAGCTGCACAGAAACTGTATCTTCCATCAACCTGAAGCGTTTGGTGATATCAAACAGTCTGCATGCAAGACAAGGAATTTAGGAAGAGAAGGAAGGGACCATCATGAGAGATGTAGGCATCATCAATGATCTTTCACCAGAACATCCAGCCTTAGTCTAAATATTTCCAAAGACACAGAATTTCTGATAGGCCTAAATGAGTTGTCTGGCAGAAGTGATGACATGGTATATCCACAGATTATGTTGCTGCTCATCCTCTTCCTAAAAAGTCAGCAGCAGCAGCTTTGCTTCTGTGTGCTTTTCACAAGGTTTCCAACTTGAAGATCTGACTGGGCTCTTGCTGGATGTGTTCTCTAATAGCCTTTCATGTCATTATAAATAGGAGCTTTTAAAGATCTAGTGCTTTGTTTGAGCATGTTGCAAAGCCTCACTAAGCTGCAGTGTCATGAACTTTCGCTGCACTTCCTTTCCCATCATTCCTGATTAACAAGTTATTTGTGAGCTTCCTCCTTTTTAACACATCTCCTTTTCCTGCCTGATTAACCTTTTCACCCAAGAGCACAATTCAGGAAGAAATATTGAACTAGCAACCTCAAAAGCCTGGAGGACAGGTAGGTAGCCAGATGCTGAGGAGAGGCTAATGGCCGTGGCTCAAGCAAGAGATGCAGCTATTCAGGCCATTAACAAAGCATGGGAGGAGTATAAAGAAGCCAGACTTGTCACATTTAAATGCATTTATTCCCCATATAAGAAGAAAACTGCCAGAGAGAAACATTGTTCTGTGGTGAGAGGTGCAGCCACAGGAGGAGCTCAGGAAACTCTCTGCAGCATTTCTTTGATGACAGTGATTTAACAGTAACTGCAGGTCTCAGTTTGCTTGTAAGAAGCTGCTTGCAGTAGCCCCTGTACTTCATTTCCAGGGTCAAAACAGTAAAGAACCAATCTCATAAATGCGAAGTACACAATTGCTAAAGATTTCATTATTAATTTTGTGATGTATGTTGTTTTCCCTTGATATCTTGTGGTTATGGAATTGCATGATTATAGGAGATGGCCAGATTCCGTCATTTAAAAAGGGAAAAATTTTAGTTCTGTTTGTTGCAAGTATTAAGTATTAAGTATTCAAGCTTAATAACTTGAAGCCCAAAGGAGCATAATCCAGATATTAAGTTTCTAAGCTACATTTTTAAAATTATTGTGGTAGATAAGCTCCTGCTATGATTTTGGAAGGCTGAGATCTTGATTTTTTCAACATCTGAGAGAGCTGATACTAAAAAAGAGTACTGATGGCTCAAAGACATACAGTTCAATGGAAATATAAAGTGCTCTAAAAAACTTTTGAGTTTTGGATTTTTGCCAGTTAGATGAACAGTGAGTTTGTTTGTGTATGTGTATATACACGTATGTGATAATTACCCCAAACACCAACATTTATTACTCAATTAATACTCTTCATGCTGCTTCATTCCAGATGACAATCTTCACTTTCAGGTGAGAAGATTATCATATCTTCCATATGTTTACCTTGAACTCTCTACCCCTGCTACTTCTTCTGTTACGGAGAAAGCAAACCACAAATGTCTGAACATGTAGAAACAAACTTCTGGAATTCAAACCATTGCTTTGGCTTAAGTCTGATTCACAGAGTAGCAGAAATAGGTACATATAGGATTAAAGGATTAAATTCTTATGCATATTGGGGAAGAGGTTATAATGCAGAATATTTCTTCTGGTGTGATGGGAACAGTTTTCCTGTGATTTCCAAGCTAATGTTGTTGGCTGTGATAGCAGTATCTCCAGGCTTTTTGCCACAGCATCAGTACATAAAAATGGGGGGTTTCCTCTTATGACAGCTTTGTACCCCATTGCACTGTGGACAGATGTAGATATATACACACCAGACACGAAGAAAAGCTGTCTTTCCTGGACAAGACAAACTTATTAGTCACTAAATACTATAGGAACTGGAAGAAGATTTAAAATCATTTTAAAAGACTTCAAAAAAAATTTCAGTAAGTGTAACTGAGGGAAGAAAACTGGTTCTACGGTGAATATTTGATACAACTACGAAGTGTATCTTATGCTGCGAACTCTTTCCCACCTCAGAGACAAAGTCCTGGGCAGCTGGGCATGGCTCATGTCCCTGTCGGTGGCACTGTCCACGTTTGGTTCGTCGAACGGCACGTTCTTCAGCGGAGGCCGCGTGTGCTACATCGCTGCGAGGGAAGGCCACATGGTAAGCACAAAATAAAGGGGTCTGCCTTGCTTTGAGCAGCTTTACCTTCTTGTGACACTAAAGCAGAGTGGAAAACACTGTGTTTGTTCAGCTGTCAGAGTGATAGCTCTTCAGGGGTTCCTTGCTCAAAGACTTTAACCCCCATCTTTTTCAAATGTAATGTATATGTTGTCTCTGGGCTTTCTGCTCCACTCAAGTGCTTTCAAAAAGACACATATTCACATCTAGCCTGAATTTTAAGAACAGCTTTGAAATGAAACACTGAAATACTGCTGCGTTGGAGGACGGGGCACAGGCTGGGGGCGACTTAGCCAATGTACTTGTGAGGAGAGGGAACCTGGCCATGCTTGTGTGTTGCAAGGCACCCTTGCTTGCACTGGGAAGGAAGCCCAGCTGCCTTTGCATGCTATACTGACTACATGGGCTGGTCTCAGGGATGTTTCAGCCTTCTCGTGGGTAGGCCAGCTCCAATGCAACACAGGATATCTGCTCTTCAAGCTTCATAGCAATTATGAGGTGACACCAAGCCTTACATCTCCCCTATCTGGGGTTTATCATTGGTTTTGTTAGGTGGGGCCAAATCTGGTAGCCCAGTAGAGATGAGGCTGCTGTGGCTCCCTCCTCCCTGGTCCAGCCAGTAATTTCAGCATGTATTCCCAGGAGGCACACACACACAAACACAGGTATAAAACCTATATATGTACACACATACACACACCCAGACAGCAGGGCACATGTACAGACACACAACACTCACACAAACACTAACAGCGCCGAGAGCCCCATCTTGTTCCCCTCTCTGGCTGTTTAGGGGTCTGTTAGGGGGAAATATATATAGAAACATTTGTACAATATGGTCCCTCCAGCAGTTGGGCTCAGACATTCAATTTGCCCAGTAGCTGCCCTTGCATCCCAGTCTCCCAGCTGCTGGTACCTGGGCATACAAGCCCCTGAGATTGCTGCCCCATTCCAGCTGCTGATATGGACCCCCTCACTCACAGGTACACCACCTACAACTACCAACACACTTCTCCAAAAAGAGGAGAAAAAAGACTGAGTTCCATTTGTCCTCCTCTGTTTTGAGCAGGCATATTGTGTTCCTCCAGGACCTCTCTGTTTTTTTGGTCCTTCCTACCCTCATCATCTGGCATTTCTGTTTTCAGGTGCAAAGGTATTGGAATAGGTTGCCCAGAGATGCTTGGATGCCCCATCCCTCGAAGTGCTCAAGGCCAGGTTGGATGGGGCTCTGAGCTACCTGGTGAAAAGTGTCTGCCCATGGCAGGGGGCTTGGAATTAGATGGCCTTTAAGGTCTCTTCCAACCCAAACCATTCCATAGGTCTGTGATTCCACACCAGCTCCACTCCTGGTTCATAGCAGGGAATCTTTTATGTATATGAATGACCAGGTTGGTGGAGATGACTGGACTGGTGGTTACTGGTTTCAGTGGTTACTGGTTTCGGTGGTTGCTGGTTCTACAGCTTCTCTCACTGAGGACAGTGCCTGCTATATCACGGCAAGCTCTGTGCTAAGCAGTTCA
Organism: Pipra filicauda; assembly: GCF_003945595.2. Lineage (NCBI taxonomy): Eukaryota > Metazoa > Chordata > Aves > Passeriformes > Pipridae > Pipra > Pipra filicauda. Next base: position 747,889 of record NW_024103929.1, read on the forward strand.
CATTTGACCATACCAGGCTAAGAGATGAATGCTTATGCCATTTCTCAGGCACTCAGCTCTAGCAGAAGTTGTTGCATGATATTTTAGTTAGGAATTAAAAATTAAATATAAAAAAGAAAAGAAAACAGCCTTTCTCATTAAACTTTCCAATGAAACAAACAATAAAGAGGCTACTAGTCCTCTTAGTGTTCTGAAACAAAACCTAATCTAAATTGAAGTTAGTTACATAAATGTTTCAGGAGTAGTCCTTGTCTTATTTTCCAGTCATCCCAAGAGAAGTCAAATCCCAGAGAGACATGGCAGGGGGCAGAAGAGTGGGACCATGCACAAGGTTCTGATGAGGGCCAGGAAAGCTCTAATTTGACTCAGCCTTAGTCTGTCATATCGGTAGTTTGAAAACCTTGTTTTGCCTCCCCAAACTGAGCATATTTCATATGAAATCAGTGAGACACAATAAAAATACCCTCGAGGGAGATTTCCATGTTTACACTCCTTGGAGCTGAATTGCTTTTATATGATGCTTATTTGCTGGTTACAAGTGGCTCTGGCTGCGGGCAGAGCTCCCACCAGCGGCTGAGGGGATGAGTAAGGACCTCTGAGTACATGATATGATGATACACAGTTTTGCTTTGTCTTTCAGCCAGACATTCTGTCTATGGCTCATGTGCGACGCCTCACACCCTCCCCTGCACTCATGTTTACATCTGTGATGTCTTTAATAATGATAATATCAGGAAACTTCACCAGTATCGTGAACTTTTTCAGGTATGTGTGTGTAACGTTTCTGTTTGCATCCCCTGTGCTCCTGGGTTTTATATTGTTTTATGAATATTTTCTTTCAATATTTTTTTAAGCCTGGGCTGTTACTTTCTAACCAATACTGGGGAGAGGAGGAGGAAAGAAAGAAAAGAAAGAGCTTGGGAACCAGCATTTTTGCAATGCATGAGTGCTTCTGTCACTATAGACTTAACTGGATGTGATTCATCCTCGTATTGAAATGAATCTGTAATATTCAGATAATTCCAAAGTTCTCGTTGTTTATGTTGCAAAGGAAATGAATGCAAGAACTACTAAATTTATATCAATATTCTCCTTTTTAACTGGAGGCATGAACATCTGGGATCTGCAAGGCAGGCCTGACATTCCTGGATGATCTCACCCCAGATGTAACGCTGTCTATTTTTTCTTTTTATTCCAGTTTTATAGCATGGCTTTTCTATGGCATGACTATTTCTGGGCTCCTGTATTTAAAAATCAAGAAACCAGAACTGCCAAGATCTTACAAGGTGAAGTAATAACATAAACCCCTCAACCCCTTTTCCTATATTGCCCAAATAACTAAGAAAACATTATGAGAAAAGAACGAGCACTGGTTGCTTACAGATTTAATGTGGTTGTACTTTTTTTTTTTATTTTCAAGTTCTGTCTCAGCAAAGGCACCAAGAGGGGTGAGGTGGTGTGGATATACAGGCATAAGTCAAGGCTGAATTCTCAGTTTTGATAAGTTAATAATGCACTGCCCCCTCGCTATGGAAAATATGTCTACCATATCCTCTTTTTTTCTAAAAGATTTAAAAGGTAAATGAAGGATGATTTTGATAACAATGCAACCACCTGCTTATGCTCTCAGACTCTGGTCACACTCCTCAGAGGGTAGTCCAGGTGTAAGAGTCTTGCAGAGAAAAAATAACTCAGCTAGAATGCTCCAAGTCCTTTGAGATGGCCAGGGGGCCGGTTTGTTCCCCACAAAACAGAGGAAGGAGATCAGGAGTTACGTGTTTTGCCCTCTGATGCCATGAGCGGGCTGAGCTGCAGTGCTTCCTCAGTGACTGAGGGAACTATCTTTACAGAAAAGATCCCAGGAACATAGGATCCATGAGACCACGAAGGAAAGACAGTGACTTTTCCCTGAGTTGAACAAACATCCTGGTTACTATGAGGTTCCTCCAGGAACTAGAGGACAGGCTGTGCAAAGCAATATTGAGTGTCCTTTAGGGTTTAGCACAAAGAGCAGCAGCGCTCCATTAGGCCTTCCAGTCACTGGCTTCTGCTGCTCTGTCCTGAAATTAGGATGCTGGATAAGGATGTTCACCCAACTTGTCTGAATGGGCTTTAAGAAGTTCTGTTTCTGCAGTAGTGTTTCATACACTGCATAGAACTCCCACAGGTCTCCCAGCCAATCCATCAAAGATGTCAGCCTGCTCAGCCTTTGGCTTGATGACCTGACTCTTTTCTTAACTAGAAGCAGCTGATGTCTGAAGGTTTCAGGTCAACTAACAATGTATGGCTGATGTCAACTGACAGTGTATAGCTGATGTCCTGCAGAATCTGTGCATCTGTTGATGGTTTATATTTAGAGGAAAGATTTCCTTGGTTTGAAAGCAGTAATTTTTCTTAGACTTTGAGGGAGGGTGGCTTCAAATTCAAGTTTAAATGCTTTCTGACTAGGCTTACAGAGATTGCCTCTGAATTACATGAGTCTTTACACTGATTGTTTTGCTTTCACAGGTACCAATTATCATTCCCATAATTGTGCTGATGGCAGCTGTGTACCTGGTGTTAGCTCCCATCATTGATCAACCCCAAATCGAGATCCTCTACATCATCGCCTTCATTTTCAGTGGCATCATTCTTTATTTCCCACTGGTTCGCTTCAAGTGCCACCCTCGCTTTTTGCAGACCGTCACCTTACACCTCCAGTTGTTCCTGGAAGTTGCCCCAACCACTAAGGATACAAACTGAGATAACATCCTCCAGTCGCATGGAGGACGTTGCCTGCACCTCATGTTTTATCCTGGCACCTTGGTTTTCAAGACTCAGAAAATATTCTTCTGTAAAGACGAATGAATAGAATGAATGTGACATTGAAGTGTCCAGGCGAGATGGACTAGAGCTGACTCCTCAGGTTTCCTCAAAATTCTGGGGAGGTGTTTTTCTCCTTTTCGTATATTTTCCATCCTAAGAGGGCCTGTTCATCAAAATCTCAGATCTTATATTTCAAGCTAAAAGACAACAAAAGGCAGACAATGAAATATTATTCCTATAGCAGGCTGGGACCCTAAGCCATTCCTGGCAATGCCTTTAATTATTTCCATCTAGTTCTGCCCACTGTGACCACATAGTTTCTCAAATCAATAATGCATGGGCTCACCATGGTCACAACAAAAAAAAAACCCTTTTTCACTCAGGTATTTGCTCTGGGAAGACCTTGCTTCTTCCAGTCCTAGGTGCACAGTCACAACAGTCCTTTCTCTGTCCCAAATCATCCTATATCTCCTGTAGAAAAACCTCTAATGTGACACAAAAAGTACTTTAAAGTTCTGTCAGTTTACTCGGTTGAGAATGCACTTGTCATATGGGATCCATCCACTCATGGTGAGGACACAAGTGACATCACTCAAGTACCAACAGTCACCCAGTATTCTTCCTGTAATTCCCCTGAAGACAAATAACTTACCTTGTAACAAAGTAAACAACAGACAAACAGAAAACCCCCTAGAGCACATGTGCCAGCAAGGCACTCTTATTGGGAATTAAAGAAACCACATACATTAGGAGAAGTGTGGCCAGCAAATCAAGGAAATACTCTGTCCCTCTGAAATCATGCATGCAGTGTTGGGCTTTGCTGTTCAGCTGGAGCTGTGAAGGCCCCAGGGTCAGGCTCTTCTTGGTAGTGGCAACTAAGTGCAACAGCCACAAGTTGTGGCTTGAGTTGTTCAGGCCGGACTTAAGGAAAATTTTGTCACCACGAGGGCAGTGCAACCTTGGAGCAGTGTGCATAAAGGTGGTGAGATCTCAGTTCTCTTATATTTTCCACCACAGCCACTTCCACAAAACTCTTTGATTCTAAAGGCACAGCACAAAAGTCATGGGCTATGCTCTCTCCCAGACCTGACAAACTGAAGCCTCTGTTGTTTCCCATTACCTGAGCCTCAACCATTTTTCTCCTGTTCTAGGGGAGAGATATTACATGCTGTTTTCTTCCAATTTGTCCAGATTGTTTCAGGATAAGATCTGTCCTGTCATAGACTAAAACGGTCTAGGAGTTAGTCCCTAAAATGCCTAGTTATATCATAAAGTACTGAAAGTTATTGAGGTCAACTTCCTGTCAGCATTCTTCTACCAATGTGTACCTAACTGCTGCTGTGATCTTGGAACAGGGCCACTTGATCCTTCAGGCCTCTTCCCAGGCCCATCTCAGAACTGTGTATCTGATTACAATCTCATTCTGCAATGCCACCCCTTCTGTTCCTCTGAGTGGTGATACCAGCAGCTACAGGGATGCAACAACAGTTGTTTTTCCAGGTGTTAGGTATGATAATGGGATAGGCCAGTTGCCACTCATGCAAATCCTCAGCTTAAACAGTGTTTAGGAGGATTTCCTTCTGATTTTTACTGGCATTGTCAACAAAGGCGAATGAAGGAACAGTGTTCCCTCCTGAATCCTATGACAATGCAAAATTCTTGGGATGCCTCTCTTAAAGGACAGTATGTACTTAAAAGCACTGATGAGCTCAGGAGGTCTAGGTTGCCTTTCCACCACTACTCCAGGCTCTTCATCTGATGTCAGGCAAGCTTCTTAATGGAACTGCATGTCAGCCACTTATCTAAAAATTAGAATAATATTATTTCTCTGATCATAATTTTTTGGAAACCACCTCTGTTTCCTTCACCTGTTTTATGGAGCACAGGGTTGTGCTCTTCTGAACTGGAGACTAGTAACAAGTGGTCCCTTCCAACCCAAACCATTCTATGATTCCACCTACAGTGCGTATCTAAAAAGTGAGATTTTAAAAGCTTATTCAAGGGTTAGACATGCACTTAGTTGGGGCTTTAGCCACCTATCCTTGTGTCCCAAGTACAATCAGAGTTGGCATTGCCTGCATGCAATTCCTGTGGAACAGGAGTTATTCTCACTGTTTGATATTATGGGTGTAGTGCACTATAGATGATGGGAAGATGGAAGGATTAAGTGGATTGCTCAGTCATACAGGAAATGTGTGGAAAATATGACTGTTTCCCCAAGGTCTAGTCAAGCATGTTACCACTTAGCCCATCCTTTCTCCCTGTGCACGTGTGACATATGAACACTGATAAAGAACACAAAAAAACTTACCCCTTTAGATAAATAGCCTTTATATGTTATTGGTGTATGGACATAGGAAGCTGGAAAGCTGCAAGTATCATATATTGCACCAATCTCATTTTCCGTAGATATTACTGTAACAAGATGTTCTTTTTATTTGTGTTGCCTAGGATTTGCAAGCACAGGTGTTTATAATGCCAAAACAAGATGCTGAAAGCTCAGAGAATTGCAAGATAATTACAATAAAATGGGCATTACAATGAAGTGAGTTAATGTGGCTGTTTCTGTTTTTCATCCAAGAAAAACAATTCTGTAGAAATTTTACTGCATGATCATAAACAATCAGCATCAGGCTTATCTCTCCTTGGTCAGAAGGTTTAACTACGTGCATGGGCACTTATATGTGCGTAGACTCATTTTTCAAGATGATTGCTTATCTATTCAACCCCAGCATATGCAAATCAGAGTCTCTTTTTCCTCCATCAGACACTTACAATAGAAGTGTCAGGAAGAGGCAGCATGCCCTTACCATTCATTACTGCAACACAGTGACAACGTGATGGCGGACAGAGCTCTGCATCTGCTGCTTGTACGGGTGGTACTGTAAGATCCTGTTGGTTCTGTCTGTCTCCAAAGCTCCAGATCCCTGTGACCAGTACTTAACCCCTTTCTTCGTGGGCTCAGAGGAAAGCTGGACTATCAGCATTGCCCTCAAGATAATCATAAGGTCGATACTTCACCTCAAGATCCCGAGTATAATTGAATCCCATCCTCCAGCTGGCAACTTGCAACAACCAGTCAGGAGTTGATGCACAGAGCTGAATGTATTCTGGGCCTTTTCTGACCTCCTCAGAAGCATCAGAGATGGGCTGCACCTGGGGACAGTCAAAGATGGTTCGGTGCATGAGAGGGTACAGAAAGTCTTTGGTGGTTTTCTGGTAAGCCTTGCTCCTATGCCCAAGTTCAAGTGCCATAATTTGTGGTTGAGGAGAAATTTCCCCTTGGGTGGGACAGGGCTGAATTCATAATGGCTTTAATCTTCCTCTGTTGCAGAAACAGTTCACCCACTTAGATTGGCTGGATTTATCTGATCAGTTCTCAGCCAGTGCAGAGGGTTTAGTGTTCAGTCTCTCCTGCTCTTTCTTGGGACATAGGGAGTAAGCAAGGCCTCCCTGCTTGGAGCAGGACTATTATCATGCTAGATTAGGTCACCTGTGACTGTCTCCTCATGTTTTGGAAAGCACTGAGGATAGAGAGCCTGCCATCTCTCTGCACTGCTCTCCTGATAAACAAATTTTCCTGAAGCTCAATCTGAACATTTCAAGCTGCAGTTTGTGACTGTTGCCCTTCCCTCTGTCATCTGCCACTGCCAAAGGGGTTGGTTTAATCCTTTTTGTAGGTCTTCTTCATGGAGCTGCTGCGGCTTCATGGTTGCTGTTACGTTGCTTCTTCTCCTTCTTTTTGCCAGACTCAGCAAGCCCAACTCAACAATCTTCTTCATGGAGCTCTCTGCTGGACCCTCCCTAGTTCCTCCGCTTTCCTTTTGAACTGGGGAGGGATCCGAAAACTGGATGCAACATTCCAAGTGTGTCCTCACAGGTGTCAGGTCTACAGAGACACACTAACATCCCTCAGTCTGCTGACTGTACCCCTCCCAGCATAGGCCACTATTTGTAACCCCAGCTCCTTTCAGCCAGTCTGTCACTTCTAAGAGCTTCAGCTGGCTCAGTTGAAGGCAATGGCAAACCCTTATTTTATACAGTTGATGCTCCTATTAGAAACTTTGGCTAGGCTCTGATAAATCTAGCATCAGGATAACTCAGTCCAGCAGTGAAGAGAGATCTATATCTTGCACTTTACCATTTATTGACTAGTTAGTTGGATTCCATCAGGGGCTTTGTGTATGTGACTCATTCCTCTTGAAGGAGTTATTTTTGCTAAAAAAGGATGAAAACCCAGGGTCATACAATAAATGGGTGGTCTTAGATTTGTGAACTATCAGTGAGACTAATGGGTAGTGAAATAGCCCATCTGTTTTTAGAATCAAGCTACCATGTCAGATTTGTCCTCAGAGACAGTGAACCCTATGGCTTGAGTGTCTGGCAGATAAATGATCATCTTCTCCTTCTAAAGGTTGGTCATTAGTTCTTACTGTTTAATTTCATGGACTATGCCCTGGTTTCCATGCAGTGAGATGACAGGCAAAGGGAGAGCTGAGAACAGGGAAAGTAGATTGAGAAAGAATTCCTGTTTGTGCAAGTCTTGTGTGTCTGAATTACGTATGTAAAATACAGACATGGACAACACCTAAACAGCAAAGACATGTGCCCAGAAGTTCTGAAATGCCAGAATAAAATTTCTTAGCAGTGATTCCTTTCCTTTCTGTTTGTACATTCTGGGGTTATTCCTTAGTTCACCATCTATTTTTACCACAGTGTATCTGTGTCATTAACAAAGCAGAGCAACAGTCCAGTATTCTCCCCCACCTCACTACAACTTCTCTCAGGTAACTGCAGAGAGCAATGAGGTCTCCCCTAAGCCCAGCAAGTCCCCTGGTATGGTCTCCTCAAGACAGGTGAGATGGTCCTGGGAACAGAGGGCCAGGGAAGTGACATTGCAGCAAACAGAGGTGCTGGCAGGTGTCTGTGGCAGGCGGGTGATGAAGAGCTTGGCAGCATCAGCCTCTCCCTCTCCTGTGACAGGGCAGGATGAACAGCTGAGCTGCCCTCAGGTGTGCAGCTGAGGCCGAGGAAGGCGTCTTTTGTACCCAAGGAGTTGTTTCACTGTGCTGCCATGGGCAGCTGCATGCAGCCTCTGCCCACCCAGTCACCCTATGGTACCACCCTCCAGCTTCATCCACTGACATCACAGAAAAGTCCATTCTGGGGCAGGGGAATAAAATCAATAAGCTTTGGTCGTGGTCAGACAGATGCCAGCTCTGCAGCAAGGGAGAAGGCAGTCCTGTGGCTGGAAGTGAAATGTAGAAAGGGAGTGAGTCCTGCCCTCTGCAGCAGTAGCCCCCTGGTCCCTGTGTCTGCCTGTCCTGTGACCTGTGACCAGCACCCACCAGAGCCGCTCTCTGAACAGCACCAGGGACTCTCCTCTTGGGCTGCAGCAACCCCTCCTGCCCTGGGACAGGGGATTCTCCCAAGGGCCATGGCTTTTTTTGCTTAAAGTAGTAGTGGTTAGAAATGAAGGCAGCTTATCAGGCTGAAATCAGCACGAGTCCTTGTAAATTCAGGCAAATTCATGAAAACTGAATTATTCATGTCTGTGTTCAAAACATATCCATCCCCCTGCCATGTTGGAAATCCAGATGAAATGCTTTCGTGCTGGAGTTGGATACCCCCAGAGGTACTTTTGTAGTGCATTTTAAAAACCTGGCTCTTTGTCTTGTCTTGAGATCAAAGCTTGTTAGGAAGCAGGAGCTGCCTTGCAGAGCAGGCAGGACCTTGCCCAGCTGAGCTCAGGGCTTGCTGGAAACCCAGAGAGTAAAACTCAAAGCTCAAGTTGTGTAACTGAGCACAAAGTGAATCTGATTTTTTCATTTCATTGTCCCAGGTGAGTGCAAGGAGATAAACACATGGGATAATGGTGAAGGGTCAGTTAAACTTCTTTCTTCTGTAGCTTAGAGCTTTAGTTAAAGAAAGTTAGCATTTATTTATGATATGTTAGTCCCTAACACAGAGAAGTTGTAGCTGTGAGTTAGGACCTGCATTTTGCTAGGTGCTATATATATGCAGAAGCCCCCTCAAAAATGAAACCATTTGCCAGAGACCATACTCATGACACGTCAGCAGCCACAGAGATGTTTTGTATTGCTTCATGCAGAAATGGAGATATCGGGTCCCTATCATAAAGCTTGCAAAGCAAAGAATACACGTAAAGCACTATACTTGCTCTAGTTCGTAAGAGAGTATAGAAAATAAAGTCCAGAAAGGGCAAAAACTTTGGCTATTGGGTCTGACAATGTCGTGGGTGGATATAGTGAGACTCATAAAAGGCATCAGTGATAGCTAATTAATTTCCTAGAAGCGCTTTGAATATTAGCAGGTTCCTTCAACCTGGTAAATGACGTTGTCTCTTTCTTACTACTCAGAGCAGCAAATTCTCCAGGGTTGTGTTGCATTATCTGGCTTTTCTCAAGCCAGCGTCCTGGGACCCATGTTGCCCCTGGGATACTGAACATCCTTCCTGTGGGAGGATCCCCACCATCCAGGACACTATCTTAGCATTTTGTGTGGATGGCTTTGGCTTAGGCTGGCTGGGGGGTGTAAGGGAGGAAAAGGCACAACCACCAGTAAAGCAAGAAAATCAAACCTGATATAAAACCTGCATTATTTTAACTACAAAGCCTTAAAACTACCCGCCTTCTGCTGCAGCAGTGCCATACTGGGGGCAGACACGGCCAAACTGCCCCTCACCTCCTGCTGAGTTTCTCCTGAAGGCCAGTGCAGCTCCCTCTGCGGGACACACACTCTGAACTTCTTCCAACAAGTAAATTTCAGCTTCTGGTCACATCCCAGACTTTAGTCTATGAAAACACAGCCAGATCCAGCTCCTGTCTCTCCTGGTCACGGGAGCTTTCAAACAGTCTGATGCATCTCCACAGATGACAGACAGCAAATGGGATCCAGATGTGTCTTCCAGCACAAAGCTTTTCTTTTGGAAGAAATTTTCCCAGATCATTCCCCAGATTTTGCTGTTGGGGTTTCTCTAATAGTGTACAGCCATCTGGCTTCCCTCCAGCTCCTGGTCATCAGCATCGGCTTCCCAGGGGGAGAAGGCATAGTCAAAACACTTCCTGCTCCTTTCCATTGCCGCAGTCTGCTGTCCGTCCATCCCCTGTGCGAAGGGGGTGAGCACCCTGAGCTGCCCTTAACACCCCACCCCACTTCAGAAAGGCAACCATATCCTGGGCTGCATCCAAAGCAGAGTGGCCAGCAGGTCCAGGGATTCTGCCCCTCTACTCTGCTCTTGTGAGATCCAGCTGCAGTACTGTGTGCAGCTCTGGGGTTTCCAGCACAGGAGGAACAGTGACCTTTTGGAGCAAGACCAGAAGGGGCTACAAAGATAATCAGAGGGCTGGAGCACCTCTCCTAGGAAGACAGGCTGACAGAGTTGGGGTTGCTTAGCCTGTAGAAAAGAAGGTTCCGGAGAGATCTTATAGCACCTTCCACTACCTAAAGGGTACTGGAAGATGAGGACAAACTTAGTAGAAGACAAGGGGCAATGGTTTTAAACTGAAAGAGGGTAGATTCAGACTAGCTGTGAGGAGGAAAGTTATTACTATGAGAGTGGTGAGAAACAAGGGCACAGTTTGCCTAGTGGATGGTAGATGCCCCATCCCAGGAAACATTCAAGGTCAGGTAGGATGGAGCTCTGAGCAACCTGATCTAGTTGAAGGTGTCCCTGCTCATTGCAGGGGGCTGGACAAGATGAACTTTAAAGACCCCTTCCAGCCCAAACTACTCTGATTCCATGAATCTTCCTGTGTGTGGGGCAGCACACAGCCTGCCTGTTGAAAAAACAACAGGGCACTGAAGTCCTGCTGTATTGACCTGAAATGATGCTTAAAGCACACAGAGAGCAGATAATGTAGTCAAGAACTGAGCCTGGGCTCCTTACAGCCTCTATGCCCTGCACTAGAAATGATGATGAAACATTTATTGATTGCAATGAAGCACTGCTGCACTGAGAGAGCTAAGGCAGGAGTCTACATGGCTTGATGTTTCAAATCCTTTGCCTCAATATTTTTCCAGCTACAAAAAGATATGTATTTTTTCTCATGGACAGAGATTTGGCAGCAGAGTTAAGTGAACCATAAGGGCTGTTATAACTTAGACCCATCACTGGGAGCTCAGTGATGCAGGAGAAGGAGCTCTGTCTTTGCAAAATCCTAAAAGCACATATGACTACTGCATACTGCTTTTCCATTGAATTCCTGCAGGATCATGGGATAGGTTGTGGGCAACCTAACATCAGTGCTGTGTCATCTTGTCTGTTTATTTGGTGAATTCAGATTTTCATACATTAATGAAAAAGAGAAATTCAACAGATAATTCACTTGGGGGGAAAAATATGCCTGGGACTCCAAGGCTGAGGAATTTAAATCAAAACTCTCTTTCAATAAATGCAACCCATTAAGAGCCTCTTAAATGTCTATTTGAATATTTCAATTTAAAATGTTAGTTAGAAAGAGTAAATAAAATATGCTTCAGTTCTTCAAATTAAATTTATCTTCTGTTAAAGTCCATTGAGAGATACCCCCAGGCTGAATTTTCTTTACATCTCATTTCTGCCCTGGGGTGTTTTCATAGCAGTCTGAGTCATCCAAAGCTCCCAAGCTGAATTAATTTCTGAATCTCAGAGTTGATATCCCACAGACAAAGCCATGTCTGTGATTCAGAAATGCACTGATTAATACAGAGCAGGAGGAATCCAGGCACTGCCATTTGCTCCTGCCCATGTCCCCCAGCCCGCTGGAGCCAGCCTGGCTTCCTTCAGGTCCCACACGACGCTGGCTGGCACTGGGGCAATGCAGAGACCCGGCAGACGGGATGGGGAAGCCATATGCCGTGGTGTGAGGGTCCTTTCCCTGTCCTTTCCCCATCCCAGCAGCCAGCAGCAGCTGCACACTTGGCACATCTCCAGAGGCAGCAGCCAGGACTTCTGCTGCAGCGATGCCCCTGTAAGCCTGGCCAGCGCTCCTTTGCTCATGCTACAGACTGTCAACAGCTCCATCCCTCCCTGGGGTTTGGCTCTAGCCCCTCCAGCCTGTCCTGGCCCTGCACAGAAGGTTCTTCCACAGCTTGTTGCTTCTGTTTGCTTGGAGCAGCACTGAGATGGGTTAGGAGGAGGAGATCCTTCCTGGTAGGGTGGGTGGGGCACTCACACCAGAGCCTCATATGGTGACAAGTGAGCTCTTGTCACCAAGAGCTGGTCCATAGCAAGCAAGCTCTACCACGGGATTTCTCCATCCTCTCTGTGCTGATGAGGTACTCTAAGGAGCTGCACACACCAGCAGTGATGCTTCAGGCAGCTGGAATTTTCAGCATTTTTGACTCCTCTGCTTCTCCTGTGGATATGCAGCCAGTTTTTGGGCACCAGGCAGAGACACTTACCCTGTCCACTGAACAGAAGTACTGGTGGAGACATGTCAGAGTCCTCCATGAGCTCTGCAATTCCAGTCCTCAAATTGTCCTACACCTTCAGCTGGGCTTGGAAATGTTTCAGCTGCTGTGAGAGGCGCAAGCTGGGCTGTGCCAGGGCTCTGCAGCCACTGAGCAGGTCCTGTGGCGGGGCCCTCGGATGGTCGGCGGAGTGATCCTCCTGCTGCAGTCTGGGAGGTGGGCAGATGGTGCCATCAGGTTGATTAGCAGCACCAAAGACAGTTTGCCAAGAGCCTATTGATTTTCCAGAAGGGTGACAAATCTTCTCCTTATGTACCAATACTGAGCCTGAAGTAATCTGCTTATAGCAGGAGGGAAGTCAGCCTTCAGTGTGATTTAGGGAGGGCTGTGCTGCATCCAGACACACACTGAGTGCTGTTACACATTGCCTTAATAATTAATTAGTGATAAATAACATTTATGCTTAACACTAATTTGTAGCTGAGTTAGGGCAGCAGACTGAGTGCCAAGAGCAGATCTTGCACTGGGTGGATGGCTTCCCAATGAGTCAAAGTGAGTAAGGATTGACTCTGAGCTCTTCTCTCCAGGGGTCCTGGTGGATGACTGCATAGGGAAGAGACTGTGGTGCTGGCACTGTATTAACCTCTTTTCTTGATAGATTAAGAATCTGGGAAGATCTCCAGTTAACAGAGTTTACCAGACATGATGGTTTGCTATGGTCTTAAAGCAATTGGGTTGTGGCCAGACAGAAGCAAGAGACATCATGAAATACTGTCACCACCCAGAGCACCTCCCTCTCCACAGCCCCTCATGTTAGGCACTGTACGAACACCTAACAGAAAGACAGTGCTGAATTTGCAATCTCATCTCATGATCCACATGGCTATCATCACAGAATTGTGTCTGATAGGTGCTACCATGAGGCTTTTCCATATCTATCTAATTATAAAGCCAAATCTTATAATGAGAATCTAGTTGTCTGCATAGCAGTGGAAGAAAACAACAAGTTTGGTTTTGTGATGTTGGATCCTGCTCATTCCCAACCCCTCAGCCTTCCCTCTGTGGGCCCTGCTCCAGGCTGAAGCACTGGCTTGGTGAAGGGGACCATGGTGATGCTCTGACAACCATGGCAGAGGCTCTCCAAGTCCTGTGGACCTTCATCTCCAGTTATTGGGGAAGAAGCCAATATGCCCTTTCCCGAGATGAAGAGAAGCAAAAGTCTGAGCTGCCTCCATCGTATTTTCAGAGCATCATCATCTGTTGGCAATTTATTACTGATGCAGCATGTCCCAGGTTTACAGCAGGTCACTGGAAACGTACCTGGGCCCATTCATCATTTTTAATAGCCAAGCAGTGCTTAAGTGCAACATTAATTTAAATTTACCTTCCTACAGAATACTGGTGGACAGGGAGCCTTCCAAAAGATACATTTTTATTATCTCTCTCTTCTACCTTTGGCTGTTGATAAATATTTATTTAGGCTTACCCTGCCAGAGGCTTTAAATGCAGCCACATTTCACTTCCCTCCAGGGTAAGTGATGGCAGGCAGCTGTCCATGATAGGCAGAACTAAAAGGGCCTTCCCGTGATGGCTGGGGAGTGTGACTAAAGCCTGGCCACAGGAACATGGAGGTGGGAGGGAAGGAACCCCAAAAACCCCAGTGGGTCCCCACTGCAGCCCCTCTCAGGACTGTCCTGGGGAGCCTCAGCCCGGGGGACACCCAGTACCCTGAGCTAAAGGGAAAGGCTCTTGGGGACTGAGAGGGGTAACTTATTGCCTCAGGGGTATGAGACACATTATGGGATGCAGAGGAGGAGCATCTTCGAATTGCATAGGACTGACTTAGGGATGTTTAGAGGAGGAATAACGCATGGGGAAAGGGAGGGATCTGGGTGGTTTGGGAAGGAAAAAGCGTGGGAAAACACAATGATAAAGACGTAAAAGGGGCCCCTGGCATGTCAAGAGTTGGCTGGTTGTTTTGTCTGCCTTGCTATGCTCGCCACATGGTCAGCAGTGTCTGTCTCCTCATTGAACTCCACTTCAGAGGCTTTTCCTGAGTGGGGGACTCTCTACTCTGTGTGCATATGTTTGTTGGGGGGGTTTAGGTGAATCAGTGGTGAATGTTAAGCTGGACTAAGTGGTGAGTAGGATAAGAGGCTTTTGAGAGGTAGATACCAAAGCAACCATAAGCCTGGTCTGGATGCTGGAGGTACCAGAGGTCTGTGTGTTGGCTACTGCAAGGACCGGGAGGTCCTGGCCAGCTACTAAAAAGATCATGGGGTCTGGAAGTCAACTGAGAGACCTGTATGTGTTTGTGCCACAGCCAACTGGAGATGAGAGGATTCAAGGACCAAGTCTACTGTGTAGACTTGAGTGTCTCAGGCCAATGGCTAGAGGGATTCACATTGTATATGCGTCTGTATAAGTTTATACATATTCTATTAATGTGCTTTCATCTTGATCAGCCAGAGAGCAGAACAGGATGAGGCCCTTGGAGCTGGTTGTGTCTCTGTGTGTAGAGTTTTTCTGTGGAACTGGTCATGTATGTGCCCAGGTATGTGTTGAGTATCTGTGTTTGTGCTCATGTGCCTTCTGGGAATACATGCTGAGCCCCACTGCCAGCTGCACCCGGGGGCAGGGAGCCAGGGAGCTGCGTCACCCTTGCCTCTATGGGTCACTGGATTTGGCAGCCTGTGACAGTGACCTGTTCACTTGTGCTAACAGTTGAGTTGGAGCCAAGGATATCCTACTGTCTGAGCAAAAGGACTGAAAGGCAGAATATGTTCCTTTTAATGCCTTGAAGCTTGCAAACTCCCTCTCAAAGTTAGATGATGACAGGCAGCTAAATCCCTTGCTCCCAGCACCCGGCACATCCACTTTGCAAGACTGTTTCGTTCAGCCACACCTGAGCTGCCAAAGTTGGTCCCAATGTCATCGAACTGCTCTCAAACCAGTCATTGGTGTGATTAATGAACATTCCTCTACCAGCCTGTCCCCTCCACAGTCACAGCCTGAGGGATGTGCTGAGACAAGTTCCCCCAAAATCTGCCTCACCTTTACACAGGAGGTAGCTGGCATAAAGGACATGTTGGGGAACTGAGCAGACTGAAATGTGAACATATCAACAGTGTGGAGGAACTTTCAGTGATGGACAAGCCCACCAGCAGAGATGGAGCTTTCAAGGCCTTAGGGACACATAAAATTTAGTTTTGGCAAATAAATTGCAGTCCTTCTGCCTTTTCATATGCTACTCTGAGGTACTGTGGAGGAGTACCATGATCCAACTCTGTATTTCCATCAAAACATAATAACAAATTACAGGCTCTTGTATCACTTTGACATTCTCCGAGTGATTGCAGATACACTCTAAGCTCATGAATTATTTAAAACAGATGCAGTACCTTTGAAAGGGAATTTGATTAAGTGGCAAGATATTATGAAGAAAACTGAGACAAAAGCCTAAGAGAATCTATTTTCATAAAATATAACATGCTTCCTGTCTGATGATAATTTTGAGTAAACAGAAGAATTAGTAGGTAGACTGATAGATTGCTCACTAGAAAGACATATTTACACAAGAAACTAATACAAAATCGAGAATGGTCTTGCTAAGCAAGACATATTACCCTCTTTCCTCTCCATCTGTGAAACAGGCAATGAAAAAGAAAGAACACGTGGGGCTTTTTTTAGTTCCAAACTGCTCTTCCTTCCAAAGCTCTGTACTGGGTGCTGTGCAGGAAGGATTTTGCTACAGCACTGCTGATTTGTTGCTTTGTAGATGTCACCGAAGCTTACAGGTTCTGCCTACATCCCTCTGCAAAACTCATTCTAGATTGTCATGGCTTTTGTGGCTTATCACAGTGTGTGGAGCTCTAAGGGGAGAAGTCAGGTCCTTTGTCAGATGGGATCTGGAGGAGGTGTTTGAAGACATGAGTGTCCAGGAGCTTGTCTGTTTTTTTTCCCAACGAAGTCAGCTTGTCTACAAACCTTTCCTTGATGACATTCTTAGGCATGCAGACTACTACAACACTATTTAATGGAATACATAAACTATCTTTGAAATAAAAATGGAAAATTGCTTTCACATATGGCTTTATTATTATGGACTGATTTTATTTAGTTATTTTTATTTCTACTGAAATACATCAATCTCATTTATTTGCATATTTTCTTCATTGAATTCTTAAATTGTACTGCATATCATCATATTCAGTTAATATAATATAAATTCCCCTGCTGTTTCAATTGGACATCTCTCTTAAACTGTGGTGGTGGGGAGTAAACAGTGTGTTTCATCTTAGAAATGGCCTTGTTGAATGATACATGAATCTTCATTTAATTTCCATCTTCTCTTTTACAGTCCTTCTTTCTTTTGCTTTTATTTTCCTTAATAAACAGTCATGTTTAATATTTAAATTCATAAAATAAAAAAAAAAGGTTAATAAAACAGTTTCCTTCTCCTTCGTCTCCTCTCCCTCCCTTTCTCTCCCCTCCAACACTGGAGGAATGACTTATATAAGAGGAAAGCACTTCTGGCTCAAGTCTAGCCTGGATATTGACTGCTGGCAGTTTGCTTCTGTATAGATTCATCAGTATTGATTTTTGTTCCAAGTTTCAGATATGCATATGTATCACTTTCCAAGCATCAGTCTCCTACAGACTTTCCAGCTCTTCCACAACTAATATCTGAGCTCTTCACATGCATGAGCACCACCCCTATCCCAACAGGCCTGGGGTTCTGAGACAGATAAAGAGGAAGTGTTTGTATTTTTTTTACAAAAATGGCAAAATGTAAATAAATACAGTTTTAGCAAAGGGATGATGAAAAACCTCCCATGAGTTTCTCTTTTCCAGCTGTAGAGAAGTATACAGTGGAAACAGATTGCCAGCTTTCCATTTCCCACAGTGTAACAACAGTTTAATTCAGAGATATGTACAGTGAATACTGGGAGTGAAACCAGTTACTTATCTTGAACAAAACACCCTTCTGAAGGAAAGCACTTGCTTATTTAGACTGAAAACAGACACCAGACAATATGCTGACCAGTGTCCTACTAAGTGTGTGTGAGCTTGGATTCACCAAAGTGGTTCCTACTTTCCAAGCAGTGAGAGCAGTAAGTGCTTCACATCTTTGCAAAACCTCCTCTCTCCAATTCAATGTCCCACATCAGAGGCACCTGAGACACCTGTGCTCTTTGACTTATCTGCAGACTAATCCTCCCCACCCACACATGCGCATACAAAGTGGAAATAACAATTAAATCTACATAAATACAGCTCTTTGAAAGGTGCTAATGATGCTACTGCCTGAATCAGGAGAACACTTACACCCAGCACACACTCACATCCAAGTTGTATCGGGAGAGGAGTTTTAAAGTTTGGGTACAATATCAGGTTGCATTGAGGGGATTATAATAGACAGAGAGGAGAGGCAAAAGAGGTTAAGGATGGTCCAGGAGATAAATGGGAAAGGGCTTGGAAAACTAGAAAAAGAAAGCTCTGAGAAGTAGATGGTTCTTAGGCAGCAGTTTGAATTACTCATTTTGAAAATGGATATAACACTTACTTATCACCAAGAGGTGGGCTGGTAATTCACGTTGAAAAGTGCTCAGAAATTCTTGGAAGAAAGGTACTTTTGGAAATGTAGAGTGTCATCCTTGAGGCGTTTGTTATTATGGCACAGTGTGATTGTGGACTACAAAACTGCTACCATAAAGTGATGTAAAAGGAAAGCAGCAACCCATCCAGTACTGAATACTTGGCCAACCCCAGTATTTCTACCCATAATACTATCAATAGGCAAATACTGGTGGGGAGAGTCAGTAAAAATCTTAAGTGTGTATTTGACTATGTTTCTCACCTGGAAAATTTGCTTGTTTTATAAGTGTACAGTTCCAGGTGCACAATCAGTTTAGAAATTTGTCTTTATTCTCATTTTATGTCCCCCTGGGAAACTTTGACCATGCTGCCAGAGTGATGAAACTAGCACTGAGAAAGTCAGCAAAAGAAAGTGACAGATTTCCATGTTCTCCCAGTTCACGACAGTTACGCTCAATTAGTCCTGTATCTTTACTTCAGGATCTTTACTTCAGGATCAGAAGGGGTTTACCTCAAAACATTTCTCTGTCCACTTACTGTGTTACAGCATGTGCCTTCAAACCCTGCAGTCACATTGTTTGCCTGCTTCCAGGCTTGTGCCTTCAATGTCAGTCTGTAACTCAGTTCCTTGAGCTGCCAACACTCAGTGCTTCACAGAAGGGGAGAGTGTGGAGTTGCACCCAAAGTCTTTCCATTTTGGTCCATCTCTGTGCGTCTCTGAGATGTTCTGCTTAGGTTGACAGCATGTCTCAGTCTCTTTCCAGATTGTTAATGACTTGCAAAGTTGAGAGCGTGGTTGTTGGCATTCCCTTTTCTTCATGTCTCCTGCCTGCAAGTGCTAAGGAACGACAGAAAAATTTAAGATACATTCAGACCATAAGGACAAAGAGGCTTAGAAACTGAAGTCTAGTATTTTTCTCTACTTTTAAGATAGGAATTCTATCAAGAACTGGATTGTCCTACCCCAGATCCAGGCTGGTTTACCCCAGTTTATTCACCTGTGCCTGAAGAAGAGGTGGAGATAGCACTTACTCCTTTGTACCTTGTGTTATACATTGCAGTCCTGATTCATTTATGGAACCAAGCCCAGGCCAGCTCCACAAACGAATCCCAGAGAAAGTCAGACCTGTTCTGCCAGTCAGAAATCCACTGCTATTAGCACAGCAGACTATTGGATACGTGTGTGGTGACACCTGTCCCTAAGGACATCCTTCAAGGAAGTGTATGGAAGGGAGTGCATACTAGGAAACCTTGCCAGCATAGCTGCTTGCCACTAAGTCTTGCTACCAGGAACCTGGGATTAGATTCACTAAAACACGTGTTCTTGTGCTTGTCCCAGTAGTGCTGGTTTATGTTCCTGTTCTAGTCTGTGTGTAACCCCCCTTGATCAAAACACCTTTGTGGAGAATGCTATCTTGGTCATTTCCATTTCTCAAGACTGGTACTCATCTCAAATCTAGAATTATGCTCTTCAGCCTGTATCACAAGTGGAGAAGGAAATAAATCTAACCTTTCAAGTGTGATGCTTTGCAGATATAAAGGATGTTTTCCTTCCATAGCATAAAAGCAGCCTTTATAGCACAAACACAACAGCAACAAAACATCTACTTACCTTTCCACATGATGAAATCCAACAACAAAATAATATTCACTTCTCACAAAATTTGGCAGTGCTTGTAGTGTCTCTTTCTCCTCCTTTCCTCATTTAATGCACACTAGTTAATGATCTCCAAGCCCCTATCACCACCTTCTTTTGTCTTGGCAGAACACCCCAGGTAAGTATATGCCCCAATGCTGGCAGCTAAAGCTTTTCCTTCTGTAGTGTTAATTGGCTCCTTGCCTGGTGTAGTTAGTTTCTGCTTAGTTTCTTCTTAATACCTTCATCTCCCCTTAGTTCTATCTGGCAGCCATAGGAATAATAGGTACTGGGGCAGAATACTTTGATTTCTGGAACCCAAAAAGTGAGGATGTTTTGCTGTGAGTCAGGCCTGTATGTGAAGAAGCCCATTAAAATAACATCAGTGTCCGTGTAGAACACTGAGCGGACATTTCGGGGACTGACTTCATTCCTCCCTGCCACGTCCAAGAGAATTAGTTTCATTCAAGAAAATTAGTTTCATCTCTTTCCCGTTTACCTCTGTGTCAGTAGTGTAGGCATCAGAGTTGGCTCGTAGGACTTGGGAAGCTGTTCATCACAAAGAGCAAAGAAAGAGGAGGCATATCTTACCAGGAGCGGTATGCAAGTACAGTTATCTTTCTCCTAAGAGCAGCCATTCCTTGAAAATCAAGATGAAGTACAAAATGGCTTATTCTCATAATGAGCCTTTTTTTTTTTTTTAAGCTTGAGGAGAGAAATCCCATAAGTTTGGATTCTTTCCCTTATCCCCCTTTTCTTCTCTCCATACTCCTTTCTTACCTTTGTTCTCTATTTTTTCCCTTTTAATTTCTCTGGTAGCAGAATCTTCTGAAACTGTGAGTACTTTGCTCTTACCTGTTATTATAGATCAAAAAATGAAGGTATAAGCCAAGTCTGGATGTAACCAAGACTCCGTCAGTGCCCTATATTTCTGTTTTATCATCTCAGACATTGTTTATGGTCAGTGTTCAGTCCATAGCAGATTTCATTTTCTAGACTGACTTAATTTTGTGATGAGATGGAATATAAAACACTGTAGTGAACAACTTTCTATATCAGTTTTATTGACATTTTTCCTGTGATGGTCTCCTAGTGGAACTCTACCAATGGCAATAGCTATCCTGTGTAGATCCATGCTGCTTTTGGTCATGGTCTATTGTTATGTCGGAGTTAAGAAAGTATTCTCAGTCTTCATATAGTCACAGTTAATTTATATGAGATTTGTTACTATCCCTTACAGTATAGTAATTTCCAGCATCAACCACCTTCTCTTTCTCAATGTTCAGTGTTAGATTTGTTTCTTCTAAGATTGTTTCTGCCTCAGCTTCCTCAGGTCACTGGTTCCCTTGCAGAGAGAACTGACCACCACACTTCAAAGACCACCACAAAGACCACAATAATTCAAGGAATAGGTTAATGTATCTTAATATAGCCAACCATATGGCGTAATTGTTTTTTAAAGAAACCTACTTTACTGGCAATTAAGTGGAAGTTACACAAATCATTAACAAATCACAACATGTTTACTTCAGAAACTTCCTTGTTCCTATTGTGAAAGACATTTCAGTACTGAGTGTGCAAAACTGCTTGGCGGAGCAGGGGACTGACAGTGCGAGCATGAAACAGTAGCAGACCTACCAGACAGACCCTCAAAGACATCACTTTCCAGATCTGCTGAGACATCATAAATAAATGAATTGCAGAATCAGAGAGTCGATGAGATGAGATGAGATTATCCACTCCACCGTGCCCTGCTCAGGATTATGTCCAGTTGAGTTTTGAATACGTCCAAGGATGGAGAATCCACAGCCTCTCTGGGCAGACTTTTCCAGTGTCTGACCATCCTCAGAGCAGTGAAATGAATTCTATCCACTTCAGAGTCTAAAGAGAAAGAACATCCCCATGTTAAGGATGCTGTCTTGAACTCCAGAGATGGAGACTGAATTCCTGCTATCCTGTTGGCATTGGACAAGCAATTTTTACTCTGTCTCAGTTTTCCTGGTAGAAAAAAACTGCAAGGTGTCTGAACCACTATAAACTGAGAACAAAGGCAACCGGAGTTGAATTAATTTGGTCTCTCTGCAGAGAGAACTGTTTCCAAAGGCTTTTTTGGTGACGTAGATATGTAACATGATTAGTATAGTTGTGTAGTCAGCCCATTTATTTTGTACAGCTACACAAGGATTCTTCAACAGAGATGAGGGGTTGTAGGTCTAAAAATTTTAGCCTAAGGATGAGGAACTTGTTTTTGTTTAATTTGAAGTCAGCTGGAGACATGAGGCCACTTATATTTATTGTGGTGGTCTAATTTTACTCTACCAGACCATATTTCCTGAGTCTTATTCACATATAAATCTGATAGTCTTGCCATAGGAACCTGACAAAATTAAAGTCATCAGCTTCTGCCTTGCCTCTCTTATTTCCTGGAAGAGCAATGTCAGTGGGCCCCAGAGAGCTCTTTTGGATCATGAAGACATTTCCTTTTCGGGATGATGTGCTTTCATGTGCACTGTGCTTAGCCTAAACCTCTGTATGAAAATACATAGCTGTTTTAAATTTCTCTTGTTGTGCCTTGGCATTCCAGTTTCTAGGCAGACCAGTCTGGTTTCTCTGCTGAGAGCACTGATCACAAGGGGGTCTGCGAGTAAAGCTCTGGTTTTCTTCAGGGATGCTGGAAGGCAACGGACCTGCTGTGACACACAACAAGTGGTCTGGTGCCAGAAACTCTTAGCAGCTTAGAGAGACAGATACCATTTCTGCCTGTCCTCCCACATTCACTCAGAGCATTTTCACACTAGCCCCTGAACTGCTCATATTTAACTACCTCTTGCTTTCCTGACTTTGCTGAGAAGCGTTGACTGCATGAGGACTGCAGGATGCTTGATGCTTGTGCTACAAGTCAGCGTGTAGGACTCAATATGCCATTATAGCACATATGGCTCCCTCAGCATGTTATGCCACAGCAGGCAACGTACTTACTTGCCTACTTATTGACAAAAAGGAGAAAGATTACCTTCCCCACAGAGCTTTCATGCTTTTGGTACAGATTTATGCTTGAACACAAATTATCTGAGTTACAGACATGCCCTTTAGAAAATCTGTTTAGCAGAAAGAGCGAGGGGGGGGATATAATCTGGAAACAATCTCCTGTAATTGACTAGAATTGTCTTCTCCGCGATAAAAAATGCCAATTGGATTAAATCAAGAAAAAAACCCCAAAAGCTAAGTTTTAATCTCAAAACCATCGGCATAGGCAATGAAAGCAAACAGGTGATGTCTTCCTTCTCCTACTTCATACTTTCTTCACCAATCAATCATGGTGCTGCAGAACTAACAGTCTGCCTAGTGCACACTTAGGGACAACTGGAAGGGAAGATTCAGCTTGCTCACGGAACTATAGTTCAGCATATCATGCAAATTCAATCAGAAAATATAAAAGTTACAACATAAAGTTCAAATTCAGCCATAAAATATGTGAGCTGGCTACACTCACTGGTGCTTTCCAGACCATGACCATGCGCTATAAGATCACATAGAACAGACCCTGTACAAAATTCCCCAAGAAGAGGAAAAAACCACCTCATCCCAAAGTCCTGTTCTCTTTCCAGGTTTTCTGCTTCTGCTCTCAGGCACCACCCCAAGAAGGAAGCCTAAGTGCTTCCACAGATTATTATTCAAAGTGCTCATTTACAGTACAGCTGCTGTGCCTCTTTCACAGCACAGCCATGCTGGTCTTGACCCACATCTTCCCTGATGCATCAGTCCAAGCAGAAAAAGAAAAGGATTCCCATGTACTGATTTCCACTGTTCTTGAAACTGACTCACTTCATGCTCTCAGGTATAGCCTAAAGAAACAATGCTCCAGTGTAGAGAAGCAAATATATATACCTGAAAAGATAATATAAATTATTGAGGAGTGGCCTCCTCACTTCCTCTCAGCTCAGGGCAGTTACTACACAGCACACTGATATTTATGGGCTAAACCCACTGCAGGAGAAAGGTGGCATGTAGCAAATTTACATGAAGTATGAAACCCAGGCCATGACCAAGTCTCAGGTATTACACATTTAAGCATATATGTGTGATAACCACAGTGACTTAGATGTTCCCCGTAGATGCTGTTTCTGGAGTGTACCCCAGGACACTGAAATGAGTGTGATCTCAGCCTGAGTCAGTCACAGGGCTGAATCTTTCGATATAAAGTTCCCGGGGGGGAAAAAAAGTATTTGAAACCCTAGGTCAAGGAACAATATAGACTTTACTGAAGTGTTTCTTGCAAGGTGAGAAATGAAACATCAGGCCCTTTGCCTTCAGTGCAACTGTGTGGAAGGCTACAGATGTGAGACTTCACTAGAAAATGAGGCAGTTACAGCTCAGACCATAATTTGGTGATGGAGATATATGTGCATTCTTCAGCTGCAAGACGAGTCCCTGCTATAGGTTTGACTTGGGTTAGCTGGACATTTGGGAAGTATTTCTTTCACACCAGTATTAGTATCCTTTTCCTGGGACCAGCAGACAGTTCTGGATGAGGCCACTCTGCTTTGAAGTGCAAGAGTTAAAGAGCACGTATGTGGAACACTCACTTTCCCTTCTCTGCACCGAGGCACACAGGTAATTGCCAGCAGCGCTCTGTGTGAACAACAGAGCCGTGTGTTTTGAAATGAGTAAGCTGCTTATTTCCCTGCCTTCCACGGCACTGGGAAATCTCATCTCTCCAGGTGAGATGATTGACGCTAATTGCTCATTCAGATGATTCTTTTTCCAGTTTAACAAAATGTTTTGCTATATGAGAAGACAAAAACCAAACATCCAGGCATGATTCAAAAGCCAAATACAAACGGAACCAGAAGCGTATTTAAGGACCATCCCTCAGGATCCATGAAGCACTTGCAGCTTCTCCTGCTGCCGCCCCAGAGGTGGGTTTTTCCAAGAACAGGGACGTGCAGGGCGTGGGGACGCCGCGAGGGGGCACCGAAAAACCACCTTGAGCCCAACGCTGCGGGGGCGGGAACGGCGAGTTTGTTTGGATTTACATTATACAGCAAAAATACACAGCGAATTAACTCTCTCCGCCCGTCTGAGCGGCCTTACGTGCTCGGGATTTTAAAAAAATACCTACAAGCTGCCGGTGCTCTGTCGCCAGAAGGACATGCGAGCACGGGGAATGACTTCCACACAGTTTCGTGAAGAATTTAAACCTGCAGTAACAACAAATGTAAAAGGACGACGTAAGACAGAAATTTAGCCCTTCAAAAGGCCACGGGTGCTGTAGAGCACCGCTGCCTGTGACTACACTTTATTGCTGGGTTCTTTCAAACCTCAGTTTGAATTTATTATGTTCATCTAAAATATGCTGTGCAAACCCTCTAAGAACAAGGTACAAATCCATCCATGCCCATCCGGGGACGTGCTCTTTTGACAGGGAGAAATGGGAATTACAAAAATCTCACAGAAAATGCGTTTTATTTCAATGTCTAGGATTAAGTGAACCATTTGCCCTATTGACACACACCCCCTGTAATAGTCTGCTGCGACTCCTCGGGCGACTTGATGTACTCAGTGATGACTTTGCTCTTCAAGTGTGTATTTTTAAACACAATTTTTAATAACAACCCCATTGTTCAAACAGCTAATTTTTCTTCTTTTCACTAATGCTCGCTAGTAAAATGGGACGCTTTGAATCCAACGCTGAGAGGCAGTAGCCACAGGACATCGAGGAGGGGGGAATGGTCGCAGGGAAAAAGCTTGGGACGCCACCCAGCTGAGCAGCGATAGCTGCAGCAGGGACACAGAGAATCGCTGTGATCTGTGATCTCGGTGTGACTGTGAAGCGCTGGACATCCAGCTGGACATCCAGCGCTCCCAGGCCGAGCCGTCCCTTGGTGTGCGGGATCACACCCTGCCCTCCGAGCACACCGAAATCCCGGCGTTTTGCGTTTGTTTTCCACGCTTTTTTTTTCATCACTGTGACTTCCGACATCTCCGAAACGCCGTTTCAGTTAGGGCTTGAACTCGAACCTGCTACTTCTCCTGGCTCACAATTCCTCCGCTCCCTTTTGGCCAAGAGCCGGCAAGACAGAGACTCGAACATGATGAATTTTTTAAGGAAGGGAGTCGACTCCAGCGCTTTTCCAGTAGCACCCAGCGGAGGCTTTTGTTTTATTTAACCGCCTGCAACCCTCTCAGCTCACGTTGCCTGGGCTTTAAAGCAGCCCCGCGGACCCAGCGGCGTTCCCTCTGTGTGTTTCTCTCGGCTGCCCGCCCAGACTCTTCACACCGGCCATCCCGAGCAGCGGGACTGCGGGGGCCGGCCCTGCCCTGCCGCACAGCCGGGGTACTCCGGGGCCGGGAGGGCTCAATTGTTGGGGATGCAGCCCTGGCCGAGCCCGACCCCGCGCCCCCCAGCCCCGCCACCCCCTCACGGCCCTGCCCGGCCCGGCCGGGGCGGCGTCCCCGCCCTCTCTCGGCCCCGCCCCCCGCCCGCGGGCGCCCGCCAATCGCGACGCTCTCCGCCGGGGATGACCTCACCCTCTGCCTTCCCATTGGCCGGCTATATTAAGAAAGTCGCGAGCGCCTTTAAATAGCGGCGCAGGGCCGCAAGTTGCGGCAGTGGCGGCGCGGGCCCGGTGTGTGAGGGCTTGTGAGGGCAGGTGCCCGCGGCGGCGCTTTTCCCTCGAGGCTCCGGGACCGACGGCGCTGCCCTGCGGCCGTAGCGCTCCCCCGAGGCGCGGTGCCGGTCCGTGGAGAGAGGAGGGCGCGCCCGCCTGCCTGCGCGGGCCGGCTCGCCACGGTGCCTTGTGAGAAGCGAGAGGGAGCGGGAGGCGGCGGCCGCGGGGAGGAGGGCGCTGCCATCGTCCTGCTGCACGGCAAGGCCAGCTTGGCGAGCCTGGCCATGGCCGCCATCCGCAAGAAGCTGGTGGTGGTGGGGGACGGTGCCTGTGGCAAGACTTGCCTCCTCATCGTCTTCAGCAAGGACGAGTTCCCCGAGGTCTACGTGCCCACCGTCTTCGAGAACTACGTGGCGGACATCGAGGTGGACGGCAAACAGGTGGAGCTGGCCCTGTGGGACACGGCCGGCCAGGAGGACTATGACCGCCTGCGCCCCCTCTCCTACCCGGACACCGACGTGATCCTCATGTGCTTCTCCGTGGACAGCCCGGACTCGCTGGAGAACATCCCGGAGAAGTGGGTGCCCGAAGTCAAGCACTTCTGCCCCAACGTGCCCATCATCCTGGTGGCCAACAAGAAGGACCTGCGGAACGACGAGCACGTACGGAACGAGCTGGCCCGCATGAAGCAGGAGCCGGTGCGCACCGAGGACGGCCGGGCCATGGCAATCCGCATCCAGGCCTACGACTACCTGGAGTGCTCGGCCAAGACCAAGGAGGGTGTCCGGGAGGTCTTCGAGACGGCCACCCGGGCGGCCCTGCAGAAGCGCTACGGCACCCAGAACGGCTGCATCAACTGCTGCAAAGTGCTATAGGGCGTGTCTGGAGCGCTGGGCGCAGCGCCCGGGTCACCTGTTGGCGGGTGGAGAGGAGCTGGGTTATGCACGCACACGGCATCTGCCGGTCCCCTCCGCTGGAGGCTGGCGGTGGATCGGGGTGGGGGCTAAGGGAGGGAGCACCGCGCTCCCTGAGCCTTGGCCGAAAAGGGTTGTGCTGGCTCAGCCGCGGGGACAGAGGGAGGGGGGGATTGCATGCCCTGAGTCTTGGGAATAAGGTGGGGAGAAGCCTTCTACCACTGGCCCCTGCGAGTTGGTCGCGGACTCAAAAACAAAAAGCTGCTGAGACTGGACTGAGCAAATGTTGCACCCCGGCTCTTCCCTTTTGCCACCACCTGCTGCTCCCCGCTCCTAGACAGCCTCCTCTCTTTTGCAAGAGGAGGGCGGTGGAGCCGATGCTCGAAGGGACTTTTGCCTCCTGCCTGCATGTGCCTCCCCCCAGGCGGGCTGGGGAAAGGGGCTGCATGTCCCAAACTGCCCGCAGCATTCTCGCCTCTCCCGCACATGTTTCGGCCTGAGCCTGACCTGCTGTGGAAGTTAGTGCCCTGAAGACCGAGGCTGGGAGGGGAGGGTCATCCCAAGCGAAACCTGTATATATCTTACCATTTCTGTCTTGTGCAAATTGGGGTAGTGCAGGGGGTGCTTATATAAAGTGAGGTGGGGAGGGGGTGCCCAGCTGGGACTTGTGTTGTGCAAAGGAACTTGCCCTGAGTGACTGATGCCTGCTGATAATGCGAGCCTTGAACTGACTCCAGCTGCAGAAGCCACCAGGTGGGAAAGTAAAGCCGAACTGTCCTCCTTGCTGGACATCCACCTCATGACAGATGAGGCAGGATGAGCAAGGGGATGATATTGCCATATTATGATCTTGGTGCCTGCTCCTTCCTTTAATGTTGTCTTCTGCAAGTGTGTTGATTTGGGTTTATTTAAAAGTTTATTTTCAAAAGAAGTTACTTTGCACAACTTGGTGGATTTTTTTTTTTAATTAAACACTCAATGCACTCATCTGCATACAACACTGTAGCATTGGAAACATTCTTACTCAGTAACCTCATCTGGGTCTTGTGTTGAAATCAATTTAAAACAAGACAGAATAAAACCACTGTATATTTTTTTGCCTTGGAAAAAAATGGGTGAAAGCACTGTTCCTTATGCAGCAAGTACATCAGACTTTAGTACTAAAGGGCAGTTTAAAGAATTGAGGTTTATTTAAAACTTATTTTCACAGGGTGGCTAACCTGGGTGAAAATAATTTTGTGTTTCTCTGGTTCAGAGAACAAATGTATCCATTTATGTTTGTTTACTTTTCTCCCTCTTCCCTCAACAGTGGTACTGAGACTGTTTGTTTTTAATAAATCGACATGGCAAAAACTGAGATGTATTTGATGTTTACATAAAACTATGAACAGTGTATGCAGTTTTTTATGTAAAGTATTAAAAGACTATGCTGACACTTGTGAGAGCAGTGTTGTGATTCATGGAGACTGTCCTCAGTTTGCAGCAGTACACCTGGATGGCATTGAACTAGACCAGAGTTTGCCCCCTGCCTGCACATGCTTTTATTTGGATTTTTTTTTTCCACTGGCTGAAATACCTGTCTGACAGCTTTCAGAGGATGGTGGTTTTATTTCCCTTCGGGGGAGCTGCTTCCTTAGTTTTTCTGTGCATGGCATGTGGAAGTGTACTCAAAATTCAAGGTGGTGACTAATCCATGCTTGTTGAGTGCAAGAAGCTTCTGTGTCTTGTGCATGGTGAGCTTGTGCTTCCAGTGGGTTGGTGTAGCAGCAAAGGGGGCAGGAAACTGAAAAGTAGCAGAGGCAATAAGGTTTATTGTTCAAGAAAATACTAACATAAAAGCAATTTTTATTAGTGACCCCCACTTTGCTTGGGGTGTGTGGCCCTGCTTGTTGCAGTAGGGCATGAGGATGGGCACAGGCTTGCTGTTGAACAGGAGTCTCCTAAGCTGCCAAGCCAGCTTTCCTAATTGCTGGCTTCATTAATTCCCATAGCAATGTAAAAAGTCAAGGCCTTTCCATGCCGGGGATCCCCAGCAGGGCATTATCCCTATCCCTTCCCTAGCCTGCTCCAAGAATCAACTGCCTGGGCAGGTGCTCAAGGCCCTGTAATGCTGCCACAGACATTGGCTCCTGGCAGGAGAGGTGGCATAGGGCAAAATGTGTTACATGATTTTTGCTGAACAATAAGGCCTATGCCCAAAGTGCTGATGTCTCTTTTTTTTTTCCCCCCTCCTTTTTTTTTTTTTTTTTTTTTTTTTTTTTTTTGTAAAACCCCTTAGATACCTTCTAGGGAAATTTCAGTACAATTTTATATTTTCATAAATCCTCTTCACTCCTTTTGCAGAGATGAGAGAAAGGAGTCAAGCCTTTTCTTTTTCTGACCTATGAATATCTGCTAGGGTACAGATTGTTCAGAAATGTTAACTAATGTTAACAAATACCAAGGCAAGCAAGGCACATTTAATGGCTTTTGCTTAAATGCTTACAGAGGGTTCTGCCAGCTGCCGACTGAACATGATGGGGCTTTTTAGACAGGCTGACATGGAAATAGCAGGTTCCTTGTCCAACACTTGGAAAGTCAATCAGAGTTAATGTGAAAATACCTGTATTTGCATTTTGAAGATTTCAAATGTTAGAGTACACACCTAGTCCATGCTGTGAGTTTATTATTCTTCCTATAATCCCTAATGAAAGACAGGGACATTTTCACAGGCAATTTCACCAGTTAGGTAATTTACCTTGAAAGGTACCTAAATCCCAGGTTTTGGGTATCCTTCTCAATTCTACTGATATTTGAATTTCAATTTCAATTCCCCTGATATTCAAAGGGTGAGTTTCTTATCCTGAGTTTGAGAACACTAAAATCGAACATCCTTTGAAAAAGATCTTGGTTGTGGATGCTTAAAGATCATGACCAAATATCTCTTTCTTGCAGAGGCACTCAAACCCCAGGCTCTGCTCAGCATAGCACTCTTCTGCATGATGCCAGCCAGTGATATTAAAATCTGCATTGGAAACCTTATCATTAAAATGATTGCAATAGCTGCAAAATTTATCAGTTCTGTTAGACTGCAGCAATAACTAATCTTCTCAAAACCCCAAAGGAGAAAGCATTAATATTTGTATTTTAAACACTGGGAAATGAGTTAGCATTGCATCCCTGTATAATTAACTGTACCAATATTTTCCACTGAGGTGCTTACAAGGTAATTACATTCATTATTTCCAATTGGACTTTTGCCCAACTCAGGGCTACAGCCTCTGGCCCAAGGGGGAAAAGCTGCAAGAAAGCACATTTCGGTTTTAACTGAGCGTGACCTTTCTCTGCTACTTGTGAAGCTGTGAGCAAACCCACAGAGTGAGATCACTGTGGGAATCCACCCATTGGGGTCAGATGGTGGAATCAGAGCTTTGTGTCACATTGTTGGGCTTGCTTTGGTGGAGGGGGGACATAAGGCACATCCCACCCAGGGCACAGACACCCTGACAGGGCTAGGCTGATGCCTCAGGGTGTGAGTATGTTACACTGACCAACCCCATCAGACACCCTGACAGGGCTAGGCTGACGCCCCAGGGTGTGAGGATGTCACACTGACCAACTCCACCCCACAGCTGCATCTTTCTGAGTGTCTCCAGAGGGTCTGCCCAGCACCAGGGCCAGCCAGGTGCCCGAGGTCAGGACAGGTGCCCAAGGACCTACACGGTGTATTCAGACAGAGGATTGGTTTCATGTGGACCTCCCCTTGCTTATCTTCATCTGGCCCCCTGACTCCTGTTCATCTGATCCCAGTCTGTCTGCTGTAACCTTTTGGCAGGAGAAGCGGTGGCACTGAGCAAGTCAGAGCATCAAAGGAAGGTCAACCACTAACTCAACTCACAGTCCCTCTGCACACTGTGGGGCACACAAAGACATTCCCTGATGTGTCCACATGCCTGCACAGATGTCCTCAGCTGAGGAAAGGTCGCACCTTTCCCTTACTCTATACAGGCCGAGTTTAGCTTCTGCTAAAGGTCTTTCTTCTGGTGAGAGCCAGAGCTCTGTAATGGTACCAGGGCATCCTTAGCAGCAAATTCTGGAAATGTAGAAAAGCCTTACTGAGAGGCACACTCATCTCCCTCATTCTGCATTGAGGTGAGGAGACTGCTTGTGCACTCCCACCTCAAGACCAGGTTGAATCCTCTGGCAGTGTGAGGTTGTCCTGTCTGGGCAGCCTGAAAATGAAGCCATCCTGGGAAGGTCAGAACCACCTTCTGCGCTTCCGGAGATCCAGCCACAGCAGCTGTGAGTAGATTGAATAGAAAACACATTCTGTAGGGTGTGCCAAAGACAGGATAAGTCATCTTTATGACATAGGAGAAAGAAGAAATTAAAACTCCTTGATACTTTTGGCAAAACGTTTGTTAAAGCACTTTTATGCAATGGAATTAGGCTACATATTTTTGCTAGTTTTTTTAACCCTCATGCAACTCCACACACTACAGTGGAGTGGCACAAGTGCCAGTGGGTGCAGATTTTGAAGCATTGTCCTCTTATATGGTTTTCTGATTTTGCAACAATAACTTAATGTAGCTTCATTTGCCTTACAGTATGTTGGACAGACTTAGCAACTCAATAAAGTTTTGACACAAATTCCTCACAGTAAGAGAAAAAAAATACTCTGAGAGAGTCCACATTTTACTAGAATCAGCGTAACATACTGTTATTCACTCACAGATTTTATTCCTTAACTGCAGAAAGTAAAAAAAAATGCTCATTTTGACCTGTCCATGATTCTATGTATTCAAGTGCTTGTATTTGAGTAGCCTGGTGTAATGGATGGACATTTCTTTCAATGCTACTAGAGGAAATGGATGAGTTGCGCTTGCCTCTCCCACCCTGTTCCCTTGAATTTTTTCAAGTAATGGAAAAATTATGTTTGGGACCAGAGTTTTCTTCAGATTTGCTCTCAGTGACAGTGGTAAGCCACAGTCTGTGATAAGCAGCAGCCAGGTAAATTCAGTTTTGTGGCCACTCACACCCCGTGTCGGACAAACCTCTGTCCAGTTCTTTCAGAGGGTCCATAAAGTGAGAGGCTCTGTGGTCAGAGGTGCCTCTATGTGTCAGCAATGTATTATCCGCTCATAACTCAGTAGCTAATACCGTTTGGTATAATGACAATGATGGGCATATCTGCTTTTCTCACATGATTGAAATATCAAACTGATGCTAAAAGGTGGGGTGTAAGCGTGGGGTTAAAGCCGGAGGCACTGATGTGATACCTACACTGAGCTGTAGCTGGAGAGTAAGAAGAGCATTAGACCTGTGCCTACAGCACACACTAACTATATGTATACATTTCCCTCCCCACTTGCTAGTCTGTGTGGGTTTTGTCTGTGTTGCTAAATCTTGCTTCTCAGTAAAGGGGACCAATGGGTGGGATTTTATGCTAAACTCTTAATTTTGTTTCTTTTAGGTCATCCATCCTCTTCTGCATTGAAATCTTGATGTGGTAGGGCTGGAGATAGGAATTTGGAGACAAAGTGGGTTTCCTGGTGGGAAATCATCCTCATTTGCATGAGAATGTCCCCATTCCTCCTGCACTGAGGGGAGGGTGGTAGCAGTGGGGAGCCTCCAGGGTTTGAGGAGGTGGGAGGGAAGCTCTGTAGGTGTCTGCCCTGGAAGAGCCTTTTCTCTGTTCCTAAGCTTTTATGCAGTGGGATTTTTATACAAGGAGGTTTGACCCTACAGCCCTTGCTCTATGGGACTCTTCTCTCTGAGTGCAGCAGCACAAGCCAGGACTGCAGAATTGGGTCCCACTTTGCTGGAGTCGCTGGGGTTTGATGGCAGCAGCCTGACCCTTCCTGGTTACAGACAACTTTCTCTTCCCGTGAAAACAGAGTGAATTTTAGATCAGGACTTTTCATTATGTGTGTGCATAGCTAGATGTAGTCACGCTATCTGTGTAAAAGTAGAAAAAGATGAAAATCCAGGCTTCTGCATTCAAGGTTCTTGTAGGAATAATTGGGCACTTTGTATTTTCAACCTCCTCAGCTTGGAAAATTTTGAAGAACATCGCTCCTTGGTGTGCAAGTGTCACCTGACGTCAGTGACAGAAAGATAAAGATGTATATTTAATGCTGATAAAAAAATAATCTGTACAGTTTGAGTTTAAACCAACCATGCCCTTGTGAGCGTCTGAAAGAAACCCCAAGTTTCAGACTACTGTAAAAGTACTCATAATTCATTTCCAGTTTCTCTGACACTCAGCCTGGAGGGACACTAAAGTGTCAGCATCTACAGGGCCAAGGAAACTGGGTGCGAGAGAGCTCATGTCAAAACAGCCCATCTTCCAAACCAACCCATCTCCCCACAGTGAGGCAATGGGCAGGAAGATGTATGTCGTTCCCACGCTTGCCCTTTATGGAAGTTTTCCCAAACAAAGTGCCCTTCAGCTAGGGACAGAAATGAGCTCATTCCCTCTTGATGGTAACAGAACACTTTGCATTGATGGTGACTGCTGCATTTCACTCAGAACACTCCCAAGGATTAACTGGAATGAGAGGTTGGCATGATAAAGACACATAAAATGGTGACAAGGGAAGTAAATTGTAGTAATTACCTTGCAGCCAGGAATTTAGCAAAGGTGTGCCTAATGCCTGAGGAACTTGCTAACAGCCTGCCTGGCTCCCCCACACCAGGGACCTCTCCTCTTGGGTGGGCTCAGATTTAACACCATCCTGTGAAATTCAGAGCAACTGTTCTCAGCCTATGTTCAGATGGGAAGATTTCAAACTGGAAAGAAGGGTTTTGGTGCCTGAGGGATTCTCTGTCTTTTCCAGCAGTACCTCTGGATTTAATAGAAAGCCATTCCTCTGCACATTTTTCATCTAAGAATGCTCTTAATTCTTCATCGTGCCAGGGAGGCAGCTAAGGATTGCAGGATGCTTCGCTTGCACACTTAGACTGACATGGCTGTAACAGTGATAATGTGTATCCTGAGACACTGCTTTCAGCCCCTTTTTACACTCCTTAGCCTAAACATGTATTTGAAACAAACTTCTGAAATTTTACATCTCACTAACCAAAGAATAAGCCAGATATATTTCTTCCATGTGATCATGAGAAAGTAGAGACCACAGTCACTTAGAGGATCCCAAGCCTGACAGGTTTAGGGACCCCCACTCCTCTTCAAACCCTTCAGAAGTGCCCATGGAAGGAAGGTTTCTTCCCTAACTGACTGCTACCTACATGCTGCTGAAGGCTGTGCAAGTGCTATGGGAGGCCAGGGAAGCTGATGGTGGGTGCGTTTGGTGCCACTGCCTCCTGTCCTGGGGTTATGCTGTCATGCAGAGATGGGGGCCTGGTGCACAGTCACTTCACAGGAAGGCAGAGTCCCCCTGTTCCACATAGCAGACAAGTCGTTAATAATGTATGATTCACTCTTATGGTGATGTTAACCTAAGAACTCTCTGTTAAATTTTGGGACTATACTCGTTTATCTCAGGAGGTTGGTTTATCAGCAGAATCATCCCATAGCAAAATCACTTTTGTTGCACTGGTAAAACTTCCCTGTGCGATTAGGAGCAAGGCTGCCCTTTTGCAGGCTAGTCTCCTCCAAGTAGGAGTGACCTGTGGCAAACTGTGCCAGCAGGATGAGGACACAAAGGTGGAAACACCATCACACTCCTTCACAGGCAGCAGCCAGTGGCCAGGAGCAAGGATTAAATTGGAGATGCAGCTCAAACTGCCGTGGCTGAAATTTCACTGCAAAAGTTTCTTGTTTCTCATTTTGCTCCTTTGATCCGTTGAAGAAGGATCAAGTTTCAGGGGAAAATCAGCCAGGACAAGCCACAGAGGGCTAGAATTACGGCATATGAAGCAGCAGGGCCAGACAAGATCGGTTTCAAGCTGCAGCCAGTCCTTACTCAACTAAAGCCAGAGCCTGGGACTGATGGAGGACCACGTCGTCTGTGCTTATTGTTATAGATACAGCTGTTTAAAATTAAAAGCAATTGTTTATTAGGCATTCCCAGATGGCTATTTCATAAAGCAGTCACACACCGGTCTCAGAACTTGCAGCTCTTCCACTGTTAGACCCTGTTATGTCTGTACATGAATGGTTTTAAAAAACCCAAGAAAAATATACATTCTTACATGTTAATTTTGCAAGGCAATCCAGTGGCTGTGCTTTGAAAATTAGAAAAAAAAAAAAAACAAACCAAAAAAAAGCAGCCCATAAAGTGCTCACATGCCAAAATTTGCTGCATTGTTGGATGAAAAAAACAGATGATGGGTCATGGGGCTGGTGGGGTCTTCCATCCCCCATTGGTAGGCTGACTACAACTCACCTCGTGGCATCAGTGCTGGGTGGCACTGAGCATCGCTGTGTGCTCTGTGAATGAAGCGGGGGCCGTATCCAGCCTTCTGTCACCAGCTTCTCAAACCTACAAAACCATCAAACTGAAGCAAATTCAAGTAAAGGTTGTGCAAAGATTGCTTCTTTTTCCAGAAACACTTTCTTGGACAATATATTTGAGTCTCTCTGAAATGATAATAATATTGTCCTTACAACCAATGTGTGCTATTGTTGTCGGGCAGATACAACCTAATTCCTGGCGGGTTTGAGACTGTAATGTGTGTTTCTGGGTGAGGGAACTGTTGCAGATAAGTTTATCCAGGTGTCTCACAAACACTACAGATAACAGAGATGGGGGATGTTTTTCTGGAAAAAAAAGGTAGGTCTGCAAAATCGTATGGATATAGCTGTGTTAATGGGATTTAATCCATAAATTTTCCAGAATTTGTGACTTTCATAACTGTTCTGCAGAATTTCATGGTGTCTCTCATAAACCTCTTCAGCCTTTTTTATAAACAACTCTGATTAGACAATTCCTGTTGCGCTAGAAAATAATTCCATAAAAATTATTAATAGCTCTCAAGTAAAAAAAAACCCAAAAAACAAACCAAAAACCAAAAAAACCCCAAACCCAAAAAACAGCATTAGAAGTTTTCTCCCAGTGTGACAGGCATCATGCCAGCACTTAGTCACACTGTCTGGGCTACCCATGGTGCTCTGGGACCGATTCCCATCAGGCTGAGTCCCTTGGCTAAGGGTTGTAGATCCTAGAAAGTATATATCCTGCTTTTTCTAATGGTGCTTCATCTGCTGAGGGGTTTGTTAACCCCTTCCTTTCCCTGTGAGCCAAAGCTCTTTCACCCAGATGGATGGGCTATGTCTGTGGGGAGTAGAGCACTGAATGGCAATGCCCAGCCCACAGTAAGAGCCAGGATTGTTGTTTGTCTTTTTCTTTGCTGAATGTGTTATTTGCTGCCAAGCAGAGGTTTGATCAAACAGAAGCTGTCTGTGAATTCAGGAAAAATTAATGCCAGTGATCCACCTGAACTAATGTCAATGTTAGCCCACTACTCACCAGGGGATCTCTTGAGGTCCTTCCAACCTAAATTACACTAGTTCTGTACATCAAAGCTTAGCTGTCACTCACAAAGTTGGGAGGGAGTCAAACTCACGACTCACGTATTATTTCCTGAGTAGGCTTATGTTTAGGTGTTTCTTCTTTGATGAACAGCTTAAATGTCACAGTGACTGTCCTACCCACCACGCTGCAGCTTATGCAGGTAGTCACCAAGTCTGCATGATCAAAAGTGACCTCTTTCCATCCTGCTAAACTCTGAGGGCATTATTTAAATTGGGGGATGATGAGTGAGTTTCACAGGTCTAACAAGGACCAGAGTATCCAGTCCTCACCCACATGGAACACCAGATGAGTAAAGCGAGGTGCTAGCACAGAGGAGAGTACCTTCTCCAAGCTTGCTCTGTCCACTGACAGAGCTTCTCCAGCACTGTGGCCATGCCCTGCACTGGGAGGATGTTTTCTTACTGACCCTTAGGGTTTGAAGCTCCACGGTATGTGTTCTATATTTCTATGCAGCTCTGTGCAGCTGACAAACTATGATGTGCTCACAGTACTTTTGTCTCCCAAATGGTGGACAAACACCCAGTGAAACCTCACTTGTTTGCTGCTTTTCCACATAATTCTGTTTTCCTCGCGTTTTCCCTGCACCACGTGCAGTGCTGGCAGCATCCCACCTGTCACCTGTCTGGACAGAGATCCATGTGCTCCAGCTGTGGCTCCTGCTCTTGTGCTGCCCCCTTGGCAGGACAGAATCAGATGTAATATCAGCCATGCAGCAGACACAGAGGTCAGGACTCCCCCCAGCCCACCCACACACCAGTGGGCACTCACCAGCCTGGTAGCTCCTTCCCATCCAGCCACAGCTAACCCTGGTGTCCCAGGTGCTGCCCCTTTGCATGGGCATTTGCAGCTGCACTGAGAGCCCTGGTCTTGGCTGCAGACCCCATCTGGACCCCAGCTGGGGTGCCTGTGTAGTCTCTCTAATTCCCTGTGGACATGCTAATTCCCTGTGATTTTCCTTTATTATCAAAATCCCTCTGGAAGTCAGTCAGATTTTAACTTTTTTCCTCTCCTGACCTCTACTTCTCACATCAGAAAGCTGCTCTGAGGATCACCTCCTTGCACTTGAAATCTGATCTCCAGCCTGTTTGTTGCTAATAGATGCCCATTTATTAATATAGAATCATAGAATCATAGAATCATAGAATCGATTGGGTTGGAAAAGACCTCCGAGATCATCGAGTCAACCCTTGGTCCAAATCCAGTCCATTTACTAGATCATGGCACTCAGTGCCACGTCCAATCTGCGTTTAAAAATCTCCAGGGATGGTGAATCCACCACCTCTCTGGGCAGCCCATTCCAATGCCCGATTACTCTCTCTGTAAAGAATTTTCTCCTGATATCCAACTTAAATTTCCCCTGGCGGAGCTTAAGCCCGTGCCCCCTTGTCCTATTGCTGAGTGCCTGAGAGAAGAGACCAACCCCCACCTGGCTAGAACTTCCCTTAAGGTAGTTATAGACGGTGATGAGGTCACCTCTGAGCCTCCTCTTCTCCAGGCTAAACAACCCCAGCTCCCTCAGCCTCTCCCCATAGCACTTATGCTCCAGTCCCTTCACCAGCCTTGTTGCTCTTCTCTGGACCCGCTCCAGCACCTCAATATCCTTTCTGAACTGAGGGGCCCAGAACTGAACACAATACTCAAGGTGTGGCCTCACCAACGCAGAGTACAGGGGCAGGATCACTTCCCTGCTCCTGCTGGCCACGCTATTTTTGATACAGGACAAGATCCCATTGGCCTTCTTGGCCACCTGGGCACACTGTTGGCTCATGTTGAGCTTCCTGTCAATTAGTACCCCCAGGTCCCTTTCTGCCTGGCTGCTCTCCAGCCACTCTGTGCCCAGCCTGTAGCACTGCAGGGGGTTGTTGTGGCCAAAGTGCAGGACCCGGCACTTGGCTTTATTGAACTTATGCCAAGATTAATGGACCTTTTCCCTGGTATAGGAAAACCACATTGCTGCATTACCGAATGCAGGTCTTTCCTGTCTCTACAAAATGAGAGGAAGTGTTGGATCAAATAAGTTCCTAAACGGGGAGCATTTAATTCTCTGTGCTGAGCAGGTTGTGTTTGTTGCTGGAATTTACATCTGGCTTGTGCACTTCCAAGTCATTCCTCTCTACCCATGACTGTTTTCCTTCGTTCCACTCTTCATAAATGAGTCTGACATTTTTAGAAAGAAGGCAAATGTCCTTTATCCTGTCAAGCACCTGAGTTTTGGCCCTTTCCTAAATGTTCTTGGAAGAACTAAAGCCTGATGGATGCTCCCACATTTACAGATGGAAAATTTTCATCCAGACTTCTACTGTGGAAATGTTTCAGTCCCTGTTTTTTCTCTTAAGCATCTCTAGGGGAGATTCATGGTTCCTGTGATGCAGCAGCATGTGTGCAACATTTCCCAGTGTAAGTACGAGCAAGGACTATTAATTTAGAGTATTACCTCCAGCCTTTCTTTTGGCTTCACATGGAACCCTCCTGCCTGTGCTTGATGAAGCTTTTGTCATGGGGAATAGTACAGATACAAATATAGCACATTCCCCCACTCCTGGGGAAGGCAACCAGGCTCAGACATGGTTTTGCAGGACAACTGAGGAAGCTGCAGCACAGGGAGCTTATGCAGGTGAGGACACAGCACCAGTGATCACAACTCCAGGGCTCCTGTGAGCATCATCGTGCGATCTCAGGATATACCAAGCTCCTGAGCCCCCTTTGCTGCCCCTGGAGGAATGCCTCTCACCAGCACTGACACCAAACCAGCAGTGGGGAAGGTGAGAGGGAGCTGAGTCACTGATGATTCTCACACTCAGCCTGCTTTCATGGCCAAAACAACTGATTTTATTTTCCAAAGCTGTCAGTCATGGAAAGCAGTTTTGGTTTTTTTCTGTTTTAAATGAGGAAGGAAAAACAGTGGTGAGAGCCTGGAACTGCCTATTACTGATTAAAGCTGATGGAACTGGGCTGTGCCTGCAGAACATTTATTCCTCCTACACCCTCAGTAAGTCAGCTTCATGCTGCGAGATCAACAAATTACTCTTACAAAACTGTGCCTTCAAAGCCGATGTGTGTGTCCTCTGCCTGCTCAGACTGTAGTCACTAGCCTAACAAAGGGATGCTTCCTAGGTGAGCTCAAGGATTAGATGTGTGTAGGGCACCACTTGCTTTTCAAGCTTGCTCAACAGTTTAATCAGCACTGAAAGCAGTTTGTATGAGCTTTTGTTTTCTATTTTTTATTTTTAATTATATGTATTTTTTTTAGCAGAAGAAAATATTCTGCCCCTCCAAAGCCAGCAATATTCCTCCCAACGTGAACGGGATTATCAACCAGGCACTTCAGCAAGAAGTGAGCAGCCGGTGCAGAGGGGATGTGGGGAGTCCCTTCCTTTCTTGTCAAACATGTGGCATGGCTGTCCAACTCCCAAACTGCTTGATAACTGGATAAGAAATGTCACCTCTGTCTGCCTCTCTACACAGCTCTTATCTGGCCACAGACATTCACTGCACCGTGCTTGCCCTTCACCCGAGTCATTTCTGGACAGCTGAGGAAACTCTCGGCTCTCCTTGCTTGTATTTTTACCCTTATAGATAAGAAGTAAATGAGAGCCAGGAGGTCCCAGGGACACCTGACTCCCTCTCCTCATGTTCATTTATAGCTGACTCACAAAGGAATTTTTTTCCTTTCTCAGTACTTCTCACGTGTTTTTTTTTAACAATTCCAGGCATGGCGACTCCACCACTTCCGTGGGCAGCCTGTTCCAATGCTCAATCACCTTTTCAGTGAAATAAATTTTCCTAATATCTAATCTATACCCCCCCTGGTGCAACTTGAGGCCATTTTCTCTTGTCCTGTCACTTGTTCCTTGAGAGGACAAACTGACTCCTACCTGGCTACAACCTCCTTTCAGGTAGTTGTGGAGCCAAACACCCCCAGGTCCCTCAGCCTCTCTTCATCAGACTTGTGCTCCAAACCCTTCACTAGCTCTGTTGCCCTTCTCTGGACGCCTCAGTGTCCTTCTTGGAGTGAGGGACTCAGAACTCAACCTAAGATTTGAGGTGCAGCCTCATCAATACTGAGAACAGGGATATTAAGTTACATTAAGTTAGAAGAGATTATCCTAACTTTGTCTCACTGGTGTCTAGACCACCGTGGCTACAGCAACACTACTGCTTCTGCCTGTGTCTCCATTCCTTCTCTGCAGCCACAGCAGCACAAGGACATTAGTAAAGGCATTGCAGAAACAGCCAGGCTTGTCGCTGCTGGACAAGGAGCCGCATGCTTCTGCAAGAAACATTAGGACTCAGGAAAAATGCACATGGATATTTATAGCCTGGCTCCTTCCTGGGAGGGAGTGAAACTTATTTTTGAATACCAGAGAGCAGAAATAGGCCAGCTCAGAAGGTGAAAAGGTATATGAACTTCTATTTGGGGAACACTGCATGACCAGAGTCGCATGAGAAGTAACCTAACAGAGGGTAGAGTCAGTGCAGGCTCACGAGAGACCTCCAAGCCAGGTTCTGCTCTGGACCTGAATATCTAGAAGGCAGAGTGTGGCCATTCATTTTGGATTTTGCCCCATTTTCGTGCATTTAACTATGTCTGTGCTAGGTCCCGAGTGTTCCTTGGAGGGAATC
Source organism: Pipra filicauda (assembly GCF_003945595.2). Taxonomy (NCBI): domain Eukaryota; kingdom Metazoa; phylum Chordata; class Aves; order Passeriformes; family Pipridae; genus Pipra; species Pipra filicauda. The sequence goes on from NW_024103929.1 coordinate 788,966, forward strand.
TGAAAGGTTATAGGTCCTGATGTGAAGTGGCAGTTCTGCAGCTTGTGATTGGAGTGAATATCCAGGATTGTGGTGGAGTTTCTCCCTGCATTTGGGACAGTGGGTGAAACTCTGTATTGAATACATACTGCCTTTCCATTAGCTGTGCTATTATTGACTTGGATCAAATTAGCCCTTGAAGCAAGAGCTGCTAGCCATTTTCACAATTCTGATTTTTAATCATCCCCAGCTTGTAAATTCCTCCTTCAGAAGCTAAGCCTGCTGGAAAGATTTCTATGGAGCTGACAGAAATGTTTTATAGAAGCAGCCCCTCTTTTGTCCTGGGGAATTACAACCCTATAAGTCTTCAATTTACTTGACATTCCAATTTGCAGCTTCGATGCCACAAGAAATGCCTTGGTTTTTGGTTTAGTGATGAAATTTCTGATATGGCAAGTGTAACAGAAAAAATTAAGATCTGTAAAGGCCTGGTTAAGCTTTCCTTTGCTATTGTACACAGACAGACAGGAAGAAAAACCTCTCTTCAGCTGAGATATGTAGATATACGCTTAATGTCAAACATGAAAGCCATGGAAACATGATGGTGGTGTCTGGCTGGGAATATTGTGGTGAGCCTCGAGGAGTGTGATCACAGAGCCAGATAACCAGCCCAGACCACCCACAACTGCAGCCCAAGCTTAGGAGAGGATGGTGTTCCCTGGATTTGTTTGTGCCCTTGACCAGGTGTCTGTGGTGTGCAGGGGTTGGTGCCACAGCAACGTTGCTATTCCATGGTCATCCAACACAGCTCAGCCCCTGCAGCACTTGCCTAATGCTCCATTAGCCCCATTCTCACAGGCTGTTTCCCATATACACTGTGCCATCTTTGCCTACTGCAGTCTCAGCAAGGGCTCACAGGCTCTGCCATGCCTCTGATGTGTTGCCATGCCCTTGTTAAACATGCTCTGTGATGGGGCAGTGCTGCTCCAACATCCCGTTACTTGGTGGTCATCCTAGAACAATATATTGCAAGAACAGATGCTCTGCTAGGTTGAATTGATCATAACAGAGGGGAAAAGAAAAGTATGGAAAGCCTCATCTATCCTCAGAAAGGGTGTGCTTTGCTGCCCTGGTTTATATTCTCTGCCTACTGAGGACAAGGGCCCTGCTGGAAGAGATGGGGTTTGCCGGGATGCAGCAGGAGACACCAAAGCCTTACACTCATAGAATCATAGAATCACTGAGGTTGGAAAAGACCTTTAAGATCATTGAGTACAACCAGTAACCTAACGCTGCCAAGAATATTAGAGCACTTCTTGCTCTTCTGTCTAGAAGACCTTCCTCACATCCAAGTGGCTGTGCCAAGAAAGTTGCTGTCGCACAACCATGGTTGAAAATGAACTAATGGTTGCCTTCCTGGCCTGAGGGACTCATTCTATTTTAATATCCCCTCCTTTTCAGCCCTCTGAAATTTGTGTATGGAATGACATCTAAAGTAAAACGGGGATAAGTTTAACTATGGGGGAAAATGAGCTCCTACAGGCAAGATTTTCCTAAGAAGCCCAAGACTTGGACATCTGAGGGTTTTCCATCACTTGGAATAGGGATGGTTTGTTACCTTGAGTAAGCAGAGGCAGAACTGGATTTCTTCCACAAAACCCTCTTCTCTCCTGCAATAGCCCTGGGCTTCCATAAGCTGGCTGGAAGGCAGTGACAACCTACTGTGCTCCTGTATTATTTTCTTCTCAGCCACTGGCAAAACAAAGCCCACAAGGCTGACTTTCTAGTCAAAGGGGACATGCCCTGGAGGCAGTTGTGCCATTATGGAGATTTATCTGTCACCTTTTGCTCATGTAACAAAGAGAACTTGATGTGCCTTGAACCTTTCCTCCATCTCTTGAATACCCTATTTCAAATCCACAGAGGGCTTTTTAGGTGTGTGGTCCTTTGGGATCATGTGCAGAGACAGAACAATTTTCTTTTGGTTCTGGCTTTGCTCTTTGTTTTTCCTCTTGATGAGGGAAGTGTTGTAATGTTGTAGCTCCCCCTAACCCTTCTGTCTCCACTCATTATCTACCAAGGCTTTAAGTGTCAGAGATATGTGCTACCCAGTTGTGACCTTCACTTCTCCAGATCACCCTTATTTTCTGCCATGCAGAAGACACAGCAGGAGTAGCCTTAGCAATTAAATGCCAAATGAACCAAGAGCAGGCTGTCATAAAGACATATGCCCTGGGGACCTTGTCCTGAAGGTACACCTTGCATTTTCCATGCTCTTTAACTTCAGTCTGCAGTCTTCAGTCTCCCAAGTATGACTTGAAACAACGGATCATTAAAACTGGGATAACATTGGTTTTCTTTTCTCTCCAATTCCACAGTCTGAAGGAGAAAGCTGTGTTGTAAGGTGGTATCCCAGGGCTGAAGCTGGTAGCCAAGGATTAACTCTTTGCCTCTACCAGTCATTGCTTTCTTTGCTTCTCTTATCAAAGGCTGGTGGTGCCTTTGCTGTGCACCAAGGAGGCTGTGTGAAGAGGCAAGGTGCCTTTTGAAACTCCTCAGACTCTTTGACATGGCTGATGATTTACGTGCAGGTGCTCAGGTGCTAAATGACCTTCCTCCAGCATTTGAAGTTTGGTGAATGAATAACCACCTCTCACCTGGGCAGGGCAGCAGATTTGTGCTGTGCTGAGAGCAACAATGGAACCCAGTCAGGCTTCTCCAGCATTAAGGTGACATGAATGCCGCCTTTCCCCCTCTGACAGCAACCCTAAAACATGTCATTTCCTTCATGTCTGCTTCTGAAAAGCCACAGAGCTGATTTTCAGTGCTCTTGCTGCCTAATGAGCCCCACTGCACTCTCAGTCCTGGCATTTCTAGGCAGGAAGTGAAACCATCCAGGTCTCCCAGCTCAGTCCTCCATAAGCCTTAGAGGAGGAGCGCTCATTTGAGTCAGTGGGACAGAGCTGAGTTTCTTAGCCCTAAAAATGACAGGAAGGTGCCTTCTGACAAGACAGCGCTGTCAGACAGTGCTGTGGCAAAGCTCACATCTCCCCTAAGAAGAGGGGAAATTATTGTTTCAAGGCAACATCTAAGGTTATGCATTCAGGGATGAATCCCTATCTTTGGGTGGCCACACAGTCACTGGGTCCAATGCCAGCTGTCTGTACACCAGTAAGGGATGAATTTGCCTGATGCTGTGGTGGGCTTGGCATGCGGATAGGTCTGTCTTTCCAGGAAAAGGCAGCATTGTTGCATGGTCACAGTTACATGGGATTGTCCCAGTCTCTAGGTTCCCTGCAGGCTCTGGAGGAGTGCTGGCTGTCCCAGCTCACTGACCCTCTGCTGTCTGGATGTGCTGAAGCAGCCTCCTCCCAGCCAGAGAACTGCTCTCTGGATGTGCTGAAGCAGCCTCCTCCCAGCCAGAGCACTGCTCTGCTGTCATGTGCAGCCAATGTGCCACTCGAGCAGACCAGCAGACACCTCACACAGCCCTGTGAGCTACTCAGTTTGTGCTGTTATTTGTGCTTATGTGAGCCCTGTCTATAAGCACAGGGCTTATAGAGGAGGGATTTGCCAAGAGCTTGTCCTGAGAAGAGAGACTGCTTGGTGCAGTGATGAAGGAGGACACCTGCCTTCCCAACGCAGGCTACAGCCACCTGCAGGTCACTGTGTGCTGCCTGGAGATTGGGCTGTAGCCACTGAATTAGTGCCAACAATAAACCGGCTGAGCTCTCAGAGACTCTGAGTGGATGTGACAAGGAAGGACCAGTCTAAAGGAACAGGTTGCCCAGAGAGGTTGTGAATGTTTCATCCCTGGAAGTGTTCAAGGCCAGGTTGGATGAAGCCCTGGGCAACCTGATCTAGTGGGTGGAGGGGTTGGAATGAGATGATCTTTAAGGTTCCTTCCAACCCAAAGCATTCTATAATTCTATAATTCTATGATTCCATGATTCTACGATTGAGTCACACGTGTTCTCATGCCTGACATCAGTTGCCTTTCACTGTGCAGGCTCAGAAAACTGCACAATCTTTCTGCAAATGGAAATGACCAGTCTCAAACATTGGCAAAACACACCCCTTAGTGACTTCGCACTCACACAGAAAAGTTTGAGTTCAAACAAAATTGATTTACGTGCTTCTGTGGGTCAGATGGCTGTGTGTTTATTAGATTAGTCCCCCTGTTGCCATGGGAATGCTGTAAAAGAGCTTTGCCATGGAAGATGGGAATGTTTGCTCCTGATATGGCCAAAACCAGCTGCTTGCCCTTAGAAGCCCAGGGGAACCCTGTGCCATAGGACAGCCTCTCAGGCAGAATTTAGGATTGCAAAGTCTGTAGCTGCCTTAATTAACAAGTTGCATAGTGCTTCATTTGGCAAAGAATATCTAAGTTGTGAGTTTGCAGAGGGAAAAAAAGCAAGTAGGTGGGTTAAAAAAATGGAACTTCTATAATTAACTTCAATATCTATGTCAAGTTATAGTTTGACATGGCAATTTGAACACATGTGCCTAATTGCACTGTACTTTTTTCAGTCTCTCCTGCTCAGTTACGTATAACATTAAGTCATGGGCAGGTCCATGTTACACAGGAGATGTTGGGAAAGTGCCTATGAGGAAATGCTGTGTGTCAGAGGGCTATATGATGGGCATCATATGTACCATGGACTGCCTTGAGCATGTTCGGTGCCAGGCTGAGATTGTGAAAGGAGCCCTGGAGTTCAGTTGCACCCACAACTCCTACCTGTTCAGTCTTCATCAGGGATCACCTTTTACTTTCTTCCTCCTGATCCACAGAATTGTGCCTTTCTCCTGACTCGGGGTGTACTTGGACGGGAAATCCAGTCTGGGAAAAGAAAAAAAAAACAACACAGGAAGCTTCTTTGCTCTGCCCTTCCAACTGCTGCTATTTTTTAATATATATCTATATACCAACATCACAGCTTGACCTTAAATGCGTTTGAAGTTTAGAAGTGGTCAGTTAACATTTACATTTCAGTTTTGTTTGCTTTCCTGGCTAAGACTGCAGGCACAGCCACCCTTTACACACAGGAGAGGTTTCACTTGTGGTGTGTCTAGCCATGAACACACACAGCAGTGCCAGGGGACTCAACAGGAAAGCCCAGTTGTGTGAGGATCACAGCCTACATTTGCAAAGAGAGGGTTCGGAGGGTTCAGATGGATGTCTGATTCAGATCTAAATATTCTGACAATTATTTGTGACTAGACAAATACCCTTATAGACACAGTAAGGCAATAAAGTGAGCTTTATGTTGCTTTTCTTATGTGACTAATCCTCAATTTCATGTGTGTTTAGGACATCTAAGTTCTCACCTCTCTTTGAAGCACCCTGAAGCTCATACAGACACATCAACAACTTTTGTGACAAGGATGAGTATCATGATTATCTGCCATGAAGTTGTCCAAAAGTTTCCTGCTTTGAACATGAGCTCTCCTTTGATGACAGATTGTGTTTAGGCCTTATCACTAACTCTTTCCAATCTCTAAGTCTCTAATATCAACTTACTTCTGCTTGTGGAGCTATCTATCAGCTGCCAGTTCTCTGCCTTCTCTGTCCAGAGCACTTTCCCAGCTGGCAGTTGCCACCCAGAGACCTTCTTGCTATTCTCTCACCTTGTCAGGGGCTTAAAGGTGATCAACAGCACCATTGCCACCTTCCCAGGTACTTGTGTCTTGGAGCTTCTCTGTGACTGAGGTGCTGCCAGGAAAGCAATGCGGAGCATGGTAGTGAGGAGAGTTCCAGGACAGAGACAGAGGATGAAATCACCTGAGCAAGCTCAGGGAAGAGAGAAAGAAGGAGATCTGTGAAAGGTACAGCAGAAGGCACCAGCAGCTCCCACAGCCATCAGCTGCCACTTTGCCTGCTGCCCATCCCCGCAGGCTCACGCCTCCTGGTTTGCAGTCACACCTCAGCTGGGAAGAGTGAATGTGGCCTGTGTTTTATGTCTGTGTGCTGGGGGAATGGGGGAAAATTCTCAAGACCTTCTATAAAGCCTGCTTCCTTTGAGATCCCCAGTCAGTGGCAGGGAAAGGTCTCTGTGTTGGCTGCAGTGCTTCAAGGGCTGCACCAACACATGCCCCAAGACTGCACAAACTGTTTTAGGAAGGTACTGGAGCCAGAACAAGCTCCTCATTTCCATCTCCCCAATGCTGTGAAGTGACTCACCCACTCTGGGAGTTGATCCTGAGGACAGGAGTGGGAATGAGGTGTCAGAAAGTGAACTAAAACAAAACTTAGGTTCGGGCCCAGGAAAATTTCCTGCTGCTGCTGCGGGTGGATAATGACACAGCCTCCACACACACGAGGCAGAGCTGCACAGAACCCAGGCAGCAGGGTGAACACAGGCAAGGTCTATTTAAAACTGAAAGGCTGTGCCTTGGATTTTTTTATGTGAAAGACCTAATTATGGGGACTTAAATCCTGTCAGAGCAGCTACTTCAGTTGACTGAGTGCTGGGTTGCTCACAGCGTGGTGGAACATTCCCAGGTTGTTTCAGACTCAGTGTTTAAGGACTTGCTTCTTTATCCCTTTTCACACAGTCAAACTTCTCTTATTCCAGCAGCTCATGGAGATCAAGGCTACTCCACCAGAAACAGCTGCTCTGCAGAAGCTGATCACTGACTTGGTTGAAAGATTTTGGTCTGAGTCTTTTGCTGTTGCATCCGGGCCATGCAGGACAAAGACAGCCTGCACACAAAGGAGCAGCACAGCTGGATGCACCTCCAGCAAGGAGATAGAAGTTATATCTGCTGCCTTTTAGGATGGATTTGAGGCGAGCCTTTTAACTTCCTTCAGCAAGAGTAGGAGTGTAGTAAGCCCTTACCCTGGCAGATTTCAAGCTCTTGGGGGGGTTACGAGGAAAGAAATTCACTGAATAGTGCTCTGTGTCATGCTTTGCCGATGACTGGACAGAAGGATACTCTTGGAAGTAGCTTTTTGCTGCAGAAAAATACCAGTGTTGCTAAAAACAGTCGTGACCTTGTTTCAGATAGTTGTGTTATAAAACCAAGATTTGCCTACACGGTGCAGCAATCTCCTTGGTTTAAAGAACTTCCCCTTCTTTTTTTTAACTCACCTATACCACAACAAAATACTCTCCCTCCCTGGAAGCACAGGCAAGAAACCTTCCTGTGAGTCACCAAGACAGCTCCCACATGGCAGTGCTCCCTTTCCCATGCTGTCAGATACAGGATTTAGGTAAGGCCACACATGAGCTTTACTTTCAGCAGAGCAGAGGATCACACTCTCACCCAGTGCAGGTCGTGGCAGCTTTTCACTCTGGGCCCCTATCAACTGTCCGGCACTAACTCCATCTGCTCAGGATACTGTGCTCAGTGTGGGTTCAGATATGGGTCTAGACAGGTATAGCCCCAGCAGGGCAACTCCCTGGGAATGGCATTAAGCATAATTAATAGTGACATGGGATTAAGAATATCTAGTCTGTCTGAAATCTTCCATTTATATCGGGGGATCTGTGCTTGTACAGGTATGCAATAAACTACCTGCATTTCTCTTGTTGCAAAGATGATTTTTATCTTCCTCCCACTTTACTGGGAAATAACTCAGTTTTGACCTTTTTACATAGCAGAAAGCTGCAAGTTTTAACCCCTTAGGCTTCCTCTTTATTAGAGAAAATAAGCCCCTGTTCTTCAGCTTTTGCCTGTAGGTCACAGTTTTGAGTCCTTTCATCATTCTGGCTGCTGTGCTTTTATCTCCCCAGTTTGTCTCTGTTCATTCTAATTGAGCCACAGTGGTCTAGTTGAAGCTTTTCCAGAGTGGGCCAGAACAGAGTAATTATCTCCTGTCTCACAGAGAGCCTCATATTGTTGGCACATCCTTATTTTTTGATCCATTATAACTCCAGGCCCTTTTTTGCTGCACTGCTGCCAACCTGCATGTTCCTCATTTGTGTCTGTGCCTATGGTTCTCAAGTTTAATATTTTGCATGTGCATGTAATGAATTAAATCATGCAGAGTTTGATTCATTTATGAATTTCTTTCAAGCTTTTTAACCTCTGAGTTTATCTGCTGGGATATTCTTGTTGCCAGCAAATTTTTGAAGTATCACATGTAGTTCATTGTCCAAACTGTTCATAGAAATTAACAGTAACACTGGAGTAATACTGTATCTAAAGTAGAATGCCACAGTACACATTTCAAATGTCTTCTCAGTTTGGTACAGCAGGTGATCATAAAAGATTTTGAGGACAGTTACATGACATGCCCTGTTCAATAAATGAAACCCAAGCATTTTTGTAGAAGTATTCTTTGACTGTGGTACAGATGAGGGCTTCCAGGTTTTTCTGTTCAGCTGTCAGCATTAGTGGCACTGACAGAAATTATAGCACTGGCTGATGGAACAGAATTTGTCATGTAGAGGTTTCTTCCTGAGAGTTTAAGATACCTCTCGCAGTGTCTGTGGCACCCTCTAGACAAGCCTGGCTGGCATTTTTTGTCCTCAGCCAAAGCCAATTGTCAAATGCCAAAATTTAGCAGGTGCATGGAAGGACCAGGGAAACAGATGAGATTTCCTCCCTAAAAGAGATATTTTTTTTTGTTTTAAATGACTTGAAGTGTCCTTTCTATATCCCTAGAAGTGTTCAAGACCGGGTTGGACAGGGCTTTGGGTGACCTGGTCTAGTGGAAGGTGTCCCTGCCCGTGGTAGAGGTGCTGGAACTAGATGATCTTAGGTGCCTTCCAATCCAAACCAAACAGTTCTATGAACCCACAAGCCAATCTGTTACCTTGCAAAAGCTCAGGAAAGATATTTGTGGCTCATCCTCTTGCTTCAATGTAGTAACTTTATATTTTTAAGTAGGTTGTTAACCTTAATCATCACCCCTACTTGAATGAATTAGGTATTGAAAAGGACTCTGAAAGAAAAATAGTCAGGTGATGCTTTTTCTATGAAATCTAGCAGCCCTGCCCAGGTGAAACCTGGGTTCTGGTCTGGTCCTGGAGCAAGGAGACCCTTAGGGACAGGACGTAAATGTGAATCCTTCTGGCCAGTGCCTCAGTTGAGTCCCTCATGCAGCTCAGCTCATACTAAAGCCAAGTCTGGTCTGTGGCTCCTTCCCTGGCACATTGCCACAGTGAGATTTCCTGAGGGGAAGCAGAGGAACGCAGGAGAGTTGTAAGGAGGTGTCCTGAGGTGAATGGTGAGCTGCAGAAGGACAGTGGGTTTGTTTTGTTGTTGCCTTGTGTAATAGGGTGGGATGCTGAGCCACAGCCAAGGGTCTTCAGCATTATTGCACACAAGCTCTAATTTTGTCCTGGCTTTATGGAAAACATCTTGCATTGCAAAATATCAAGGGTTTACCTTTGTTTTTATTCATTTCCATCATGTGAAATCAGGCAGACTGACTTAAAAGTTAGTTCAAAGATTAGCAAGTAACTTCTCTGTGAATTTTTACTCAAGTAGAGACAAGTTGCAATTTCTTATGGTAGAGTTATGCTGCTGATTCTGCTGTATGCTGGCTTTTAAACTAGGCTCATGTGCTTTGTTTCAAGCACCTTCTAGCAGTGAATTAAGTGTTACAACAAATTCTCACTGACTGTGAATACAGAGATGTTTATGATACTACCTGAAATGGCAAAAATCTCCAGCACAGCATTTCTAAATGAAACCCAAAGTACTCAATTTGAGTGGGAAGAGTCTTGTACGTGCTTCCCACAATAAATAGCATTCGGACTGGGGTGCTAAAGGCAAATAGACAATAACAATAAACCAGGAAATTACAGGAAAAGAAAAAGTAATTTCCAGCAAAGAATAGGACAGATTTGGAGCATCTGATTCAGTAAAGTCTGTTAAAAATTACAGAAGTGAAAATTTCCACCCAGGGTGATAATTCATCCTTTCTGCTCAGGATATTCAGTCTCTTTCAAATGCTGATATAACTCTGAAATAATTCTCTGTCTCACTTTGATGGTAATAAGAAATACAGATTTGTGGGTAACTAGCCTGAAGTCAGTGGTGCCCTGTATAGGAACTGAAACCTTTCTGCTTTTGAAAGAGATCTGAGACATCATATCTAAGGCTTTAAATCTGGTCAGGTTAGATGGATTCAAATAAGGAAGAGCCTGATGAAATACACTTTGGGGTACCTAAGGGCCAGCAAGATGAATTTCTAAACTATTAAGCTTTATTTTATAGAGCTCCTGAAGCACATCCACAACTGTTGCAGCTTGGGAAAGGACAGCTGCAGCATCCATCTTTGAAAGCAGGAAGGAAAGAGACCCTATGAATTTGAGACCACTTCAGATCTCTTGACAGCCCACCAACAAGGGGGCTCTGCCCTTTCCCTACCCCCAGCTCTCACCCTCACCTAACCTCTCACCCAAGCCAGAACCATAGGTCCAAACAAGACACCCATCACCAAGGACCCCCATAGAGAAGTGTTTGGGACTGGAAGCTGTTGGTGGTCCTCACCCTCCCTTGGCAGCTTCTTCACAGCTCTGCAGGATCAACCTGCTCTAGCTGCTCCATTTATTTCAGCAAAACTACTCTGGCCTGGGACAGACAGTGGGTGAATCGACTGAAATCACAGAAAATCCAGGGGTTTTGTTTCTGGGGCTTCAGCAGCAGGTAGACTCAGAGAGATCAGTACAGCTTGTGTAGACAGGGAAATGAGTGTGGATTCAGGTAAGGGCTGCACTCAGAATGTCCTGAACTGATTAGGAATAACTTCCATTCTGGAATGTTTTTTTTCCCATTGGAACTGGTCATAGGATCATAGAATATCCTGAGTTGGAAGGGACTCACAAGGATCATAGAGTCCAACTCCTGACCCTGCACAGGACAATCCCAAGAATCACACCATGTGCCTGAGAGTGTTCTACAAATGCTTCTCGATCTCTTGCAGGCTTGATGCCATGACCACTTCCTGGGGAGCCTATTGCAGTGCCCAACCACCCTCTGGGTGAAGAACTTTTTCCTAATATCCAGCATAAACCTCCGCTGAGACAACTTCAGGCCATTTCCTCATGTCCTGTCACTGGTCACCATAGAGAAGAGATCAGTGTCTGCCCCTCCCCTTCCCCTCATGAGGAAGCTGTAGACTGTGATGAGGTCTCCCTTCATTTTCCTCCAGGCTGAACAAGCCAAGTGACCTCAGCCACTCTTTGTATGGTTTCCCCTTTAGACCCTTCACTGTCTTCATGGCCTCCTTTGGACCTCCTTTCCACAGTAGGTCCTGATGCTGGCATTCCTTCAGTGGTGTTTAAAATTAAGGGAAAACCTCATGTAAAGAAAAGGTATTTCTGAATTTCTACTAAAGAATGGGATACCAGTCCATGGCTGGAGGTTCAAATCACACACCACCAAGTCTCATCCTATACAGATCTAAGAAGTGTGAATTCTCTGAGAAAATGCAAGTCAGTTTGTCCCTAGTCAGTTACCTGCCAGAGTTTAAGAAAAAAAAAAAGGCCAGAGAAGTAGACCACAGCATTTATTTCAAATGCAAAGTGTTGCGTTTTGAACAATGTACTAAAATATCTCAACACAATGAGCCACATGAAATGACCGCTCGTAACAAAAAGTCCCAGCAAATGAGGCAGTGAAAATGACTGGAAAGGAGCAGGGAGCAAACTTAGTGGATTGTTTTCATAAAAAGTTAGTAACAATTCTTACAGCCCAAAATAGTGCATGTGTCAAATGCTCAGCTATACCCCCCTCCAAAACTGCTGCCCTGGCAAAGAGTTTGGGCTCCATGGGAAACACAGGGAAAATCTGGCACTTTGTCTTCTCTGTCACTTGGCAAATTAACTACTAGTGGTTTTGTTTCAAAGTCATTTGCAGCTTCAAAGACATGCATATGTCATGTGTCCCTCTCTGCTTTTGTTCCGTGAACCTCGATGCAGCATCAGTAATCAGAAAGCAGTCAGGGCCACCTGACTGCAGGTAGCACTGGCCAAAGCCAGTCAAATTCCTCACAGAGGGAGGTTCCTGCAGAATAAGGTACAGTGTAAACCTGAATCATCACAGCTGCACAGGAGTGGCTCTGCACAGGCACTGGTTTAGAAAGGACCAAGGTCATAGAGTTGTAGAACGATAAAATAATAGAATGGTGTGGGTGAAAGGAACCTTTAAAGGTCAAGTTGCTCAGACACCCATCCAACCTGACCTTAAATGTTCCTAGAGATGAGACATCCACCACCTCTCTGGGCAACCTATGCCAGTGTTTTACCACCCTCATTCTAAACAATTCTTTTTTATGTCACATCTGTGGTTTTGGTGTCACTCTCAGAACAACTTTGCTGCTCCATGGTAGAGTTTATGAAGTCCAGATCTTTTTTCTGTTTAGTTTCGTATGATTTGGGGGGAGAAATGTATTTGATTTTTGTGCCAGCTCTGTGGAGCTATTCTCCCCATTCCTTTTGCTCTCAGGGAGATAAAGTAGCAATAAATGAGTTGAAGGTTCACAAACAGGGCTTCACTGAAGTCAATGAAGGGACTAGTGGGGTTTTGCATAATTGCTGCTGAATTATTTCTAGTTCAGCATGCAAAATAAATATTTTTAAACCACCTTCTTATAACTATTCTGGATCTACACAGCTGTTTTTAGGAACAGGAGACCTTCCAGCTTATTAGCCAACCCCACTGCTATCACAGAAATCTTTTATAAGCTTTTGAAAGGAGTCAGCCTGAAACTCTGTTTTCAAAGAAATGTTGTTTTGCCTTTGAAAGAGGTAACGATCACTGTAGAGGCAAGAAACCTTCTAATTTTCAGCCTAAGTATATTTGTGGACAGTCTGTACCTATTTGTTCTCCTGCCAAGACTGTGCTTTAGGTTAAATGGAACCTTTCCTCTCCTCTATTTGCTTTCCCCTTCCTCCCTGCTATATTTGTGGAAGGCAATGAACATACCTTTTTAGCCTTTGGTTTCCTAGGCTCGGAAAGCCAGACTCTGGGTGCCACTCAGGAAACCACTCTTCCTGGATAGATTTGTTCAGACAGACTTGCTGCCAGACCCAGTTTCCTGCACAATATGCACATCTGTAACATTTGGGATAGAAGTAATTTAGTCCCTGATTCAAGTGCACCTGGTTCAAGGTTCCTTGATGTCTTTTTTCCCTTCAGACACTTTCCTTTCCAGTCCTGTGTGCTTATTCCCATTTAACCACCTCGCCTTGTCCACACAACGAACCATGGCATGTATCCTGGTTAAAATATCACAAAGCATAATTTTTACTTTAAAGCTTTGCCTATATGATCCTCAGATGTTACTCCATACTCTTTCTTTCACTTTTGTCCCTTTATGTTTATGAGGTTCCTTTTTTTGCGTTCCCGAGAGACTCCCTGCTTGTTCCTGATATCCTTTGAAGCCAGCCCTCTTCTCACAATTGTCAAGCTGCTCTAAGATGCCTTATTCATTCAACAGTGAGATTAAACCACCAGGAAAGTGTTATGCTTTTTTTCCACCCTCTGTAGTGCCTTTTAGTGAACCACAAACGTGTGAGAGTGGTGCCAGATCACGGTGATGCCATTCATCTTGTCCATCATCATCCTGTCCCCATTTGGCATCACGTTCCTTGTGTGCCAGCCCAAGGATATTTCTATCTTGTCTTAGTTTTTGAGTCATGTCATTCTTCTAGAAGCAAGCTGTGTTTTTCTTGTGCAGTGACATTTCTGGGGGGCAGGGGAGGATTTTGTGAGATAAGTCACATCTTTTGTAAGCAATCACAGCCAAGTTTTCAGAGCTATAGGAGAAACTCTTATATTTACCACACCATGACATGAAATCTCTCAGATCAGCACAAAAGAGCTTCAACAGGACTTCTTTTTATCCACAGGGTGGTTGAAATCTGAAAGTCATCTTGTCCATCCAGCTTGGCATGGACATCCAACTCATGGACTTTGAGTCTTGCAGCAGATGATGATTCCTCCTTTGCTTTTTCTCTCTCCTTTATCTGGAGAGGAAATCACAGAATCATAGAATGGTTTGGGTTGGAAGGGACCTTAAAGATCATCCACTTCCAACCCACCTGCCATAGGCAGAGGCACCTTCCATGGGACCAGGTTGCTCAGAGCCCCATCCAGCCTGGCCTTGAACACCTCCAGGGATGGGGCATCCTCAGCTTCTCTGGGCAACCTGTTTCAGTGCCTCACCACCCTCACAGCAAAGAACTTCCTTCTCATATCTAATCTAAACCTATTCTCTTTTAGTTGGAGTCTATTCCCCATTTGTCCTGCCACTACATGCTCTTGTAAGAAGCCCCTCTCCATCTTTCTTGTAGGCTTTCTTCTGGTACTGGAAGGCTGTAATTAGGTCACCCCTAAGCTGTCTTTTTTTCCAGGCTGAACAAACCCTATTAGTCTTTCCTTGTAGGATGCTCCATTCTTTTAATCATCTTGGTGGCTCTCCTCTGGATTCGCTCCAACAGGTCGATGTCCTTCCTGCAGTATTTGTGTCTCTTTGGGTGGATTGTTTCACTAAACAGCAATTGGTGGCAAAATTTTCTTTGTCTCATGAGGCATTTATCTTTGAGTTGCAACTTACTCCTCGTAATCATTCAGGTATCTGTGACATGTGAGAACCTCTGCTACTTTTACACTGAGAACTAGAAAAGCTAGAAAATTAATGTGATTCCTTTCCCTTGATTTGAGATACCACCCTTTGTTTTCTTCTTTGCTGATGGAGAGAAACAGGTGTTTTAGGGAACAATTCATATGTCCCAGTTTAGGTGTCTCCTTTAGGATTAGGTGAACAATCCTAAGAGTGCCATGAGGGGATTCCTGGACGTCTAAAGGGGATACGTTTGATCAGATGAAGCCCACCTCGGCTCCTAGTGTAGTGTGTGAATGCAATGCAAAAGAGCTTCTCTACAGTGCTCTCACGGGCCTAAAAAATGGCACGGAGAGGGCAGGGAAAGGGACATGGTAAATGTCTCTCATTTTTTGATGGGGGATTTAGCTGCAGAACAGACTTTGTTCTATGAGCTGGAGGGAGGTGTAATACTCACACCCTGGCTCCATTTTCCAGTTCAGTTCCTGTAGCAGAAGACCAAGTTAGTTCTCTCTTATAGGACTGTCAGATCATTGATCCTGCTTCTATATCCCATTCCAGGTGCTCTGGCTAGTTTAGGGAGCACTGCTGTTTAATCACATGAAAGAATTTTAACAAATTTGTGCAACATGCTGGATGCTGCCCAGTTCTAAGCATGTGGAGAGATCTGGCTTTAAGAAATCCAGGATCTGATGATCTTGAGATCATCTGCTCGTCTGCAATCTCAGATGTACTTGTCATGCTTTTCCCTCAAGTGGTGACAGATCCTTCTCCTGCACATGTAAAACACAGGTATTTGTGACCAACACAAGTTGTCTGCCCTCCTTTCTAGAGCCAGTTCTAAGCCAGAGACAAAGAGGTGCTGGCAGCTTAAATGCTGGTAACATCATCCTTATCTATGCGAGTGCTCTGCCCACCAGCAGTGCAGCTGTCTGTTCCCTCAACCCAGCCCTTGAAATGGGATATTTCTCCCATGGCTTGCCTTCAGGCTCAGATGGAATGAATGCTTCCCCTGCAATGAAAGTGACTCTCAAGCAAAAAAACTGTCCTTGCCAACCCTCGCTCCACTCTTCCAAGAACTGCTATCCGGGCAGGACCACAAGTGATTGTTTTGTAAGGCTTCTGATGGGGTCCCAGAAGGATTTTCTAGGATAAAGGGGAAATTAACCCATGGCTTCTGGACAGCAGGATCATTCTGCATGAACAGCCTCCATAACCTTTTCCCTGTGGAAAGGGCCCATCGTGCTATTGGCACTGACTGTGCTCTGCCAGCCTGCCAGGGAGCAGTAGGGCTGTTAAGCAGCACAGGAAAGCCAGGAACCATGGCATGTGTTACAGATAGTGGGATTAATTGCTTGTGTGAGAAATGAATGCCTGGGACAAAGGTTACAAACTGGGAACTCACAGAAGGGCCAGCTGAGACAGCGATCTGCATTAGTGAAGGAGGGATGATGCTGACAGAGATGGGTGTGCTCTTGTGCAGTCTCAGCTGCTCACTTCCATATTGATTTTGGAGTGTGCCTGCACAACACAACCTTCTGCAGAGCGCACAAGCTCCTTCTAGAGCTGCCTCACCATGCTGAAATATCAAACAACTACCTTAGCTTCGGGAGGACTCTTACATACACCCCCAGGTACTATAACCTACATGCTGCTTGATACAGCATAACAGTTTTTCTCTGCCCAGCTTGTGGTGCCTTTCAGGTGACACCACAGCCTCTGGCAGACATGGCCAAGCCTTGTAATGATGTGGCTGAAGTGTGTTTTAAGGTTGCTGCCCCAAGTCCATTTCTGCTTCCTATTGAGACAGCTTGGATAAGAACTTTTTGATTCCTACCTCCTAAAATCTGCAGATATTATGTCATGTGCACATGCTCCTTAGCCTGGTCCTGCCAAATGATCCATGTCATCCTAAAGGTTCTCAACATGTAAATTTTTAAACCTG
Source organism: Pipra filicauda (assembly GCF_003945595.2). Lineage (NCBI taxonomy): Eukaryota > Metazoa > Chordata > Aves > Passeriformes > Pipridae > Pipra > Pipra filicauda. The sequence goes on from NW_024103929.1 coordinate 805,411, forward strand.
CATCCTTCTGACAGAACTGAGGAAGACACTGTGTGCTCAGTTGTTCTGGCAGATCTAGGAATAATTAATTCAATTCTTTACTGTGAGGGTGGTGAGACACTGGAACAGGTTGCCTGGAGAAGTTGTGGGTGCCCCATTTCTGGAAGTGTTCAAGGTCAGGCTGGATGGAGCTTTGAGCTACCTGGTCTAGTGGAAGGTTCCCTGTTCATGGCAGCAAGGGTTGGAACTAGATGGTCTTTAAGGATCCTTCCAACGCACGCCATTCTGTGTTTACATGATTTTTCTTTCTTGGCAAAAAACCATTAAGTTAGAGCTATAAACAAGTATGCATAAAGGCATCGATTCTTCTAACAGACAAATGACTAAATGTGCTCTGCTCTGCCTTGGTAGTATAGAAAAAAGGGAATAACTTCACAAATGAATTTCAGAACTGTGAGAAAGTAAAGATCTGGCTTTAAACTAGCCTAGGATAGATGTTTCATGATTCTTACAGATGTAGAAAGAACATCTTCCCTATCATATCATGAAGAAGGTGCCTGGATTGTGCTAGTTATTGCCTTGAAACAGCATCAGTTTGAAAGGCCTGCCAGCTGTCTAAACCACACTTAATCTTTAGAATAGCTGTGCAAACCTAGCGAGCGTGCCTTGCTACAATCCAGTCCTGTCAACACTGCTCAGAAATGACTGACCTTTTCAGTCCCTGTGCATAAGGAGTGAAAAATCATAACGGGGCATGCTAGAAACTGCTCAGTAACAGGGAACAAATCCTACATGGTGGTGTCACTCTTCTTATGACGCTTCAGTCCCCCAGTGTGAATTCAGCACCACCAGCATTTGGGTGGTGGCAAATCAGACTAAGGGGAACAGAGCTGTGAAACAACATTTCATGGACCTTTTCAGGGAAGATTCAGCAGGGTCAGGGTAGTGCAGAAACATGCTTACTTGTGCAGCATTAGCCCATCTCCTTCTGTTACTTGTGCAACACAAGTCTATCCCACCAAAAGTGACAGTTCCATTCACCCCCTAATGACTGGCACAAGGCATTTAGTGTATAATCAGAAATTAGTCTATCTAACATTATTTATGAGCTCTGAGTTACTGACATAGATGTGCAACAGTGTGTAGTAACGCAGGTCTTATACTTGAAAAAGTCAGATCCATTTGCAGCATCTGATGACAAATTCTTTAAGTGGGTCAGCTTTAAGTTTTTACCTTATCTGAGGGCTTGTCCCCTTTTCCTTCTTCTCTGTTGTACTTATTCCTACACAGGAAGAGGATGCTTCAGCCTAACAGAAAGGAGCCTTCAAAGAACAGACTGCTTGTGGGTATCATAGTCAGTATTTTAAGGCAGAAAAGCTGAGAAATATTTAGATACGGTGTTGCAACATGTAGGCAAGGGATAAACTTCCAGGCAGATAAGACCGAATGATATTATGCAAATAATAAAGCACCTGTATACAGCTCCCAATTCTGGTTACATTTTTACAGAATCATTGGAATGCTGGTTGCAAGGGACCTCTGAAGGCCTCCAGTCCACCCTCAAGCTGAAGGCAGGACTATTGCCAGCATCAGACAAAGCTGTTGCTAGCCTGATTTACACTTCATCTCTAGGGATGCAGATTCTACTATCCCTCTGTATGGCAGAGATATTTTCTTCCAGGACTGAGTTCTTGTCCTGCTTAGGAAGTTTCCTAGGGCCCAATGTGCTTCCATCAAGGCAGAACTTGTGGTCATTGCCATCTTGAACCTCAGATAATCCAGGTTCTTTTTCTGACTTAGTCATGGGGGGTTTTTGAATTGACTTATTCTTGCTTTCTTCAGCAGCAGAGATCAAAATGCACCTTGTTTTGCAGTGGTACTGGAGATGTTACAACCTTCCAACATTAAATGATGCTAGACTTTAAATTTAATTTAAATTAAGTTGTTCTGCCCTTGCCAAGGGACAAAATTCCATTTGATAATGTTGAGTCCCCCTCAGCATCCCAGCACATTGGGAGGACCCACAGGCACAACAGGGGGAGAAAACATTACTAGACTTGCAGTTGGGAGCGTCCACTAAGCCACTGGGTGGGATGATCTTGTTGAATGTGACACACATCACTGGTGGATTTGCAAGCCACAGTTCATGGAGCAAATGCAGTCCTGGAGGCAGAGGAGACTTCTCTATGCATATACTCAGGTCTCCTTCTCTGCAGTTCTTTCCATAGAGGGTTTGGGAGTCCTGCCTTGGAGTATTGCATCCTCTGGGCCAGTGAGAGTTGATGTGTTGCGTAGACATTGAGAAGGAAGAGAGGCAGGAGGTGACAACAAAGATCTCCAGCTTTCCCTTTGCCAAAATTGTCATGAAAGAAAAGATATACAGCTATTAGAAAGCATCCAAAGTAGGACTATAAACATGGTGAAGGCTCTAGAGGTGAAGTCTTATGAGAGGCATTTGAGGCCACTTGGCTTGTTCAGCCTGAAGAAGAAGAGACTGAGGGGAGACCTCACTGTTGTCTACAGCTTCCTCACAAGAGGAAGCAGAAGGGCAGGCAGAGAGATCTCTTATCTGTGGTGACCTGTGTCAGGACATGAGGAAATGGCCTGAAGTTGTCTCAGTGGAGGTTTAGGCTGGATATTAGGAAAAGGTTCTTCACCCAGAGAGTGGCTGGACACTGGAACAGGCTTCCCAGGGAAATGGTCATGGCACCAAGCCTGCAAGAGATCAAGAAGCATTTGGAGAACACTCTCAGGCACATGGTGTGATTCTTGAGGCTGTCCTGTGCAGGGCCAAGAGCTGGACTCAATGTCCTTGTGGATCCCTTCCAACTCAGGACATTCTATGATTCTATGATTTTGCTGCATTGGCTGAGACCCTTAAAGACCCTCATGGCATATTCTTGGCTCCATGACAGTGTCATACTGGCCTAGGACATGATCCCCTTAACACCTTACCAGGACAACACAGCTCGTCTTTGGCCAACCAGTGTGTATTGGTAAGGTGTGAGGTTGGAGAGTGGGTTCTTCACAGTTCTATTGCCATTTATATTTCTGCATAATTTGAGGCTGGAAGCCAAGTTACTGAGTCTGGTAAGGCAGCATAGTGTGGGAGAAGAGCAAGGGAAAACGTGGGGGTGTATTTCTGAGATATCAGTGGTAGGTGGTTAGCTTCATTTGAGTTTTGCATGCAGGGAAATTGAGGGGGTTTTTGTCCAGAGCTTCTTCACTGGCACACAGTGAAAATGTTGGTTTTGAAAAGGCAGAGATGAGAGCAGCATACCTAAGGTAAAATTACTTGTGCTGAAGACTGTAATAACTGAAACCAAGGATAAATCTCATTGTCTGAGTGACACCATGATGCAGGGTTAGACTTGAAGAAAGAACATTTTCTTTGATGAATGTGATTTTTAGATTTTGGAAGAAATTTATTTCTTTTACCACAATATACTGTTTAAGGTCAAAATTAGAGACATTATTTTGCCGGACTGTTTTTCTGGGGTGTGTGTGTGGAAAGGATGGGGGACATGACTTAAAAACCCACCTCCAGCTCTGCCTGGGAAAATTTGGCGTGGATTTTTTCAGTGGTAAAAGTTAACCTAATTTATGTAGTTTTTAGGAAGATTAGACAGCTGGGCAAATATTGGGAAAAGATAAAAATAAACGTGTGAAATTTTAAAAACATTTGCCCTGACTTACACTCATCTTTGTGCTTGTCACCCACAAACACTTTAGCAAACAATTTATTAGCAGGAGAGCTTCCTGGAAGAGCAATCTCTAGCTCTGTGCTGCAGAACAGAGCTGCATTTGCAGTCAGGCAGGTTAGAGAATTTGATTCTGTTCAGTAAGTCAGTGGCATCGATAGCAGTTAGTAAGTTGGAAATAGGCAATCCTGCACGAGATCAGTAGGAAAGGCACTGGAGCCTGGAGAAAAGGAGGCTGAGGGGAGACCTTCTCACTCTCCACCTGAGAGGAACTTGTAGACAGGTGGGAGTTGGTCTCTTCTCCCAAGTAATAAGGGATAGGACAAGAGGACATGGCCTCAAGTTGCACCAGATAAAGTTTAGATTGGATATAAGGAAAAATTTCTTCACTGAAAAGGTGATCAGGCGTTGCAGCAGTCTGCCCAGGGAAGTGGCCGAGTCACCACCCTGGAGGTATTTAAAACACATGCAGATGTGGCACTTGACATGGTTTAGGGCTTGGCAATGCTGGGTTAATGATTGGACTCAATGACCTTAGAGATCTTTTCCAGCTGTAATGATTCCATGATTCCATAAAGTGAGACACATTGTGTAGTGTACTTGGGAAGTGAGCAAGGTGGTGGGCCACAAGTGGAGACTGTGTGTGGTCTGTCATAAGAAACAACTCAAATAAGAAATGAATTCATGGAGACTATAACCTGATCATTCCAAACGGAAAAAAAAAATGTAGAGAGCTGCTAATTATTCTCATCCAAATGAGAATGCTGATGGGTGGGCACACATCCCACTTTGCTGAGCAATTTCCATGTGTTTATGGATGTAAATGAAAGTCTGTGTATCTTTAAAAAGCCTGGAAATCAAGCATCCATCAGGCAGGCTTCACTAAGGAAGAGCTGTAGCTGGGAAGCCTGTCACTCAGATCTTCCCACTCTGGGCACAGGGAACTTTCTCCTCAGCTCACTCAGCAGCACTGCTGGTTCAAGCCTGGCCCGGGATGGTTTAAGGGATGAATGCACAGCAAAGGCATCTACTTTACAGAGGAAGTGCTGAAAATTGGGTGATTCTATTTCAGTGCCTGGTCTCCTTCTAGCACACGTGGCACAATCACCTGCGTAGAGTGAAAGCAAATAGCACTAAGACCTCTACGCCTCTGAACAAACTTCAGCAAAACACACTGCTCCCCTTAGCCTCCCAGACAAATCTGCAGGAATAAACAGTGTCTGTGTGTGGTCTCTGGCATCAGGCATGCATGGCAGCACTCTGTGCCTGCTTCTTTGAGGAGAAACAGCTGATTTGCCAGGGAAACTACTTATGAAAGCCTCAAACAGACTAATTCTTATGGAGAGGGAAGTTGCAAGTAAAACAGACTCAACTCTGGGAATTTTTACTTATTTCCAAACAGCACAAATTCCTGATGACTGATTAGTATTGACCAAACAAAAAGGACACAAACACCTTTTGTCCTCCTTTCCTTGAATCAAACACTTATCACCTCCCCCCTTCCCAACCTTAACTTCCCTGACTTTCACCTCCTATCGAAGTTATCCTGGCCCGATTTCTCTGGTGGCAGAAGAACCTGGGGCCATGCATTTCTTGCTGATGCTTTTTGCTTGCTCATTTTCTCTGCCACCATTTGCTTTTCTAGGTTTTTCTCTACTGCTCTTTGCTTTTAACTTGTTTTCTTAGAGTTGTTTCTTAGTGTCCCCACTATGGTGAGGTCTGCAGTCCCTCAGGGTGTCCCTGCATGGCTATGTTTTTCCCATGACCAGAGTCCTTTAGGATATTCCTGTACTGGTGTGGGTCCCCCACGGCTTCAGTGCCTCAGGGGTGTCCCCACATTGCCATGGATGTTCATGGCCCCAGTCCTTTAAGTTTTGGTTATCAAAACCAGAGTTAAGGATGATCTCAGTGTGAGTTGCATGCAGAATTTGGTCCTCTTGACTGCTTCAAAGCAGAATTTTATATTTCCCCTTAGAAAATCAAATTAATATTACCAAACTAAAAGAAGAAAAAGGAAGGATCTTCATGCTACCTAGAGTATTAAAAATAAAATCTCTGGCATATGTTTAAAGCAAACTAACATTCAGAAACCACTAGGGCTGATGTTTGTTAGAACATCTGCCACTGAAATGTGAATCAGCTCCCCTCCTCCCCATGCCCCATTTTTTCAGACTTTCCCCCAGGCATCCATCTCCAGCCCCCAGCAGCCCTCTGTTTCATTTCTCACGAGGTTGGGTTGTGCTACAGAAGAGCAAATTGTCTTTTGAACTAATCTGTCTACCTGTGGGGGTGCTCCTGGGCTCCCCATGCAGCATCTGGGCTTGTTTTTGCTCTGCCCCAGGGGATGCTGTGCCCCTGGTCTGAGTGTGTGCTGTCTGTCTGTCCTTTGTTCTTTGCCCTATATTAAAGTATTTTTTTCTTTTCATACAGTTTTTGACAGTGATATATGAGATTTGCAAATAAGTACAAAATGGGGACTTGAGACCTCACAAGAGACTTTTATTTACTTCAACAAATGAGAGACTGTGCTTGATAGAAACACCCGCATAATGTTTTACCAAAATGCTTATGAAAAGCACGTGACTTTTACTGCTGCAATAAACTGCTAAAGTACCTCTAGAATATGTTCAGCCAGTAGCTGGAGTTGGGGGCAGGTGAGGTAACATGCAGATTTTAAAATCAACACCTTATCAGACACTAGAGAAGATAACATGTACTGACAGCAGGCGTTTCCAGAGGACTGTGAGGTCACCTCAGATAGTGGGGCATCAGATGATGTAATGCTGCTGCCATTCCTGCTGTAACGGCCCTGAAGTAATACCTAACCTGCAGTCACAGGTAATACACATCCTACAGAGGGAGGTACATACCCTGCTCACAAATGGTTGGAGAAATAGGATGATCTGGAAAAACAAATTGGATATTTGCAACCCTTTTTTAAGAACTGGCTTTCCACAGGGACTTTCTGCTGACATTTAGCATTTGTTGTGCTCTTACCAGGGAGCTTGTGAGAGTAACCAGAGGCTGCCAGGGGTTTTGTTGTGATAAAATGCTTGCTTGATCTTTGCATTGCTGTTAAACTTTCATATTCCCCTTCCTACTGTGTAAACATAATATTTCCTACAACTTTCATGAAAAGGTGTGAAAGGAGACAACGAAATAAGAAATATGTGATGTACAGGGACATTTTTACTGTGAGTGTGCTCAGACATTGGAACAGGTTGCCGAGAGAAGCTGTGGATGCCCCATCCCTCAAAGTGTTCAAGTTGGGTGGGGCTCTGAGCAACCTGGTCTAGTGGGAAGTGTCCCTGCCCATGGCAGGGAGGTTGGAACTGGATGATCTTTAAGGTCCCTTCCATCCCAAACCATTCTGTGATTCTATGATTTCTTTTTTTTTTTTTTTAAGTCACTATTGCAAGCAATGTATGGATTGGGTGGGATGACCTTGAAAATTGATTTAGTCCAGGTATAGTGACTGTCCAACTGAACTGCAAGAGGGAGGCTGTGGGTCATGAACAGAGACAAGAAGCCCTGGAGCAGGCATGGCACAAGTGGGTTCTGTAGTAGCTGGAGGCTGGGTTGCTGAAGGAGGAGTCCAAAACAAGGCTTGCTGGTTTTTTGGGGGGTGTCTATCCAGACACTGCCTAAGCAGGAGTGCTTCACTCATAGCCTTGGCCTTTGCCTGGCCCAGAGGAACTCCTTTAATATCTCTCACAGACACTGCTGGCTTGATTCAAAGCACTGAGTGCTTAAAAGCTCCCATAAGATCAGACTCTAAATCTGAATCCTCAGACCACATTTATTATTAAATCTCCAACTTCCTGAGTAGAAAATGAACCTTTTGCACTGAACGTCTGCTGCATCCTACTAATTCTGCTCAAAATATGGGGCACTTATTTAAAATAACAAAGGCTGGGTTGCGTTGCTAGTCTCAGTGATAACATTTTTGCTTCAAAATAATTTCTTTTCTGATAGAATATTAGTAATAGCCCAGGAATCAGATAATAAGATAAGCATCGTCCAAAGGGTTGGTCATGTTTCTGGACTATGTGGTCCATGTATAGCTTAGAGGTAACGCATGTTTGAGGTCTGTATATCCTTTGAAAGATTCTCTGCAGATCTGGAGATGTTATGCCCATCTATGAAGTTGGTGGATATGTGCCTCAGATAGAACTACTACTAATAAATCCAGAGTTATTGCTAATAAGTATGTCATGTGCATCCTGTACATGAATTCACTGTTAGCTGTCTTAAAAACAAGAAGGGGTTTGCCTGCATCTCAAAACTAGTTGAGCTATGGGTTTTGTTTGCCTTGGTTGTATGTTTTTACCCATTACCTATAAAACACTGGCTCATGTCATGTGAACAAAGACATAAACCTGATATGAGAAGTGAGGAGTTGTGATGAGCAGTGCAGTAGTTTATTGCTTGATGAATATGTCCAGTTCTATAGTAATTGCCATGAAGTGAGAGGGCTAAAAAAGCAGTAGAAGTGAACTTGCTCAGTCAGAGCATAACTCTGCCTCAAGTTACAGAATCATAAATGTTGGAAAAGACCGCTAAGACCATGAACTCAACACTGCCAGGTCTATGCTTAAACCATGTCCCTAAGCACCACATCTGCACACTTCTTGAACACTTCTAGGGACAGTGATTCCACCACTTCCCTGGGCAGCCTGTCCCAATGTTTGACAACCTCTTCAGTGAAGACATTTTCCTAATATCCTGTCTTGTTTATCTGTAATGCCTGTTTCCTGTCCCTGAAGGAGCAGGGTTTGCACTGCTGTTAGGACACAACTCACAGTGTTTCTGAGCCCAGACATCTCTCCCCAGGAACAAGAATCTTTGTCATCCCAGGCCTGTTATAAATTCCAGTGAGATTAGAGTTACATGTGGCACCAAAAGTTAAATTAGCAGAGAAACAGGAAACTAAGAGAGGAACTGTCTGCCAACTTCTGAACTTGAGTAACAGAAGAATACAGAAAGTCATAAATAAATAGAACCAACTGGAGAACACCAGTTTCTACTTCAGAAACCTCCTAGCATGATGGGCCAGACTCCTCTTTGGTTACGCTTCCTTCTTCATTGTGAAAGCAATTGCCCCAAGGTTCCCCTAAATTTCTCTGGAGACCTGTCTGAGATATTTCTGTAGAAAACTTCATCATTGAAGGAAGGCTTGGCAATGCTATGCTAAGACCCAACCAAGTGATTTGAAAAGCCCCTCACATTGGATTGAATGTTTAGACCATCCTCTGCTGATGCAGTAGTCTAAACACAATGTGGTATGTGTGCCCTAGGACTCAAGCAGCTGGATTATCCACAATTTCCATGGAGTAATAATTGAAGAGGAGGATAAAGCTCATCATTCAAAGTGACTTTGGAACAATCCTTTCTTCTTCTGATTTTTTCCTACTTACTCTGACCAGCATGAACAACCTTCTTCTCTATTTTGTATGTACATGGTCAGTTGCTTGGACATACTTACCTTGGTCCCTCCTGCAAGCAGGCTGTGACATTGTCATGACAGGGAAGGCTTGCGGTGGATTTCTGAGGAAGCCACTGCAAAGTACATGAAAGAAGACTAAAGTCAGCTCTTAAGATTAAGATCAATGGTTTCTCAACATTTCAAAACATACTTATTAAAAGAATACGTACTTTGCTTGTCTAGGCTGGTTTCTGGGAATGGGTTGTGATGCTTTTTCCCTTATCTGGCCGGATTTTTCTGTGTAGACGGTGTGTCTGTCTTTGGTCAGAAGTGGAAGATTATTTAACATGCGTCTAAAAAGTGCAACACTCATCTGTGATTCAAATTGGATAGCAGGCCATAATACTCAGGGTTACAGAGGGGTCAAAAGGAGAGCAGTTGCTCAAAAAGGGGAAGTTTAATGTAATTTTTAACCATTATGTTCACTGAAAGATGATGACCGTGCTAGTCTACAGGACAAACAATTAAAGACCTCCTGAATTGCTGCTCTGTTATAAAGGAGTTGAACTTTATCTGACCTTTCCACCAGAAGCTAAAATCAGAAAGATTTGCTGACTACATGCTCCTTTTTGAAGCTCTCATTGAGAAAAAACAGAATTAAGGATGATCTCAGTGTGAGTTGCACTGAGTTTGATACTCTCGACTGCTTCAAAGCGGAATTTTATATTTCCCCTTAGAAAATCAAATTGATATTACTAAAATAAAAGAAGGAAAAGAAAAAGAAAGATATCTTCATACTATCTAGAGTATTAAAAATAGAATCTCTGGCATATGTTTAAAGGAAGCTAACATTCAGAAACCACTAGGGTTGATATTTGCTAAAATATCTACCATTGATATGTGAATCAACTCTTTTAAACACCTCCAGTTCGGTGCATTTTTATGTATATATAACCTTATTAATTGTATTCTCTTCACATTCAAAAGGACCCTGCAAGCTCATGCTCACAACACACATATGCAAATGTGTAACATCTTACAGCAAAATCTGGGGATGTGGCAAAACTTATGAGGCAGGATTAATCTGGCTGAAAGTAAATACGACTGGTATGGATGTTTGTATTAGAGCTAATCGCCCTGGTCTCCCTTTGTAGTCAGTGGAGGGAACCAGGCATTACTGGAGTGTGATTCATCTCCTGCTGAAGCAGATGTCTGAAATGGGTCAGGCACCTATTTCTGTCATTATTTTCAAAGGCTGCCTTTGGATCCCAGCTCAGAAACAGAGATGTACATTCTAGACGTCTAAGAGTGAGCCAGATGAGCATGAGTGAACAGTGTGCCCTCACAGTGAAGGCAGCTGGCTTCATCCTGGGCTGTGTTGGAAATGGCTCAGCAGCGAGTCCAGGGAGGTGGTTACTGACCCAGCTTTGAGCAGGCACTTGGATTCTATGACCTCCCCAAGTCCTCTCCAACCTGAATTACTCCGTGAAACTCTTCTTCTCTAGTCAGTTCTTGCAAGACTGCATCTGGAGTATGATGTACTGTTCTGGGCTCCCTGTTCCACAAAGGCTTTGATGGGCAAGAGTGAGTCCAACAAAGGCCACTAAGACAGTCATGGGTCTTGACCACAAGGCTTGACCACAGGGCTGGAGCGCAAGTGCAATGTCTCAAAGAGGCTGGAAGAAGTGGGTTTGTTTGACCTAAGAAGAGAAGGATGATGGGGGGATCCTACATCTTTCTTCAACTGGCCAGCCCTCCAAAAAAGTTGAACCCAGATTATTCCAGTGACTTTTTTTGCAGTGCAACCTCAGTTTCATTGGCATAACCAATAGGCTGTGATGTATGGGATGGGTGTAAGGAAAACAGGGAAGCAAGACATGCTATTTTACCACTAATGCTGACATTTCATGGTGTTCAAACATCTGTTCTGTTCTCTTGGTCTGGAAACAGCGATTCGTTTATCCTTGATTCTCTTGTCTGAAATAAAGCTACTAAAAGGAAGCAGTTGGATGCAAAGTCCCACAGACTGATCATATCTGAGGTCTGAAGTTACAAAATCACCACAGACACTTCCCCCTCTCCTACGGTTGGCCAAGCAGGTCCCTGTTCCATGCCTGCCGCCTCAACATGCCTCCTTGCCATGGCAACCAGCCAGCACTAGAAGTATTTTAAAGCTGCTAAGGAAATGTCCCCATTTACGTGCTGTCACACATTTAGAAAAAGCAGAACATAGTAATATAGTGACGAGCCCCATTGCTTGCCCCAGCTGAACCTGACTGTGAGGTTCAGACACTCACGGATGGGTTGATTTTGAAGACAAGGACAGTCTAAACATAGTTCTATACTGTGGGATAAGGCAGCAGCTCAAGTTTCACTTCTATCACTTGTTTCTATTCTCAGTCCCATATGTTTAGTGTTTTGCATAAAGTCCAAATTTCTGTAGACAAGTAGTGAGCTAGGAGCCTTAATTCAGTTATTCTAAGGAGAAAAAAAAAGTGTTTTTCTAGATATTGCAAAGGGATAACTTAAGGGTGATCAAAGACCTTAATTCTCACTAATTTCCTTTGAAAGAAGACTTACTTTCTCTTTCTCAGCTTGATATTTGAGATTTGATATCTTTGTACATCTTCTTCATAAATGAGCAAACTCAGAAGCCTCAAAAAACAAATGGTAAAATTCAAATAACCAAAAAGTATTAAAATAAAATAGAATTGCAAAGTTTTATTTAGAGTGTGATTTTTGTATTAATGGGGGCACACTCTATTTGAGAAAGACTGACTGATGTATGCTGGTTATTTAGAGTTAATCCCCAAAATCTAAAGCAGCAGAACTCTGAGTAATTTGTGTGCTAGTGGCACTTCCATTAGTGAATTTCACAGGGTTTTGCAATCTTTATCTCATAAAGAGGACAGGAAAAATAAAACAAGTCCTCAAGCTTCTAAAACAAGATAAAACAAATGACCTTCTGGAAAACTGTTATTTCCCTATTCTTCCAGGAACACTGAATTACCCATTGAAGAGAACACAGCATAAAGTGAAGCAATAAGGACGTTAAATGTACCTAGGGTCTCGAGCTTTGCTTATGGCATGTGAAGAACATGATGAGACCTGCAGCCATATATCCTTTTATGCTGCAGGCACTCTCTGGAGCAGGGACCTGCCTGTTCTACAGACACCTTTTCTGTGCTTCAGAAGATGGCACAGGGGGTGCAGGTGAAACAGAGAGCTAAAACTTTGCACGAGGGCCACGTCAGGATGGGGATTGGAGAAGGGTAGAGAAGCAAAACCTGCAGCTAACCTCTGTATTGAGCAACAGAGGGGCTGTGAGGTCAGGGCAGGAGAATCTGTGTTTGGATGAGCTGCCATCTAAAAACATGCTGGCAGGGCTTGGCAGGAGGAAGGTCACTTGTGCTGTATCTGCTGTCACTAGAACATTTCCTGACGGTACTTGATCTGTGCTATTCACCACCATAACCCTCGCTCTTGCTGCTCAGTCCTATCCACTGGTGATAGCTCCTGGCGCCATGTGAGGGACATGCTGTGTCTGGGCACCCTGTGCTTTGACCCAGAGTCAGATACCTTTAGCTGCGATACTCTGGGCTTCCTCTTCTCCTTGATTCTCCTGAGCACGGTGGGGAACTTGCACCAAATAGCCCCTTCTGTGAGAAAAGGAGATCACCGAGGGGTTGTTCAAGCAGGGGCTTTGTCACTGGCTGCAAGCTGAGCACCACTGGAAGTGTTGAAGAAATGTAGATATGAACAACCTAGTCTAGTGGGAGGTGTTCCTGCCCATGGCAGGGGGGTTGGAACTAGATGATCTTTAAGATCCCTTCCAGCCTAAACCATTCTATGATTCTATGGCTGATTCAAAGGCTGGAGCAGCCACAGCTTTGGTGGGTGGCACCTTCATAGCAATAACAGTGAAACAGCCAATAATACCTGCTTGGAAAATTGCCTTTGTTGTATAGTAGAAGAAGGTTTTCAAAGAGGTGAGTATAACAGAAAGGATTAAACACAATGTTCATGCAATTCATCCACTCTGTTCCATAATCTTCTGTGTTCATGTCCCAGTCTGGGTTGCAGCTGCTGACACCTTCTGAGTTTGGGAGTTCCCAAGAAATTTTCAGGCTGGCACTGAGCTTTACAAATAGCAGGATAAAATTTTGCATACAGGTCCTGGTTATGTAAATTACAGAAATTTAACCAATTGTTCAGACTCTGCTTCTAGGATGGAAGGGAAATAAATTCCAGGCTTTCTGGAATAGTCAGAATACTGTGTCAAATTTGATCTGATGTGATTATACTGCCTAGCTGGAATGGGACTTGAGTCTCCTGTTTTAGAGGCTCCAAGGTTTAATGAGGGGTTAGCTTAGTCACTGTGGAAGGGTGCTGAGGTAAAAGCTGGAACACTTGACACATAGCCATAAGAGTAGGGAATAGTTCTTTGGAGGAAAGGAGTTTGATCTTCTATTATAGCTTCCACCACTCACTTGCTCTGTGACTGGACAAAAAAGTCTAAAAGGCAGAAATCATTAACCAGCATATTACTAACTCTGAAGCTCACCTGATCACTCAACGAGTCCACATCAAATCTTACCTTCAGAGCCATCAAGACATCAAAGATATTACCAGTAGGACCTTATCCCTTGCCTATCACAAGCTTCAAAGAGAGCCTAAGCTCTCTACTATACATGCCCAGGCATAGAGCTGGCATCTAACCACATCTTGGAGGAAGGGCCATAACGTGTATGGCATAATTGATCGCTGTTGCCAATGGTCTTGCAAGAGTCTACCGTGTGGTTAAAGTAAGAAAATTCTTGCTGTCTCCATCTTCTCCTAATAATGCAAAGGCTATTAACTTGACTAACAAACTGCCCAATAAATTAAAAAAATCTTCTCTCTGGTAAAGTAAATGAGGTTTCATGATGGTTCCTTGCACTGAGAAAGAAACACATTTGAGCCTCTAGAAACCTGCTAGCTCTCCTGTTGGACTTGAGTCCAGGAGATGAAGATAAGGAAACCTTGCAAATGCTTCTGGCGAGACACTGGTTTGTCAGGCTGATCCAGTCACTGCTGACATAAAATCTGATTTTTTTCTCCTATGCAATCAAAGACCAGAAATTTATCAGATGTATACCAACCTCAGTCTAAAACTTGGTACTGGATTTGAGACACTTTGATAGTAACAATCTAGTTTCTCAATTTCAGCATAAACTTAAAAAATTAAAACCATAGCAGCAGCAGCAGTGAAACTCCACATCTCCGGAGCAGACTGTTCTGATATAAACTGACATGGAATCTGGCTTACTGGGATCCTGCTGAAAGGAAAGAGAGAGGGCTTCTCATCCATCCATCCATCTATCCATCCGTCCGTCCGTCTGTCCATCCGTCAGTACTTATCCTTCTTTTCTTCTTTCGGCTCCATTTCTCAAGCAGTGTTTGACTCTGAAGACCTAAGTCACTGCTTATGCTAAGGTCTGTCCTTAGCCTCCAGGCCTGGGTTGTTTGTGATTGCTTTAGAAAACTGGATGCATTTTTCTGAGCTGGTTTTAGTCAGACAACAAGCAGCTATTTATTACTTTGGAAAGATGTTGTACATTGTCCAGCTTTCAGGAAAAACTTTATTTGGTTTTGGTTGCCACATGCTAAGAAAAAAAAAAGATTTCTTTCCCTTGGCAAACTGTGAACACTTAAATGGAATAGCTCTGGATTTTGCAAGGAGAATTCTTGCTGGAGGAAAAGAACAGCCCTCTGTTTTCACTTAGTGAACTATGAGCTTTGCGCAATATTGAGATCTTCATTGAAGAGACAGTTGATTAATTATACTCTACATTTTGGAATGGTGTTTATGGATTTAAAACTTACTCAGTATATACAGTGCAAATCAGTGCTTGGAGAGCACGAGGTGAGGATGCATCACTAACTGAAGAAATACAGCTCCTAGGAAAATAATGGTGCCCCTGAGTGTTATGGATTTTACTGCCACCTGAGAGCAGACTGCCCGTCCTAGTGACTAAATTCCTAGCTAGGAGCCATGGCTTTTCTGCCTGATTAGGATCCTGTTCCCATAGGATTTTAAGGAGTAAGAAAAGTTCAACAGCACTTGATGGCTCCGCTCCTTCTTCTGAATAAATGGTTTGGTTCTCCCTTTGTCCCTCCAGTAGTCAGCCTGAAGAAAGATTCCCTAAAGCTGTAGTCCTCCCATTCCCCAGAATGGGAGGAGAGCAGACCCTTCCAAGCTGCTTCTCTTCTTGATGAATACACACAGGGGTACAGAAATTATTCAGGACTGGAGTAAAATCAATTGCTAGGCAATGACCAGGCAGAATGCAGGGTGGTGAAGGCCTTTTTCTCCTGCAAACATTGACTGGTTGGTTTGGGAAAGATGAAGGTGGCCTCCAAGTCAGTGCCTAGAGTTTCTGATTGCCTAGTTCCAAGACATCAAGGATATCTAGGCCATAGGAAATAGCAGACTTGGATGCTTTGGAGTTTGGGCTCAGCTGAAGTAGGATGCATCCTTTGCTCTGTGTAATACTCATTCCTGACATAGACTTTTATGCCTTAAAAAAACCAAGTTATTGGAATATCTTGATAGTAATACTTCTGTCACTCTCTTTTTTATTATTTTTTATTACTTTTGTGTGAGCATTAACTTTCAAAATGATGCCCTTCTTTGCATTTACATGGCTATCAGATGCAGCTAGACCTTGTAGATCTAGCACTGATGATGCTGTGAAAGAGCTGGGTAGAAAAACCGTAAAGTAGCTGGTATTATTTAGAAATGGAAACATTAATGCTTAGAAATTTTGGGAAACACCCAAGATCTCTATAAAGTCAAGGAGTATGAGAAAAGTACAGAAACTTTCTGCTGAAATAAAAAAGACATTCTGGATGACGAATAATTCTGTAGGACTAACATTTATCAAAAACATTTCCCTTATTGATTTTCACTGGGAGTCGTGATATGAAACTTTCATTTTTCAAAACAATTAAGGCAGTATGAATCCAGGTGAATCAATGGACCTGAAATCCTGTTTTCTTCTTGAAACAGAACGAAATGTGTTTGAGATCAGATGGGACTAGGATTTCTGCCTGGAGCTGCAGTTTATGCTGTCAACAACAGACAGACAAGAAAACTGTAAGAAAATATAAACAGTTAGGATGTTACCTAGGCTTTTCCTTGTTAACAAGATAACTGATCTCATCCCTTCATGGTAATATTGGCATTTTTTTTAGTTGAAAACCAAAAATATATACCCAAGTGGGGCTGTTAGTTTAGAAGAAATACAGCAAGGATTCTGCTTGGATACAGCTTTAGATTTGCCTTGACTGAATTACAGCCACTTGCGTTTCCTCTGTAAGAGTGTTTGGCTGAATGAGTTAGCTGGTTTTTTTACTGACTTTTAAGCAATGATTACAAATCATGAACATAAAGTGATTTTTTTGAACTCATAATCATGAATCTCACACAGGAAATATGACCCTGAGAATGACTATTACACAGTCAGAGATCACAAATATGCTGTTTGATGTGTGTCCCCAACCTGAGATTATGTTTATTGAATACAAAAAAAAACACCTCTAGAAGAGCTACAGGAAAGAGTTATTTGTGGAGAAAATATACAAAATCATAATAAGAATAAGCATTTTTAAAAAGTCACAAGCAGTTTTCCTTCTTCCTCCAAATTCCTAAAATTGTTATGCCAAATCTGCGTCTTGTTCATTATTACACTTATATGGAAAGTTGAACTATGATTTCCTGTATTCCAAAGCAAAGTCACAGCACTTCTTAGCTTCTGAAACCCAGTAATCTCATATCTCTTCATGAACTGTTGATTTCCGTGATTTAGCATTGGCCTTAAATTGAACACTGATACTATCAGTAAACTGTTGCAGTAGGGTTTATCTCTTTTTTGCAAGGGCCATGCAATTTATCAGATAGCTGTCAGTACACACAAAGAGAATTCACAGCCCTGCAGATAAACACAGGATCACAGAAAATAAAAGACCATATCCATGCCGGTGCACACTCTTCCCTGCAGTGCGACATGGCTCTGCAGGTAACTACATCCCTGTCTGAAAAAGCACCTAGATTTTTATTTATGGGTTTCAGTGAAATTTAACAGAGCAGTTGCTGAATAAGAAATATTTAAATGATTTGCATTCCAAACACATGAAGGGTCTGGAGCAGAGGTCTGATGAGGAGCAGCTGAGGGAGCTGGGGGTGAGGAAGGCTCAGGGGGTACCTTATTGTTCTCTACAACTACCTGAAAGGAGGTTGTGGTAAGGTGGGGCTCAGTCTCTTCTCCCAAGTAACAAATGACAGGATGAGAGGAAATGGCCTCAAATTGCTCCAGGGGAGGTTTAGAATGGATATTAGAGAAAATTTCTTCACTGAAAGGGTTCCCAAGCATTGGAACAGGCTGCCCCTGGAAGCAGTTGAGTCACCATCCCTGGAGGGATTTAAATGATGTACAAATGTGGCACTTGGGATCATGGTTAAGTGGTGGGCTTGGCAGTCCTGGCTTAACAGTCCGACTTGATGATCCAGCCTAAGTGATTCTATGGTTCTGTGATTGATTGTATACTATGAATTGCTTGGTTGGTTATCTTTCAATGCTAATGGACAGATAGGAGATAGCATTTTAATGTTTTCTCTTTCAAAAGTGATTGTATGATATGTGTGGAAATGCACCTCTCCAACAAATTTAAGTGACTTTCTAAAAATAATTGCACTCCTAAAAATAGAAAAGGAAATTCTCAATTTATTTCTAGACCAAAGATACAGAATAAAACTACAGACTTGGAGTGGGTGGTTCCATCTTCTTAAGTATTTAAAATTATGAAAGAGAATTTTGACTTGGAAACATTTACATTAACAGTTACCAATTTCACAAAACTGCACACTTATGCTGACTTGCACAGACTCCGAGAGCCCTGATTCCATCTTGGAAAAGAGACAAATAAGAGCTGATAGTTCGATCAACAACACACAGACTACCCATAGGTCAGCCTGGATTTGAAGCCATGTTTCCTTCTGGGGCAGTAAGAGGCCAGTCTATCTCACCAGCCCAGAGTCCTTGTACTGTGCTGTTGTCCCTTGCACCATCACCCTCAGCAGCGGGGAAGTAGGAGCTGCTGAGATCTTTTATAATCCTGGGGGCTATCCCTAGGTGATACCTGCCTTTTCCATGCAGTGACTATAATCAGAACAGCCTGGATTTAGGATCCCCCTCTCCTGATTGACAGAGAACAGAACAGACAAACCTGACATTTTCTGATGTTATTTGTGAGGGACTTGCCTAGTTGGGAGGTAATTTCTCAGCAGAAATACTTGGTAGGCATAATGCAGAAGGCTGGGAGAGAATTACTCCTGCTGGGTGCAGAAGGAAGGACAAAGGGAAAATGAGCAAGGCGAGAATGGGGATGACAGCACTTGCCCACTGCTAAACCCTGCATGCCTGTGAGTGGCTGGTGCAGGTCCCCTTTTCGTCCTGCAAAAAGTTACAATTGAGCTGTAGTAGAAGTTCTGCTACCTGAGTTTTAAGTACAGAAAATACTTTTTTTCATTCAGTCTGTTACTGGCAGTGTTTGTCCTACATTAATGGCTGCAGTACAGATGGAAAGGATCTTCTGGGAGGGTCTATGCAGAAGACAAGTAATTACTCAGAGACAGGCTATCCCTGTGCGTGTTGTAACTCACTGTCATGCCGCAATGGTATTTTAGACAATTACAACACAGGATTGTACATTTTTGCACACATAGGTTTGCTTGACAAAACAAGCCTTTGTTCACACATGATGGGTAATTGCTTGTCCAAGCATTGAGTATAACTGCACACACCCTGGGTGCAGGCAGAACAGGCATAGAGACCCTTGCATAAAAACAAGGGATCCCAGAAACATACTGAATGAATTTCGACTGTACATGCCTTCCTATAATTGTACGTGGAGTGTGTATGTGGAGTTCCTGAAAAAGCTCTTGGGAGGGAGGGGAAGAAGAATAAAACAATATCAAAGAAGAGCCATGTGGTGTTGATGGGCTTGGAAAGACATCTTGCTAATTGTTTGCAGGATGCATTCCACTTTACTGAAAGCCAAGGGACTGGAGGGTTTGTTGGGCCAAACTGAAAATTACAGTGCTTTCTCCTGTCCTTGTCTTACTTGACTGATGGGAGTCTCACATCCCCTCGGGCACTTGCAGGAATTAGGATCTGGTGTATCCCACTGTAGGGTGTGCTGCTGGTGGGGCTTTGATCAGAGTTCAGCCTTTGTTGTTGAAAGGATATATTTCATCTCAGCAGATTCAAAACGGAGATGGGCTGTTCAAGGCTATTGCCACAGGACTTGTCTCCCCTCCCATTCCCCCACAAAAGATGAACAAAAACAAATGACCAGCCAAACTATGTTTTGTTTCCACTGTTACGAATTGCATGTATATTCATTATTACCAAGACTGAAAGGCATCATGCTGGGCTGATTTCAGAGCAGTTCCCTATTAACAGTATTTTTTTATGTGAGTGTCAAAGTCGACTTTCAATTACTGCCCATGACCTTAGAAAAATACTTAGCATCATACATCTAAAGTTCATGCTACTAAGCCTTGTAATTGAAGCAAGCCCAGTAAATATTCAGGAACGAATATGAGCATCTGCCTATCCTTCTGTGTAAACCACCCTGGTAAATGCTTTCTTCTGTCACCAGTGCTGCTGGGCTTGGTCCACAGTCGTCTCCTTGCTAGCACCTGATGGATGTTGCAGTATTTCAGATTCTTTTGTGTCAGAGGAACCAGGTTCAAGGATTAGATGTCAGTGAAGGAATAAAGGCAGCAGCTAGCCCGGTTCTGCAGCGCTGAATGGAGATTAGGCGCAGTGGCAAGTGGTAGGTCAGCTACGACTGAATTCCTTCATTCATCAGTGCTGTCTATAACTGGGGATCATGTAGCCCTCAGGTTGTGAGGTGGAAGTCTGGTGTAGCAAGACTAAAACACAAAGTGATGGTATAGATCTGGGAGATCCTAGATGTTTCGTCAGGTGAGAGGATTTGCACTTCTGGGTTTGATGGTCATCGTGGGATCTGAACACTCTTATCTTCACAATGAAAGCTCTATCTCACCACACAACATTTCAGATCACTTAGGCGGTGAGAAAGTATTTGTGAAATGCTTCTTACTGCTCCTTGAGTGGTTCCTGCCCTTTCTGCTTCCTGTTGAAGTTCATTGCCCTCAAATGAAGTGGTGCTGTAACACCAGTGTGGGAGCAGAGGGAATTTATGTCTTCCCAGATGCCCCTGGCACACCATACACATCTGGGATTTGTCTGTCCCCTTGCTGTTGTCTCTGGTGTTCCTGGGAACTTTCCTGGCCACCTCTTCAGATTGACAAGGCAGACACCACAGTCAGGATATAATGGATTAATCATATTGAATAAATGTTTTAGTCTCTGAGCTGACACATAGTGACAGACCCGAGAAATAACGCTTCATTTCATCAGGTAGACAGACACTTTGATGGATGGGACTACAAGGTAATTCACTGAGGTTAATGGACTGTTATGTCAGAGACTGACAGTATGAAGACTTCACCAGTTAAACTGGGTCCCAGGGATACTTAGATTTGGAGCCAAGTGGAAACTGGAATTAGCTTTCTGCAGAATATTCAGAAGATGTTTCTTAGCTGAGAATGGTTGGACATTACAGCAGACGTCTTCCCACTGTGCTTGCCAGCTCTCAGAGGGTGAAGGTGTGAGCAGTCTGTAGCTTACAGGTCTCTGCCAGCTGAATATCCATTTCCTCATGTTCCCTGGGTGCTGCTGAATGCTCCTCTGAGATTCTGGGTAAGATGGGCATCCCTGGCAGATACAGTCAGATGTAGCCACAAAGCTACAGATGGATAAAAGCTGAGAGCACAAGACAGCCTTGCCCTGTTATTTGGGGTATAACAGGCAAAGGCTGTTCCAGATCCATGAGGAAAGCAAGTGTTGCTCTGAGACAGAGGTTTCTGTGGTTATTAACAAGTGTACAGATTTCAGGATGTCACCATAGCATTTTTTTTAATATTTCTGCCAGGGCACTTACAGTAACTAAGCACTGAGTGTGGGTGTTTCAGCTACCTGTTGAACCCAAACGCTTCCTTGGAGACACTAAGGGGTCCTCAGATAGCAATCAGCCTCAGTCAGGCCCACCAAGATGGGCTTCTATTATGCAAAAGAGCTATCACGCCTGACCCTCACACCCCATCATTAAAATTCCTCCCGAGCTCCAGCCCAGTCGGGGGCAGATTCCGAGTCCTGAGGGTGAGGTCATGTCTGCAATAAGCCCATGACAATAATTGCCATTATATGACCCTATTTATTCCGTGAAGACACAGTAATGTTGCTGGAGAATGAGGCCACAGGCAAAAGAGAAGGGCATCTATTTGTGATTTTATGACTTTATTAACTGTAAATTGTTAATCTGTTGTTTCTAATTGCCTTGGTCCATCACGTTGGTAATAGGTTGTGAATTGCTGAGTTCTAGTTAATCAGTACTAATATATAAAAAAGTATATTTTTAAATAAATATAAAGAAGAGCTGAAGAGACTAAGTACTTGCATCCAGCTTGTCTCAGGAGTGTGTGTTGGTATAGTTTGCAGTTGGCTTTTTCAGTGTTGCTACTCTTCACATTTTGTTTCCAGGAGGCTTGTAAATTCTTGTGTTCGATAGCACAAGGGCTTGAAAAGTACCTGGCCAGGATTTTACAGAGGTCAGTTGTTTATCAGTGTGCTTGGGGTCAGAGGCAGAACAGGCTTTGGGTTGAGGCCTGGCTCTAGCCTAAGCACTTTCTTTGTTTTTCTACTTCTGTTGTCTCTCAGGTGAATTTATTTTTCTTCTTCATTGTTTTTTATATTCTATAAGAACTGTTATTCTGCCTAAACAAGCCTGTGTACTCCTGATTGACCTCAGTAATGTGAGTTTAACAGTGGGGTACATTCAGGAAATGTACTGGCTTTTTAGCAGCCGTGTACTTTCTATTGAAGTTTGCAGTTCCCACATCACCCATGTGTGGACCACAGGAGCTCTCTATCCTCTGAGCTGGGTTTTCCTTATTCACTCCCTTCTCTGTCCTGCAGGGAAGGAATGGAATTTTAAAGATTACTCTTTTGCAGTTCCTGTAGATACAACATCCTTGCTGCTTTCCCGTATGCTTCCTTTCTACTAGTAGGCAACATTCCGTAAAGGGAGTGGTTGAGTTTTTTGTCTATGTATGGCCATATGTCTCTTGTCAGTGACAATTTTTCATTTTTTTACACTAAAATTTACAAAGGTTTGTTTTCAGAATGCCATTTGAATACACTACTAAAGCATAGGGGGAAGAAATCTGAGACAAGAGTGAATTAGTAAGAACTTATCACTAGGAGATGAGACTTAAATAGAAAATATAATTAAAGCAGCATTGCGTAGCCTAGATTTTTATCCAGCTGTTTCTGCCAGTTTGTCTGTATTCTTCAATGTTAAAAAAAAAAAATTTCTTACTTCAACACCTTTCTGTTGCAAGTAGCCACACTGGACATTTAAAACAATTTGCCAAGTTTGATCCCCTTTATGCCAGCAGAAAGCAGAATTAACTCCGGATATTCTGTGCAGTGAGTCTGGTTAAAGGGAGATCATTTCTCTCCCCAGACTCTAACTTCTTTCTCTGTTTGTTAGGGGGTTGAGTGAGGAAGTGACTTAAAACAGTAGATGATTTAAAAATCAATGTTATTTCATGATATATAAACACCTTCCCCTCTTAGGCAAGAAATTAGCAAGGAATGCTAGTGAGGAATTTAGGGAAGGTTTTAAACATAGATCAGGGCACTCATCCTGATGTGCTCCCCTCAACCCATTCTTGGCTCTGCATGGTTACTCAGTGTCCAGCTTTTTGTACTGAAAGGGAAATTTATGACTTTCTTGCTTTATTCATTCCCCTTTCACATAATACTCCTTGAACTGGTTCTGAGGATAAATCCTTCCTAAGCTTTCAAACATAAATCAGAGTTCAGGATGATGTGCACTCAGAGATGTCAGCTGCCCATGGCTTGTGTTTGCAGCCTTAGCAGCAGTGAACTGCTTGCTGGAAATTCAGAACAAGCCTCTTTGCTCTCCACTGCAAATTCTTTCCCTGGGTCATTACAGATCCATGGAAACACAGCGTATGATGCACCAAGAGTTAAAGTTTTTAATCTAATTTTATGTGAGTCTCTGCTTCGTTTCCATCCTTTGTCTGACAATTACTGTGCAATGCACAGGCAGTACTTGCAATGCCATTTGTGTCACTGCATTCATTAGCGTGTGCCATTCTGATCTGATAAAACACATCTTGTGCAAAACATTTAGCAATTTGCATGGCCTGAGCCTTGAGTCTTATGTCTCCTCTGCTCTTCAAATTCCTGAAGATTTGTTGCATTTAGCTCTAGGCTTGAATTCACAATATCTTTACCCAAGAGAAAAAAGAGGGTTTAGTTCGATCAGTCCCGTAGCTCGGATACAAGCTTGGCAGTAGCACCCACAGGCATAAATGTTCCCAGACATCAGCAGGATCGATTCTGAGGGCAAAGCAGGGAATGGGGCAATGGGCATTTCAGACATCTGGGCAGGCAAGTGCATCAGTGGCTGAGGAGCTCTGTAAATGAGGTGTGACCTGACCACAGACCACACAGCCATTTCAAAATTATTTATTAAAAAAGTGAGCATTTCATGACTCTTGCAAGCAAGCCCACCCAGAGAAGACAGAACTCAAAGCACTGCACAAAGGGTTTGGTTGCCTGTTCCTCATCATCACTACTGCCTATTTCCACACTGCCAGAGGTTGTTATCTTGTGCTGTCCCCTCCACAGATCAAATTTTCACACTGGAAATTTTCATACAGCAAGACACCAAAGCTGTTTGGACTTTTTTGAGAACAGGGGCAAGGTTCCCTAAGAGTTCTCTGGAAATCACATCATGGAACACTGCTCAGTCTCTGCTCTTCCAAGCGGCTCTCCCCTTTCCACATACTACATCCTTCTGAAGTCTGAGGGTCACTTCTCAACTCTGGAGGTCAGTTTGCCCAGATCTAGTCAGAGTCATTCCTAGTTTATATTTATTTAACATTACTGTAACTAATTACTGTAGCTTTCTTTCCATTAGTCACTGAGTTTAAAAGTAGACATTTGGTGCATCTGGATTTGTTCCAAGACACATATTTCTGGCTTTTTAGATAGAACCATTTTCTCTGTTTGTATAATATTTCAGAGGGGTTGTATAATTAATTATTTCTTATCTTGATCAATGTGTTACCAAAGTGGAAATAATATCCCTCCTGCAGCTCACTCTTAAGAGATTTTTTTTCCATCTAGGAACCTACAATAAAATAATTACTTTTTCAACTAAAATAAATATTGCCTAGCTCAGGATCCTCTTCTGAGAGCAAGATTATCTGAAGTTTTTCCAGTATAGTTCTCCAGAGAAAAAGGCCTCAGACTGGTCAGGTGAATGGATGATTTGACTAAACCAGTAGCAGTCACTGGCTCCTGTGTGGTTTGCATGAAAATCACAAACTTACTACTGATTTATGTTCTCCTTCTGCAAATTGTGCTCCAGCTGGCTTTAGTGGTGGATGCTGGGCAAATTTCTAATGGATCGAAAGCTCCATGAAACAATCAGCTGACCTGAAGTGGAGGAGTGGCTGGAGGAGAGACTGGAAAGTTGATCAAAATATTTTCAAGATGTGAAACTAGAAAAGGAGACTGGGGTCTGGTCACAGTGAAATTTTTATTGCTGTGAAAAACTGTTACAAGAGAGGTACAGAAGTGACTGAAATAAAGTGGTTTTCTTGAAATGTGTGCAGTCCTGGGTCCAGTTAGCAGACACTGTGGCAGGAGATGCAGGAGAGTGAATCATTCTGCTTGGAAGGGAGAAGCCTAAAAAGTTACGAATATGGAGACCTAAAGAGTAGGACTCCACAAGAAGATGTTACCAAGCTGTTCTGGGTATGTGTCAGCCTGACTGCCTGCTGGGAGCTGGGGCTTGCAGGGACTAGTGTCTGGTGTCTTTGTTGTTTGCTCCAAATCATAGACTCTTATTGCTATCACTTTTGCTTCCACAACCTGTACAATGCAGTTATTTGAGGAAGGAAGTTGGCTTCTCTTTGTACTGCTGTGCATGGGAACTCCTTGCTGCAAGACATGCTTGAGATACATGACTGGTCTAAAATATTGCTCTCAACCTCTTCAAATCTTTTCAGATCTCTTCTCTTACAACATGTGTGCAGTGTTGTGGGACAGAGCTGGAAAAGCAACTCCCCTCCTGTGTCTCTGCACCGCTGTGCAAGGGGGAACTTTGGGGCATCTTCTTCTTGTCTAGAGGACAGGAACTGTAAAATGGTAACAGCTGCAAGAAAGCATGTACAGCTTTCTTGGTCCTCCACACCAGAAAAAAAAGAGAACATGGGTTCAGTGTGCATCCATGACAGATTGTGAGCAGCCACATGCTGGTGAAGATCACAGGACCTGAAAAGCTCTGCTCCCCGGGGACCATCAGTAGCTCTAAGGGGACACCAGGACAATGGGATGAGCTTGGGTTGGGCTGCCTTTGACTCAACCAGTGCATTTTCCATCGCCACTGAATGTATGCCCCAAGTACCAGTTGCTGTAGGAATCTTTGCTGGAGTGTCCTGGCCTTCCTGCTGCAGGGTCCTGGTTGAGGCTAATGGGCTGTGGTGGCAAAGCACGGCTGCCTCAGAGGGCTGACAGCCTGGCCCTTGGGGTTTGCCATTCTACTGCTGCTGGGTTTTGAAAAGATTTTACAATGTGTGCCTTCCAGCAGGTCTTTGAACCCTGTGGCTGGAAGTGATGAATGGGTGGACAGTGAAAAGACCTAGAAATAAACCACTGATTCAATTATGAATGAAATTGGCCTAGCCAGCACTATTAAAACAAATATTTTGCCTTGCATTGACTAAGGAAGGGCGTGATTTTACAGCTGTGTCCACAGCCAGGGTGATGTAAGAGCCCAGGGACATTTTTGATGCAAGACAATTCGGTTAAAGTTGAGCAAAAGCTGTTGCTGAATGTGGGAACATGTTCTTGGTGATGAAACACCCTTAGTCAGAAGTAGTCTTTTACTTTTGGGTGATTTAATGAAGTACTGGAGAACACATCCCAGAGAAATCTGCGGTAGTTTTTCAGATCTCAGTCAATTGCTCCCCTCCTTTCCCTCCCTGGCCTAATTATTGTATGTTATTTTAATTTTATTATTGTTATTATAATTAATAATAATTATTATTTTATTATTATTACACATCTCCTACAACCTTTTGCACTGTTATTAGGTAATTATGCCCCTTAGAGAACGGTAGTTTAACTCTGCATAGCACACACCTCATCTTCTTTGAACAGTAAAGTGGTTTACTGGGGTGGCATTTGAACTGCCTGACTGATCTTCAGGTGAGCACTGTAATGTGAATAAGGGTGTTTGCATCTTTTCAAACAAATGCTCCAAGGTCTTAGCAGAGATGAGAATATACCACTTCACAGATTCTACTCACTCTGTGTTTGGAAGGAGCTCAGAGAACTGAAGAGGCTTCAAATACGAAAGCAATACTGTCAGAGACAGTGAATATGTCTGTTGTCACTCCCTGAAAGGGAGCATGTGTCATCCTGTGAAGCACTGGTATGAAAGAGTCTGTCCCATACTTGCAGGGAGACCTTGGAGGACATGTTCAGCTCAAAGCTGAATACTCAGTCCTGTAAGTCACTGGAGCTCCTTGGACAGGGACATCAGGTGAAGGTCTGGGTGTGAGCTAAGAGCGAAGCACAGTTCCACATTGCACATCCATGCAGCAGTTCCTGCAGAGTTATGGAACTACTGCTGGTGAGGAAGGGTGTTCACTGTGCTTCACAGGCTTTAGGATTCCTAAGAGTGAGTAGGAACTGTCATGCAACTGCACTTGAGTATTATCTGTGTGGATGACTGTCATGGTAGGTCTCAAGTATGTCACATTTCTAAGATCATTCACATTGTCTCTGTTCTTTTCCTACAGAGCAAAACAAGGGAGAATGCAATGGACTCACGGTGGTGGGCACCTTCTGCAAGTGCAGGGAGCTTGTTGACTCCCTACGGGTATTTCTGTGGATGGTAAGTTCCCTCTCTGCTCTGGGTTTTGTGGGGAAAAACCCTGTTCTTGTTCTTGCAGATTGCCTGGAAATGCAGTAGGTGACTCAGGTGAGCCCCAAGAATCTGTCATAGTTTCTTAGTCATAAAATGATATTCTGAAGATACAGTGGTCCCTGCCCTCTCTGTGCATCCTGTGCTCAATAACTTTTTAAAGAACAGCAAGAGTGTCCAGCAAAGGACATTGATCAAGGATCGTCAGAGATGCACAATTTCTCATAAAAATAGGAGTTTTAAAAAAAAAAGTTAATAGATTTTACTTTACAATAGTACTTACTCCTTTCCAAAGCACTTCCAAGCTCATGGGAAACCTGATATCTTATAAATGGTCCTGGACAGGGATTGCAGATTTTGACACCATCATACCAGGAACCCTTGGCCCAATGGAGATGAGTGGTGGTGACTGATGTATCTCACTATTGGTATCCAAAAGGGAATGTTTCAGAAACTCTCACACAAGGCTTGGTGGACTGATGGGTAGTGTAATGCCATGCATGATGGCTGTAAGTGGAGAAGGGGTGTAAATGTTAGGTGTTGAATCAGGATAACTGTTCTGAGCTGTCAGTGATCCCTTGTGTGACTGTGGCCAAAATATTTAAGAAGCCTACATATCCCCTTTCCTGTCAGGATGGTCAGTGATACCCACCTTAGTGAAACTCTAGGAAGGATGAGAAGTGTAAAGTAAGACTCACTGAACAGGATTATGAAGGAACCACCTTTACATTACAAAACAATTCTCAAAATCGTGCAAGAGCCCAAAGTGAGGGTCAAGAGAACTAAAATTGATACTGAGCTCTAAGGGTCATGTTTTCCCCTTTACAGTCTCCTCTCTGCTTTTTACTATCAGTGTGCATGGAAATCCAAGGAAATAAATGCTCTTCTGTTTGTTTGTTTCTGTTTGTTTGTTTGAGCTCCATGCTGCTCTGAAGTTGAGGGAGTGCTGCAAGACTGGCCTCATAACTCATGATGTGCTTGGTAATGAAAGAATAAAGGGTAAAGCTCATAATGCTGTCTATTTGAACAAGAGACAGAATGGATTTGGATGGATGATGAATATTATGAAAACAACTTGTTTCTCTGTGTGTATTTGTGTGCCTGTGTGCAGTCTGTCCTCCATTTAGTGACTATGCTAAAGCTGGCAATGGAAGTAATAGCGAGATTTTTTTTAAAAAAAGCATAAATCAGAAAAGAAAGGTCATTCTTCTTTGTGCTGATTATACTCAAGCTACAGTATCTTCTCTGAAAATGTTTAGGAAAACTCTATGTCAAAGCATACAATAAAATATTAGAGTTCAAACCTAAATAGCAAGAATCATTTTGCTATCTGCTGCAGCTGCTATACCTGCCATACCTTAAGCCACATGCTATCAGGAGTTTCTTTTCAGGGATGTCCTTTTCACCATTTGAAAAGGATCCTTTTTTTCTCCTGCTGCCTGAAGAATGTTTGAGAGAAACAGAGCAGTTAATGGCATTCAAGAGTGAGGCTCACCTCATCCCCTAAAGAAATGAATTTTTTTCCCCACTTGCATTTTACATTGCAGTCACTAGTGTGGCATTAAGTGTTGTCTACCCATCTAATTTTATACATCTCTGCAAAATGTCTGGGCCAAGATTTCTTGAAAAGGATGCAAGTCCAAGACCTATCTATATTTGAGGATTTTAGAACTAAACCCAACCACAGTAGCATTCTCAGCGGTTGCCATTTATATGGAGTTTCTTGGGGTTGTCATCTCTTGGCTAAATTGTGGTTCCTCCATCTCATTCTGAGTCTAACCACCTAAGCACGTTAGCCACTGATGTAAACTGGTTCTGAAAGCTCAAACCCCAAAGTCAAGCCCTCAAATAAATGCATTTACAGACTAATCACATGTGGGACGCTGGGGGTGAAGGTCAAAGATGCAGCTGACCAGCCCAAAGGTGCCCAGAACATGTGCTCATGAAAAGGTGCTGCTGGCCCCAAGAGGGAGAAGTCTCATCCCCACAGTACTCCCAGGGTATCTTCTTTTCTAGCCATCTTCTCTGAGTTGTCTGAGATATAAATGACTTTTCCTTTAAGCACAGTATCAAATTTAACAAGGCAATAGTGAGTTTAAAACCAGGCAATAGTGAGTTTAAAAAGAAAATAAGATAAATAAGACACTGAAAATTGTTTCATAATAAGCACCTGGAGCCACCATGGAGTCAGGGGAGAATCTATGCAGGCTGTATGTTGTAACTTGCTGAATTACTTGCTGTATGTTGTAACTCATCCTAAAGATATTCCTGGAAAACTGGACAAGAAATGTTGACTTCTTTAGCGACAGACATCTAAGATCATGCACTGTTAAATTTCATTCATTAGGTTATAACCTCAATAACACACATTTGCAAGTGTATCCCTGGCCAGTCTGTCATCGGCCCTGCTCTAGGTGAAAGCAGCTCCAGGAAAAAATGAGGAATACCTTAACCTCTGACTTGGGTTCCCCTTTTCAGGTGCCTGGGACACAGAGTGTAGTGTGTTGTGGGGGCTGAGCTCCCCACGGCAGGCTGGTTCCAGTAAATGGATTGTGTACAAGTAAACTTCCTGCCATGAAAATGATTTTGACTTTGACAAATAAAGTGAAAAAAATAAATGTAGAAAATGTTTTCTTTCATATTTTTTCCAGTGCCTTTCTCTCCTCCCCAGAGTAACAACCTAAGTTAAAAGTACTTCTAAGTAGGAGTTTTCCATTCATATTTTACCTCCCCTGCACCCTCATTTTGCTTATTTGTTTAGTAGAGGAGAGAATATACAGAGAAGAACAAACAGGGATAAAAAGCAAATGCTGAAATGTAGCATTTTGTTCCTCTGAACTGTGCTCCCACTAGGGAATATGTGTGATAATTAATTTCCTTCTATATGCAGGAGACTGGGTGAGATTCCCTCCTGGCCTGGCTCCCCATGATACTGGCAATCTATCTAAAACACAAGAAATCTTATGTTTTAGGGCAGTTTTGGGAGCTAGAGAAACCTGGAGGTCTTGCTTTTGCCCAGTGAGCATGAAACAGGTCAGTGAGCATGATATAGGCGTGCAAGGAGCAGGTGGAAAGGGAGTAAGGAGGATTATATTTGTCACCTGGTGCTGGGTGTAGGGAGAGAGTTACAGGGTCTTCTTTCTCAGGAGACTACACTGAACCCAACTTAGACCACGCTATTGCTGTGGAAAAACTCATGGGAGTGGCAGAAAGGGTGACTGTTTATGAAGGACAGAAATCATCTCTACTTTAGACCAGTTTCTAGCCTGAAAGCCAGACCTGTCCCTGCAGGACAGGGCAGATGTGGGTGAGGGTGCAGGGTTAGTACACTGTGCAGGATCCACCCACGTTCAGGTGTCTGAACTCCTGGTGGAGCAGGGACCTGCTGCTTGCACCTCAGGGACGTGTGGCACAGCCAGCACCCCGTTCCTCTGAGATGGTTCCTGGTACATCCCCACTCACAAAGTGCCCCTTCAGCATTGCCCAGGGTGGGCAGACAGAGGCAGCTGCTGGTGTGGGCACATCAGACAGACTTAGGAACAGCAGGTCTGCCCAGGAGACCTGCCAGGAGTCAAGACAGGGAGTTCGGATGAGCTGAATTACTCCTGTGATGCATTACCCACCTAACTGGTACTTGTCGTGCCTGACCAGTTTGGGTGCCTAAAGTAGATGGGTTTTGGCATCAGTGTCCTGTGGAAGTTCATTAGGTTCAAGTCCCTGATCTGGTGGACAGTTAATTATCTCTACAAAACTGAAGATCTTCAACTGAGAGGGCTGAAAAAGCCTCTAATGAGCACTTGGTGCCTCTGAGAGCCCAGTACCCTGTCCCCTCTGCAAACCACAGCAAACACAGCTAATCTGATCCTAAATCCCTTTCATCTTAGGTGAGAGCCCTAGCCACAGCCCTGTGGCCTGTCTGCCTGTCTCTCTGCTCTTTCATTTAAAGGAAAACTGTAAAATAGCTCTCTTTTTCTACATATGGAAATGGGAGTAATTTCTGAAATCCCAGGAATATTTGCAAGGCAGGAAAAGTGTTTCCTGCCCAGCGGCAGCCTTAGGTTGCAATCACAGCCTTCTGAGACCAAGCACAGGTTCTCTATAATTGGTTCGCTTTTATTAATGTATTGTAATTTTTTCTTAACTTCTAAAGGGTTATTTCAGTGTAAGAGCAGCCCCAGACCTGATGAATATACCTTTGTGTGCAGTTCTCTAAGTACAGTATTTCTAGGTTAACAGTCATGGACTTAAAAGCCAACTGAGATCTTGAAGGAAACTTTATTAAAAATAGTCTATCTGTCTGGAATAAGAGCCCAAAGCTTGCAATGTAAAATAGTTGCTTATGAAAAATGCATTCTTCATAAGTGAAACAACATAATCCTGCTGGCAAGAAGTCAGAAGTTGGACTTCTTTTCCAGAAACTGTCAAAAAGCAGACAACAAAAAAATGCCTGTCACATTTTTAATTCCATATTCTGTGCGACTCTGAGAGCAGATTAACTACAGATCAAGAAGAGAAAACTTCCAGCACAGTTCAAAGAAAGCAGCCTGAGTGGGACATGGGGGAGAGCCAAAAGTTTTTCCTCCCTGCTTCAGGTACCCAAGGACTCGGACTGTATTTGGGGGCCACGTGTGTTCCCACCTGTGTGCGGTGGTGTCATGCACCAGGGTGTGGACACATTCATGGAGGGTTGTCATTTGGAATTGGCTTTATTTTCCCTTTTGTTATTATATAACATTGCTGGGAGTGAGCATCAAGAAGGGGGGTCCTGGGGAGACTGGTGGGAGGACCAGACTTCACCTTGATGGCCACAGGCTGCCAAAACATCCTTCCCACTGGGAAATCTCCTCAGCCTCTCTGCTGTGGCCCTTGGCACACGGCTGCTGCACATGGCCAGGCCTTTCAATAGCTCCTGTTTTCACCACAGGCCACATTCTGATGGTTTTGTTTCATCACCACTGCTTTTAGCAGAGGGTTGATGAGGCATTGCTGGTTGTTTCTCATACACCCCTAGCATTCTACCCAAGAGGCAGAGGGGGTTTAGAGGTGTATAAAGGTTTTTCTTGAACAGCAAGTAGTTCAAGTTGCTGAGTAGTTTTCATGTGACAGAGGAAGGGGAAACTTCCTTTTCACTCAGAATAGATTTTTATTCTTGCCAAAATTTGGTGTTCTTTTTCTCTTTTGTTTTCTTCTTTGTTGGAAAAAACCCACAAAAACGAAAACCCAACATCAAAAACCCCAGAACTGGAAAAGCTAAGTTTTGTAGTTTAGATGCTTTGCATCTTCCTTTTTTGCCCTGAAGGAAAAATACAACCCTGAAACCAACCCTCTGATGTGCAGACATTTCCTTAGGCCAGGGAATGATGTGAAGTTCCATTTCCTGCATCCTGGGGTTGTGTCTTATGGGAAAAGGCACTCCAGCGGAGGGTGGGAATGGGGCTCTTCACCCCACAGGGCTGTGAACACTATCCAAGTGTGGCACCCTTGAGTGGGGTGAGGCTTGATACCACTTCAAGATTTCTCAGTGACTACTTTAGGTGGCTCCTTGCCCACTGGGCTGGTTTGTGGCTCCTGTTTTCAGGAAACACTGTTTAAGGAGCCCAAACACCTCACTCAGCTCTGTTGTTGGAGACAGTGAGTGCCTGGGAACTGACTGCTGTGCACCTCAGTGCTGTGGCACCTACACCCTTTATGGATCCTGTCCCAAGCGCCTGTGTCTCCTTAGAAAAGTGGATTTGGGCTCCAAAAGTGCTTAGTGCTACTTGGGTCTTCACCAGAACTACTGGCGATGTCAGTTCCCACTATGTATGCCCAGGCACATGTGATGTTGAAAATGGGGAACTCAGTACAAAACACCTTCCACTTCCTGACATCCTCAAAATTCAGCTCATTTTGCCCTGGTTTGCAGGCATGGTGAAGGGTACATGAAGGGCCTACTGCAGCTGATTAATTGCGAATAATTCTTGAAAAAAAGATGTCGATTTCCAACATCTTGTGCTTCCTGCATGTGTTCTTCATCTGCAAATTAATGTTCCCTCTTAACCATTGCAATTCTATTGAATCCATTGGGTTATAATAGTGCTATTAATCCTGATTAGTGTTTTTCTTTGTTTTATCAGAGTATGCTGTACAATACTTTAGGAACTGAGACTGGATAAATTAATAAAGATTGTAAATAAAGAAGGGCATTGCAAAGTCGGCATGATGGGTCACTAGCGGGAGGAAAACGCTTGCACAGCTGGAGAGTGACCCTTGTGAGGAACATTGGAGCAAATCAGCTTCTCACCAGCCACAAAGGTTGTAGCTAAGATGTATGACATTGAAGGGGCATCAAGGTCTTTGTAAAACCATGGTCAGATAGGGAGGAAGCTCCCAGAGATAGATATACTGACCCTGAGAAGTGACCTGCAGGCTGTTACTCTGCTGTTCAGTAGATTACTGTGTTGAGAGAGGATTGCTTGTCTTTCAGGGAACACCTTTTCTTTTGTTGTGCATAAAAACAGTTGCACAGGTTTAGGAAGGTCTGGCTTTTAGGACATGAGTGTGAACTTGGGTGACTGTGGTACTAAAAAAGCAAACAAAAAAATTATTTTTCTGAAAGCAGAACTGCAGCAGTGTGCCAGAACCTAAGTGTGTGTTATTTTGCAGCAGGTTTAAAAGTTAGACCTGAACCATAATCCCTCCAGACAACAATTCTGCATTTCAGAATGGCTGTTCTGTAGCAAGTGCCACATCATCTTATTTATTCTCCCCTAAGTAGCGCTTTGGTCCTTGGCAGTGACAACGGTATCAGAAGAGTAGTAAAAAATCCTTAGATTAACTATATTTAGTATTTCCTAAAATCAAAGTGTTGCACTGATTCACTTCCTTTTGTTTTGAGGTATAATTACATGTGCTAAATTGTGCTCAGGAAAGTGATTAAAAGAAATTTGCCCTCTAGAGAAAAAAATAGGAAAGATTAAAAGGCTTGCTTTTTCTTTTTCCTTTTTTTTTTTTTTTTAATCTGTAAAACAATGTTCTTTTAATTTAAAGAGGGTGGCATTAAATTGCAGTGTGGGAGACATGAAGCAAAATTAAATAGAAAATCTGCTTTAAAGGGAGGCTGAAACTGATGATGAGAAAAGTTGGTGAGAAAAAAATGCCGAGGAGGAAAGTGGAATCACGTTCCAGCCTGACTTGTTTGAAAGCTTTGAGCCCTTTCCTCTGAGATTAAAGCATGTCACCATGGGGGAGAGGGCCTGTGAGGCGAGGGTCAACCTTATGATAATGAATTAAATTTCAAAAGAAGGTCTGAAATACCCGAGTGTCTGTTTGGATGTTAATTTCAGAGCAAGATTAGTGCTATTAAAGTATTAGCAACCTAGAAAATTCCCAAATAATGCTGTTCAGGCAATCCTGAGGTACCTCAATATTTTTTGTAGCTCTTGTGCCAGCACAACTGGCATGGTCTTGTTTCTCCTGCAGTAAATGTGAAAATGGACTCTAATGATATACTAAAGTCTCCTTTTAATAAAGGAATAGAGAATTAGTAAAATGGCAGTCCCTTGCCTAATATGCACATCACAGTGTGGTAAGAATTTAGTTTGTCAGTCCTCTGAATCAAGTGACTGTCTGCCCAAATGTGTAGTATGTGGAATCTGGTCTGCCTCTAAAGATGAAAGAGAATCATCTTGCTTATACTCAGGATTCAGGTTCCAACCATAAAGACTGAAACTCAATATTTTCATAAGTTAAAAACACTGGTTTCCAGCAGGGCTTTGATGAAACCTGGTGCAATGCACAAGCTCAAGGGTTGTGTTTTGATGAAGGTGCTCAGTCCTAACAGAGAATCCTACACAGTCTTCTCATGTGCATTTGGATCTTCTATGAACAATTCCTGCTGAGCTTCAGATACAGCCCATTTTACTTGCACCTTGTCTGAATCTGTGGAGGTGCTCTGGGGAGTTTGAAAACATACATTTATTTATGGAGTAAAAGTTCTCTGTGGTAATACTGCTTTGAAAAGTCCTCTCACCAGTTTTTACTCGTTCCTGTCTCAGTGAGGATTCTGGAAATACAGTGTAGCGGAATGTGATTTACATCTCCATGCAGCGAGTGCTTCTGGTATCAGCACTACAGAAAACGAAATCTCTGCAGAGTAAATTGAGTTGTAAGATTTGGCAAGGTGGATGTGTAGAATGAAAGATTAACATTTGGGAAAATGTATTCCTTCCTACGGTGTGTGCCAGGAAGTCTAAGGAGTGGTATGAACTTGAAAATCAAGATTTAAGGAGGGGTTAATTTTTTCAGTAGCTATCATCACTGTATAATCACCATGAAACAAATTGAATGCATGCTTCCTTTTCAGTTTTCACCATTTCATTCAACCAGAAGATCATGCTTCCACATCAATCTTATACAACACAACAATCTGAGGATGTGAGAAAAAATACACCTGAAATCCAGATCTAACATGAAATGCTGAGTATTTCTACTGCCAAATCAATAGAACTACATTGACGTATTTTTTCTTCCTTTGGCAATATATATCTTATAAGAAGATCTGCTGTTTCACATTTAATGGTGTGAAGTATATAGAGCACTCTTCATCTTCTAACAAATCTCCAAGAAAATCAGAGGAATGAAGTTAATTATATGCATATGGACAAATTAGTACCATTCTCATGTTCAGAAAGAGCTTGTCTCCATGGAAAAATTTCCCAAAGCATATAGTGCTGAATAAGCTGTTTATACTCCTTAGCACTCTTTGAACTCAGACTAACATTTTTGGACTAAAATCCACTTTTATTTTGGAGCACAGTTTGCACAGAAGGGGATATTCTGGGATGCTAATTGTGAAATTGTTTATTTGGCCTGGAATCAGGCCAAAGTTTTCTCTATAACGTCTTCACAATGTCAAAAACTAAAGAGAGAGTGAATGTTATTTATTTTCATCAAGGTGTGTTTTATGCAACCAAAGAGGGCTCCTTTTTAAAAGGAAAATCATGCCTCAACATATTTAGTGTAATTATTTGAGTTTTGAAAGCATGTCACTTTAGAAGAGATTTCAAGAACTCAGTTGATTTAGTGTACAAGGGAAAAGGTTAAGAAGTGGTTTCATCACAGTTTACTCGGAGGAAGTATCTGGTAATATGTTTTTTTTTTTACCAACTAATGAACAAGGCATTCACAGGAACCAAACAGCTGAAATTTGAAGCTAGAGATACTCAGACAGAAAGCACAGCAAACCTTTTTAACAGTTATTAAAACTATTACCCCCTGGAAGATTTTGCCAAGACATGATAGATTTATTATCACTTACATTTAAGTGTGATATTAATAACACTAAAATGAGCTATGAAACTGTTTGCCAAAGGATGTGCAGGATACTAAAGCTTTTCATGAATCCCACAGGCATTTGGACAAATTCATGGAAGATAAATTAATTGAGAACAGTCAAACTCTCAAAAAGACTCCAGCTCTGACTCAGGAAATCCCTAAACCACAGGGACTGTTGGCCATGAGGGCAAGAAATACATGGCCTGATTTGCATCCATCTGGCTATACTCCATCCCCTTTCCTTCCCAAAACAGGGCAGCCTTGTCCATAACCACCAGCTGGGAGTGTTCCCTGGCCTGGCTGCCTCAGCATTATTTGGAAGAGCTGGCCAGGGCCAAAACTTTGCTAAGTGGAGTGCTACAGGTCAAGTGGTGTGAGTGATTTGGTGCAGCATTGGAGCCGCCATCCCAGTTCTTATCACCTCACTGGTACCAGTATAGCCACGGAGTCCACAGGCTGCTTCTAGAGGGGTTTGTGGAGGATAACTGGGAAA
Organism: Pipra filicauda; assembly: GCF_003945595.2. Lineage (NCBI taxonomy): Eukaryota > Metazoa > Chordata > Aves > Passeriformes > Pipridae > Pipra > Pipra filicauda. The sequence goes on from NW_024103929.1 coordinate 842,489, forward strand.
AGCAAATATCTGGTCTGGAAACTTAAATTCACTGCCGAGAGCCCACAATTCTTCTGGAAAACCAGCAGCTGTGTGCAGGCTGGGTGAGATTCCAACCAGCACTTCAGTTCAGCCAGGGGTTGGTCACGGGAACCCTGGGGTACATTTCCATGGCCTTTGTGCCACTGTCATCCAGGCAAATGCCCACAGGTATCCCTTCTGTCCTTAAAACCCCCTGGCTATAGGGACTTAATGTATTATTGCTGTTGTTGCTGTAGTGGTTTTGGAGGGACTGCATTGGTCAGATACACCAGGAAAAGGGCTGCTTTCATGACGACCTCACATAACCAAAAGTACCTCAGCAAGGACTGTGCATTGTTATGCTATGATTTTTTCTCATGTAATGAAAAAATGGCCTTAACTACAGTTGTAGACAATTACACAAGTAAGGAGTATGAAAGCCTTGTCAACAGGTACCTTGTTTTTTATAAGTCCCATGCTATTATACACTTTCAAAGGTTTAAGTCCTTTTGTGTTATCTGAGTCTGTGCTTCAGGGATGGAAAAAAAAATTGAAAAGAAGCACTGATAGTAAAGAACATCAAAATACAGTAAAATAATGCTCTTCGATAAATTTTTGGGCTAAGAAATCATAATGAGAGGACAAGGTTGCATGATTACCTCACTGTTGGAGAAAGATCTAAAGAAGTTATCAGTCTTCTTTGAAATTACAGTTATAATACTCTCCATTGCAGTTTGGGGGTCTCTCCCTCATGAGCATTTTCCAACAAATAAATGCAGGGAAAAAAAGACTCCTTAAATGTAATCCTTTTAAACAGAGAGTCTTTTGTTTTATGGCTGTGCAAAAGGACTTCAAACAAGCTGTTTCAAAGAGAATTCTTGCCTAATGCTTTGAAGAAGTCATTGTTCTCAGATATTCTAGATTATCTGAATGCCTCTTTGGATTAAATATTACTTAAGTGATACCCTTTATTATTTGAATTTATAGGATTTCCATTTTTACACACAGTGTTTCACATCATAGAAGTTTCCAGTTGTGGAAGGAATAAAACAGTCAATGAATACATATTTTTTATTGTACTTCACAACAGCAGTAGTGATGGTTTAAAGCCTCATCTCATTTTGCTTTGAAACTCCCCATCTTTATTTTTAGGTCATGGCTATTATACTGCCAAATTTGTTTCAACTTCACTGATAAGACTGTAGTCTTATAATTAGTCCTATGACCACATATCAGCATCGTTTCTCATCTGAAGAGAGCAAGGTGAAATGGTGTGGAAATAAGGATATCTGCTGGCATTGACACTGGCCACTAGGACCCAAATTTTTTCAAAGGAATGAATTTAAAATGCCATTTCCATCAGTTCACAGAAAGATATAGGCCCTTTTCCAATGTTCTCTGTATCACAGGCTAATAAAATTCAGCACAATTAAAAGTCTCAATTAGAAAACATCTACTTTCAGAAACAAAGACAGCACTCTGCCCTTTATTCCAAATCTTTACTACTTTCATCATGACACATTACAAGGCTTACTCTAATCTTTTAAGAAGAACCACCAACTGTTTAAGGTTCTCATGGGAACTACTAAAGACTAATAATGACTAATTTAATTTTTCTGACAGCTGACTTTGATCATTTTGAAATACATTGTCATCAAATATGTCCAACAGTCACAAGTTTAGTTAAAAGGATGTTTTCCTGTAGACTTGTCGTAGGTGCTAGTCAAAAGATTGAGTACAAGTAATTCTGCTTCACTGACAATATGCATTCAAACAACATTTTCTTTCACAAAGAATAAAAAATGCTTTTACAAACTATGCAGCCAATCACTTGCCCATGGCATATGTGCATCAGCCTGTGGTCTGGATGCAGGTGGACCACACCAGTGGATCTTAGTGCCAAATTGCAATTTAGCCATGATGTTTTGTTCACTTCCACTGGCATAATCACTTTTTTTGACCAAAACCTCACCCAGAAAGTCTTGATTTTTTCCCGTATTTTTCCAGGGTTTCCAGTTGTTAAGTGACCAGCTTGGAGTTAAAAGGCTAGAGATCTATCTGGGCTGCCATGTGCCCAGAAACCTTCTTCGTGTCCATGGTGTGTGCACAAGTCTGATGGTTTTGGAAAGCATTGCACTTTACTGTGTCAGCACAGCCCAGTTGCTGTGGGCCTCGGCGATAGGTCTCACTCCACTGTGCTGAGTGGATTTACTGCACAGCTGTGCATTGGCTGCACACTGCAGGCACAGTGCACCTGGAATTCTGGGGAGCGCTGGACTTGCATGATGTGCCTGTAGCTGTTTGATTTGTCTGTTTGATTTGTAGAGTCATCATGAAATGTGTTTAGACCAGCTGAAGGGAGCACATTGGCATTCCCACCACGGTAGCTGCATGCAGACTTCCTGGATGTGTGGACATATATTTTATCTTAAGAAATCCCAGATGAAAATGCGTCAACCCAGGCTTAAGGGATGACATGAAGAATCATGATTTTATTTGTTGCTGCATAAATAAGCCAAGTGATGTGTGAATAGAAAAGGAATTGTTTCTTCATACTCCATAGAGGACCTGAGAAAAAATGGTACAAACACCTGTAGGCCTGAGAGATTCAGTTTTAAAATTATAAAAATTCAGAAAATTCCTAGCTAAGATTCTAATTCTGTGGTTTACCAGCCCCCAAAATTCATCATACATCAACAGAAATACCTTTCTGCCCATCTTCTTTCTTGGCACTGACTGACAGACAATGTATGTTACTGCATTTCATTAGCTGCATTTTATGGTCTTTATGTAAACAACTTCCTTAGTTATGGCTGCAGAAATAGACTGGGGAGACAGACTGGCAAATGTAGCCCAACTTTTCCTCTGAGAACTTCATCTGCGGCCCTAAAATCATGCCAGCACCTGCCTGTTTTGGTGAAGTTCTCTGTAATAACCAAAACGTGTTGTTCAGGCTCTTCAGGTCCAAGTGGTAAAGTCAGTGTAGGAAGGTAGCATGGGAAGCCTTAGTGCTGTCTTTCAAGTCTTTATGGCTTTTACTTTTCAGATATGATTTCAAATGGAGTTCCAGGTGTCTCCTAGACACTGGAAAGCAAAAAGGTACTTTTTTTCCCACCTATTTTCTGATAAATTATCTACTCTGTCTCTTGCAGACAAAAGATTGAGATTATGCCATTTTGGTTCATGTCTGCAAGTTCCAATTGAATATTTAGTGATGATAAATATGTTCAGGTGATGATGAATATGTCAAGGGGATGATTAAAAAAAAAGTCATTCTTTCCTATCTTTCAGCAAGAAAAGTAGGCATAGAACAGCACAGATATTAGCTAGAAGTCATCTCATATAGAGGTATGTGAGAGACTCTTTGAGCAGAATCCATGAATGCAGAAAGGGAGGGTCAGGTTTCTCTGGGGAGAGGTCCTGGCGGTTTAATGAGAGATCCTGGCTTAGCTAAGAAAGGAATTAAGTCAGGAAATACAAATGTTTGAGTTAAATTCCTGCAAGAAAATACATGGGTGTTATATTCTGAAGGGGGAGGTGTGTCTCTCAGCATCTTAATAAACTCCATGTTCTTTTGTGTTGTTCATAGGTAAAATAATTAATTGTGTGGTGATAAGCACAGAGCAAACCTTCTATTTGTGGTGACTGTTAAAGTGTAATCTAGAAAGATTCCACCTTTGGGGAGCTGCCTAGAGGGTGCCCTGCAGGACACCTGAGGAGCTGGTGGGCTGTCGTGGGTGCATAAATGGCTTGCTCATCATTCTCCGTCTGTTTATCTGTCATTCTCCTGCCCTTTGGGAGAACAGAATTGTCTGAGGCTTAAAAACCATGTCCAAAAGTCTTGGTTAAGACATGCTACAGAGATGCAAAAAGCTTACTGTCGAATCATTTCTGAGGTGACCAAGATTCTAAATTATTTGTTTGCCTGTACCAAAGATGGGCAGGTCACTGCTTTTGAATGGTAAGGGTATGCTTGGCACAGGTTGATCCCATGTCCAGCATGCATTGTTACTCTTTCCCTCCCATTTCATTATTTGCTTAAATCTGCCTCAGTGGCAAGTTTTAGGAAAAATTCTGTTTTTCACATGCTCAACAGAGACTCGAAGTTATCAATTTGGACCCCAAATGATGTATCTGTTCGGAGTCAGATCCAGTGCAGGGATATTCAGGACCATCCTGGTGATGGAAGAGCACTGCCATGCCTGAGGCCACAAGGCTTGGCCTCACAATGTTCCTGAATCCTGCTGAGCCCAGGCAGTACAGATGTTGCTGCCTGAACTGAATTGAAAGAGAAGAGAAAAGAAATTAGGAGAGGGAGATGAATGGGATGAAGGTGAGACATGAGGGATAGAAAGAGTAGAAAATAAGGGAGGACTGGAAATGCATAACAAAGAGACCGGACATGGGGAACTAAGAATGGCTGAGCAATGAGATGAGGAGTGGGAACAGAGAAATGGGGATAGGGCTGGCAGGATGAGGAGACCGAGACTTCAGTGTGCTGACAAATGATATGACAGGCCTGGAATAGGACAGTTTTGAGGGGAAAGAACAGAAGAGCTCAGGTGTGGAATAGTTGTGAAGGAGAGTACATGCGAGCTTAGTCACCAGACTGTGTCTCCTCCTTCAGGCTGTTCTTCAGATGGGGGGTGGCAGCCTGAACCACTGCCAGTGACTCAGACACCGCCAGTGGTGGGGGAACCACCCCAGCACAGCATTCATCTTCCTTTTCTAAAAACGAACTTGCAAATCTCCCCCTGGAATTTAAATATGTAAATGTCTTCTTCTAAGAGATTGTCGCTGAGGTTGCAGAATTAGTCACTCAAAAACCAGGCCTGGCTGAGCAGTTTTGGTTCACTTTATTTGGAGATGGGCACATGAGTAAATCAAAAGCAACTCTGTGTTTGGGCAGCTCTTACTCTGACCTTTCCTGATCTCTGTGGTTTTGCTTTTGTTTTTTTTCCTGAGAAAACTCTCCAGAAACTTTTACAAATAAAAACTTGGGTTTTGTTTCCTGTTTTTTCCCCCAAGACTTTGTATGGGAAAAAAAAAAAAAAAAAAGAAGATATTTTTAATACAAGATGTGTTTTTCTCAAAAGGAATAGAGCAGGAATTGTTAGCGTAGCACTGAAGGCAATACTATTATTGCTTAACTTTAATCCTTAAAACTGTATCAAAATGAACAGGCAGTCTTAATTCTGCCATTCCCTATTCAGTGTGCCTGACTGCTGCCTTTACAAAATGTTTTTAGCACAGTTTTGTGTAGGTGACTGCGTGTGTGTAAGAGAAAGATATGTCATCTTGTTTCATTAGCCCACTCATCCATACGCTGGGATGAAAACCCAGCGTGTTTGTCTGTGTACAAGTATGTCTGTTTGCATAAATTAGAGGGTTTGCATCTAAATCAAGCAATGATGTGTTCCTTCAGCAGACAGAGCTGCCTTTCTCCCCCAGGGCTGTTGAGCCTGTTCCTTGTTCTGAACTGTGTAGCTGAGAGGCAGCAGTGGTGCTTCGAGCCCTCTTAGCCATGAAATGTACTTGTTAGCATCCCAGAACAAAGCTATGGAGCCAAAGATATGGAGCCAAACCCAACTTCAGCCCTGGCTACATGGAATCTGTCCATTGACCTTAATAGTACCGTGATTAGGCCCAGCTATAAATAGTTCAAAAAGAGATAATGTAGATGCTTATTTTGTTTTTCTTTGGACTGTTTTATATGTTACACTTATCCACGTTTTCTCAGCATCACGTTCACCCTCCAGTTGGCAGGTACCTTTATTTAACTTTTACCTGCCAATTTGCAGTCATCCTGTCTTTGTGTTGGCCTGTGTGTTGGAAGGCTGAAACAAGACCCTGGGTGCTTGCAGGGGAGATCTTTTCCTCTTGCTTTCCAGCCTTCTTTCTCTCTTTACCAGTCATCTGTGGGCTGGGCTGCCTGTGAGAGTTGAGCTTTGCTTTGAAGCTGCAGCTTTTCTCTGATGTTGGAGGAGCATTGTTTTGTGAAGGGGGTAGAACAAGGCACAGTTAAGGATGAAACATTGCTATTTCTAGGGATTGAAATTTGAGAAAAAGTCCTCAAGAAGTCAGGATTGGAGGAGTGTGTTTTCAGCATGCAGTTTTTTGGTAGCTGTGCAGCCTTAGGACACATGCACGAGAGGAAAGGCCACAGAGTGTCAGGGCTCAGCTCTGAGGATGCCAAAACTCAGGTGCTTTGGTGCCCCCTTCCTGTCCTTGGGGATGTGGAGGCAGCAAGGCCAGGCAGCCTCAACACTAAGCCCCCATATCCAACTCTGACCTCCAGAGTGGTAGAGCTGCAGCTTGGTTTGTGCAAGGGTGAGTTGAGCAAAGGAAGTCGGAGGCTCCTATTTAAAGGGGCTCTTCACCTCAGACAGGCAACAACAGCCTGTTTTCATGGGGTTTGGCCATGCCTGTTACAGCACCTGCAACTTCCAGGCAAATTCCCATCCCAGCATTCAGCAGCCTGCCCTAGGGATAATCCTTGCAGCTGTCTTCAGTGGAGTTAAAGAGCACCCCTCTGCCCCAGAAGTAAATGTTCCCCAAGCACTTCTGCTGAATTACTCTAGGCTTGGAAAAGTGAAGTTTTAAACTTCTTGGGCTGCAGCTGCTTCTGCAAACCGTGTCAGTCAGCCAAGCTTCATAGCATTAGACTTCTTGGCTCTGTATCACCCTTTATAAAATATATATTTTCTTGACAGGTCAAGCACCAACAATTCTCTTGGTTCCATAAAGAACATGAAAGAAGGGAGTTTGATGCCCCAGGGAGCTTGCAGTGTGCGGTGTTTTAAGGGAAAGGTCCTCACTTCATGCAGTGCTTTGTATTATTGTTCTAGAATATCCTGTTTCACATTATTTATGGCTGCAGATATTTTTTTTTTATTGTCTCTTTCCCAGGCAATAAAACACATTGCTGTAACACAGACACAAATCAAAAGAAGAAGGATCTCTTCACTATAAGTCTGTTTTGGCCCTGATGATGAACTTCATGGTGGCCTCTGGCTCTCCCAGCATGGGGCAAACCAGGAGTCCAGACCTGCACACCATGGGGAGCACAGCTTTGGCCCCATGCACAGCTTTGGCCCCATGACATCAGCCTGTCATCGACTTCAAGGTAGAGGAGGGTACACTGTTACTTTCTGAGCAAGACTTCAAGGTAGGCATGTGTGAATTGGATTGAAAATAAGAGACACAGTGGGGTCTGGCTCTCCGGTGCAGTTGTATCGACTTCAAGAGCACTTATCCTGATCGTCGCCTGTGCACAAACAGACTTTGGTCCCACATGCAGGCTCTTGACTTGCACAATACAAGGAAAAGTGATGCCAGAACATAAATTAAGAAGCATGAATGGGTGAAACACAAAGGAGCTTATTTCGTGCTAATAGTTTAGCAAAGGCATTCAGACACTTCTAAAGTTAGCACACTGTGCTGCCAAGAGAAACAGTGAAGCAGGAGGAAAATACCTCCCTGGATAGCTGTCTACCAGCAGATATGTCCTGTTTTTAATCCCAGACAAATACAGTGTGTCTCTGCCAAGTATACTCTTTGGTTTTCTATGCCTTATGGGGGATAAATACTTCCCCCCCACCCCTCCAAAGTTAGTATAGTAATTAAAAAAATCAAAGCTGCACCTGATAATTGTGCGGTGCTTTATCTCTAGTATAGACTTTCAATCACAGAAATTACTTTGTCTCATCAATTAGCTGGAACCTCTCTCAGCCTGTAATAGCGACTGACCAATTCACATGTGGCTTCTGATGGCTCTTCCCAGCAGTACTAATAGCTTTGGTTACCATTATATCAGCAAAGGTACTGCAAAGCAGAACTGTATGAGAAACACAACATGTTTGGCAAATGCGCGTTTTACGAACAACAGTGCTCGTCTATAATCTACTGCTCACACTAAGAACCGGGAAGTTAGCAAAAACCGTGTTTGAAGTTGTACAGCTTGATTTGGGCTTCCCTGTGTTTGTTTTACAATACAACTGCAAACTTGAGATCGTGTAATTAAAGACCTTATCAAGTGCATATACAAACATAGACTAAATAAAGGACACATTAGCAATCTTATTTCTGGCATTTCTCAGCTTGTGAGTGCCTTACGTTGCAGTTTCAATGTTCCTTCATGCAATCGAATTTTTGCATGTAACAGACAGTATTAAATGTCCCCCAAGTAAGAACACCTGTGGTTAAATAGAAAGGGGTCTCAGCTGTGCACTGCATACTGTCAATAATTACAGTAAGTGAAGAGTCTTTGCTATCTTCCTATCACAGGGACTGAAGGTTCACTGGGTGAACATGCTGAAGCTGAGCCCTGGGGCTGGAGCTGAGCCCCGTGGCTGGGAGTTGCCAGTGCTGTAGTGGTGATGCTGGGACTAACGGGGCCTCCTCCGTGACGGCCCTCCCTTCCTGCATTAGCCCCTGGTGGTTGAGAGCAAGGCTGATCTTGGAGCCAGGCCTGCCAGGTATGGAGGAGATGCCATCGCTCACTAAACTCCTCCTCCTAGCTGCTGGAACTGGGCATCCAGCTGAGCAGCTTTTGCTTGGCTGGCTTCTTGTGAGCACCCACAGCCTTGGAGGAACATCAGCGCTTCTGAGGTGGTGGTGGATTAAGCAGCTCTTCCTCCAAGCAGCCTAGGAGCACACAGAGAGTTAGGCATGTGCAGAGCCTCTGCAGAAACAGGGTCTGTGTTGGCAATGTGCCCCTTTTACCTTTAGTCTGGGCTTGCCATTTCAACATAAATCAGGGAAAGTTTCAGCAGTGGATTAGCTTGATATAAACCACATAGCATTCCTCCTCTGCCAACATGTCCAGTCTGTAATTTATATTCCTTTTTTTTGACATATTTCTTTTCTGAAAACAATTTGCATCATCATTCATTTTAAAGAAAGATTGTTTTGCAGTGTTTGATAGATCAACCCCAGCATTTGGAAAGCTGGCATCCAGATGTACAGCTTGCAAGAAGAAATATTCTCTTGTTAAGGGAATGCTGGTGGTATGCGATCACCTTATATGGCCCGTGCTATCTTCCCTTGCAAGCTGAGAATTGATTTCTTTTGCAATGAAAATTCCTCAAAGCAATCCTTTATCACTTGTAGAAGAAGCAGAAAATGGGAAAGTACAAGCCAGTGCGTTCAGAGAGAGGAATTATTAACAGTAATGTAACTTAATGGCACGACAGCAGGGATAAATCTGGCTTGTGGACTCTGAAGTTAAGGTTTGGGAAATAGCTATCTTTGCTTAAAGATACAACCCAGGAATTAATCAGGATGAATAATATGGTAATACATGAACAGCAGCATTTAGAAACTCCTAGGGGTTTCAAGGCTCTGTTGAACCAAGCACACATCCTAATAGACTGCCCTGCCATAGAAAGTTTACAATCTTGTGAGTCAAGGCTGATAAACAGTGGGATAAAGGAAGGATTAATATGCTCATTTTGCAAACAGGGAATCAAGCCACAGCATGATTAGAAGCTAAATTTACCAAAACTGTGCAGGCTTTGCTCTCAGATGTCGTGCTCACTGGAGGCCAGAACAGAGCCAGCAAAGTCATGGCTCCTGAATGGCTACACGGAAGAAGTGCCAAAGGATTGGATCTGCTGAAAAAAGAAGTCATGGTGCACGGGAGGTCCAATTCATCCTCAGAGAAACAGTGAGAGGAGGGATGGAGGGAAGGCAGGATGGAAGGACAGAGAGATGGAGGAATAGGGACCTGTCTGAGGACACCTCAGTGCTTGTCACTGTGTTTCAGGGCTCTTATTCACCCTCTTTGCTTTCAAAAAGTTATTTGTCTTCATACTCACGTGCCAAATACTTGGGAATATTTGCTCTGGGGAGCTGAATACGGCCTAGTGGTTAAGTTTCATGTTTACTGTGTTCCTCAACAAGTCTCTGCAAACTGAAAAAATAGTTTAGGGACAAATGGTCCACAGGGGACCATTTGCCCCATGTCACTGGGGGCAAATGACAGGTGAGTAAACCACAGCTCCCAGTCCCACCTGGTACATTTGCACCAGCAGACATAAGAGCATGGGGGTTCAGGTTCGCCTGTACAATGCAGAAACAAATATTTCCAAACGTTTGTGTCAGTATCTTATCCTCTCACATACTCCTTCCCAAAACACCACCTCTAATATTACAGTGGACTGCTGGGCATTAGTAATAAGTAAATGCAGGGATGGGTTTAGCAGAGGAGGTTAAGGATGCCATAGGCACCCCACCTCCCGTCCTTATCGGAAGAGATGGGATCTGTTGTGCAACAGCATGTCCCAGTTAGCGCTGTGCCTACACTGCTGTGGAAGCTGCCACAGTGCAGTTTTTTCACCTCTTCCCTCAGGAAATGGCTGGGGAGGTGCCAAAGCCATTCCCAGCAGCTTATCATCAGATATCAACTACAACGGGAGCTGCTGAAGTTGTAAGGCCATATGTACATGGTAAAATCCTAGCCTAGAGCAACCTGTAAGCAGGTGAATCCTGTAGGCGGAAACCTGCCTCAGTTTTATCCCTGCAATCTGCCAGTGTGGGCCGGGGGCTGCCCAGCCCTGCGGATCCCTCTTCACAGGAACCCTCTTCACGGGAAGCCCCCGCCACGGGGCCGCCACTTGCTTTGAAATTCAGTGCTTACTGCATGTAAAGTACATGAAAACCAGGCAGGCAGAGAGGACTAAATGTCAGAGGAAAGTGAAAATGGTTCTCAACTCAAATGTAAATCTAACTGTTCTCAGACAGTGAAGGGGATCTCTGCACAGCACTGCAGGGAAAGGCAGTAAAAACCCAGGTGTCATGGAAGGCAAAAATTACCCACAGCAGGATCCATACACTGGTCCTCTTTCAGGGTGATGCCTTGATGTCAGTTATATATTTTTTCTGACATCAAAAAAGGGAGGAAATTTCTCTTCCTGGCAGGAGGATCCAGTAGCCCAAATTCCTGTCTCTGGACTGAATTACTTAAGCACATTACACTGCAAAGCACTAAACCCTCCCAAAGCCCACTTTCATACATAAACAGTGCTTAATATTGTGTTCTGTTGCTGTCATACCTTCCTCTGCATTTTTGCCTAGCTCTTAATTTTCTTAGATGCTGCCTTGTTTTGTTTATGTTTATTATGGCACAAAACCCCCACATCTTCTTGGGAAAGAATGTTGCAAGTTTGCAGACTTCTGCATTCACCTTTTAATGTGCTTTTCTGCTCAGAAAAGATGATATACTTGAAAAGTGTAAATTGAAAAATTTTTATGCTTACAGAAGGAAATGTATTTTCAAAATAGATTTGTGTCTCTTTCAAAACCTTTGAGGTGAGTTATTCAGCTGAGATTGAAGTGCATTATATCTTACCATCAATAAATATGTCTTTTTAAATGAGAAGCAGGGCCATGTTTTCTCAAAGCTGTGTTTTCACATTGCTTTGTTTTGTAGTTGAAAGTTACTTCTGAGGCTGCTCCAGGTTTAAAATTTGCTTGTTTCTTAAGTAGAATTGAATAACATAATTTTGGCTTTTCAGCTTGTAGAGAAAGCATTTATATACTTGTTGCATATTTTCACTGGTCTGGAAACAGAGGGACTTTAATTAGGCTCTGTAGAGCAGACAATCATGAATGAAAATGAAAATTAAAAACCCTCTTGTTTTACATGTCGAGTTCTGACACCAAATGGAAGAACAACAAAGCTCCTCTGTGTGTCTCCCCACAGGTCGCTTCTTAGGGTCTGCTCTTCTGTTGTGTCTGTGTGCACGCATTTCTGTGCGTCATCCACTCTTTCATTTTCCCCACTACCCTTTTTTCTGGGTTGAAATGCCAGCTGTGATGAGCAGAGATGCTCCCATTGTCTAGTGTAAGTCAGTGCCTGGGGAAGTGCAGGAGATGGGAAGATATCTGACTGCATCTCTTTCCCCTTTGATTAGAGCAGCTAATCAGGCAAATGAAAGGGATTCAGATGAAGAAAGTAATGGAAGCCCTGTTCCTCCAAGGCACTTCTCTGCTCACAGCAAAGGGAAAGGAAGGGATTGTGACTGTAGATACATCTAAGGTTGGTGGTCTCTTGCTGATGCTCTCCCTCTAATCCCTGCAGGTTTTGCGTTATGGTTGGTGTGCCAGCAGTGTCTCTAACCTACTGGAGGTGTCTGCAAGGTGTTTTTGAATGTAGGTGCCGTTCAAAGAGGATGTGATTTGTCAGCAAGAAAATACAAATGTTACAGTAGAGCAGACCATGGGGCTGTTGCAGGTGTCATTGGCAGTGAGTAAAGAGGCTGGATGGTGAAGTGACAGAGAAAAACATTTTCCCTTCTCAGCCTCATTTTTTTAAAGGTAAGCCCAGGAAAAACCAAATCCTGGTATCCAGGGGACTTTAGCTGCATCAACACTAGTGAATCAAGCCCTGCCAGAACCTGGCCTCTACCTTGAGTCAGTCTGGCTTGGCTGCCCTAGTCTATGCTATGGAACTTTTCTCACCTCCAGAGCTGTGTGGTTCTATCCAGACTGCTTTTGGGAATGTTCCATATTTTTTGTTATCTTGTGGGCAGTGTGTGGGAGAGCACTTGTGCATCTAGGCCAAAAGCCTGCTAACAGAAAATTGAATTCCCATGCCCAGTCTGATGCCCTGGTACTTTTACTTCACTAGAATGCTGCATCTCATACCCCCACGTGTTCACATTTGGTCTATCACATCCTTTAAAAAGAATATGTTTTATTTTGAATGTACATCAAACAAGTGTGTTGAGATGGACTAGAAACCTTTCCAAAGCACACTCCTGGGCTTTCATGGTGGTGAACGCTGCAATCTCACAACACAACTACCAGCTCTCTATGCAGACAGCAGGGATACCTTAAAATGAGCTTTCCCTGTCTCTTCTCACTGTATGTAGATCCTGCTGTTTGGTAGTTAATAGAAAGAACTGTGATGGCTCCTTTTACACTTGGTGCAAGGCTAGACCATGACGTGGTGTAACATTTGTATGAGAGTCCCCTATTGCCGTCTGTCCCTGTTCTGGAATCTGTGCTTTTGGCATCACCCCCGTTGGACTATTTTAGTGAGAGCCCTTAGCCATCTTCCTGGTAATATCCCTGGTCTCTGGGTGGTTTGGCTCTCTGACTCTGCTAGGTGACCTAGCAGGAGGTGTGCTCCACAAAGTGCAGTGATATTACTTAAAAAGGGAAAGAGAAGAAAACCTGATGTACCAACTCACTCCTCTTTAACAGAAAAAGAATGAGGAAGATGAAAGGGATACATGGCAAATTTCTATTTCTATTCTGTGTGTGGACGGTGCTATTTAAACATAAGCGAGCTGACCTGACAATTATAGGAGTGATATTTGTTCAGATATACCTGAAGCTTCATTACCATCTAGGATGTCCTTTGTGAGAGATTTCTAAGATCAGTTCCTGGTGACAGACATTGTTTGTGCACCGAGAGGCTGATGGAGAAAATGAATATTATCTCTTGCTAACAGGAAGGATATTTGCTCCCTGCTAGTGACTTCATAGAATCATAGAATCATAGAATCGATTGGGTTGGAAAAGACCTCCGAGATCATCGAGTCCAACCCTTGGTCCAAATCCAGTCCATTTACTAGATCATGGCACTCAGTGCCACGTCCAATCTGCGTTTAAAAATCTCCAGGGATGGTGATTCCACCACCTCTCTGGGCAGCCCATTCCAATGCCTGATTACTCTCTCTGTAAAGAATTTTCTCCTGATATCCAACTTAAATTTCCCCTGGTGGAGCTTAAGCCCGTGCCCCCTTGTCCTATTGCTGAGTGCCTGAGAAAAGAGACCAACCCCCACCTGGCTAGAACTTCCCTTCAGGTAGTTATAGACGGTGATGAGGTCACCTCTGAGCCTCCTCTTCTCCAGGCTAAACAAGCCCAGCTCCCTCAGCCTCTCCCCATAGGACTTATGCTCCAGTCCCTTCACCAGCCTTGTTGCTCTTCTCTGGACCCGCTCCAGCACCTCAATATCCTTTCTGAACTAAGGGGCCCAGAACTGAACACAATACTCAAGGTGTGGCCTCACCAACGCAGAGTACAGGGGAAGGATCACTTCCCTGCTCCTGCTGGCCACGCTATTTTTGATACAGGACAAGATCCCATTGGCCTTCTTGGCCACCTGGGCACACGGTTGGCTCATGTTGAGCTTCCTGTCAATTAGTACCCCCAGGTCCCTTTCTGCCTGGCTGCTTTCCAGCCACTCTGTGCCCAGCCTGTAGCGCTGCAGGGGGGTGTTGTGGCCAAAGTGCAGGACCCTGCACTTGGCTTTATTGAACTTCATCCCATTGGAATCAGCCCATCTCTCAAGTCTATCCAGATCCCTCTGCAGAGCCCTCCTGCCTTCCAGCAGGTCGACACTCCCTCCCAGTTTGGTGTCATCAGCAAATTTGCTGATGATGGACTCAATCCCCTCATCTAAATCATCAATAAAGATGTTAAACAGGACTGGACCCAACACAGACCCCTGGGAACACCACTGGTGACCGGCTGCCAGCTGGATGCAGCTCCATTCACCAGCACTCTCTGGGCCCGACCCTCCAGCCAGCTCCTAATCCAGGAGAGGGTACACTTGTCCAAGCCATGGGCTACCAGCTTTTCCAGGAGTGGGAGACACTGGGAGACAGTGTCAAAGGCCTTGCTGAAGTCTAGATAGACCACATCCACAACCTTCCCCTCATCCACCAGGTGGGTCACCTGATCGTAAAAAGAGATCAGGTTGGTCAGACAGGACCTGCCCCTCCTAAACCCGTGCTGGCTGGGTCTAATCCCTTGTCCATCCTGAAGGTGCTGTGTGATTGCACTCAGGATGATCTGCTCCATAACCCTGCCAGGCACCGAGGTCAGGCTGACAGGCCTGTAGTTGCCAGGGTCCTGCTTGCAGCCTTTTTTGTGGATTGGGGTGACATTCGCCAACCTCCAATCATCTGGGACCTTCCCAGAGAGCCAGGACTGTTGGAAGATGATGGAGAGCGGTTTGGCAAGCTCTTCTGCCAGCTCCCTCATCACCCTGGGATGGATCCCGTCTGGTCCCATAGACTTGTTAGGATCCAGCTGGCTCAGTAAGTTGCTAACTACATCCTCCTGGAATACAGGAGGGCTATTCAGCTCTCTGTCTCTGTCTATCTGCTCTAGAGGCCAGTTGTTCTGAGGGCCACCTGTCTTACTGCTAAAAACTGAGGCAAAGTAGGTGTTAAGTACCTCAGCCTTCTCCTTATCTTTGTTAACTATATTTCCCTCCAGAGAATATATTTCCAACAGAGAATTGAGGTTTTCCTTGCCCCTTCTTTTGCTATTAATGTATTTATAAAAGGACTTTTTGTTATCCCTAACTGAATTAGCCAAATTAACTTCAAATTCCACTTTTCTTTCCCTAATTTTTTTCCTGCATGACCTAGCTCTCTTCGTAAATTCTTCATAAGTAGCCAGCCCTTTTTTCCACAGTCTGTAAACTTTCTTTTTATCCCTGATTTCTTTCAGAACCTCCCTATTTAACCAAGCCGGCCGTCTTCCCCTCCGGCTTGCCTTTCGGCACACTGGAATAGCCTGTTCCTGTGCGCTCAAAATTGCCTGTTTGAAGCATGTCCATCCCTCCTGGACCCCCTTGCCTTTAAGGGTTGTTTCCCAGGGTATGCCCTGAATTAGTTTTTTGAATAGGCCAAAATCTGCCCTCCGGAAGTCCAGAGTAGAAGTTTTAATGATGGCTCTCCTTACATCCCTGAGGATTGAAAATTCTATTATTTCGTGGTCACTATGCCCTAGGCGGCCTCCAACCACTACATCATCCACCAGCCCCTCTCTGTTTGTAAACAGTAGGTCTAGTGGGGCCTTACCCCTGGTAGGCTCATTTACCAGTTGATGAAGGAAATTATCCTCTATACACTCCAGGAACCTCCTTGACTGCCTCTTCTCTGCAGTATGAAGCTCCCAGCAGATATCCGGCAGGTTAAAGTCACCCATGAGCACAAGGGCTGGAGATTTTGAGACATCTGCCAGCTGCTTGTAGAATAATTCATCTCCTTCATCATCCTGGTTGGGCGGTCTGTAACAGACACCCACAAGGATGTCAGCCTTGTTGGCCTTCCCCCTGATTCTGGTCCACAGGCACTCAACCTTGTCACTGCTGACCTCAACTTCAACAGAGTCAAGAGACTCTCTAACATATAAAGCCACCCCTCCACCTCTCCTACCCTGCCTGTCCTTTCTGAAGAGCTTGTAGCCCCCCATAGCAGCACTCCAGTCGTGTGAGTAGCACTCCAGTCGTGTGAGTGACTTGATGCTCTATGTGTTGGTCAAAGGCTGGGTTAATATTATGGGTTCGCTTTTCAGTTCCCACAGGTGTATGGCATTTGAGAGGCAACAATAGAAGGTGTTACACAGCCTCACATGGACCAGTCAGGATAGGGTGTGATGAACAGACTAGGAAATCACAGTTTCCTAAATCATTTTGTCAGTTCTACTTTTTTTTTTTAGTAACAAAACAGAACAAACTGTGCTCCTTGCCCCAGAGGAAATGGGAACTTTTAAAGTGAAACTTTTTCATCCCATATGGCATCCAGTTGCCTGTTAGAGCCAGGCAGTAGCCTTTATAGTTATTTTTTTTTCCCAGGAATTTGCCTCATAGTAACCAATGCTGGGCACAGGTTCCTTGGCAGCATCTCAGGGACTTCAGGCTTGGCTCAGGGGCCAGCAAAAGGTCATTCCCTTGGGCTTGCCTGGAGGCAGCCACACAATTTGGGAGGTCAGGAGAGTTTAATAATGTGGTCGAGGCCAGGCTGTGCCATTTGGTCTCCGGACGGGTCACGGATGCACCTGGAGCTCAGGGTGTGTGTGTGGGTACACAGCAGCACAGGACAGGATATATTAGACAAAATGGTTGAGGCATAAACAGATTAGTTAAAACTGTGCTTGGAGTCCAGATGGTTAGGACCCTTGCATCTACAATGTTATTCACTTATTTATAGTGAAACCAGAACAGGAGAAATTCCCCTGAGGAATCCTGAGCCGTGGCCTTGGCTGACATCACTTAATGTGCATCAGCAGAACATGGCCAGGTTCAGCCTCAGCAGCGAGGACTTAAAATACCCAGGAGAAATGGAAACTCAGCACTGCAAACTACTAAGTAACCTTGTGAAATGGTGACACAGGCACAAGTCTGGCTCTGCTCCAGGAAAATCCTCTTTCACCTTTCTAATTAGTGGGGGTCTCATCAGGGAGAGCAGGAGATTCATGGCCATTTTAACCGATGTGCTTTCTGTAATTTACTGTTCTCATTACAGAACACGAGATGATTTTTCATAGCAGGTCTGGAGGGAAACTGGAACTGTGCAAGCATTGTCCAGCCTCTTGTGTCACAGCCTATTTAATGCCTAAGCTGATTAAATGCCTACCTTTTTACAGATCACATCTCACAAAGGGCCTGAGGGTGCTATGAAAAATAGAGGGAAAATGTCATAAAGGTGGTGAATCTGAAGTATAAAATCTGAATGCTGACGTCTAAAGATTTGAAATCTATACAAAACAGCATCTGGAGAAGATCTTCAGCTCCCTCACCTATAAAGAAGCTTCAGTTTTTCTTGGTGCTGTAAAAGCCTGGGTATCAAAAAATGAGGAAGGGTTTTACTAAATGCAATGACATCCAGAACATTTAGGTACTGACATGGGAAAGGGACCTCTTAGTATCTTTTTGCGTTGGCTCTCCTCTATTATCTGATACAGAATCTAAGTGCTGGGAGACAACTCAGGCTGGCAGGTGATGGTACTCCTAGGTCTCTCTCCATGTCTTTCCAAGTGCTGCTCTTTACTCCTAGAGAAGTCACAGATCATCTCTGGCTGCCAGCCCTCTTCCTTCTCTTTCCTTTGCAAATGGAAATTGGCTTCATCTTCCCCTACAGCCACAGCTGATGCCACAGAGCTGGGTTATCTTTGGAAACATCCCTTCAGAAATGTCCTCTTGAAATAGTGTCTGCACTCCAGATCATGACCTGGCTACCCTCCTCACCCTTGGGAACACTGGGGTAAGGGATGTTGCTGAAGATAATGCTGTAAAAAATAAATTGACAAGGATATATGTATAAACTGTTCACCCATTTTGAATTTCTACCTATCTCAGCAAGGAAGAGAAATACACCATGCAAGCTGTGTCCTTAGAGCACACGAGACCAAGACGCTCATACTCTGAATTTCAAATATGAGCACTTGTAAGGAATTGACCTTGCAAACCTTGGCAATGCCCTGAAACAAAAGGGCTTATATTGCTTTTAAAATTGTATTCTCAGATCCATTTTTCCCATTATCCATATAAATGTCTAATCCTCTTTTGAATTGCTCTAAGCTCTTGGCACTGGTACTGTCTTGTGAAGTAGATTCCAACACTGTAATATTTTTTGAGACTTTTTTTTGACAATGTATAGTTTCTGGCCTGCAATTTCATTGAATACCCTCTCTTTCTTGTATTAGGAGAGGAAAATTAACTGCCCTTTTCAGCATTTTACCCTTGTATTATTTTGTTTACTTTGACTGCTTGTCTTCTAATCACCCTTTCTCTGAGATAAGAGGTGTCTCCATCTTCATGTCTTTTCTTCTCTGGAGATTGCTGTGTGCCCCTGAACACATCCTGTGTCTTGCTCCAGTGGGATCGAGGCAGGGGCTATGAGCAGATAGTAATATGATGAGCTTATTTTATGAACACATTCAAGGAGGGCATAAATGTGAGAATATTAAATCACCCTATGAACAATAAGAAAATAGAAAAATGCCTGAATTAATTGAGTAAATTATTCCCTATGAATTACTTGCCCAGTTCTGTCACTAGTATTTTAGTGTAATGGTGACCAGCTAATTAAAAACTGTAGAAGCAAATTTATCATCGTGAATACAAAGAAACATTGTGCTCAGGCTATTTGAAGGCTGAACTTGCAATTTGCCTTGGTTTATCCATACCAATGTGATGTATTTGATCACTGATAGTCGTAACAAAGATTTGAATGAAAAATAGTCACTGTTAATAACCCCACCGACTTTATCCCAAATGTTCTTTTCTTGATGTGTTTTGTGTAAGGAGGAAGAATGGATAATCCCTGAAAGGGGGGGATTATTCAGGTTTTCGTCTTAAAGTTTCAAAGAGCATTTCAAATCCCAGAATTATTTATGTAATGTTTCTGAAAATGAAAACCTTTGAAATGCTTGCAATCACTTAAAAGCATACCTTGGAAGATCTGCAGAGGCAGGGGCTGCTCTCCATGTGGGATGAGAGCCAGCCCTGTTGATCTGATTTTATATCATAATAGGCAGGATTATTGATCCTGCATTTTCGTGGCAGATGCTCTGTTCTGTGCACAGCTCTCTCCCAGCCTCACTCAGCCTCTCTTTTGCATTGGTGACCTTTCATGGGCTTTTTCCTTTGCAAAGAATGTACAACCAGTGACGATGCTGGCAAGTGGCCCAGACATCAACTTTTACTTTGTGGACACCTGAAACCTCTTGTATTGTGCTTGGGAAATTGCAATAGCCTCTCTGGCAGCTTTCCTCCTTTCTTCCTTTCCATGACTGTCCTGGATGGGTTTCTTAAATACACTGGGGTTTTTTACATCTTAGAAAAATATCTATACAAGTAATCTTCTGTGCACAATAAAAGCTGATGGCTTTTTATATTGAAAATGTTTCATGAGCTGAGATTTTCTATATCTTCCCAAAATGTAATTAAATTAAATTTTGGGCAATTAATTTATAACTCCCCAAAAATTCAGAGAGAACCTTTTTAATGCCCCACATGTCACTGTAGCTTATGTCTGGCTGGGACTGCTCTGGCTGGAAGGTCGGAGCTGACAAACCTCAGGGGGCGTTGGCAGGATGGGAAGGTCAAGAAGAGGTTTCCAAATATGGATTCCCACTCAGGTGGCTGTCTGGGCATGGACGGCAGGGATGGAGGGTAGTCTGGCACTGGTCTCTCCTTCCTGTCACATGTCCTGAGCCTCTCCAGAGGCTGGAGAGAGACTTCACTCAAGCAGATCTTGTCCGTGAATCAGCATGAATGGGGCCTGCTGAGGTATTTTCCCTCTCCTGAGTCATGAAGCAATACAGTATTCTTCTCACCTTCTCAAACCTCACCTGCAGAGTGAGGGGATCAACAAGTTTGTAGGGACAGCTTGACATGGGTGGTGGGGTCTGGGAGCAGCACTGATGCTGCACAGCACCCAGAGTTCTGCTTTCTTACGCAGCTGTGCACTGAGGATTTGTACAAAATACCTAAGCATTAACTACATGTTTACATGCAGAAAAAGAAATGTCAGTCTGCAGTTTCTGAGCATAAGCCATAACACTGTGCCTGAAAGCTGCATTGTCTCCATTTACAGGACATTTTGATCATTCCAAAAGAAAAAATTATCACAGTGATTGGGCTGGGTCTATTTGCAGGACAAATGCATGATCCAAAAAGGGCACCAAATAGGTGAAATTTGGTCTATGCCGTCCTAACCTGAGAACAACTGCTAATATAAGGAGTCAGAAATTTGATTAGTAGAGGATTATCATTTTAGACTAAGTATTATAATAAGTCTAAAAACTGACAAGCTGATTTCTCACAATATTCAATAATTCAATTCCTGGTTTCATCCTGTAATGTCCAAGAGGAAGATTAATAACCCATTTAAGGCAAATGTCAATGAACAAGACTGGATTTGTGCTGGATTTGCAGCTTTGTTCCTCTGCAGCTCTGGCTCTTGCTATCACCCAGAGCTGGTTACAAAACACATAAAATGTGAGAACAGGAAAACATAAACCCATAAATCATCTATCAGAAAAGTCCTCAAGGTGGGTATTTTAAAAGAGAAATTATGCCTTATTTATATGAGACAAGAGTAAGCAGAAAACCTCTCAATCGACAGCCTGAACAAGTATGTAAGGGCTGGGGGGGCTGGCTGGGACTTACAGTCTGCTTCATAAGGAGGCACAAGGAGTGGGTCTTTGATGAGTGGCAGTGACATTCCTGGGGAGGCACAGAGCTAGAGCTGAGTGACTGAGCAAGGCAGGATGTGAAATACGCCTGGTGAAACACATTGCCTGCGGTGTCATATTGCATGGAGAAGTGGAATGTATACATAAACCATGGAAAATTATTAATTTACAGGGAGTTAGAGGCACAGAGGTTGCGTCACCAACAGCCCATCCAAATCCCCTGATCTTATCCAAGCTCTTAAGTTATTTCCTAATAATCCACATAATTAGAATTTTCAAAGAGCTGTAATTACGCCCATTAAAGTTTTAGCAAGAGCATGTTTATATATTATAAAAGAACATCAGCTCTGTATGAAGCAGATAAACATTTTAACACAAGTTGAAACTCAGAAACTTTTCTCTCCCTGTTCCAGTTGGCTGCAGAGCTCCAGCCTGCCAGGACTCCACTCAGCACAGCTGTGAACAGCCAGCAGCAGAATGGAGCTTCAGAGGAGCTTGAAGATGCTTATATTGTCCATCTGGAAAGCAAAGCCAAGGATGCCATTACTTTTCTGACAAGTAATAGCGCTAGAACAGCCCAAATGCCAAAGTAGTTTCCTTCTAAGGCTGCTGTAGTTATCATAATCAATAAGAATTTAATTTTGGGGAGGAAACCATGCCATCAGTAAGCATAATTGTTCTGTGTTGTGCATATGCTGTGGAGTCCTGCCTGGTAGAAGAGCTGCATATTGTGATAGCAGTTGCAGACACAGGGGTACGGTAGCAGCCTCCACCCCTGGGCAGGGCTGGGCACATGGCTGGTGCTCCCAGTGTTGGAGCACTCCATGTCGAGCAGGACAGCAGGCAATGCCTGGGAGTGAGTGATGTAGCAACGTGACAATCTTCATTTCTCCCCAGAAATGATGGATTAACAGCTTCTTGTGTGACTCTGAGTCACACAGGGAGCCAGCAAGGCAACTGTGGGTTTTAGGAAGCTGCTCTGCCTCTTCCCCTCTGCCTCCCTGTTGTTTCCTCTCTTGTCAGCTCTGTGAATCCCGTTGCTTCACAGTAGGGGTGGGGTTGAATGTAGTTATCATGATGCGCATAATCAGCATTAAATTCTTCACTTATGCTCTTTTACTGCAGTGATATCTTTTCCCAAACCCAGGCTCCTGCAAGGGCCCCTGTGTAGTCCCGGTTTTGTCTATGGTGCTTCACAGTCTGCTTTCCCTGCACTCATGCCTGTTTTATTCTTAGAACAAGCTCACTGCTGCTGATATCTTTGTTCCTTTTTGTCACTGTTTGAGTGTCTACTCAGAAACTTTCCACAAAGATAAAATTTTGTCTGCCTGAATAGCTCAACTGGATAACTATGGAGATACTGAATAGCCTAGGCACAAACACAGTCTCTTGTGATATGCCATTTTTTTAGTTCTACCTGTGGCTGTATTTCTTGCCTGTGCTTTGGTATAAAAACACTGCTTATTTAATAGCACTTATAAAATTCTCTGTGATCTTGCAACTGTTAAATTTCATTATAATTCGTACAAAAGTGGTGCCTGTGTGTGTAAAAGTCATCAGACTGCTCCCTGCAGCTTCCTCTTTCACTAGTGATCTTCTACAATTTTATCACAGTAGCCTAGAGAGCTCTCGAGCAAAAGCAGAGCAACCACTTCGCAAAACCATTGAAAAATATAGACTCTTCCACCAACAGTGAGCAGCCTGAATGAGCAATGGAGTAAAGGAAGTGTGATCATTTCACATTGAGAAAAAAAATATCTTGTGGAGAAAATAAGTGACCTATAGGTGTGACAGGGCTGAGAAGTTATTTCTGAAACTCAGGGGAAGGAAGTGTTACCCACAGCATCTGAGGAAGAGAGCACCTGATTTCTTCTTAGCAGATGCCAAGGAAAATATTCAAACACTGTAAATTAATAGTCCTATCAAGGTAGTTATCAGCATGTACAATCAGAAGGAATGAAATGTGCATAGTAAAATCAATTAAATGTACAGTCTGCCCATGGGAACAAAGTGGACCACAGCAGATGAGCACTCTGTCAGGGCATGTGCAGAGCCCCATGGCACTGTGCATGGAAAGTGCACTCATCACTGTGCTGTCGGCAGAATTGGAGCTGCTTTATCCACTGAAAACCATTTCCATGTAAATCATATGGAGTTATTTATCATATTCCCTCTGGAGCTGGGGGTTGTTTGCTTAATTCCCCACGATGCCTGCAGAGGACGATTCACACCATATGCAGCAGACACCAAAATTCACAGGGCTGAGACGTTGCTGCAAAAATAGAAGCAGAGACCTGCTTTAAAATGGTTTGAAATTGCTATATTTCTCAAGCTTTGTGGTGCCATAGAGAGAAGCACAAAGGGGAAAGCAGTCTTTTATCATAAATCCCGGGTTCTCTTCGAGTCCTGTTGGGAAGGGATGGGTCACAGGCTGGATCATGGCCTTGACTGCTGGGGATGAAAAGGCATTTCTGTTCAGCAAGTATTCATTGATCTGTGTGAAAAGAGTTGGTGGAGACCAAGCTGCTTGCTCCCTCCCAAGGCCCGTCCTTTTGGAGCTGTGTGGGTGGATACTCTGAGCACATCTGCTCGTGGGAAGCCTGTTTGTGGCCAAACAGAGGGCTCTGGCTTTCTCCAGCAGTGGAAACACAAGAGGTTCTTTAAAAAAAAAGGTCAGGGATTGCTCTGGCTTGCAGGAAATGTTTCTGTCTCTTGATTGCAGAAGCAAGACCACGTCCTTGCTGGTTCAGACGTGGGATATGGACAGATTGGAGGCTGGGGAGGTGGCTCTGGTCTCCAGAGAGCAGCAGCCAGGCTACGGCAGTGCCAGACAGCTCTGCCGTATGGGCAGCTCTTCGTCAGAGGTGTCATGGCACTGGCACATGCCATCATCAGCCCCAGCCTCCCAGAACACAAAAAATACCAACCAGGCAACTCTGCTCCTTTTGTAGTTGGTTTATTTGGTTGCAGCACTTTGTGTTCTACCCTCTGCCCTGGGCTCCATGACCTGTCTGCCAGGAATTGCCCTGGCCACTGGCAAGGTAGGGATATCCACAGTGATCCCACAAGCCCCATAAGAGTCTTGCATCTATGAGTCTGTAAAAGCTGCTCTTCCCTCTCCCTGTACTCTTCTGGGATTTAGCTGCACCAGGGTAAATTATATTTAGAAATCCAAATAAGAGAGGCTGTGGGGCACCCAGCCACTGTGGCAGTGTGGGAACAGTGGAAATAAAGCATCCCAGTTGTTTCCAAACCTTTCACTCCAATTTGCTCTTAGTTTTCTGCATTGTTTTGATCTTTGATCTATAAGTCTGTGTTTGTCTCAAAAGCTGCAGTCCAGTTTTAAGTTATCCAAAGAAAAATGCAGATGGTCTAAACATTGCAAACAAAGGCTGTCCAGCTAAACTCCTGGTTTTAAGGTATCCCAAAGCACTGAGTAGCAAATTAATCTCCAAATGCTTTGTGAAACGTCTTTTACCCTTCACCTCATCACTGTCCCTTGTCCTGGGACAAAAAGCAGATTTTCTTGCTTGCTTCTGGAACCATTAGAGCATTTGCTATTTTAACAGTTGTGATCTGCAAAGCTTTGCAGTCCATATTATTTCAGATGGTTCATAGGAAACCAATTTTAGCTGTGACAAAATGTTCTGAACTTGCTACAACATTTTTATTGCTCTTTGGCTCTGGATTGATTTTTTCCTATTAGCTAGAGCTGACTGTGGCTTTTTTTATCAGACAATTCTGGAAAGCAGCAAATCAGTCTGGAGCTCAGCTACACAAAGTGAAGTTGCTTTGCCTATTGATGCATGCTTTTAGACCACTTAAAGTGTTACAAGAGGCAGCAATTTAGCTGAATTGTTCTGGTTTTCAGCTTTGATTGAAATTCACAGTTTAGAACATTAGCAGAATTAATTTGCTGGAGATTCTTATCTTTACCACTTCATTTGAATGAAGTGAGGTATGTAAATGAATGTATTTTGCAAGCTGTTATCTTTACTATTTCAAAACAAGATTGATTCAGGCAAAAATTTTTAAAATCCAAACACAGGATGATTGCTGGAGGCCTTGACTGGGGAAGAGGGTTGTGATTTTGCCTAGAGTTTGTAGAGACAGCTTGATATGGTGTTTTTGCAGATCTGAGAAGGGAGATGAAGGCTATTTTGACAGAACTGATTGTCATTTAAAGGCAGAGAGAGCAAATATGCCTGGCTGTGGGAGGCAGATAATCCTGGCTAGTATTTATAATGGAAACTCCTTAGGTGGGAAATGGCATCTGAGGAACCTGTGGGAAACAAGACACAGCTGGGAGACAAAGGTGAAGAAGATCCTGAGTTCAGACTGAGCTTTGAGGAGGCTATGGAGGGGATATTAGGCAGCTGAATATTTTGAGGTGTATATTGAATTAGATGATTGATCCACAGAAAGAAAAATTACCTGGGAAGGGACCTGTAATCATGGAGGCAGGGAAAGGAACTGAACCAGACTTGAAGCATGTGCTGATTGTGCTAGAGAAGGGAAAAGAGAAACAGAGGGAGGAGAAGGCATCAGGAGAGCAGCCAGCTCTACATGAAGAAGCAGAGGCAGCTGTGGGATACAAGAGTCAGATTAGAACTAGATACCCCATCATGCAGACAGAGGTGAAACACCTTTACTCTCATCCTGATGCTCCCAGAGCCCCACTCTCCTGCTGGACCTTGGTTTAAAGTTGGTAGGAGTGCAAATGTTTGGGTCCAGGCAGGCAACAGAGAGGTCAGGTGTGAACACGATAGCTGTGAAAGGAGTGAAGCCCATGAGAGAGACCTGAGCATTTCTTCGTTATATCCAATCTAAATCTACCCTCTTTCAGTTTAAAACTCTTACGTCTTCTCCTGTCACTATATATCTTTGTAAAAACTCTCTCCATCTCTTTCCTTCTCCCCTTTCTCTCCTGTACAGCTCTCTGTGTTTTCGTTTGGGTATTTTTCACCCCCTGCAGAAAACATGACTGTTGTTTATTGTTAAACACTGATTTATTTTTAGTGTGGCAGTATATGTATTTATTTCTTGAGCTGAAAATGATAACATGACACAGTTTGCTTTTACAGTGGAGGCTCATGTCAGCCTGATTAATTTTCAGCATTGCATAGTTCTGCACTCAAGGCATGTGCTTATAAGATAGCTTGTCCATCTTTTCATATTAGCAAGTATTTCCTTGCTCAGAATTTATGACTGTGAAAAGAATTTTCCTACAATTCAAAGTCACTAAAAGTTTTTCCATCAAGAAGGAGATAAGTATCTAAATACACCTTCTTTCAAATACAGTTTCAAATCTTCACCGGTTGGAAAGGGGGGATCTCTAAGTAAGACATGGCAGTGATCCCACTAGGGAATGGGCTATGGCAAGCAGCACTGGGAAAAGCTTAACTTTCTTAGGCACGTGGATCTGTGATGCTATCAGCAGTATTGTCCCCCAGTGATGCCTGGGCTTGCAGTCTGCCAGCAGCTGGGATGAGATGGTCAGCTCTGTTCTGCAGGGGAGATCCTGAGGAAGAGCCACAGATAGCTGCAGGGCAGAGCACAGCCCCTGGCTCTCAGTGCCCTGGCAGTGCCTGTCCACCAGCTGCATCTCCACTGGCTGCGGGAACTCCAGCACAGTTTGTCATTGCCTGGTCCTCAGCACCAGCTTTCCTCTCATCTGGTAAGATTTAAGGATGAAAGCAGGATGCTTCCCTCAGCTCGTCCTTAAAAGGAAAGGAAACATTGCTGAGCAGCTTTAGTGGCCTTTGGGGTCTTCCCTTAAGAGAAACAAAGAGCACTTTGCCACCAGTTCCCCTGGAACAGGCTGCAACATCAATGCCTCCAAGGGCTGCAATATATGAAAGATAATAAAACTTGCAAAGAAAGCTTTAAAGTCCAATGCGTGGGAGTAATACAAAGGGCACCAAGCAAGACGAATAAATACATGGCTGCAAAGAGTTTTTTGTTGTACCACAAATTACGTAGGTTGCTGTGGGCATGTGGAGATGCCCTTATGGCTTTGCTCTCAGTGGTGGTTTTCCGCTGCAGGTGATAAGCATGTCACATCAATTGTCATCTGGATCTTGTTTCCTCAAAACATTTAAAAAATATTCCAAGTTACATTTCCAATTTATTCCCCTGAACACCTTCAAAACCACACCAGAATAAGGGATTTAACAGCAGCACTTCACATTTAGAAGCTCTAAGGATTATGGATCTCTTCTGTAGTATGAGCAAATCCTTCTTTTCTGAACATTGAAAATTAGTCTTTTATCCAAAGTTGGGCACAAGAGAAAATGAGACTCATTTTTAAATCCTGAGCATTCCACAGCTCTGATTTCTGGGAGAATCATAGGCTGTTGAATACATTTGAAGATCAAGTTATTTATTGCAGTGCTTACATTTTCAATTAGAAGACCAATACTAAGCATTCATTTCCAAAAACGATTGGTGTGAACGATTGCCGTAAATTATTTGTCACAAACACAGAGCATCATATGATAAATGTAAACTAGGAGAAAGACAGGGGATATGATTTCTGATTTTGATGCCAATCATAGTAAGTTTGGCCCTGTTCTCCCAATATTTATTGTGAGTCTTAAAACTTCTACCACTGGTACTATGCCATCAGGCATGAATCCCAGTTTTTTTGGAAACCCTGAGGATGTACCCTAGTGACACCATATCCATAAGGATAACAAAGAGGTTCTGTATTGAAAATTTGTCTAGAGTAGTTGATTTCTTGATTCTACAGACAGACAGAAAAGTAGGGAGAAAAATAAGCTGTCAGTCAAACCCACTGTGATCTGCAGCTTTGTAGGAGTTTCTCTCTAGATCCAAAGACCTTCTGAAAAATAGTGTTTGATTTCAGCTAAACCATCAGACTTAGGCCTGCTATGAAATGCCTCATTTTTGGTCTGTGTGGGAAAAAGAAATAGAGTAGGAACACAAGTGTAAAAGGCGGGGCTATGTTTGTCCCTTTTTGCAGTATAGTTTAGGTTTTCCAGACTTTTCCCAAAGTAAAGGTAAATCAAGTAAAAAATGCCTTTCTTCTCCTTGACTGTGTGTGGACCTGTGTTCAGGAAAAGGCTGTAACTCAGGAATTTATTGGGCCTTGCAGTGGGCTATGCAACAGTCCTTGCCGCTGAAGCTGCCTCAGTAAATCCCTTGGGAAGAGAAGACCCAGGCATCCCAGAAGCCCAGGTTCCAGCTTCATGCAGCTTACCTGACACCATGCCCAAGGAGAGGCATGAGCTGACATTGCTTCCCAACATCCAAACTCCATGTCCTGAAATGGTACCCCAGCAACTGGCTAGTGCTGCGCTGTGGAAATCCACCAGCACCATGTCAGAAGAGCACAGGATTGCTGCTATATATGCTTGACCTTCAAATATAGAATGGAAGAAAGAGGAGAGATTCGGAGAGGAGAGGGGAGGGGAGGAGAGATAATGGTTTGGGTTGGAAGAGACCTTCAAAGGCCATCTTGTGCAGGCCCCACCCTTGTAAAAAACTTTTTCCTCCCTTGAAGCAGCCCAGAATACCTACCATGTTTCTGCTTAAAAGTGCTGTTTGGTGGGAAGTAAACTCAAAATAGAAATTTGCAAAAGAGAAATATTGTAAAAGTTATATTTTCCAGAATGAACATGTACTTTACTGGCTACTTGTAGCAGAAGAATTCTCATTGATTAAAATGGAGTTAAGTAGTGTTTAAATACTACTGTATTATCATGCATACTATGTGCTACATACTACGATAATTTTATCAGCCAATGTGTAACTTCTTCAGGGATCAAGTCTGGTAAGTAATTAATTCTAATTAGTGTGCATGCATTGCTGCTCTCTATTGGGTTCTGTGGGAACTGCCTAGTTATGAATAATTTGGATGGGGCTGGTTAAATGCAGGTAGGATGGATTGAAAAATAAAGGCTTATTTCTGCCAAAGTTTTGTACTTTCAGAAGTTGTGTTTGGAATTTATTCAAACCAAATTGAAGGGTCAGTAGTGTCTGAGCATTGTCAACATCCTTTTGGGCACATTTCCAGCAATAATTTTTAGAAATGTGATTGCATAAATGAAGATTTGAGGGTCTTGGAAGGAGATCAGGAGCTGAGATGGGAAGACTTGAGCTGGTAACCCAGTGACAAGAAAAAAAGAAACAAAGTCCCCAAGTCCCACATGGTATTGGAGGGGCTGTGCATGGGAACCAAAGCTTCGGAGGGGACACTCGCTCTGTCTTTGAGACATATCTTCACTGCTTTTTGAACTTTGGACACATACCTCAGACACACAGCCCCTTGTCTTTGAAGAATCATGCTCTGGAGAGGGAAGATGACTATTAGGAAATGGCTGAAACAATTTCTTACATGGAAGACAGCCTGAAATATATTTCAGACTGCATTCTCCAGAAGGCTTTTGTTGTCCCCTTGTTCCTGCTGTCTCAGGCCTGTGCTGAATGATGTCTGTACATCTTAATACAGTCACAGAGTGACCACATCCACTGCAAATGTTTGCAAAAGGTCAGTAATATATTTTTACACACTTAATAGAAAGCATAAAGGTAAAGCACAGAGTTCCACAGATAACTAATTTTACAGAAGAGATTTTCCGAGAGCTCAGCCATTACTATGTAAGTGGTTTTTTTCCCCAAGAGTTTTCTAATTTGCATTCATATGCTGTTTATTCTGAACAGCTTAATGAGCAGGCATCCTGGGCAACACACTACAGTCACACTCCTATTCTTTCAGGGATCACCCATTCAATACTAAATCTTTACTAAGTAGATCCATCCAGAGATTACACATCCCTTACAGTAAAATGAATGAGACTCTGCTGAATATGTTGGAGACTGCTAAGGCTGAAACAATGGATGTTGGAGCTTTCTTTTCTCTCCTCCCTCTCTAGAACACTTTTTTCCTTTTTTTTTTTCAGATATTTATTTTTAAGCCCAAAAATCTAAAATTGGATTCATATGCTGAGAAGAAGGCTTTATTAAATAACCTTGTGGGCTAAAGTAATTCCAGTTTTATGGGGAGAGAGGCAAAGAAGGGGTAGAACAATCCTAAAATAGCAAGCATCAAAGAGGGGAGTGTGAGAAGCTATGAGCAACTTCCTCTCTAAGAACAAATTCAGGATAGATTTTTCTGGGAAAAAAACCCATGTAACTGTTTGTCTGATGATTATTTTAGTGTAAATACAGCAGCATGTTTTACAACTGAGTGGGAGACTTGCATTAGAATTTATACTCCTCCTTTATGCTCCTGAAGTAATGACATCACGATTCCTACAAACCAGCAGTCTACGTATTAAATATTTATGCCTTCTTTTTGCCTTTGGGTTTTTTCTTTTCTGTAGTGCCCAGTTTTTGCTAGAGATATTTAAACGGTGTGGAGTAATGGAAATGGAATAAGGTAGAGAGGAAAGCAGGAAGAGAGAGAAGAAACAGAGGTGGAGATTTGGAGGAGGTAGGAGGAGTGTGGGATTCGCTCACACATATGAACGCAGAAGATCCAGATGCAGAGTGTGAGTCAAGAGGATCCTTTGGTCCAAGTGCACCCAGGGGTCTGTGGTAGGTTAGTAACAACACTGTGCAAGCCCACTTAACAGTGGTTGTAGCATCTGCAGATGTAGGGAGACACTGGAGAGTGTGGCAGCTGAGGGGGCCAGCTGTTGAAGATGAGTTCTTCTGCAGCTGTCCACCTCATCTCAGGCTGCAATGGCTTCCTTGTGTTGTGGTGCTCAGTAGATCAGTGGGCTCCAGGCTCCTTGCTCATGCACAAGACCAGTAAGACCATGAAAACATCGAATGATCCAGATGTCTTTGAATTCCCTGATGACACTGTGTGCACTGTGCAGCTGACTTGAACAGGAGGCATCTTTTGATGTTCATACAGAACTGAGCTTGACTATAAATAAGGCTATGATGGGCCTATCAGGAGCGAAGGAGCACCACTGTATCTCTTTAGAGGTGCAAGGTAACAGAGTGTTGCATCAGTTTCAGGTTTAAATCCCACATTTTCCCTAGTTTTCTCACCAAGTGGAGGCATTGGTTCTTGCCTTGGGTGTTGTTTGGATAAGAGTTCTTTTCCCATTCTGTTCTGCATTTCTCAGTGTTTGTGTTTCCTAATCTGCTTATGGACAGCTGCATATTTTTCCTTGTGAAATGCAGCTTGATGCCAGCATGCAGCATTAGTACCCAAACCATGTGCTCCCAAGAGCGGGCAGGGGGAGGGGAGACACTACAGATCCCATAAATGCATGTGGATGAGGACAGTTAACTGCTGAATGAACTTCAAAGGGCATGTGTGGACTCTTTGCTGCCTGAAACATTCAAAGCAAGTCTAGACAGCCTTCTAAGGGATGTCTCTGAGACCAGCAACCTTCCATCCATGATGAGCAGGTATCTTTGTTGTGCAAGATATGACACCGTTTATATCCTAGTAAAAAAAACTTAGGCCTAAGGCTATAAGGAGTGCAGGAAGTGTTGTTTCTTCCAGTGTCTGCTGTTGTGTAGCCCAGGGACAGGGGAAGCTGGGGACCACTGCCATGGTTCGCTAGCAGGTTTGGAGTGTGATGTGTTGAACTGCCGTTGCTCACAAGAGTTTTAGACAAGATGTTCGGTAGTTTGCCTCAGCCTTAAAATCTAAAGATAAATAACTGAGTCCATTGAAACCAATGGGAGTTTTGCTCTGGATTTGGCAGGAGCCAGCATTTCACCCTTTTACATCTGCCCCTCTGGCTCTCCTGTGGACTTGTGAGGAGCATGAAGAGTCTGTGGTCCGTTTTGTTAGACAAAATGACCAGTGAGTGCTGATACCCATGAGACACACTGGTTCTTCTTGGCTTGAAGTCCTTTATGCTGCAGAGACATCTTCACCACTGTGCCAGTAAGCACAGGGCAGGTGCAAACATTCTCAACAGAGTGAGATCAAGCAGGTCCCTGCTGACCTGGCTTCATCTTTTGCAGAACGAAAGCACTTGCACAATGCCAGACTTTCCACAGGCATGAAATATTGACTAGTCTTTTATCTTTTATAATGGCAGGAGGATTTATATGTACTTTTTATTCTCTTATCCAGACATTGTCACACCTTTGACCTTCCTGTTTGGTGGACTCGTTCCCTATAGAGACAGCTTGGTGGCTTTGTTTCAACACTTGTCAAATAGGGAATTGCGTTTCATGACGGTGAATGGTGTTTCTTTCTGTTTACAAATATGTCCCTTTCTTCTTGGAAGCCGTGCACTGCACAGCCCTGGGGCCGTGCTTCCTGGCAAACCATCTGGAGTGTCCATTACTCACTCGCAAGGAAATCGACTCAGCTTGAGTTCGCGTTTCTCAGAGTCAGGACACAGTGCCTGTAATGAGACAGAAATTAAACAAAGCTTTCATTTTTCCCTATGCAGAGTGTGACATTTGCTGTTTCCCAGTGCGGTCTTACCCTTCCCTGGAACATATGCAGGACACTGCAGTTATTTATTTCAATATAGGACTGTTTGGTAAGATAGACAGGAGGGAAAGCAAATGGGTTACTGTTAAAGATGGGGAAGAGAAAGTCTTCAGGTTGGGTAAGACTGGTGTAAGTGCAATGCCAACACCTATTAATCCCAAGTAAAATACAATTCTTGAGAAAACAAATAAAAAAATAAACCAAGAATCTGGAATGCAAACACTTGTCAAGAGAGTATGATGAAGTATTTAGAGTCCTCAAACTGATACCACTTGTCTAATCAGGTCTTAATTTCTAGATGTCACAGTTCTCTCATCTGAAAAACAAGACTTATTTGGAGGTGGATTTGAAGCCAAATCCTATTTCAGAAAACTAAGTATTGTAAGAAAGTTCTGAGGTTCTTTTCCAGTCTAACAGCACAGCCTGGGGGCAGAGTGAGCTCTGCCTGAATAAGAGGGGAAGGGAGCTTTGTGTCCTTGTCACCTACTCAGAGTGGAGAGGCTGGCATCCCTCTCTGGCTGTTGAGAGGTCAGCCTTCTCTGTCCTGCTGAACCCACATTTATTGCATCTAGATATGAACATGTAAGTATGACCATTTATTGTATTAATAGAAATTGCTGATAATAAATCAACTGTATGTACCACATTAGAAAGCACTCAAGTTAACAAATAAACATCAAGAATTGACCCTTAATTGAGGACCTGTGAAGATGTACCTTTCAGGGCTATTCCCCTGTGGGAATGAAGGAGGGAAAAGGCATAGCTTTGTGCACATCCATGAGCTGATGCTTGGCTGTGCTTGCAAAGCTTGTGAGAGTCCTCTTGAGACCAAAAATTCAGCTCGTCTAGGGGTCAAGCTGTGGGCCCTGGGAGTATTTTCAGCTGTGTCCTTCTCTCACAGGCACAGCCTGTCCCTCTCTCTCACTTTCCTGATGTATTTACAGCAGTTAGGATTATCTAAGTGTTGTCTACCCTTTGTGACTCCTCAAGCCTCAGCATTTTCATATGATCCACATACATCTGTGCATCTTTATCTGGGCTGAAAATGAAGTTACTTGAAAAAAAAAACCCACAAACCAACAAAAAAGACAAACAAACAAACAAAAAATGAACAACCATCCAATCAACACAGCCATGTGTCTGCCTCAGGGGCACATACTTTTCAATCATGGCCCAGTCAGACATGACAATGAAGTTCAGTCTAGCATGTGTCCAGCTTTATTCTGTCTGGACTAAATTCCTCAGTATATGAAGCGAGGAGTTTATATTACTATTTTAGCTGGTAGTATATTCCACAAAAAATGATCCTGTGTCCCTGTGCAATGATGTAATAGGACACTAATGCTGCTACAGCTTTTTTGGTCTTCTTTGGGATGTGTATGGCATAAAGATAGCTATTCTGCCTCAACCTGGGTGCCACTGAGTCTGGTCCAAGGAGACGAGATCTCCTGGCATGAGTGAAGTGTGAGTTCAATACTGTCAGGGTAAGGAAGTGCCTCCTGACAACATATGCTTGTAGGGTTAGGGGTAGGGTCATTCTCTGGGGGATGAAAAAGATGGAAGCAGGTCTCTCAGGCAGCCTTGAAGAGCATCCTAGGTAGCAGACTGTCTCATGCTGGAGCAGGGCTTTCTAAATGCTGGCTTTTTGTGAATCTTTTACTTTATATAAAACAATTGATTTTTCTTTGCTCTACCAATAGTGTAATATGCTAGGGGTTATGAGTCTAAGAATTGGTGGGTGAGGTATCCAGTGTCTGCCTCAATCAACATGTACTATTTTTGTAACACTAGAACTCCTTCAGCAGCAGAGACAAAGTGAGCCCTATCTCTCTATATCATAGAGTTTGCACCCTCCATAGTGATGGAAGACTTGAATCTAGAGGAATCTAGATCAGATCTCCAGCACCTGATGCTGCACCTGTACTAATGAGTAAATAAACCAGTAAGACCCCTGTTTTCTTCTTATGAGGCATACATCATGGCTCAGCTTACTTCAACGAGGATAGTGTCTCTTCCTCACCAAATGA
Source organism: Pipra filicauda (assembly GCF_003945595.2). Classification (NCBI taxonomy): domain Eukaryota; kingdom Metazoa; phylum Chordata; class Aves; order Passeriformes; family Pipridae; genus Pipra; species Pipra filicauda. Next base: position 876,905 of record NW_024103929.1, read on the forward strand.
AAGACTACTCTTTGAGGAGACTGCTGTCTGGGCTAAAACTATTCTGGAGTCTGTGCTATGAGTCCTGCAGGATGGACAAGAGGTGTGCAAAGCACAAGGGCCATGGCCCAGCCCTCTCCCTGCTCACCTTACTGGTATAGGAACAGCCTGGCTGCTCACTGCTCCTCTGTGCATCTTCTTTTTGCAAGAAAAAAGGACTGACCAGGATTAGGTGTCTAATTCTGGCTGAAGGGAAGTGACTCTGCTTAGCCTTAGTGGATAATTTGGATAGTTCTCCTGTATCTTGTGTAAATCTCTTTTTAATGGCCTCTCTCACCATGAATCACAACCTGGGGCAGTGAACTGTAAAATCTGAGCCTTACCACAAAGACTACAGAGAGTACCTAGATAAATCCCAGCTGTGAATCAAAGTCTCTTCTGTTTTACGTTTGCTCTGAAGTGCCAGACTCTGTGCATTTTCCATGGGAGGCAGCAGGAATATAAATATGGGGATGTCTGACTGCTAGCAGCCACATTCATCCCCAGTTGGGGATCACAGCTTCTGCCCTGCATCTTTTCTGGCAGTTTGAGAGTCAGTCCAGACATTTTTCTCTCCTGTTCCCCAGTCCTGGTGGTCTGGAGGAGAGCCCTCCCTGCTTTCCCTTTCATTCCACATGCCGTGTGCACTGACTCAGGGGGCTGCATCACCACGCTCTTCATTGTCCAGTGACAAGTTGCTGGCAGTGGTATGTACACTTGATCCATAACAGCACCCCTGCACTCCTTCCCCCCTTCCTATCTCCCTTAAACAGATGATGTGCTAAGATTGGAGTTATGACAGCAATCCCAGCAGGCCAGAGCTAAGCTCCTGAGTTCATAGCCCCCATCATTTTACATGATTTCTTGCTCCTCTGAGTGGCTTCCCACAGTCGTAGCAAGAGTTTTAAGAGCTTGTTGCTTTGCTTATGGTATCAATCCTTATTGTCTGTCCCTGAGCAGGACCATATTTGTACTTGGACTTCATCTATTAGGAGGTTGAAAGCTGTTCCGAGGGATGGAGAATCCTCAGTTTCTACTGAGGCGTTTTGTCTGTTTGCTTCATGCCCCTGCTTTCCTTTTCACTTTGGAGTGGGCCAGAGCAACCTGTTCTTTGCCCTTTTGCTGGTGGCATTGGTGGACCTGTTGCAGTTGGGACATTCCATCTAACCATACCCACAAAGGAGACAGCCTCTCCAGATTTGGGCTGCAGCCTACCCCATCCACTGCCTTTGCAAGCCCTGCAGGAATGAAGGAGCAGTGAAAAGCAGCCCCGGGTAGAGACCTGTGCTGGTTTTGGCTGGGATAGAGTTAGTTTTCTTCACAGTAGCTGGTGTGTGGCTGTGTTTCGGATTTTTGATGGAAACAGTGTTGACAACTTGGGGATGTTTTTGTTATTGCTGATCAGTGCTTACACAGTGTCAAGGACTTTTCTGCTCCTCTCCCCATTCAACCAGTGAGAAGTGCACAAAGAGGTTGGGAGGGGACACAGCTGGGACAGCTGACACAGGAATATCCCATACCATAAGGCACCACGCTCAGAATATAAAGTGGGGCCAGAGGGAGAAAGGGAGGGACATTTGGAGTGATGGTGTTTTTCTTCCTAAGTCACTGTTATGTGTGATGAGACCCTGCTTTCCTGGGGATGGCTGAGCTCCTGCCTGCCCATGGGAAGTGGCAAATGAATTTCTTGTTTTGCTTTGCTCGTGCATGCAGCTTTTGCTTTCCCTATCAAACTGTCTTTATCTCAACCCACCAGTTTTCTCACTTTTACTCTTCTGATTCTCTTCCCATCACACAGGGTGGGGGAGTGAGTGACTGTGTGGTACTGAGTCACTGGCTGGGGTTCAACCAGGACAAGACCCCACCAGCTCTTTGGGGCTGATCTAGCCTAGTCCATAAGTCTGCCAGTGTTGGCAAGACAGGTAGCAGGGACAAGGAGTATGGACTCAGGATAGAGGAGAGCAGGGACACCAGCCTTCTTCAAAAGTAGTTGCTGTCCACCAGCAAATACATGGGAATGAACTTGGCATTTGTTTTGTAAAAGACCAAATCCACACATGCCATTATCCCATCTTTCTACTCCGCCAAGACCAGTGGTTGAAATATAGCACACATTTAAATTCTTCATTGGGTCAGGGCCCAAATTCATTTGAACAGTGGTAGGTAGGGAGGGATATTCAGTTTAAGTGAGGACAAACGGGAGGTGTGGATGGTTGGTTGTTTATTTCTAGACATAGCTCACGAGCAACGTGACTTCAAAGGACTCTGCACAGCCTTGCACAGTCTGCAAGGAGTTTCACCAGTGCTGCCATAGTGCAGGGTCCTGTTGACTCATGTCGTGCCAGCTACACCATCACAGAGCTGCTGCCAGCGTGGGCAGTGGGCATTAACAGCACTATTGTGACCGAGCTCCTTCACAGGAATGGTGAGATATTAACTCAGCTGTATTGTGCCCCTACAATCAACCAGTTGAGGTCTGGTGGCCGGGCCAAAGATTTTGGGTATCCTGGAGTCTGCTTCTTGTTCTGGAAATGATGGAGAGAGTGCCTTTGCTCCAATGGAGACAAAGCCACACTCTTCTTCATTTTAGTTGGTTTGCAGTGGGTGATTCAGAGTGCTGAGTCGCAACTTCTTGTTTGTTTTGGGAGCATGCCTGGGAACATCACATATGAATCAGAGCACTGCTGTGCTAGGTACTGTAGAAATACAGAAAAAATAGGCACCTGGGTACATCTAAATTTCAAAATGTTAGGCTGTTTTGACTCAGTGGTTAAGGTGCAGTGCTGCTTTAACTCTTGCATGGAGACTTTTTTGGATTGTAGCATGCCCTACTACAATCACTTCAACACTTGCTGTAGGAGCTCAGCTTAGGTAGATTAGCCTGCCCTGATGGTGCTGGTGTGCAACAGGCTTGGTAGGAGTGACCACGGAGATGGTCATGCTCTTGCTGTTACTCCTAAACAGATTTTCTTCCTGTTGAAGTAGGAGGGGGACAAGGGTGCATTTGAGACCATCTTGAAGGCTGGTGAGAAAAGAAAGGGAGGAGATAAAAGAGTGGAATGTTACCACTTTATCTTAATCCAAAAAAATTCTGAGAGAGGTTAAATCAGCAGAGAACATATAAGTGAATGAAACAGGGTTGTTTCTAAAAACATCTTGTTTGCATTCAATGAGAATGCAGGCTGAAGCTTTCATTTGCTTAGATCTTTATTGGTATTTGCAGTCCTTGAAGCTGCAAATGTGCACACAGTAAGTAAGCACAGAGCATGCCCAGGGCATGGATAGAGGGCAGGAAAGGAGGGACAATGGCATCATTCCATATTCATGTTTCCCAGGTGCTGGAAACCACCCAGTGCCAGATGGTGACTCAGACCCAGCATAAGGGGAGGCTGCAGCTGATACACGAACCCCTCTGGTCCCAAAAGGCTCTTTGGGTGAGCAGGACAGACTGGAGAATGTAAATGTCTCAGATCTCTCTCTTGCCACCATAGAAATACCTGAAAGTAGAGTGAAGAGTTCCACTTCTGTGGCAGGGATATCCTCCAAACTAGGGATCATTTTCATGTGACAGGTACCAGTTAAGTGTGGTCTTTGCAGGTGACATGGGGACAGGATGGAGAGATGGGCCACCATGTGTGGTGTTTTACCTCATTATATGAGCAGCAATAATGCCAAGGACAGCAGCCAGGGAGCTCTATGCCACCCTGACCTGCTATTCAGGGAACCATTGCAGTTGTTCCTGCAGTATTTAGTTTTTAGCACAGAGCATATATACAGAAAAAGCAGCTGGAGCACATTTTAGGTGTATTTTTTTTGAGGTGAAAACACCCCATGCTCACCAGCCCTGGTGAGTGCAGATCTGCTGGTGTCACAGAAAGCATGTGGTGCAGCAGGAGGCTGCTGCTCTGTGGGTTGGGGTAATTCAGAGCACAGCATCTTTTGGGTGCCCACCATGGTGAGTGCCCAGGTCTGGCCTGCTGTCTGATAGCCACGTGTGTGACTGCTTGGGCTGGAAAAAATATCTATGAGACCGTCCATGTCCCTATGGGAGCAGCCACTTGGCTTTAGGAGATTGTCACAAGAAGGGACTGTGCTGATCCCAGCTCTTTTTTTAGGGCTTCCGGTTTTTTCTACCTGGATCTTGGTGACCTCATTCTGAGCGAGTACCTTTTACTTTGTGGATGTGCTACAGACTTTTTATTCTGAAATTCATAGAGTCACAGGATGGTTTGGGTTGGAAGGGACTTAAAAGATGATCTAATTCTAATCCCCCTGCCATAGGCAGCTTCCTGGCAGGTGAGACACCTCCTGAGGGCCAGGATTTCTTCCTCACTGTGCATCAGCATATGAACAGAGCTGTCGCATGTGGATGGGATTGTCTGTCTGGGGACAGAGAGGTCTGTCTGGGAGAGGGCCTTCCTCATCAGACTGCTGTGCTGGTGGGGCCACTTTACCTCAGTGGGACTTGAGTAGCCCCAGCAGCCTGGAGGAATGACTGGAATTTGCCGTGTTGTGCCGGCAGACCCCATGGGGGTTGCTGACAAGAAATGCCCACTGCTTTATCTGCCTGGGTTTTGAACAATTGGTAGGAAATGGGTCAGAATAAATACTGCTACTTGACCTCTGTCCTTTCCCCTTTTGTCCTCAAAGCTTCAAGAAATTCCAGGGGTTGGGAGCCAAACATCTGTGTTTCCCTTGGGAGGTGGCAAATGCTGTGTTCCTCCTGTGAATCAGGCAAGGCATATTTAGAAAATGAGATTCAGAAACCACCGGCGAGTGGGTGAGTCCATCTGAGCTGCTGTTCTCCTGGTAGAAAGTTTGCATAAGCTTGGGCACATATTTATATCTTCGTCCACATGCACTGGATCCTGCAGACAGAAACACAAACTGACAGGCATTGCGTTTTGTAAGTCTGGACTTGTTTTGATGATGCCAATAATTTTTTAAAAGTGAGGATTTGAGGACTGTGGGTCTAGTTTCCAAGCTGAAAGGTAGGCGCCCTGTACTGTGTGGGATGTCTCAAGGGAACTCTGCCAGGATTAGGAGATGGGCAGAGAGTTTGCAGCAGTAAGGAAGCAAAGGCCAAAGGATGTCCTAAATAGCACTGGGCACTGCTGGTTAGGGAACTAAATTGAGCCTGGTGCCACTTTTAAAGAGAGCAGCTGGGACACCATCAGGATCTAGGGCCACTCACTTCTGCACACGGGGGCTTCCCAGCCCACCTGCATCCAAGCTTCTCAGGGTCCCCAGTGGTGGATAGACCCTTCTGTGGCCTGGGAATAGCTAACCCACCCAGTCTGTTCAAGCAGGGAAATGTCCTCCAGGCTTGCAGCCTGTGGAGACAGCTGATCCAGCCTTCTAGGCAGCCGTTATGGGACTGCAGTGGACAACCTGAGTGAGGCCCGTGCCTTTTCTATCTAACCAATACCTGGAGCCTTGGCTCTGCAGCAGCTGCTCTGGATGGTTTAAACAGCATCAGTGCCCAGAGCAGGGTCACAAAATAACTGCTGTTTCAGTAGCACCGTTTATTCCCACTCTAAACTATGTGAAATTCTTGCCTGTCACAAGAAACATTTCTCTTACCTCCAACCTCAACACTTAAGTTGATAACAGTATTGGAGAAATACACTAGTGTGTAGTTTAAGGTTGGAAACATTTAATTCTTACTTATTATCCAAGGTGGGGACTCCCATTAGATTTCTTTCTGGTTCTGCAGAAGAAGGTCTTGTCTTAATTGCATCAACAACCAACAGCATCTGTCATGTTTTCAGCTTAGGACATTGTTTTCCCAGCCAGCAGAGATGTGAGAGCTTAGGAATGGGGGATCAGCTGGCACCAGATATAATGCATCACCTCTTCCTCCTGAGAGACTGAAGACCAGAGAACAAGTGGGAAATTTTAGAAGGAAAGAACTGAGAAGGTCCCACAAAATGGCTTGTTCCTGGTGGTACTGCATGTGCTGAGACTGCGTGTCTGAAGTCGGATATCCCTTGAGTGCACAGCTTGGACTTACATGGCATGAAAGCTGGATAAAGGAGCAGCTTGGGGTTAAATAAAAGTTTCACAGAAATTCTACCTTGTCATGCTTCATTTCCCAGGTTGCAGAAATGGGAAACCTCCCTGTTCTGTTATGGGCAAAGTTTAGTAGTGTCTGAGAGGAGCTATTGGGAGAAATGCTTCATGGACAAATGAAAAATAATGAATTAAGAAGATGAGTTACAGTACTTTGTTGTTTAGACATATTCAGTTTGTTCTTCTGCCCTTTGGAGGGCAGAAGGATAAACAAAGTACTTCAGGTCTCCTGATGGATTATTGGGAACAGTCTGTGTTGGATTATTGGGAACAGTCTGTGTTGGATTATTGGGAACAGTCTGTGTTCAGGATATTGCCAAATTCCAGCAGAATTTCTCCTGAGAACTCAAGGAACAACTTGTGACCACCAAGATCCCTACCAATTTGTCTTGTGTCCACTCTGCATGTGTTTTGGATCCTGATGGTACATGTAGGATGACTGTTAGGTGGTTGTAACAAACTGTTCCCTGAGAGGTTTTACCATGACACTGAGAACAGGATATACAATACCATCAAAATAACTTGCTACCAAGTTGCTCATGCTGACCCATTGCCAACTTCTTTAGCAATACTTCCTCGTGCACTCTCCTTTTGCCATAAACAGGCGCTCCTGCAGCAGAGTGCATCTGGAATCTTGAGTATATTTTTGCAAGCCATAAAGAAAAGCAGTGTGTCTCCGTAGCAGATTATAATATTTTGATAGTTCCCAGATCGCTTGTGCTCTCATGCTTTATCGCTGCCCAGAGTCTTTCAGAAGAGCACTCATTACACACGTGCCCTAAATAATGTGAGCTCTATGTTGGTGATATTTATAGCCATCCAAACTTGCCCATTTCTGCCTGTGCTGTTTCAAAACAATTCTTGAGTGATGGCATTTTTCATCTTTAGTGTATTTTTCTTTAGTTCTGAACACTGAACACCAACACAGTTGTAATTACTGCCATTATTGCTGCTGGATGCCCTATTAGGCCTACAAAGTGCACTCAAATTTAAAGGTAGAATTCTAATTACAGCACAGTCTTGGGGAGAAAGAATGGCATTTGGAGGTAAAAAGCACTTACACAAACACCAAGAGAAGTGGCAGTGCATATTGCAGTCACTTCCACCTCATAGAAATGATGCTGTTTCATTTTTAAGTTCTTGTATTTGAGCATCCCTCTCTGAAGCTCAGGAAAGTCTGTGTGACATCTCATGCCATTGTTTTTGTGGAACCATAATGGCTATTCATAGCAGGGAATTGTTTTGGGGTGATCCAGCTCCCCTCGAATGGCAACAATGAGTCAAGTTTCGGTGCAGCCATCAGATAATCCCACAGAAGAATTCAAAACAGTCTTATCTCCAAAATACAGAGAGAAAATAGGAGTATGTGAGTGTCATTGTAAGTGGTTTGCTAGAATGACAGAAGTGTGCAAACTCTTTGCGATGTTGTGTAACATTGCTCTGCACATGTTGTTCTCCTCCTTCTGCTTCTGTAAATCAACCATTTAGTGTAATTATAGCTGCTATTGGCAAAAGGCACTGAGAGCACTAGCTGGCTTCTGAAGAAAACTGCTAGCGAGACAGCAGCACTTTCAGCTCACAGAAATTTAGGAAGAGATTGAGAGGACACTTGTCTTTCAGCCTTAAGCGGTCCAGTGAAAAACGGTCTTATTGCCCCCTTGATAGCATTTGCCTCTAAATTAAAAAATATGATCTAAATTAAAAATAATGATCTAGAGTGGCCAAAAATCAGACCACTTTCCCATCTATTTGTAAGGAACTGCATTATCACTGTCTCTAGTCATGTTTTGTCTGCTTTTGAAATCCCAGAGTTCAAATCCAGAACATCATTTATATTGAAAATGTAAATATGAAAATTAGACTCTTGTGGATCCCTGTTTACTTGGAAGGCTCCTTAGGACAGGTACTCAACTGATTGAGAACACATATTCAACCAAAAGATCTATTTATGTCTATGCATGTATTCACTTATTATGTACATATATCTGACTACTCTCTGGGAAGATCTAGAAGGCCAAGTTGAATGGGGCCCTGAACAACTTGATCTAGTGGCTGGCATCCCCATGCATGGCAAGGGGTTTGGAGCTAGATGGTCTTTAAAGTCCCTTTCAAATCCGGACTTTCTAGAGAAAGCCCTGCTAGAATTTCTAATAAAATTGATGCTCTGGTTGGCTTTTACCTCCTGCTGTGTGCAAGATGGACAGCATTGCTGGCTGGGTTTGGGTGGCTTTCAAGGGAATTTAACGTGGATATTGTAACTGCTTGTCTCAACAGACTCTGCAGGGAGCTGTGGGCTGGCAGGCCTGGGCAGCAGATGGTCTTAATTCTCTTGAATTTACTGCTCAGTGCCTCTGGCTCCCTCCTGCAATGGTATCAGTGACAACACAAGTCTTGGGTTTAGAGTTTGGCACAAAACCTTTGGATTCCCTAAATCTCAACAAACCAACCCCTGGCTCTTCAATCTCTGGTGGAAAAAGAGTATCATGCCTTGCCTGGCACAGGCATTCCGCCCACACAGGAGGGTATGATTTACATTATGAACCTGCAAAGGGGAAACCGCTGTCTGAATTGTGTAATAGCAATTTTTGTACAACCATCTTCAAAACCAAAGCAAAGTGGAAACATGTTTCTGAATTTCTTTAAAAAAAAGAAAAAAAGAAAGAGGGAAGAACTATTTGAATTTGTCGTCCAGGGTTTGCTCTTCAGTGACAAATTTTAATAGATTAAGTGAGAGAAAGCAACATTTTCATGGTGTCATGCATGTAAGCACTCAGAGAGAGAGGAGTTTGCAGCTGAGTGCAACAAGGGCTCAGTAAGACTTTGGACTTTATGTGATCGATGATGTACAAATACAGATCAAAACCAGGGCTCTGCTCTAGAGACAGGCAAACAGTGGAAGGAAGAAAGGATTGCTCTGATTCCTGAAGACATGGGCACCAAAAGCGCAGCACAGGGATTATAGGTTCAGCAATTTACCTAGCACCTGGTTTGGCTCCTGCTAAAGAAAGGATGCTGTGTTAATGGGACTGTTCTGATATTTTGGGCTTATTTTCAGGATCACCCAGGTAGTCAGAGGCAGTGCCAGCAATTGAACTGAGATGTTTTCAGTCTGGGCACAGGGCACTCACCAGAAGACACAGTAAGCATGTATGATGATGATGGTCTGTTCCTCATCCCATCAGTATCTCAAGAAGCTTTAGATACTTCAGAAAGCTTTTCAGCACATATAAAACACGTTCATGGACTCAGGGAATAATTCAGACTGGAAAGGACCCATGGAGAGCACTCCAGGGTCCAGCCTCAGACTCTCGCCTAAAGAAGGACTGAAAGCTTTAAGCATCAGCGTCCAAACCCAGAGTGTCTCCTCAAACCCTGCTGTTGCAGGGTTCTCCCCTGCACACATTCAAATCAGCAAGTCTTTACACAATGGATTCAAATCTACCAGTATCTGGTCTTTTATTGGTACTGCTTCTGTCTAATCTGATCACTTAAAAAGGGTTGACCATCCCTGCTCAAGCCCTTATATCTTTCTGGACTTGTGGTTTCATCTTTCTCCCCTAAGAGCAGGGGGCTTTTATTGTTACTGTCCCCATGATGGGTCAAGGAGCCTGACATGGCACAGGACCGTATGTCAGGCTTGGGGCTGAGACTTGGGATGTGCAAAGTCATGTTGCCAGAGCGAAGTGTGTCCAGAAACCCTGGCAGGCAATTTGGTGGCTCAACAAACCAAGCAGCCCCCTGACACCATGCAGGAATGCCCCCTCTTGGTGGGATTTACACACACATAATCCAAGTTGGTAAATTGAGATGCCAACCTAAAGGGCATTTCTTTCATTCCTTTGGGCTCGCCAGCAACAGGCTCTGTTTGGATATAGCAGCAATGAGCTTTCTTCCTTGCTGCTTTGCTGCTTCGTGCTTCTGTTTGAGGTTTCCTGTTTTGGGTTTCTGAGTAGCAGTGAGCTGACAGGTTCTCTTTGTGTCTCAGGGAGCAGCCTGATCAGACAGCATCCTGGCAAGTCCCTTCACATCCCTCATGCCTTCTCCAGCACCATCAGCCCCAACCAGAGGTTGTCACCAAGGGCTCTGAATTTTCATGCCTTTCCTGTTGGGTCTACTCGGGACCTGCCAGCAATGGTAGTTATTTTATTGTTGTGATTACCTGGAGAAGGGCTATTTTAACACACTTCAAGCTCATGCTTTAATATTTGAAACACTTTCTGTGAGTTCTTCACAATGGGCCTGATTTTGATGGAATTTTTATTTGAAAAACCATTGCATTCTTCCAAGCCTCATACCCCAAATTATGGCCCTCAAAGACAAGACTCTTTGGTAGTTCTTGCAGTTTGGGCTGGGATCTAAGAAAGCTCATTGCCCCTTCCCAGCCCTGGGAGAACCTATGGGGGGACATAAAGATTTTTCCAAAGGAACTCACAGCAGTACCAGCTCTCAGACATCCCAGAGGGTAAACCACAGCATGGCATTAATGAGAGCAGTATAAATCTGTCATAAATCAAAGTGTTTTGACCCCTTTCCCATTGTGTACACAAACACCATGTTCCAGTGAATCAGTGAAATCAAAGCAGCACCGAGAGGTCAGTTCAGGATTTATGCACGTCACTGGCAGCATATTCTGTCTATTGAATATTAAAATCTAAAATAAAAAGCAATTTACAATATTTCTGAAATATTTAAACCTTCAACAAATAGCTGTCTCAGGATCATTCAGATGTGATTTTGCTACAGCACTACATGCATTTAAAAAATCAGATTATCTCTCTATGAGAGCATCTGTATTGAGAGAAGGATGGACACAGCTGCACATTGGGGCAAGTACATGTAAGAAGTCTAGTGGAAATCCTGCAAAGGAAGTGTTCAGCAGTAAAAAAATGTGACTGGAAAATAGTAGCAATATCAAGCAACCCCAAATTTATACTCATCATTGGTGTTCAGGGGCTTAATTTCTTTAACTTCCTCCTGCTAAGAAACAAATATCAAACCAAACAGTCTAATTAAGGAAACTTTGTTGACTTGGATGCTTGGTGAAAAAGAGGAATCTTGGTTCATTTTTTCACTTTACAATGTGCAGTAGAACACACTGATCTAGTCTTTGTATACTTGATGTAAAAGCCATTTATCACTTCAGAAGGGCATGATCATATTGGTGTCATTAATCACTTTTGTTAGAACAAGGTAAAGAAGGATAGGTGTAAAAGAATTGGAAATTCATACATGCATTTACTAGTGAAGACACTGACCTGCAGAGAGTCATTTTCAAATGATAACCCTGAAGGGTTTAATGTTGCCTTTGCAAAGTTAAGTGTAGCACTTTAAAACATGAAAGCAGAGACACACAGAGATGAGGAGTCAGGCATAAGTGGTGGGTACTGGCTTCCCACACAGTCACCAAGGGCAGACTTCCTGGCCCAGCAGGGCAACCGCTTAACTCCATCAGCCACGCAGGACCTGACCAGTCAGGATGCAGCAGACTTCCAAATTACACCATAGCGATCATGATGGCAAAGACCACAGCATCTTAAACCTCTCTAAATGAGGGGTGCCTGTGCTGGTCTTGGTGCTCCTACAGGGAGCCGGGTCAGGGAGTCGAGCAGACTGAAAACTAATCCCCTTTAGGCCTTTCTGTCTGCGCAGATGCAAGAGAGCCATTACCAGCTCCAGGATGGTGTTGGGGTGTAGGAAGGGCTGGTCCCACAGTGTCATTCCCCAAGTCAGGAGCTGGTCCTACCATATGCACAGCCTTAGCCCCAGGGACATCTTTCATCCTGTGGTCCAGGACTGGGCACTGAGCCACACTTCAGTAGTTTGTCTGGCACAGAGGTGGGAGCTCCCAGTCAGGACTCACACAACTGGCTTGGCTGGCGGTGCTGCTCACTGCTCTCAGCACCCCAGTTCCCATCACAACTGTGAGAGACAAGATGCTCACGTGGGGCTTCAGTTGCTGACTTAACTGGCCACATCTTCGCTGGAGTTCAAGTTCATTTTATGGTAATAACCAAAACGTGCTGTGCCAGTGGTTTCTCATGCACTGCATTAATTCAGTGACTTGTTAGAGAACTGGTTAGTAGATTTGAAGAAGTCTGTTGAAATAGTTTATTCAGTTTACAGCTTAGCTGCTGAGGGGGCACAGGAAGGCAGGACTGAGCAGCAAAAATTCAGTATGAGCTTGAAGTATTTTCCCTTTGAGTTTCTGACTGCTACTGCAGTCAGACTTTGAGTTCCTGACTTTCTAATAGGCTCAGCACATAAACTCAGTGCTTCCTCCAGAAGGTTTTGTTTAGAGATGTGCTAATAATAAATAAGTAGGGTACTTGGTTATGAACATTTTCAAAGGTTGGCCTGGACAACCTGAAAACTTTTTGTCTCTCATAAAAGCAAGATTTGGGTTGCTGCAGAGAAGGAAGCAGAGTTCAAAGTGTGAGGTCCTGTTTGAGTTTCAGAGTTTATTCTTATCCCTGCACTGGACAAATCACAGCAGCAAGCCCTCCAGACCCAGGGGGTGGGCAAGGGCTGGGGCCTGGTGTCAGGTATAACAGCAAGATGGGGCAGCCCTAGGACTCAGCCTTTCCCCAGGGCACGGATGCAACTGTGATGCCCAGGGAAGGTGAGGAGAGGAGGCAGGTGCCCGTGAGAGGGACACCCCAGTCCCTGCTCTGCTCCAGCTACTGAACTCCCCATTGCACAGTGCCTCTGCAACAGCACAGCAAGCCTGGCCCCGAAAGCTCCTGGGGCCCATCACAGTGAAACATTGATAGAAATCTGCGTGCAGCGATGTTGTGTGTGGTATGAAACCTGATGCAGGGGAGGTATGTGGAGAGAGGGAGGGAAAGAAATGCTTAGGATTATTTCTGTTTTGTACCCAAGGGTGCCATTTGTTCATATAAGTATCCATAGAAGAATAAAATACTTTTTATTGAAACATTTTTCTTTGCTTGCTGGCAGCCACTCTGCTCCAATTATCTCTTCCATCGTATCCCTTGAAGCCAGGCTCCAAGGTAAACAAGTAAAAACCTGACAGTTGGAATGCAAAGCCTCAGCTGAGACTGAAAGCTTTTTCAAGATCACATTCTGCACATTTATATTGTCTGGGATATCAACAGTGGAAACAAAAATAGAGATTTCCTAATCTCAGCAGAGACAACACCTTGCTGCCCCACCTTTGAGAAACCTCCAGTCCACAGTAAAGACTTGATCCATCTCAATTAACAAAGAGCCCAAGTAGGTACACTCTTAGCTTGCTCCTGATCTGGATTTCCCACATTCCTGAGTTTTGGGGTGTAACTCACTGAGAAATTATTTTGCATTAGTAAAGAGTCACAATAAAAATGCATCACAAAGCCGTGTTGATTTAGCATGAAATTTTACTTCAAAAGAGAAGAAGATTCTCATCATGTAGATGTGTCTGGCTTCAACATAATTTCATAATGAAACATCTTTTTATTAACTTAAGAAGTAGGATTCTTTATTTGTTTTTCACAGTAGTGTTCAATATCACAGTTTGAAATTTAAAAATTAAATTTTAGCAAAGCAATAGTTTGGCAAAGACATGAAATTTCAGGATGATTCAAATCACTGTATTCCTTGCAATAAAAAATTTTGATCCTGGGTGTGTGTCTCCTTGAAGACACATTGGGCAGGTGAGAGGGGAAAGAAAACCATCATTGATTTTTTTCCATGATAAGGACAACATATGGACAACAACTCACTGTGGAGATGTGCTAGTACAGCCTTCTGATTAACCACAGAGAAGTGTTGAATTTCTTCTACTGGTTCCTTACAAGACGAAAAAAACTTGGTGTGTCTTGGATCATGTTTGCAAGAAATACATGTTAGTTTCTCACCCCCTTCAAAGCAATTCAGTTTTTACATTTCTCCAGAGAGAGGATGAACTACAGGCTGAGGCTTGCCTGGAAGATGGTTCTCCAAGGGAAAGTCTTCTCCTGCTCAGTTGTGAGTCTGTTGCAGCAACACCATCAGCCTACTGACACACAGTGCAAGGCACTGCATGGAAAATGCAGCTGGGATTGGTTGTAGAGTTCATATCAATGAGATCTTGTCTGCTCCTTGACCTTGTTTGCACAGATATGTTCTCTTTTCAGCTGTTTTAATCGCCATTCCTTGGGTCAACTCAGTGTCCTCAGTATATCAGGTCAGGTCAAGTCAGTGATCAGACTTGAGAATCAGCCCATCCAAAAAAACCCCTAAAACCTGAACCAAACCTAATTTCCAATCAGATCAACAAAGCCATTCCACAAAACTTCCAGTATCACTCACCAAAACCGATGAGGAGGGAGGAGAAGAGTGCAGGGATGGGATGGTGAAAGAGCAGGACCGCTCCATTTATTGCCAGGTCAACTACTGGGGTTAAGTCAGTAATAAACCACATCCTTGGAAGAGCACAGTTTGTATTTGCAGAATCTTCTGGGACCGTCCAGTTCCAAGTGGTAAAAATTCTTATACTGATGCCATTGTCTGTGCTCAATGCACATCTATAAATACCATGAACATATCTAGGTATTAAGGGCACATCCACCCCAGTGATGCTCTCCGGAGCCTGACATACACACAGAAGAGATGTAGTCTGGGTGTGCAAAACTGCTTCCCATGCTGTCAGCCCTTCCCCAACCAGGGTCATCTTCCATTTGTGTTATAAAAAGCCCCCATTTTTCATCTATGACATTCAGGGAGCTTCACATTTGCCCTCTATAATTCATCAGCTGGTTCTCTGCTGACCTTGCCCTGCCTGGCTCGGCTGTGTCCCACTCCCACCGTGGCTCAATGACACCCTGAGGATTGCTGCTATTTCATTCCTCCCAGCCTGACGTGCTTCCCACCAGAGGCAGAGCACAGTGCTTCTGGGAGCTGGGCTGGGTGGAACCACAAGCAGCTGTTCAAAGTCTGTGCAGAGACAAAAATCCCCAGCTGTAGCTGTCTGTTCAAATAAACGTGTAGAGGCCAAGGCTCTGCAATCTGAGAAACACATTCTTGGAGGACATGGATTCAAAGAGGGTGCCATGTGAAGGGATTAGGGGAGACCAACCCCGTGGCTGTCCAAATGATATCACACAGAAATCAGAGTGCTGAGCTAAGCCTACCTGCAGAATGCAGCAGATGGTTTTAAAAGTGAAGTATTTAACAAGTTCCATGGAAAATCCTTGTATTAAAATATCCTAATGGTTCTGGGTGAAAATCTGAGGTTTAGATGGGTCTCATGAACTACCTAGGGAGCTGGAAGATGTGAAGAGTGTGGTTCAAAGATATCTTTCTCATCTTCTTCCCCAGTCTCAAGGCTACTGAGTGCTAAAAACCCCCTGGCATAATTTAGATGGCCTTTTGACTTCTCTGAACAGGGTATTGATTCCACCTCTGAAAGTAGCCTTCCATTCAGGAATGAACCAGAGCACCGTGACTTCTGCTTGTCTCACTGTGGTGCAGAAGCAGAAGAGGAGAGGGAAAAGCAGCTTTGGAGGACTTAGCAAAGAGCTGGAGCCCAGTCCTGGATGCCCCCTTTCTGGAGGAAAGCTTCAGTGATCTTCAGGCAACCCTTGGTGCGTCAAAGTGGGGGGGAAGGAACAGGACTCTGCTTCTCACCAGCAGCTGGCCCAGAGTAGGGAATCCAAATGTCTGAGTGTGGACATCTGCAGAGTTGTTGACTGTGTCTGAACCAGCTGTCTGGGACTCCCAGTAAGGTCAACAGAGAGAAACAGACAGGATGTGATTCATCCGTGATGCGGGAGCCTCAGTCAGTGCAGAGGAGGTGTTGCTCTTGAAGTCTAGAGGAATGACACCCACACCAAGGGGCTCAGAGAGAACTCACAGGCTTAACAAGGTCTGGGTTTCTTGTTCCTTTTCTTCTACAGGGTCAGTACTCTGGGCTCATGACTAGCTGAGGTGCTTTCTCTAAGGTCATTCATAGAGTCTTGAGGATGTTGACTGATGTACCTGGGCAAAGGCAAGAGGCAGGAGCTTACTGCACACCTTTCACTCCGATCGTGAAGCCCTCTCTGGGAGACTCCATGGCATGGTTCACAGGGAGAGGATAGATGTCCTGCAAAGTTACTTTGGTTTCCAGGTGTCCTTGAGTGGTGGATGCCAGGTTGTGCCAAAGGACTGCACTTGGCACGTGGGGGGTGAGCACAGAGAGGTCACAGCCTTACAGAATTGCCCTCATGGCTCGGGCTGTGGGGCTTGGTCATGCCTGGGCCATGGTTTGGAGACTGTACAGTGCTACAGCTCCCGGGGGCAGCAGATCTGGGACCGCAGAGAATTGGCTAAGCTGGGGCCCACAGGAAGGTGGGGCAGACCTTGAATCTACTGCCCTCTCCAGACCTTGAATCTACTGCAGAAAATTTGTGGGAGCTGGGAATGCAGGTGTGGCATAGCTGGGCTCTGTGATGGAGCAGCACAGAGTATGTGGCTATGAGACCCAGGAAGGCTGGGAGTTGACAAGGAGGGGTTGAGAAAGCAGGAGTTACAGCAGACTGTGGTGTCAAATGAGCTGAAGGCATGAGGGGAATTCTCAGAAAATGAAAAATTTCTGAATGTGACTTCTGATTGCAGGAGTTTTGGCCATGCCCCAAAGAAGGCATGATGATTAAAATAGGTACAAGACTCTACTACTCCAAGTGTTGCCAGATCAGTTTGGGCACCTTAGGACAAGAGCTACATGATCTATTGTACCTCTGAGCATTATGTGTAGTTGTTCAGTCCCAGAAATAAGACCAGATGATGTAGTAAACCCTTGCAAGGTGAATTTAGGTTCTGGTTTGATCCCAAAAGAGAATGGCAATGAAAGGGCTCCAGCCCTTACTCCAGTTCAAAAATGGAAGGAAAATACTGATATTCTTGCCAGATCTGTACAAGGTTATGAGCTCGGTCTTGCGTTCCTGTCTCAGGCAAGGTTGAGGAATGCCAGCTGCTTTGACAGCCTCTGCTCCTTCTTTCAGGACAACTTCCTTGCCATGGGGACCCCACCTGAAGAAGAGCTTTCAGCACAGTGCACAAATGCACCTTTTTTGTGCAATTTGTACTGGTTCTCACAACTTCTGGCTGATACAACCTCACTGGCCCTTATCCTGCTCCACAGAAAGCCGAACAGAAAAGCAGTACTGGCAGGCAGGGAGGATGCTGCACACCCAAGCTGTGAGATCCTCATGAGAAAAGCTTATATGCACGAATAAAGCATGTTAGAGAAAGTGTAAGTGGATAAGGCAGGTGTGTGTGGGCTGAAATGGAAAGCCAGGGGCTGGTGTGATAGATTTATGACAAGACTGGAGGAGAGGCTGAGGAGATCTACTTATTATAGTTTAAAAAATGGTCCCATCAGAAGACTGTCAAGAGTGCTCCACTGTGCAAATTTATGACATGCAGTGGGAGTGATCATGTCTTCTGTACAAGCTGGCTAGAAAAAAAACCCCACTTTTTTTGTCATGAATATTATTCACAAAGGTACAATAGAATTTTTTTTCCTGGAGGATGTTGTTTGCATATGGGAGGGGGGAGCTCATAAGTTATTGATAACTGAAACATGCAGTTGCATGTTGGAATTCCAATGTTTGTTTGAAAATTTTTTCAATTCCAGTTTTTAATTTTAAAGCAAGCATATTTTTCTCAGAAATACATATAAACCTTGAAAACCTATTTCTTTCTGCTTGAAAATATTTTGCAGTGAGGTATGTCAGCTTCTCTTCTTAACCATTATTGCCACCTGCCCACAGAAGTAGCTCCCATACAATGCTGGATAAGGTGAATAATATATGATTTAGTCATAAGAAATAAATATTTCAGGGTTGTGCATGTAAACAATTCTTCATTTTAGGCAAATTGGGGATGTGAAGCTTTCTGGTAGATACTTTGAGAGTATGGCCATGGAATATTCTGCAGGTAAGTATCCTCAGCGCCATCAGTGAGGGACCATGGCCAGAGAACTTGCTGTATGAGAGACTAATGAGCATAGAGTTTTTTTGTCTGGAAAATAAATTTTTTGGGGAAATCTCATGGCAACCTACTGCTGTTTACCAGAGGAGACAGAGCTAGGCTCTTTTTGGAGGTGTACAGTAGCAAGAGAAACAGTGGTCATAAAATATTCCTGAGAGGTTCAAATATGATATGGAGAAGAGTTTTCCATCATAAGGACAGTGGAGCCCTGGAGCAGGTTGTCCAGAGAGGTTGTGCAGTCTGCTGGGCTGGCCTGTGTGCAAGTGAGAAACTTTCCAGCTAAGGATTATTTACTGAGAAGAAGCTGAGTTGCATGTTCTGCATTAATGAGTTTTTAGAAGAGAAATGTCAAAAGGCAGTAGTTAGAGTCCCACACAAATGCCAGTAGTTTTGCAGTTGGGCATTTCTCTGTAGCATTACATCTCACCAGGAAGGAAAAGGATTTGTACATCTGACAACAAGATAAATGTCTCTACAACTGAAAAAAAAAAGGATAAGTTCAAGGACACCACTGTTATCCCATGTATCTTCGGATGAATGTATTTAAATGACTGAAACTTCATGTTAGGGGACAAATTTACTGTTTCACAAAATTTCTCATGTCTCTGTCCTCCCCTTTTCATCAGGTGATAAGATCAGATGGCGATTTTCCCTTATTTTGATTAAGAATAACCATTCTTCTCATAAAAGTTAATAGTGAATTGTAAATCCGTGGGCATAGAGTGATACAATATTAAGGTAGAGAAGAGTTTATTCCTAAGAAACCTCATTGATGGTGGGGGTTCACAAATAGAAAGCCAGCTCTTAGCCCCTGAGTGGACTTGTTCCTCTAAATGTAGCACTTTTTTTCCTGTAAGCCAAAGAAACGTTATATGTACAATAGTGGGATCATATTATCTTTTGCACTAGTGGCAATTATAGGCTGTTTTTTCAAGGTTGGATTTTATGTATGAGAGATACAGAATATTCATAACATTTTACAAAAACTGCCCTCCCTTGACTCTCCATGGGAGTAGAAATTTTGAAATTTTAATTTGTACACATTTTTCTTTGTGAGTCTTTGATTATCATTTTGTGAGTGTCCATCACCTTAAATGTTTCTTCAAATCCTCAAGCACAAAGTTGGAAAACAATGACCAGATCTTTGCAGCTATTTTCACATTCATTTATTGTCTACTGTAAGGAATAACTTCCCCTACATGTTGAGATGCCAAACTGAAAAATCTCTACAAGATTTCAAAGAAGCCCCCGGTACCAAGAAATGGGCAGTAATAAATTGTCTGATATTTTTCTTCTGCAGCCCGTGAGGACTGAAGTTCAAGGACCCTTTGCATAACTAACTTTGAGATTAGAAGCATTCCTGCACTTTAGAGGCACCTGGCATTTGAGGCTGCTATGGGGTAGCAGGGTCAAATAGCAAATAGTTTAATAAATTCCCTGAAATTTATAAACCTGTAAGTTAGGCTGGAGAATTTACTGTCATGCTTCAGAGCATCTGCTGCTTCTCAGGAAGGCAGGCAAGAATTTTTCCCTTCTCCTTTTTTTTTTTTTTTTTTATTTCAGTTGCAGGGACTGGGTTAGGATTTAAGGAGCTGCACTATTTCTTGGTGTCTGGTTTGGATTTAATTGACTAATGACCATACTGGAGATACTGACTCTTCTGATTTTCAGTATCTAATGTTGATCAGGCTGTGGCTGAGAGAGAACTGGCCCTTGGGAGTGGCCCCAGCTTGCGTGACTGTGAGTGGATTCAATTTATGCTGCACGAAGAATAAACAGAAGTATTTCCCTTGCCAGGGCTGTCAGTATTCAAAGGGGTGAATTTTGATGAGTTAAGGAAATCAACAAAGTCATCTGTCCTGAGGAGCTCAGAGCCCAGAGAGTGGAAAATATGGATTTCTTTCAGGCACAGCTACTCAAACTATTCAGAAATGGTATTCCAAAGAAGAAAATGTGAAGGGAAGGGCAAAGCTAAGGTAAGCAGACAACTAATGAGGCTTAATTAAAAAAAAAAAAAAAAGAAAAGAAAGGATGACAAATAGATATAGCTGTGTCAGAGTTAGGAAAAGGGAAATGTAAAATGAGAACTGCTGAGCTGAGAGATGAGTTAGACCTGACAGATATGAGGTAGCGAAATGTTCTTTGCCCATATGAATAGAACAAGAATGGAAAAAGTGAGGATCAAATACAGACCAAGGATGCTCTAGAATAAAGATCCACACTTGATCACCTAATGCAGGACTTAAGCATAATTTAAATCCCCAAATCAGCTACCTCCTTTCCTGTAATGACCTGGTTGTAGTTCAGGAGTGCTATTCTGTTTGTATGTGCTCATGCTGCCTTCCCTGCATGCTCTTACTTGCAAGCAGCTGTGCAAATCTCCATTTAGAAAAGATTTGTGAGGTGCAGATTATATGTGGTAGGCAGGTTTGCTCAAGATGGCACTGGACAGCATAGTAACAAGAAAAAGTAATGCACCTCTGTCCTTACAGTGGAAAAACAAGGGGTGAGTGTGCAGACAAGGCAATGAAAGTACAGAGGGATGAATCAGACAACACCAGCATAACCACACAGGCTGCACACGAGGTCAAGACCACAGAAATGAGGGTGGGGAGAGGAGAGCTGCTATTTAGACTAAGAGGAGCTGAGTTTTTAGCAAATGTAGTACAGCCAGGAGTTAGAGGTCTTCTCAAAGGCTGGTTTGGGAAAACTCCATTACTGTGATTGGCTAAATCTGCCCCACTCACTTACTTCCAGATGCGACAATATAAATCTCACTCTTGCCATTTTAGGACATTTACTAAATAGCTTTCTTGTTGTGATGTGCAGATAAAATGTCCTGCTTCCATTACGCTTACCAGTTCTGTCCCCTTTTATTCTGGTAGACAATGGTCTGGAGATGAATCAGGGTTTGGAGAGATCCGATTTCCAGTGTTTAACTTCATAATAAGATAGAGACAGTGAGGTATATTGATCCAGAGCTACCTGTCATGGTGTCACATCTGCTCTGTTGTTCCTAAGGGCTTGGTCATAAGTAGAGCTCACTCTTTCACTGGAGTTGATGTGTTAGGAAAAAGAGTGATTACACAGATAAGACTGAATTTGGATTGAGATGATCTGAGATCCGTTCTCAATTCAACTAAGATTTTACTTGTCTAAATGAAAAAAAAGCCAAACCCCTCCATGCCATTCATTTACTCTATAGCATCCAGAGAGAGGAAATGTATAAAATATTTTGTGAACTAGCAAGACCTGCTAGGAAACTGTATTATGTTCCTCTCTGCTCAACAGGCTGGAAAGCCTTAATGTTTCCTGTCATCTTAAACTTCCTCTTTGCTTTATAAATAATTCCTGGATGCAAAACATTTTCTAGTGCCTTGGCCTTGCACTCAGGAATGCATGCTGAGACAATCTCCCTGAGACATAAAACACTCAACAATTGTCCTTTTGGTGCATTGCCAAGTGATGTAGATTTTCAAGTAGGTCCTGCATTTTGAAATGCAGCTATGCAGATCACCATCACCTGCAAAAAGGGAAAATTACTTTACAGGAGGGAGGGTATGCAAAAGTGGTGAAAATAATTTTCTGTGTCTTATGTTGGTTTCAACTGAGATCCTGAGCCAAATTGCTGTTGGACTCTGCTCAGGGCAGAAAATCTGGAAAAGCACAGAATAGTGCAGAATATCTTCTCTCATACTCCCAGTGTTAGGGAAAGATTACCCCTGGATATTCCCAGAGAGCATCCAGGACCCAGTGCTGGGGACAAAGAAGGAAAGATGTTTCAGTTCCTTCCTCATTCCACTCTCTGCTCCTTGAGCAAACCCCACCAAGAGGTGGATGAAGCTGCTGGCACCTGATGTGAGGTGCCCAGATCAGAAGGACTCCCAGGAGCTTTCTCCTTGTATTTGCTCCAGGGTATTACACCTCTGCTCATTCAGTGTGGGCAAGGCTGGGATACCACAGCTGAATCCATCAAAACCAAGGTAAATGTGCTCACTGCAGCAATCCTGCAGCAATTTCATCAGGTCGATATGTAATTGTTTCTGTTGCTGGAAGGCTCCATCACCCCCTTCATTAAAATGCAGATTTCACATTAATTAAAAATGCTGGTAGCATTTGCACAATTTATGAGCAAATCTTAGAGTCCAGAAACCCCCGCGCTGGGGAGGGGTAGCAAGACAGTTTTGAAACTGCTGAAATAAATCCTTCTCTCAGAACACTGGAGATGTTTTAGCTGATAAAGGAGGTTGTTCTTGGACTTTTAAAATTAATTTACTCTCCTTAGATCAGGAAACAGACAAAGCAGAAGGAGTTTGAGCAGAATTATATTCCTACAGATAAATGTACCATCTAAAACTATTCAGACACAAGAGAAAGGAAGAAGCAAGATCCCAGATTATGCTCTGATGCAGCAACCTTCCTTTCCCAGTCAGAATTTTTACATATCCCCCTGTATAGGTGATCTACTCTTACAGCACTGGGAACTTGCCTGCTGGGATCCCTCAGTTTGATTGGAGTAAATTGCATCTGCTCCTGACTTGTTAGTAATGGTAAAATTTCTCCTGTGATGTGCTGGGGTGAACAGGGAGCTGCTCCTCAGTGGCACATAACAGGCCAGCAAGAAGAGACCCTCAAGCTGTGGCTGCCTGATTTTCATGTGTTGAACTGGGACCTTTCTACCTACTCTCTCCTCTGAGGTGAGGAGCTGGAGAGGTGCTGGGAGAGTCTGGGCTCACTGGTGCTCTGCACCTTGCTCTCTTACAGGTGCAGGGGGGTCCATGTCTGTCAGCAGGGAAGGTGGGAATGGTTGGGGTGTGAAACTCCCCATGTGACCTCGTGACATGTTCACAGCATGTGAAACCAACCTCGGCCTCTTGGCAGTGACTGGAGCCCTTTCCCTCTGTTCAAGGGGGGAAGGTGTGTGATCTTCCTGCTGGGAAGTGCCTGGGGTAAAGGATCAGGCTGTAGGAAGTCTATGGCTGGAGGCTCCACCTCCCACCTGGATTCAGCTAGCCCAGTTTTAATTTCCAGTGCTTTCACCTTTCCTGAATGCCAGGCAGCCACAGCCTGAGGGTCTCATCTTGCTGGCCTGGTACGTGCCTCTGAGATGTAGTTATCCTCTTATTTTCCTTAAGCCATTAGCAATTCCCAGCTGGTTTACATCCTTCTGCCTCGGGGGGAAACCTGTGGCAAACCTGGTCCTTACTTCTTCTGGGCACAAGCAAATCACAGTGTATCACTGGGGAAAAAACCATCCTTACAGCTGCAAAAATAAACCTGATGTGAAAACACCTTCTGCCTCGGAAGTGAAATAAATGGCAGTGGAGTGTGGCAGGTCTGTGCACGCCCTGGCTTCCTTGTAGGAGCAGGAGAAGCAGCAGTGTGACCAGCGTCCAATGCCTGTGCTTGCTCAGCATGCCCAGGCTCTCCACCAGGAGAGCCAGGTGGGCTGGCACGGGAATCTCTCCCAACCTGCCATTGGAAATGTCTGCTTCTGCTGCCTCTCACGCCTGTGTTCAAGGTTCCTGTTTCTGTTCTTCATCTCCTGGAAAGGGTAAACACATGCAATGTGCAATCCCAGCAATGCCTGTCCAGAGCCTGTTTCTGGTACATGTATAAATCATCAGCAATTTCTACCAAGGTAAATTTTGTTATTCATTATGAAATTGGCATAAGTTAGGTCAGAACTCAACCTCCCAAGGGCCTGTTAATTGGCCCTGGAGAGTCTGGGTATGTGTGTGTACGTGCATGCTTACGTGAGCAAGAGGAAGGCAGGCAGGAACTCAAACTACTGCTATTATTCTCATTGCAATGCCCTGTCTGGGATGAGATGGGCTCCTCTACTGCCAAGCTCTCTACAAGCCAGGAATAAAGCAAAGGTTCCTTCTGCAGAGAGCCCACTCTCTAGTTCACTGACAGGTGAATGACACGAAAATGAGGGGGTGTGGAAGGACTGGGTAATTATAGAGACTTGCCTTTGCCCAGCTTCACTGTGGCCACAGCAACACCGCCAGTCCCAGACCACACGTGCCCTTCCGCAGATTAGATTAGTGATTGCAGTTTGGCAAATTCCTGCAAATTCAGGACACTGACAGGTCTAGTCTGTTATTTATGCAGAGCAAACACAGGCATTAATTTCTGTAAGGCAAGATGCTTTAGGGCTCCCTATGGATCATATAGTGGATACTGAATCGCTGTCCTTCTGGTCCTAGATAAATTGTCTATGAGAATTCAGTAACATCTGAGACGACATTATTGGGATCGTTTCCACATTCTCAGCCCTGGTAGTTAAACACAGTAAATAAAGAAATGAAAGATGATTTGGTTTTCATTCAGTTGAACTATTCCAAGATTTCAGGGATAAAAATAAAAAATCATCCTGATAGGTCCAGAGTTATAAATAGCAACACTGCATGTACTGGGGAAAATGCTGCATTCCCCCAGATACTCGTAAGAAAAAGTATCAAGAGAATGTGAAACTCGTAAAATTTATGGTGGTCCTTGGCCAGATGTGATGTGTCAGTGGATGCAAGGCACATACCAAACATGAAGTCAAGCAGTCACTGAAGATTTATATCTCCCAGCATCTCTGTCCCAATAGCACCATATGTTTATATGTACTGTACATTTATTATTGGAAATTGAAGGTCTGCCTCATCACTTCTTACTGGAATCTCATAGATGTTTTTTTTCTGAAGGACACTGAGAGTAATTCATGCTCCCACTTATATCCTAGGTTTATTTTGGTTTAAAGTAAAATCTAAAATATGCATTCCTTTTTCTTAGTAAGAAACAGGATTCCTGAAATTAGAAAAGGGGAGCAGGCAACAGCCAGACATCTCATTTCCATGCTTCTTTTTGTAAAACCTTGTCTTCATATGTAAGGATTTTACAAAAATTTACATTTTCCTGGTACTGTGCACATATCCCATCATTCGATCCGGGTGTAAAACAACTGCCCCGACTGAAAAGCTGCCAGAAATACAGGATCATCCCTGGTCTGCAACGGGAATAGTCCTGGAAATCTGTCAAAGCAGAGGAAGTGAGAGATGGGGTCTGGGCCTCATGTGCTTCCCCAGCAGCCTGGGACCCAGGCCAGGCTGAAACCCAGTGCCCCAGTGCCCTGGTTTGCCCCATCTATAGCAGGGACACGAGGATGGGGCAGAGCTGCTGCTGGCAGGGCCTGGCATGGTGGCACTAGGCTGCTGAGAAGGACACGCATGAGAAGTGCAATGGACAAGAGAAGGTTTGAATGTGCTGCGGGACAGGAGGGGCAGGGGTGGCTCTGTGAGGGCTGCCCATGACAGAGGCACCGTGCAGCTCAAAGCCCTCCCCTGAGCACGCACACGCTGCTGTTTTGGCTACCTGTCCTGGGCAGCTGGAGGGATTAGCGCCATAATATCCTTGAGGAAACCAAGCTGTTTTCCCAGGCACTCATTCCCAGGACTGGTGGCAGGTGGGGATGCTCCCAGGACAGCGGCACCCCTACCAGGGATGAGAGGGTCCCTTGCACCCTCTACTGAGACTGAGGACTTGCCAGTAGGAGGAACCGATACCTGATACAAGTGCACCCTTGGGTAATTGTGGTAACTAAAATAATATTCTGTGCTCCATGGAGATGGGATTGTTTTGATTAACTGATGTGTAACTCACATCGTGAGGCAGTTCCTGCTCACA
Organism: Pipra filicauda; assembly: GCF_003945595.2. Classification (NCBI taxonomy): domain Eukaryota; kingdom Metazoa; phylum Chordata; class Aves; order Passeriformes; family Pipridae; genus Pipra; species Pipra filicauda. The sequence goes on from NW_024103929.1 coordinate 902,624, forward strand.
GTAAGAGCTACATTATATTTAATGTCATTTTATGTTCCTATATCTAAGGTGTTGCTCTTTTTTCTGGTCTAACTCAGGTCTATGTGAATTTATCCCTTCTTCTGCCCTGCTAGGCTGCTCTCAGATCACAGCTATCCCAAGGACAGACACACAAACTTACAAGGTATATCCTCACTGGGGAATTTAAGCAGCCAGGACCTGTTCCCCTGCCTTAGATAGATGTTCTATCCATTAGTGCCACCTCCACATCTCCAGTCAGGCTGCCCACATCCAAACAGCCAGCTGGGAACAGCTGTTGTTCCCTATAATATCCTGAACTGTTCCCTGAGGCTGCAAGGGCATTGCTGGTGGCCCAGACCTAAACAGCACTATGTCAGTGCTGCCAATTTAACAGTACATGTGGTCAAGTTTTGGAGATTAAACCTGAAAACCTGGACCTTCGGGATGAGTTTGCTAGCATGGATACAACCCTTGTTTTCATGATGGGGAAGAAGAAGAAACAGGAAAAACTTCCCTCTTATTTACATAAACTATTATGCTGCTTACCAAAAATGCTGCCTACTAACACATTAACTTGGCTGGAATCTGTTTAGGTTTTGATTTCACAAGAGATAAGAGACTCTGTACATCACCACTGCTGTGAAAGGACATGCAAAAGGCAGTAGAAGGCCACAGGCATCACCCTGGTTACACAGACTTGGGCCGTAGGTGCAGACACGGTGCTTTTAAGGAGGGCAGCACTGTCTGCAGCATGGTCTGGGCCAAAAACAACATCCCAATAATTTGATGACATTCATTGCTTAGCTTTCTAGCTGAGATGGAACAGTGACACCTGATTTTGAATTAAGTGGTGTAACTCACATGCTTAAAAGTTACTTGTCTGACCCCAGGCACAGCAGTGTCAGTAGGGCTGAGGGGGTCTTGCCCCTTTGTGGATCTGGCCATCAGAAATACACCTGAGATCATGAATGATCATGGTATGAAACATTTGGAAGAAGCAGGGGTGGAAGTAGGGCCCACCCCAGCCTTGATCAAATAAATCCAATCTCTCTCTCGCTTCCCTAATTTTGTTTTTGTGCTGCAAACACCCAAACCTCTTCCTGATAGAAAATGAAGAGGCAGAGAGGGTCACTCCTTGAAGTGATGTTTATTCTCCAATGTGGTAGCATTTCAGCCCTTGGACCAGTCTTCTAAGACAAAAATTGCCCAACTAGCTGAAGACCAGCTTCTGTTTCTGGATTAATGTGTTTGGCTTCTGTTGATTTACAGAAACTGTGACTTCATGACCCCAACACGTTCTCTGAAGAAAGTGAGTTTGTGTCAGAAACCAAGAGTTACCCATCGAAAAACAAAACAAAGGGTGATGGATTCAGACTATAACTGTGCACCGTGCCTGGGGCTCAGGTGCCCTGTGCCATCACCATTACAGAGAATCTGTGGCTGCTCAGCTGGGAGGAGGGAGAGAGAGAGAGAGATGACACTTACCATTCCCTTCCTGAAGTGCTCAGTGCTTTCATTCCCCCATAACCCCACTGGCTACATGTCCTTAGCTGTTCCCAGCATCCTCAGGGAGTTCTTGGGGTGGCTGATCCCCTCTGGGCACTGGCTCCCTGGCCAGCCCAGCACAGAGGATGCTGTGCCTCCCAGTTCAGCCTGAACAAAGTGAGGGACCATAAGAATACGACTCAATTAGAGTTATATCATGGTCCAATCACAGACACTGTCTGATGTATTTTCCTTATCTGAGCGGAAAAAGCACCAGCTGCAACTCTGCCCCAGTGTAAAGGTAACCCAATTAATCCAGTGTGTCTGCAGTAGGCAAGTCCTCACAGGCTTTCAGCAGTGGCAGAAGGAAGAAAGACAGACCAGCCATAACAGGGACAGCTTTCCACACACACCGAGCTGGCAAGGACACAAAGGACACAGACAGAAGATTCAATTTTTTTTCCTAATTTCATCTGACATTTAGCAATCGTAACTTTTCATTCGAGTAAAAATTGGTTTGTCCTTTCCAGCAAAACTGCTGTGGACACATTATTCCCTTTATGGTGTGTTTTGCTGAATTCCAGATGTTGCTGTTTATTCAAGTCAAAGTTCAACCAAAGAAGGGTCAAGCAAAAAAAAAAAAAAAAAAAAACTTTGCTGAAAGCAAAAAAAGAAAATTAAAGATTTTGAAAGCTGTTAGTTTGTACAAGTATTACTGTTATACGGAGCTTTACACTGAGCTGAGTTACAGCAGTGCCGTGAATCATTCCAGGGGAGTGAAAATGACTGTCAGTGCTTGCTTCTCCCATTAACCTTTTTTAATGTGAACTTGTAAAATAATATGTGATCTGGGAGATGAGGAACAAATGACTACTCATTGAGTTGGCCTCCACAGGAGAAATTATCATCTTTTCTGATATAACAATGAAAGAAATAACCCCTTGCTTATCCAGACTACTCCTATATTAAGTGCCTCTCTCTACAGGCAGAGATGGAGCAACCAGAGGAAACACACGATTAAAGGTGGTGCTTATTGTGGTTATGCCCAGTTTTTTTTGGTCTCAGATGAGATCCCCTGTGCTAGGTGCTGCACAAAACAAAACCTGATCCTCACTAAAGCACTGATAGGCTAAAACGAGACACCATAGTCCTTTCTCAGAGATAAGAAGATGAAACATTCTTCAGTTGCTTTCTCAATAATTGAGAAATCATCACCTGCATTTTAACTAGCTTTTAATCTTTGGAAACAATCCCTCTGGGATGAGCCCAGGTGACTGTAGAGCAGCCTTGAGGTGGTTCTGAACAACTAACCTCTGACTATACTCTTGATTCTGGAGTAAGAAGATGACATAAAGCTGAATTTATTCTCTCTACATAACTAAATTGAGTCTGTGAATTTGCCTCCAATTTTGGTAGATTTCATCCATGTTGCAAAGGAAAATAAGAAGAGCAAAAGCAAGAGGTTTGTTTTAATTGCATGCAAGCGTAGCTTGCTACCTGCTGTTGCTAGCTGAAGGCTGCTGAAATATTTAGCAGCCTATTTGAACCTACTGCATTCCCTGGGACTGCATTTTAAGATCCAAATTCAGCCTTTCATCTCTGTCAAGTGGGATGAAACTACCCCTGATGAGTAACCAACCCCTGCATGAGGAGGTTTTGATGTGTAAGTACGTCCTGCCTGCCCATCCGCCACTGGGTTGCTTCGCTGAGGAACAGGGGTGGAGAGAGAATGTTCTCTGTGACCAATGGGCATGATGGAGAGGTTTCCTGGAGCCTTTGGGAACTGGGAACTGCCTCCTCAGGAGGTCAAGATGCTGATATCTCCCCAGTCCTAGGGGTGGAAATAGAGGTGTGTGGCATCAAGTCTGAAGAGACCTTATGGTGGGGTGGAAATGAGCAGCAGTTCAAAATCAGCACAAAGCACAAAAGTAGCTTTTCCCTGTCCAGCTTTAATGTTTGGCAATTTGCTGAGCAACCTTTCCCTTCAGTAACCCTTGGAGCACTCCAAGAGCTTGTCAGGTTCTTAGAGTGGCGCCTGCCCTGTGCAGACACGAGGGTTTAGTCACAGAGACACGTGCTGGGGGCCTGCCTGTGCTACCTGTCAGCTCACACCTCTGCCTCCACCGTGCAGCAATCCTAAAATCATAGAACCATTTAGGCTGGAAAAGACCTCTAAGATCACCGAGTACAACCATTAATCCAGCACTGCCAGGTCCACCACTAAACCATGTCCCTAACTGCCACATCTACACATCTTTTAAATACCTCCAGGGATGGTAACTCAACCACTTCCCTGGGCAGCCTGTTCCAGTGCTTCACTACCCTTTCTGTGAAGAAACTTTTCCTAACAGCCAACCTAAAGCTCCCCTGGTGCAACTTGAGGCTTCTGCAATCTGTGTTCTGATGGATTTGGGGTGGCCTTGGTGTGGGTTTCTGGGTGCTGGCAGGAGACTGACACACAACCAGAAATGCTGGTGATGCCAAGTGAAGGGCTCCTTCCAGGCTAAATCTGGGCCTGTGTCTTCATCTTCATGTGAGACATCATAGGGAGAGGGGAAGGACATGTCAGTGCTGGGAGCAGTCACCTAGAAGCAGCAGACCTGAAGGCAAAACTCAAAGACTAAAATGTGAAATGCTTGTGCTTAGACAGATTTTTTTTTTTTTTTTGAGTACCCTTACCCCTGGTCATGAAGAGATTTGATCTTATTTCCCTCAGGAGTACTTTCTTCCTGCTCAGAAGGAGCAGAGGTACTAATGGGTGGTTGTCCTTACGAACCTTTGTGTCTCCCTGCCACAAAACTACCAAGTCACTTGACAGCTCCCCAGGGCTTCTATTTCCCTCAGGCTTGGTACCTCCTTAACTAAAAACTTACATGTTATCAAAGAGTTTTTTTATTATTTGATTTGGCTGCCTTTGGGGAGGGGGAAGGGGAAGTAACCTCTCCTCTATTTCCTAGCAGGAATATTTGCCTAATGGACACAGCCTAATCTAACTTTTAAGCAAACAGATCAATATTTGCTTTTCACTACATCAAACTTGCTGTTAGCATTCCTGGAACAGAAATTAATACATGTTGATGTTATTTAGGGACCAGTGATTTGGCTGGTGTATGTAGGTATAGTCTGCTTCAATTCAGCAGAGTCAATACCTTCCAGCAGAGAAGTCGTCCTCATATATTTCACAGTTGTATCAAGTTTTGTTTCCACAATGAAGTTGCAATCAAGACAGAAAAGAAATGATGAATGGAAAATTACCTGCATGAGATCAAACAGGAATCAGCATGGGCACCTGGTGGGGTGGAGGAGAGATTAATTTTAAGGAGGGGAGCGCTGTTGCAGGTTGGGTTACTGCTATCTCCTGCCTGACTGCCTAGACCTATGTATCTCATTTCCCAGGTCACAAGATATTCATTTTTGCCCACATTCTAGCCTCTGCTAGGGGCGTTAGTCAGCCTACAGTCTGACAAGGTAAGTAGAAAGTGGAAGATAACACTATTGTTATGCTTATTTATGAACTGGGAAGATTTAGGGAAGGAGATTAAGGGACATGCCTGTGGCAGTCTGTGGCAGACAGAACAGTTACAGATTGGTCTCCCAAGATCTCTGTTAGTGTCCTTCTTGCATGACTCTCTTCCCTGAGAACAGCCGTGTCTCATTGGGACAAATGAAATTTGAGCTACGCCAACTAGCCCTCTAACAGGACCTTTCCAAAGCAGGAACATAATTTGCAAATAGATATATTTTTAATTTGTAATTTAGTAATAAGCACCCAACAGATCTACCATAGGTATCAGTGCTGCCTTTGGCTTACTGGGCATATGGGAGCCAGCAGAGCTGGACTAGGCTCCATCCCCAGTGGTGCCTAGGGAGGTGAAATAGGGTGAAGTGCCCTTTCTGTATCATCAAGCCAGGAGAGTGAAAATTAACCATGTCCACATCTGTTGGTTTGTGTTCACTCTCCTGAACACAAACCATCTCCCCCTGCATAGCAGTCTGCAACAGAGGAAAAGCACAGTCTGCTGACGCATCCCAGACCTGATGTTGGCAGGTCAATCTCAATATCAGTTCATGGATATACATGTTTCTAATGACTTTCCCTCTCTTTCGTACAGCTCTAAACTCCAGTAATAACTAATGTCTACCTCTAATAATATTAGTACCAGTATCCTCCATGACGCTTTGAAGGCAGCTGATAGTGAATGCTGTCTTGGGCAAGACCAGGTGCTGGACTATCTTTCCTGAGCCTGTAAACACCTCAGTGTGTAATATGATGGCCAATCTGATGTCCTTGCATCATCAGATGTTATCTATGACATGCAAACAGTGTGTTGTCCCCTGCCTTATTGTTTCCTAGTGTATCTCTGTGCATTAACATCACCGTGTCTCATGCTGCCATACAGGATGGCATCAATGGCTGTGTGGGATGTGACTTGGACAGACTGTGGGTTGGCCATAGGTGCTCCTAGAAATAAGAGCATAGAGCTGTGTACATGCCTGGTGCAAGACAGGAGGTCAGGGTTCCCACAGCAGGTCACCTTTGAAATCCATTTTGCTGCTGTCCCTGAACGACCATCCCACATGGTCACTTTTGGTTTAGCCCATCATTAGGAGGCATTTTAATACTATGGTATCACTAGCTTAACCAGTCAGAGAGGGATGTCCTTCCCTTATTCCCAAAATTGCACTTCAGTTCCCAAAATTATCCTGTCGTGCCGGTGAAAGGCAGAGGGTCCAAGCTGTGCGTTTCCCGTGGCTGAAGCAGAGGGAGAAGCAGAGGGATGCTCCTTCACACCCTGCCTGGGGTCGCAGAGCTGGTGAGGAGTGGTGGCATGGAGGGACATGGGTTTAATCACCAAACAGAGCACTCAGGAGCTAGGACATGTGCCCTGCACAGTGGTATGATCTGAGAAGCCATTTAAAGTCTCAGCTGGAAAACATACACAGAAGAGATAACCATGGATTACAGGGCTATTTGAAATCTACATACATACACTGTTTTGACAGCATAAATTATAAACAGCTCATTTTTGTTGACCTGTGCCTTACAATCTGTTTGAAAGCAATTCCTGTTTTTTATCTGAGAAACCGATGGTGGAAAACATTGCTTGCATGGAAAATATTGTCTCGGTCATCTCTTACCCAATGTTTGTTTCCTAAGTCTGATTATCTCATAGTTCCTTGGCACTACCTGAGTGTGAGTCCCCAAGGAGCTGTCATCGACTGTTTGGATGGGTCTGCACTGATGAGTCAGAGCTGGCATGTCTGTGATGGACTGATAAAAGGAGGATGACACTTGAGGCAACAGAAACCATGAGAGAGCCCCACATATCAGCTTTTTTCACAATACTTTCACCAGTGATGGAGGAGAAAAGTGGAAAAGGAAGATAGAAGAAGGAGAAAGGCAATAGGAGGAAAAACAGGGCATGAATCAGACAGGACACAGAAAAAAATATTTCCAAAGCAGAGAAAAGTGGCACCCACACAGAAGCCTGCTCTGCTTTGTCCTGCTTATTTAACAGAAATGCTGCAGGCTTCCCACACCTCTCTTTGTTACTGATGACTGTGTGAGAGATCCAGGTTGTTTCAGCATGTTGTTCCTCCTCACTATTGGACTCAACCTGCTTCTTGATCTTCCCTTCTTGGGAGAGTGACAAGGTGGAGGCAGGGGACTGGGGGTCCAGGACATCCTTCCTGCAAGGTGAGGGAAGGCCAGCAAGACTGTGTGCATATAGGAAGGGACAGGCTTGACCAAACTGTTGTTGCTCTGTTACTGCCAGGGTCTGATGCTATGAGCAAGGCAGGATCTGTAAGGGGAGGAAGGAAAGTCTCTCAGACTGCCAGAAGTAGATCCTACTGTTTAAGCTGGTTTTACTCTCCTCTGAGGTATGTAGGCAGGAGTCAATGGTACCTGTGTGGGAGCAAGAGCATTGCTGCACCTGTGATGGGTAGAGGATTTTGCTCAATTAGTCTGAGATTAGATGTCTCTTTACAAACCTGGCTGGAAAAGGAGAATAGCAACTCATTTCACACACTTTAAGTGTGTTTCTCTGGGGCTGAGGTGCAGCAGGCTCCAAGAAACCCCTCATCAGGGAGAAAGCTTTTGCTAGTCTGTGTCTCCCCAGCCATTGCTCAGCCCAGTTAGTCCCCAAAACTCATGGAACTATCATTGCAGACCATTTGCTGATCTGGATTAGTGCCTGCTTCTTGCATATGTATTTGTCCTTTGATCCATCCCTAGCACCATTGCTGCCAGGACCATAACTGGGCTTTCTCCATTGTTGCAGTTACAGAAGTCATTAAAGCTGCAGAGGATGCAGAGCTAGAGCCAGGCCAGGCTGTTTCTCCCCTGAGATCGGTTTTTATCTGCATGCTGTTTTGTTAGAAATCTGCATTCAGGAATATACTCTTGGCTGGCTATGCTCTGCCTACCTGCTGCTGGCCAGACATATTGCTCCCAGGACATGACAGCTAAATGGGTGCCAATTCCATTCTGCTTCTTTCATTACTAAAGCACTGATGTTGACCAGCTCTGACACAATCAGTTTTCATCCTCACCTCCCCATCTTCGTGTCATCACTGCTGCCCTACGCAGGTTCACAAGCCCTGATCCACTCTCCAGACAGGTGTGCTCTCAACTCCCCTGTGCAGAGCAGGACATCATGAGACCACCTGCCCTAGAATGGCTCACCCATCACAGCTGCACTCTTGTCCTAAAAATGGTAGAAACATAGAAAGTGCCTGGTGGGGATAGTCCCTAGTTCATGCCCTATTCAGCAGTTGTTTGTGAGAGTGTTATATGGTTTTAAGACAAAAACCATGCTGGCAATGGAGCAAATATTCTATTGATATGACCTGTGCCCTGGTCCTATTTATTTGCTAAATCAGACATGACCCAAATTATCTAACTTCATTAAGCTGCGTAGGGAAAATATCAGGCTAATTCATTGTAGAAGAGAGGCCCTCACTCTGGGAGTGTTGCAGATCCTACCCAAGGCTCAATAAAAAGCCTTGGGTCTCTTGATGGTGGAGGGAAGACAACAGGCTGCATTCCCTGCCCAGCTCTGTACCCACACCAGGGGTGTTTGCACCCACTGGGCAGCATTTGTGTTGCTACCTCTGTGGTCTCTTGCTCCCAGATATTTCATAGACACATCAGTTTACAACTAAGCAGTCACATTTTTACCAGGACATCTTCTGTCTCACTGGTTCTTACAGAGCAGGATCTGGGCAGGAAACATCTGCTTCAGTGACTGTGGCAAAACAGGGAGTAAACACAGCCCGTGCATAACAAAGTGGTGTCCGGCAACAAATTTTTCTATCAGAAAGAGAATTGAATCTACTCTTGTTTCCCTGAATCCTGTCTGTTTCCCAGTTAAGCCCCAACAATTTCAAGCATTCCTGGCATGCAAGGAAACACTGCTGACGTCAGGCAGCCAGAGGCTGGGAAGGGGGGATGGAGCTCAGGAAGTCTGGGCCCCTGACAATGAAATGTACACTGTGTGGAGAGTATATTCTGCATCATAAAAGGGTTTCCCTGATGCTCAAGCTGTCTGAGACAATTTTCTATTTTAAGTCCCCAGCTGTAGCCTGAGGAAGGGGCAGCAGAGCACCAAGTGACTCATCCATCCTGTCCAAGAGAATCCCAAGGTGGGCGATTTCCTGACTTAGGAAAAAAATCAAGACACACAGTCGCTACTGTTGCCAGGGGGAAACCCAACACCATCTGACAGGGACCTCAGTGAGGTCATTCAGTAACCCAGAGGTAGTGTTCATCTGCCATTGGTGCCTCATGCTCAGAAAAACGTGGGCTGTGGGCTCTCTCACTGATGGGTCCATTATGCTGGAATAGGTCCACAAAACGGGTGCAGGTTGCCCCACCGCAAAGACCAGCTGCAGTCAGGTTGTGCCAGTGGAGGAAGTGGTTCACAGTCACTGGCACCACGCTCTTCCTGGCTGCTGGAAGCAAAGGGAGCCTCCCATCCCAGCTCTGCCACTCCTGAAGGCAGAATGTGGTCAAGGCAATCAAGTCCATCCCTGCACCGGTTCACGAGCTACATAGTACGTCAGTATCTGCTCACCTCACAGAGAGAGTTCTACAGCAAATTATTCAGCAGAGGAAGGTTCAAAGTTACAAAACACCATCATTCACTGAATCAATGTTGAATCATGTCCATACTCAGCACAAAGGCAGACTTTAGCCACAGGAATGCTTAAACTGCTGACTGTGATGAGCAAAGGTGTGAAGGTGATAAAATATAGGGCAGCATTAGCTTAGCTACCTCTATTTAAACCCAGTTATCAACAGCATTCAAGTTTTACATTTGTACTTCAGCCTAAACTTAATGTCATTTTGTATATTTAAAATGGGATTAAGGAAGACATTTTCAAAATTTTTTGGGTCTCATTTCCCCTTCATTGAACCATACAGTGTTTCAATGGGAGCATCCCAGAGAGCACAGAAAAACAGTAAGAATCACTGCAGTCAGACGTACAAAATGCTGACCTGCTAAAAATTCAGTGCTCTGATTCAATCACACTCACATCATATTAATAACTTAACTTTTTACAGGAAGGTTTCATATTGGATCAGACAGTTTTTATTGTGTCACTTCAGTTTCATGTCAGATGGAAAATATGCAGTAGGTCACCTCATCTGTCAGACAGAGACAATACAGTTTTTGAGAACTTGGTCTACTTCCTAGTGAGTAACATTTGAAACCATTTTCTGTAGCAGATTATGCTAACCTAAAAACCATTTCCATTTATTTGACTAGCTTTGCATTAGCTCTGAATTAAGCATTGTATTTAACTATGCATTCCACAACGAGTCCTCTTTTCGTTTTATTCATTAGAGAAGTAAATTTCTACTTGAAATATTTGGCAAACAAATAAGGTAAAGTACCTTTGTTTGCAAGTGTGCTGGAGATGCATTCCTCACTAATGGTGTCTTTATGGAAGAAGTTTGTAAATGTTTGACAGAAGAGGTGGGATTTGTCCCCCCAACTCCAGATGTTCACACTGTTAATTTCTGCCTATGAACAAGGAGTCTAGACTTTTTATAGTCAATGGAGATATACAAGCGTTTCAGGATGCATTTTCCCTTAACTAATGTCTGCAATGGCTCTGATATTGCACCCTGAAAATACCTGTTTTTTTCCCCTGGCTGTAAAGGGAACCTGAAGTGACTGATGCAGGTGTTCAGCCTATGTCTGCACTAGAAAGTTAAAATGCCAGGGATCGTTCTTTGGCACTGAAGATGAGAGGCAAGGAATGGCACTAAATGCTCTTGCCCTCAGAAGTAGTGAGGTAGTCCCAAAGTTACTGTTACTAGCCTGACCTGAACCTACCAGGCCTTTGGGAGAGCACTAGGTGACCCACACTGAAATAGTGCTGGGGACTGTTCAAGCAGCTGGGATGGCATAGCACTGTGCATACCCACAGGAGGAAACCATGGTAGCTGGCCCAGGAACAGACATTTATGTTGTAGACATGCGAAATAACAGAATTGAATCCTACCATATGTCTTGGAGGTGTTCAAGTCCTCCTCTGCTGCCTTCACGGCCTGTAATTGTGAATAATTTGGTTGCTGCTTGGATGCTATTGGTGTTTCTTCCTCACAGACTATGGTTGCTAGTTAATATTTGGCTGCTTTGACCTTTCCTCTTATTATTCCTGAAGCATAAAGGTATTTTTTGTCAGCGCCTCCACTTCTTTTCACAAACCATGCAGGAAGAGGATGGCTCATTTACATCCGTAGAGGTTTCCTTAAATGGATTTCCCACTAGCGTATTTGTGCTTCTGGAAGGATTAAGTTTTTCACTTACTATGTGGTGATTACCAAAATAATTGGGGATAGGATTGCAAGATCAAGCAACGCCTTTGCTAAACCCAAAGGACTTCCTGAGTGAACTTTTGCTGCTCCTTTGATGTCAGCACATGGCTCTTCTCACCCATACCAGAGTCAATTGCCAACTGCACCCACCAAAGCACCAGCATCCTTTTGTGAACCCTCAGTCTGGTTGGAACATTAGTTACCAATATAGTGGAAAAAAGTTAATCCTTTTTTTCTTCTATATTTCATAGTGAAAGCACACTCTTTTATGTTTATTTTTTACACAGTAAAACCGGCTTATCTGTAAACTGTTTCATTATTTTGATGTAAAATTTCTCATTTTTCATCTTTCAGTAGCCCTCTCTTGTGTCTGCAAGACAGAAATGTCACTGTCACAAAGAGCTATTGCTATGGGTTTGTACCATGTATGCTAAATCTATCAAAGACAGATTCAGACCACAGTTTTAGCAGTGCAAGAATAGTATGACCATGACCAGAGTCTGTCTGCTGGGGAAATAACACCAGAATTAATTTCATACAGCTGGGGTACCTGACTCTTCACATTTTTTGGCTTTATCTCAGCAGTTTCAGTGAGACTTCTTCACACAGCAGCATAAATGAGAGGCAAGTCCGACCCCAGATAATGAGGACAGACAGAAATGAAAAATGGAACTCAAAACCAAGGAATTGATGTTTCAGTTCAACTGCAACATAAAAAGTAATAGAAATGAGATGTGAGAATCTGAGGGGAATCTAGAAATCCTGCCATGGCATTGCAACTGCTTCTTTTTAGCCTGAAGTCTCGTTCTTTGATGATGCATTACTGAGTAATTTTATCTATATGCCTTCTCTTCCATGTAAAAATATCAGTATTCAATTAAGGAAGCTTATTTTTATGGTGAGTGGTTAGATTTTATTCCTGAAGCTTTAAAACAGAAGAAAAAATATTGATAGGAAGAGTGCTTATACATATCACAGGCAAAATTCCTGAAGACAAGGATTTCTTGAAAATTGGTCTGCAGACCAATTTTTTCACAAATGAGAAGTGCCATGAAAAATGATAATCCATATTAATTAAATCTTTTGGTGTTAGAGAACAAATGGAGACACATGTGAAAGCTGAAGGTATTTGTAATGTGACTCAGTCTTTTTGCCTCTAGGTCACAGCTTCAGATTTGGTGTGGGCTAGTAGCAACTGAAAGTCATTATTCTCTGACAGCTGTTTGGAGACCTCTGGGAAATGAGTTTGTGTTATCCTGCTAGCAGTGGTAGTGACTGATGCAGCATCAAGTAATCTATCCTCCCTGTAGGGGGTAATTGGTATTTTCCTCCATGGTAGCAAACAGAGAGTCTGTAGCTAAAAAAGGCATTGAGAAAAATTACCATCCTCTCATTGTATCACCAGCATCAGCCACGTTATTGTTTTCAGTCCCCAAAGTGCTAATGCTGTGTGCACCTTGTCACCATGGGATCTGGATACCAAATACAGGCACTACCAGCAGGATGCTCCTGTGTGTGCCCCAAGGAGTCTGGTATCGCTTTCCTTATTGGTAGTGCTCCCACAGAAGCCATGGAGGGGAAGGGATATGAACCTCTCCAACCCTCTCTAAGTTCTGTCATTACTCCATCCCACACATGAAGCCTGCGATGGCACAGCTTCTGTTCATTTCTGTATATGGAACATGGGCACAAAACACTGTAAATGACCTGTTGGTCAGCTTCCTCCTGCTCACCGCCTGACTCCCCTGCCGGTCACTCCTGCTGTCCTGATATTTTGACTTGGTTTCTTGACTGGCAGCATCAACTTGTGGGCAGCTGGCTCTGGTGCACATCTGAGCACACAATCATGTTAACCAGAGTGCCCAAGGCAGCTTTAGATGGGTTGCTGAAGTTAAATATCAACAAGCTTTGGATGAGAAAAAGCTGGCAGAAAGCATTTAGGCCTTGTTGGCATTTTATATTTTTGTAAATATTTTGCAATTTTTTTGTTTGCAAAAATTTGCTAAGAACATGTTTCCATCACGTGTTGTGGTCCAGTACTAACACTCCCCAAATCCAGGTTTCCTGTCCCACTGAGCTTCAGTTTTGGAGACACTGACTTACATCACAGTTGAAGCTATCTCAGTTTACTCTGAGCATGTACAAAAAGTTGCGGTCCAACCTCCACTGAGGTTTCCTGGTGGAGGCTGACTGATGAGGGGATGTGCACCCAGAGAAACTTTCCTGGCAGACTTTTCTTCCCATGTTTTTTCCATCTGCCTCTCTGTGCTCTCACACTCACTCTGTTGCATGACTGACATAGTCTCCTACAGACAGTGGTTCACTTAATTCAAAAAGAAAGGTTCAAGCCAGATGCATTGCCCTCTGGAGAGGCCTGTCTCACCCCACTGACTGAAAGCTGCTTGGAATGATGTGGATCTTTGAAGTGCCTAATAGAAGGAGACCTGCATCTTAGCATATGCATTTCTAGAGAGAGTCAACAAAATGGAGCTAATATTCAGAAGAAGGAAAAAAAATACTTTGAGGACCTGGAAAAATATATTAGAAGAGTTAAAGTGATCAGTTTGATTTATAAAGGGAAAGAAGATTTAGTGGCAACTCAAGTTACAGTCAATAAAAAGGTTACAATGTTAAAGAGCTTTTTAAATCTGATGGAGAAGGACATGACAAGAAGCAGTGGCTGGAAAGTGAAGCCAGACAAATTCAAGTGCAGTCTCATAAACTGTAACTCCTATAAAGCACTATGCAACCAAGGGGAAATTAAGTTTAATGATGATCCTGACTCAGAGTAGATCATTACTGGGAGGTGACAGCTGTGCCACCATCTGCAACAAACGTTTAAGCATTGGGACTATCTGGATGTTTTGATCAGACTCAAAGGGTGGTCAATTGGCCAATGTGTGGTCTGAGCAGCCACAGTCCAAATCTGGGATCCAGTTGCATATTGATAGGTGCCTCATGTCATTTGAGGAGTTCTGGGCAGTCAGAAATCCACACGGGACTGGTCAGACATGACACATGGCCTACAGGAGACCCTTTGGGAGTAGAAGCTAGAAACTCAGAAGGATACATTATTAAATCTCCAAGGATGCTGGACTGTGAAAAGGAGGTGGCTGAATCTAGTCCCAGTTGAATAGAATCCTCTTACAGACAGAGGTGAGCTCTAAGTAGGCTGTCCAAAAATGGGGGTCTGAAATAAATCTGATTAACCATAACAAGAAAACACCTATTTATCTCCATACATTGCAAAATGGGAGCAGGGAATTTGGGTCAGATGTTGATATCTTGCTGTAAGCATCTAATGCAGTATGACATCAGTCTTCACAACAAATTAGCATTCACAACAATGTCTTTAGATATCTTGGATTCTAAATTGAAAGATTTTAGCCTTTTCATCTGAATTTTGGACAGTAATAAGCAACCAAAGGCCAGAAATTAAATGTTTTACTTTAGGTCAAACTAAACGAATAAGCTAGATAACAAAAGTTATGCCAGTGTTCTCAATGAAAAAAAACCAAAACACCATACACCCATTGAAATCAGAAGTGCTCATTTGTCTCCCAAAACAACCCAGGCCGACTTGTGGAGTTTGATGAATAAGTACTGATGTAATATGTATTGCTACTCCTCAGAAATCTCTTTGCTTGAATATATATTCCCAACAGTTTGATGACAATCCCATGCCAACATGTATGCAGTTGTGCAATGTCCAAGCACAAGACTCTGCAAGTTGCTCAGCAATACACAGTGAAGCAATCAGGAAAGAAAAGGGGAGGAAGAAATAAACCAACCCACAGTAAGGGAAAGATCAGAAAAGATCATTTGCTCCAGTGGCCTTTGCCATTGTGTTGCCACTGTAGCTAAGACAACAATAACCTTCCATAGCCCTCTGCTTGGACTCTTCGGCTGTAATAGACAATCATCTCCTTTGCATAACAGCATTTTCAACCACTCCTGCACAAGATTAATGCGTAGTCTGGGACTGAATCACGAAGAAAAGTACAGAGAAGTGGAAGCAAAGACAAACATCATCACTAAGGCTGGCAGAGGTGCAGGACAGTGAAGCCAGCTGGGTCTGGGGAAGCAGTACTTTGCCCCGTGCACACCCAGGGCTGTCGAAGAGCTGTGTGGTACCACACCCTGCAAACACAGTGCTGCAGGAGTTAGAGCTGACAGTTTGCAGAGGTACACAGAGGTCAAGATTATTTTTAGAGGCCTAAAATTAATGGTCTTCTTTCCTGAGTCACTGTTTGTTTGGGGGTGGTTTCTGCTAAGAAATGCCCAACACCTTTAAAGGTGTGTTTACTTGCTGTATGTGCTGGTTGAGCTTCAGAAGGCAGACATACTCAAAGAAAAGGCAGTATCTGAATCAGTCACATTGTCTTTTAGGACAAGCAGATTATCAAATTAAATTGGCCAAGTGCTGGAGTCCAAGATGTTCTATTGTCCACAAAGGAAAGTGGGCCATGGTCTGGGCCATGCCATGGCATCTCCTCTTGAAGTGGTGGTGAGGAAGGGTTTGGGTAAGATTCCAAAGTTCATGCCAGAGACAAGGGGAAGATGCAGTGTAGACTCTGACTGTAAACAGCAGTATCAGGCCTTTGACCCGGGCACTGTAACTGCACAAGCTGCACTTTCAAATTTCTAAAAAGGGCTGATTTAGGTTTATTTGAGGGTAACCTGTCCTTTTCAAACAACTCTCAGCACCTCAGGGTCACCAGGAGCCTAGGACCATACCCTCCTGTTTTTAAGGACAGTGGGACTAGGTGGTCTGGACCTAACCAGACTGTGACAGTTGTCCTCAGGAACAGAAAATGTGCTCTAGATTGGTTTGTTTGCCCTTTAGATGAAACTGTGATGTCTGAACAGCACGAATGAGACTCACAAAAGTTTGTCAGTCAAAGCTCTGAGAAAATGTATGCTTTTAAGGTGTCAGCAAAACCTATCATTGTGTTAGCAGGTGTTGCCTACAACTCCCTTCTCCCTCACAGGCTTCCCCTAAGCTGATTAACTATTTTAAACCAATGTTGCCTATCCCAGGATTTTATTATTTCATCATAACAACTGGAGTATCCCTGGAAATTGAAATATCTCCCAGTCAGAAAGAGATGCTCTCCTGACCCTAGCCTCAGAGGGGATGGAGGGACAGGTGGCAGTGTGAGGTGGTTGAAGACACTCCACGGGAGTGCTGCAGAGTGGACTTAAATCCTTGGAGCACAGTGTCTGGGTCTACAAGTGCTCCTCATGTGCTCTCACCTGAGCTGGTTCCAAGCTGAGCTCTTTATGGAGAGAGTGCAATTGCACTTGGGTTTGGCTACTGAATACTCAGGGTTCTTGTGAAATCCCATGGCGCCCAGGTCTTGACAGAGTCAAGAAGATGGATGTGTAACTCTTGCCTTAGCCCCAGGACCTGGAGCCTCCATGAGGGCTCCCAGACTCTGGAAATAAGGCAGGAGTTACAAATCCACTTGACTCTATCAATATCAGAGCATTGAGTCAGCTCCCATTTAGATACTGCAGAAACTCAGAAGCTAAAACACAAGTGGAGTTTAAACGACCCAGGTTGAGGCAGGGTAAGAGGCTGAAGTTCTGGATCTAAAAATTCCCCACTTCTGGTGAACTTTGGATTGCATCTGCCCTTGTTAGAGTCGGTGCACTGCAGAGTGTCCTTCAGCTAATGCCACAGCACCTCATCATGCCAAAGACCACACATGAGCCCTGTGGCTGAGTATTCTTCCTTTGCCTTGTGATGATGGGAGGGCTGCTGTCTGGATCCTGCCCAACTAAGGATAGAGATCCTGGCTGGGGCACATGCCCAAGCACTGGGAGGAGAAGCATCTCTCATAGGCTCTCATCCAACCTTTCAAAGCAGCAGGGCCAAGAGACTCATGTGAAACCTAAGCACTGAGTCAGCATTTAAAGGGTTTCAGTACTTAAATCATTGGCAGCCATTGTTTAAAGTAAAAAATTAATTGACCCTGCTAACAGCTACCTGATGCACTCCACCAAAAATGTGCTGCTTGCCTTTTTTTGTTTTTGGTGGGCTATGTTACCTTCTTAGGTAAAAATTTAGGAAGAAAATGTCCATAAACAGCCTAATCCAGCAGAATGAAATGACAATTACTGTATAGTCAGACAGCATGGGGCCTGTGCTTTTAATACAATTAATTTTCTCATGGCTTAATAAATTCATTACACTGGTGTAGTGGACACTGAAGAAGCACAATAACGAAGTTTCTTTTGTTTTTAGATATATAAGCATTCAGATCCTTAAAGGGAAATTTTGCCTCCTCTGAGGCCTTGGCTGCTGCATTATTGAAGTAAGGCACCTACCAAAATATGTTTCTTTTCTGACATGATATTTTTGGTTTTTTGCTTCACATATGCCTCACAAAATTAGACTGATTTGTTAAAAATGTAAATGAAATTACCTGGACCTTTAGATCCTGAAGTTCTCTGAAAACAAAAAGGAAATCTGCTTTGCTGTACTTCTGTGTGTCAGAAGAGCAGGGCTTTTGCAGGTGTTCACCACACCTTAAAGGAGTGAGGGAGACACTTGTATCCCTTGTACAAATGTGCTCCCCATTTTTCAATACAGGATGATATGTCGAAGGGTTCAGAGGAGAGAGCAGGCAGTTTGGGCCAGAAACAACCAAATCACAAAAAATTTAGTCAGCATTAAGTTACAATCATTATGAAAGAGAGGCAGGCAATTCTCACCTTCCCTCCCCTGGCTTTGGCTACTCGTTCCCATTAGGTTACGTGTGACACTTCAGGGCCCATGCAGTTGTACCATCAGGGAAAAGATCTGATCTCAGGGGAAAAGAAAAAAAAGTTTCCTGTTGGTGGATTAGTTCCCTGAACTGACTTAGTGCACACTTTTTCTCTTTTAAATTCCTCTAGCATGGTGGCATGGATTTCTCTTCATTAGTCAATACTACATGGGCTTCTCTTCAGTAGTCAGTGCTGGCATGTCCAGCAAATAGCTCTTCCTTTTGTTTTGAAGGAGAATGGGAGTACCAAGGAAGAGAGGCAGAGTGACATTCCAGGGTCCCTGAGGACCAGTCTGTGCTTCTCAGCCTTGTACTGGGTATGAGAGCTTGGCTCATTCTTAAGGGACTTGTAAACACTTTGCAGAGTGAGCTGTTTAGAATATTCCTTGCCCACACAGTCTCAGTCCAATGTAACATCTGCAAAATTGATAAAAGCCTCTTGAAACCCAGCTTCTTGTGGCTGAGGCACAACCTCAGATGCCTCAGTGCTCATTTTAATTTGTTAACTCTGAACAACTAATGAGCAAGGTGAGGGATGTGCCAGCAGCGGCAGCCAATGGATCCACACAGCAACTGTATTTGTGACTCTCATGCTGAGGGTGTTTATTCACACCTGCAGTGCTGGTGAGCGTGCAGGCTGCATGTTCCTTCTTTATGATGGTGACAACTTTGAACAGTGTCATCATTTGACCACCTCGTTCTTCAAGGACTGATCTCAATGACAGCTGGAGCACTGGTATTCATCAGGACTTGGCTGGGGCCTCATACGCAGTTTGGTCACTGCACTTGCAGAAGGAGAAGCTGGAGGTGCTTCAGAAGGGAGCAGCACAAATGATTTAAGGTCTAGAAGACAAGGTTTGTGGATTCAAAGGACTTCGGGAACATTAGTCTGGGGGACAGGTGACTGCCAGGGAAAGACAAGTGTTTGAAACAAGGCAAAAATGCCCTCAGAAAGGAAGGGAATAATCTGCCTCTGGGCCTGGAAGAGGGTTAGAGATTGCGAACATGAACTACAGCAAAAGAATTTCTGTTAGAAATTATGAAAAACTTTCTCAGCCTAAAATAACGAAGCACAGAGTTGGATGCCCAAGGCAAGCTGTGAAGTCTTCACACCACAGTCTTGTTTTTTTTTAACAACAGAGTAGAGAAGCACCTATCAGGATTAGTTTCAATGCTGTCAAACCTGTCTTGGGGCAAGAGATCTGCACAGTGACCTCTTGAATTCCCCTTCAGGCTGATTTTCTCTGATGCTATTAACCCGTGGAACTTTGTCACAGAAAGCCATTTCTCCATGTCAAGTGAGATGCAGCCACATGGTATTTCTGGGTGTGATGTGGCACCTTTGCAGTGGACAGCCGTGCTGCGGAGCTGCTCAAAGCAGGAATGCAGAGCTCACAGACACAGCATAAAAATGGAAAGCTGGAATGTGAACAAGAGCCTTTAATTAATGGTGCAGCTCTTGAGAGGGATGTCCTGCAATTCCTAAGGACAGCAAATGGTCAAGACCTCAGTTTAAGTGCCTGATCTGAAAGGGGGAGGGGGGCTGTGTATTGATTTCTTCAGGGAAACAAGTTACGTGTGAGTTGTGCATTTCCCCTAAAGCTCAAAGCCATTGCAGACTCCCAAAGGACCATAAACTGTGTGCCTTGATGATTCATTTCTGTACAAAGAAGACTTGCTCCCTAACAAGACAGTGGAAACTTGTCCACCTCAAATGTGTACCCGAGCAGTCACCAGCAAATGCAGTTTTGCTCAGTAAACCTTGATCCATGATGTTTGTAACAGTTTTGTAACTCTAAAACCAAATGCATTATCTGCTATATGGCTTTTCTTATTTGGATTCCATGGAAATGCATACTCTTTATTGGGGTCCTGCACTTCATTTGCCATCTCTAGAGGGATAGATCCTGTCTAGGTAATTTGAAAAGAGCATGCCAGGAGTTTTCTCATTGTAAACGCATTAGGAGCTGAGATAAATCTTGGACAAGCCGAGCTCACAGCAAATGAAACATAGTAGGAACAATGCAAAGTTTTCTAGTCCCACAGAGGCAATACAGCTGACTCTTCTATTCAAATATATGTGGAAAGACTCCCATCTCTACAGGTATACACAGAAAATGGGACCATTTTAGTTTGGTATCAGAAGACTCCCCAGTGCAAAAATGATCTGGGTTTATATGCACATTTTTCAAGGGGCGCTAACCTGGCAGAAAAAAAGGGACATATGACAACCCTGAACTCTCAAAATCACACCAACTGCTTTCCCTCTGTGCTCAATGATGCGCTGCCAATCTTCCTTCATTCTCACCTTGAGAGCCACAGCTGGTCCTGCACGTACAGCTGCTGCTACAGGCTCCATGTTTCAATGAACCCCTGCTTCACAGAGCAGCTTTAAAGAGGCCCTGGGTGAGCCTGGGTGTTTTGGGGTACCTCTGAGGATCAAAAGTAATAAAACTTCTTCCCTTTATACCATCTGTCACACCACTTTATGTTAGCAATTGGTAGGAGAACTAGCCAAGCCCCAGTGGCATTTTCACCAAATAATTTTCACTAATATTTCTCTGGTTTTGAGGAAGTAAACAAAGCTGTTATATGGCAAAAAGCTGTGGGAAGAAAGGCCATATTTCCAAACAGCCAAGACCGACATCATCATTTCCAGGAATTTCTTCTATGCAGGGAACACAGAGCAGCCACTCTTTGGAAAGTCAACAGGGTTACTTAAACTTGTGTAGTTTTACACTACCATCTGGGCAAATGAATCTGGCAAAACCAAGGTGGCAGAAATCTCTGTCATTGAGACTAGAAGGGATGAAAGGTCAGAATAACTGTCTGGAGCTACAAACCACTGCTAACAGACTGTTCCCAGTTGAAATAGCTGGTCTGATGCTGTCTTTTCCAATGAAGATGTCTGCAGCCTCTGTCATTCATTACTCACTTTGAGTGGGAGTATATACCTGACCAAAAGGCTACCCAAACCCACTGCCTCCTATCTGTACCATACACTGCGGAATAAGACCGGGAAAGCCTTAGGAGCCATTCCTGAACTGCAGCATGCCATGGGAGCTCTTCCAGTTAGCAAAGGTGGTATCAGAGTGCTCATCCTTGAAAGGAAATAGCTGGATGCCGGGCAGGGAGCGGGTGCCGTGGGAGGACTGTGCCCGCTGCAGGAGCAGGGTCTGGTTGCACATTCCTGAGCCCTGAGTCACGAGGGGCTGCCTGCTGACCCCTAACCCCACTCCAGCTCCAGGCACAATTTTCCTGCCCTGCTTCTGTGGGAGAGTGCCTTCTCAAAGAGGAGTGATGAAAAGCAACCACTGAAGTCTATAAAACACTACTTCTCTGAGGCGACACTGTGCTGGGAGGATTTGGTTGGAGGGGGCTCACAAAGGGGCTTTTCTCCTTTCTCCCCTGGTGTGGAAGGGTGGAGAGTGGCCCAAAAAGCTTGTTAATTTTGCAGGACATATGAATGGCATGATGCGGCGATGGCAGACATCTGCAGAGCATGCAATGAGAGGTTTCAATCCTCATAGTTTATCAGGGGCTAATGAATGATCAATAGATGATCACTAGCCAGATGCTCCACTAGCTGCTGGTCCTAGACAGACAGTTTGGTATTTTGGAGGCTGCTACAAGCCCAAGAATGCCTCACTGAAATGTTTCTAGCAAAAGTTTCTGTGGGTAGAAAATGAGATGCAATGTTGACAGTAGCTTCATGCCAGCTCAATCCATATGTCTGATGTGACTGCTGGTTGCAGAGAGAATGCACACATGAAAGGAGTTTCCAGCCTCAACAAGGTGATGAAGGAAAGGCCAAGACCCAACTCCTGGCTGCAAATCCTGGGGCTATTTTTGGTATCTTCCACCTAAGTTAAATGTTGTGACCTCCCCTGCAAAGTGAAATCCATCAGGAGGGGCTGGTCTAAAAAGTTGTGTACACTGAGCTGTGTGGGGTTTGCTTAACAGTCAGCAGACAGACCCAGACTTCCCAGGGGTGATATAGTGTTTAGAGCACCCAGAGCTAGAGCACCCAGAGCCTTATCCCACAACCTCAATGATCACAGTAGATGCTACAGCACAGCAACACATAAGGCCAGGAGGGGAGGGATGCATTTCACCTAAATCTTGATGCCTACTCCATCTGAACTAGGAAGCATAAGTTCCCTTTCTGGTTCTTACACAGAAAAAGATACTTTTAAGATTCGGTTCATTTTCCAATAGAAGTGTAAAATGAGAGAAACAAATTGCTCTTGCAGAGCCCTGCAGCTGACCCCTGGGAGCAGAACAGGCCCATGAAAACATTGTCTATTTTCCTAGCTCTCATCTGAAAAACTTCTTGTTTTGGATATTTTTATTAAAATTAACAAACAAACAAACAAAACCAAACCAAACCAAACAAACAAAAAAAGGAAAAACACTCTTTTGCATTCTTGTTCAAACAAGTAGTAACAGAAGCAAAGAGAGCTGAAAATTACCAGATTGGCTGTCCTGCTTCAGGTATATGAGTAGTTAGTCTTGTATAAAAGGAGCAGATGTTGCTTATTTCCAAGCGACTCTGCCTGGGCTCAGGTGCAAATGTAACATTGTGCAGTGATGGTGACAGGGAAGTGATAGCAGCAGGGCTGTATATGTGCAGGACAGTTAGATACCTGCTTAAAATGCTCCAGCAGCCTGCAATCCCAACTGACAGGTGAATGAATTGGAGCAAAAAAGAAGAAAATTTAGATCGTGTTCTTCCAGAGAAGGGGAGCTTTAGTCTTCATCCTTCCCTTACTGGCCTAAAAGGATGTAATTGTCTCAGAAGACAAGCAAACCATATTCCAGATGTCCGAAGTATTTTAGAAAGGATGTTTATGAACGACCTGGGAACTGAAGATAAACAGGCTGCAAAAAAATAAGCCCCAAGACACAATGGTGGAATTAACCTCTGCATGCCAGAGGTCTGGGTATCCTGGGGAGCAGGCAAACAGGGGTGCACAGGCTTCGGAGTCAGCTTTAGGTGCCTGTAAGTAGAGGTTCTACTTATAGGTAGTAACAAATTGCAGTGCTGCAGAGGATGAATGCAGATCTGCTGGAGAACTGTCTTCTGTTATTGTCTGCTTACATGATCAATTATAATGAGAGAAAATTCTGACCTCATTGCTCATGTCAAAAGGGGCAGCCAATCCATCTTTGTGTAGCAAACACTGCCACTAGAACAAAGGGAGGTTTTACTAGTCCTTCCTTTTGGACACACATAATTTATAAACCCACAGCAATATTTTTGCTGGAACAACACCCATGTGAAAGCAGTAATCACAATAAAAGAAATCCTCTTTACTCAGCTTCATATTCCCCCATCTAGCACATAAAACCTCTCTGCTCAAGATCAATAATACATGTTCTGAGCAGGCTGAGATCCAGCTTCCCCCTTCCGCAGACACATATTCCCGTAGGGAAAGGCCCAAAGACTCGAATTCCACTTCTGAACTATATTGCACACTCTGAAACTCAGTGAGGCTGGGCTCCGTGATAACCACAGAGGAGAGATACTCATGTCAAGGACACACTGC
Organism: Pipra filicauda; assembly: GCF_003945595.2. NCBI lineage: Eukaryota > Metazoa > Chordata > Aves > Passeriformes > Pipridae > Pipra > Pipra filicauda. The sequence continues at coordinate 926,263 of NW_024103929.1, forward strand.
TAAATGTCCTTCCTGCCAGCCCGGATTAAGCAGTGTCAGCCCCAGCTGACTACACATATCACAGGTCTGTGCCGGAAAAGCCCAGCAACATCCACCTGCCCTTTTGGGGTGGATTTACTCCATCTGTTCAATGGCTCAGTTGGTGCCCAATGTCCAGGGACGGAGCAGTAAATTGCGTCTACTTAAAAAATTGTCTCTGTCTCAAGAAGGTTTATGTAAATAAATAAATAAACTTATATAATATAATCTATTAAAAATATATAATATTAGAAATATGTAATTAAAAAATAAAAACATTTATGTAACATAAATAAAGCTTAAATGAACTCACAACCACAAGGCAGTGTGTTTAAAACACACTGATAGCCAGGTGTTGTCCTTCACTGGGACACTACAGCTGAGTGATTGCTGAGACTTGAGGCAATTAGCTAGGCATGGATGAGGCTCCCATTTGGCTCTCCCTGCTTTGATGTGCCTAGCTTTAGTCAAAATCTGCACTGCTATGGGTTATGTGCAAGGCACTCTGATGTGTGAGGGCTCAGGACTGGAAACAAACCCCTTCTATCACCTCTGGGGACCTCCCATCCTAGCCAAACTCCCTGCATCAACCTGGTCCCACCCTATATCTCCTGCCAACCTCAGTCCCAACAGCTAATCTCCTCATTTGTTCTATTCTCCTACACTGGCCTTTGACATCTCCCTTCCTTATCCATTACTCACACTCAGCAACTGATATTTTGGATATGTGGATCAGTACTGGAGAGACTTCTTGCTTGACCTTGCCCAAGCCACTGAATTTCTTTGTATCAGTTTGTAAACTGCAAAATTGAGTCATAATCCCTGTGCCAAACTGTGCATCATCTATTTAGGCTTCAGGGCAGGTCCTTAAATCTCCCTAGTATACAACTCGAGAACACAGTTTCCAAGTAACATGGAAGACCTGGGCCAAAGCTCTTTTCTTACTACATGTGGATGTACAAATCTCTGGGGTATGTACAAAACTTTGTGAACCTTGGTCTTAGCTGAGACTTATGCCAAGCAGTAATAATGATTGTATAAACCAGGAATCCCATGGAGATGTGTCAAAACATTCATCCTGCCCACCCATAAGCAACTTTTTTGGCGTATTCCCATGTTCTCCTGTTAGAAAAGGGTTAATATGACCTTTGTGTTCCAGACATGCTGATAGTAAGATCTAGGACTTTTCAATATATATAAAAAAAATAAAGGTCAGGTAAAAATAAACTGCTGGAAATGCTTGGCACATGGCAAAGTACAATGGAATGACCCACTTGGGAAAACTGCATATTTGACCTCTTCAAAAACATATGAAAAATACTTCCCTGACTCATCAACTCTTTGTCTCATTTACCTGCTGTGTGCAGTTCTTCCCAGGCTAACAGGAGTCAGCTGGAATTTGGCTGCATTTGCAAAGCTGCTGCTGACAACTAACCTAATAACTCATCATTTCTGCCAGTGCCTTTATCTCATCCAGGAGAAACAATTTCACATTTAGCTGGAGTAAGGGCCTGTTGATTCAGAAAAGCCCAGTGTACCCAGTCTGTTTGTGCATTGCCAGTGGAAGGTCCCCTCAGTAAACATGCCACTGTGTCTGCAGTCTGCTCAGTGTTTACCCAGCCCATTTCTAGGGCTGTCCCCAGAGGAAGCACCAGGCATTATCATCAGTTGACACTAGTTAACTCTTCTGCTCAGTGCATCCCCACAAGAGATATTGCAAACACACACATATCAGCTGGCATTAAGCTGGAAAATAACTCAGGCCCCCATTACAAACCATGTCCAGCTGCATTCATGGTTTACTGTGGTTGCTACCTTGAGGTCAAAAGTTGAAATAAAAAAGTCTCCTTAGTACTGTATTTATAATGTTCTTATTGGCAATGAGCTAAGCTGGCTGGATCATTGAACTAATCCTTGTATTCACTGAGTGGAAACTCCAAAATGTTGACAAAGTGCTGCTATTTAATCTCCAGGAATGCTTTTTGTTCTAAACCAGAGGCGCCTAAGACATTACAAATGATACCAAGAGGCTTTGAGCTTATCACAGCATCCTGATGTTTGGAAGAGAGAAGATCCAAAGTGGAGCTGTTTGAAAATTTTTCACCTCCTGGTTTTTAACCATTGCATATCACCTTTTTGAAATAGAAGCTTTAATGGAAGTATTAGTTTTGGTTAAATACAGATTTGTAGCTCCACAGTAGGCTCAGTAGTCAGTCAGCCCTGAATGAATACACTGTTCAGTCAGAAAACTAGCTATTGGGATCAGATCTCTATTTCTGTTATTCAGAGTAAAGATTAAGCTAGTTCAAGCAAGTGTTTCACTAACTACTAGCACAGGCTGTTTTGATCTGCCTTTCTCTTTTAAAATCTCAAAAAATATCACCAAACTGCAAATGATCCTCTTCTCCATACACTTGGCCTTCATCCGGATACCAGACAAGCCAAAGGATTCCCCTTTCCATCCAGGATGTCACTCAAGACCAAATTCCCACTGCCCAGGAAGGCGGCTTGGCAGGCTCCTCTCACAGGGCTGTCTTCTCCTCCTGCCTGGGTAGTGCTGAAGAGGATGGATGAAGAGGAAGGCCTAAGTACTGAAGCAGCAGAGGAGCAGCCTGGAGTGAGTCCACCCTGTCTGCAGGGAAATAATTTGCTTGGTTCATCAGTGGCTACCAACATCATCCCCCAGTTCAGGCCGCCAAGCAATCTGCCAAGTGATAGTTACCATTTCCTTGTGGTCAGAACCCAGGTGAGGTACCACTGCACAGTGCAGCGACCACCATCCTTTCCAGGTTCATGAGCAACGTGCTTCTGATGGGATACACCATCCTAATAGCCATAGAATCATAGAATCAGCCGTGTTGGAAAGGACCTCGGAGATCATCGAGTCCAATCCTTGATCCACTACGCTATGGCAAACAGTGTTTTTGGGGATTCTGATCAAGGGCTGAGGTATCAAGAGGGAGCAGTGCTCAGACAGACTCACTGTGCTATCACCCAAGGAAGTACTCAAGCACCTGGCCAAGAGCACAAACTCACTTATACAAAGGAAGCCCCAGCTGCATGTCTGCTCTGTCCCTGGCTTTGCTGAAACCAGCCAGAACAATTCAAATTTGGGGATTTCAGGTTCCTTGTGGGCTTCCATTTTCCTTCTCGTACTCAGTGTTGTGTGAAAACGAGTATCATTGTTTTGAGGAGCCTGTAAAACTGCCACAGGGGACCTGGTTGTCCTTGGAAACAGATTGTGATCTCTACTTGTTTCCAAATGAACAAGAAATATCTGGAGACTGAACTGAATTTGTGGGACAGAAAGAAAAGCCACTAGCCCTGTGCTTTAAAGCTGCCAAGGAAGATTCAGTTCCATGAGAAAGTTAAGGAAAAAACCTTTCTGATGAAAAAAAGAAACCCAGCCAAGAACATTTGCAACCTCCCCAAAAGGATATGAGCTGCTTTGTAATTAAGTCCTTTCTGAATGCTTAAAGATGTGCAAAGTAAGAGGGTCCCTGGCATGACAGTAGCAATGCATTTTGTTTGGCAAAATGCCACCTTCAGTGTATTTCAGCTCATAAGTGATTATTTTCCCTGCAGGCGTCTTTGAGGCTTGATACAGCAACCTTCAGCACACAGAAAAGGGGGCACCTTTCCTCTGAGCAGATTAGCAGCAGTTAGGAAGGAAACACAATGAGTTCGTTGAACAAATATTTTCAGCTCGTGGCTGGTTTCTGGAACCTAAACAGTCCTCTGGAAGGGGAGCACAGCAAGGCTGGCTGTGTTTACAATCCAGATTTAAATATACTGACATACTGCCAGGTTTGGAGCTGCGTATGAGGCGAAGGTCAGTGAAAGCTCAAACTCCTTCTGACAGGTTATTTTGAGCTTAAATAAATTCAGATAAATCGTACAATGAGTTTATCTGTAGCTTTCAAAAGACTGACATGCACCATAACAAGGCTGCAGGCTGTCAGCCAGCTGGTATAGGTGGTGGTCAGCACAGCTCACGACAGAGCTCTCTTATCAGAGTACAAGTACCTGTAATGAGTATCTTTCCCAAAGAGAGGAAGGCTCACGATAAGGAAAAGTGCTGGAATATTGATGATATTATTTACACTTGCAACATAAGGCCTGCGAGTGCTTCCAAGTTCTGTCCGAAGGAGCCCAAATATGGCCATATTTTCTCAAATTATTTTCTGTCAGTGGCTGGCAGAGCCTGCAGAGGAAATGGTGCTCTGCTCAGCCTCTGCATATGGTGATCAGACCCATTCAGCCCCACAACCCCATGTCTGCTCCTGCAGAGCACCAAGGTACTCTGCCTCTTCAAAGCCCATGCGCAGAGCATGGCTGCCCAGCTCAGCCATTTGCATGCTTTTCACTCAAAAAATGAAAGGACTCAATGCATCAAACCTACTTCCTGATAGTGGTGTGCAGTTTCAGTGGCATCAAAGAGGCCAGTGTTCAGTTTAGAGCTGTTTATGCTTTGGCCAACAACCACCTAGAGCCCCCCCTCCACCAAATTTACACACGCATGCAAGGAGCAAATCAGGTTTACAAGGAATTTGTTAAATTATAGTTCTGCATTATCAGGTTTATTAACTGAGATGACTACTCTAGTGTAGCAAATGATAACATTAATTATTCATCTTTTCACTCCCTCCTCTCTGCTTCTTCCATTTCGACCTGTGTCTTTCTTTGTCTCCTCGATTGCTTCAATATCAGCAACATAATCTTCCCCCTGTTTTGCAATCCTTTGTAATTACAGTTTTACCATCATGACCTCATGAAAATCCTTCCACTGTGAGCAAAAGGAGTCAGTGATAACAGGGTTATATATTAAGCAGAGAGAAAATCTTCATTTACTTGTGTCTTAAGAATAACACATCAGAAGATAGGCAGACATCAGAACTGTTATTTATCAGAACTTCCCTTCTATTTAAGGGAAGCAATGATGAAGCAGTAGGAGTAAACTGGAGAAAAACCCAGCAAGGATCACACAACATTTGTTGCAGTAGAAGGCAGTGATGTTGCGTCAGTGATGTTCAGCTCACTCATTTTTAATTTCTACTCGTTGATTTACAGAATTAATTTATACTGCCATTAATCAGGAGTAAGCTGTTGCTCTACAATTACATGACAGGATTACTATTTCTCCTGGGAATCAAAGGCTGCCTCTGCCTGCCCTGCAGAATAGACCTTGGTAAAATACCTGGGAACTTGGGCTGGAAGAGCAGGTGCAATGTCCAGCAGCGCTGGCGCAGCACTTTGAATCACAGAACACTAGAATCTAAGTTTGGTAAAAGTCTCCTAAGATCGTTGAGTTCTACCATTAATCCAGCACCACCATGTTCACCACTGAGCCATATCCCCAAGTGCCACATCCACGCACATGCCTTTTGAACACTTCACCGCTTCCCTGGGCAGCTTGTTTCAAGGCTTAACCACTTCTCCAGTAATGAAATTTTTCCTAATATCTAATCTAAACCTCTCCTGGTCCAACTTGAGGACATTTCCTCTCATCCTGTCAAACTTGTGCCCTTGGTTTGGACACAAATCTTCCCATACAGAGAGGGAGTCCCGTTGGGATAGGAAATGAACTCCCACACCTCCTTGGACATTGCTTCCCCGCAGGAGGTGTGTCCTGCTTTTCCCCAAACTCCAACACTGGCAAAGCAACAGCAATTCTCAAACCCATCTGCTTTTCTAGGCACTGACAGGGTTAGCTGCAATGAAGGCTGTCTCTCTTTGGAAGGCATGCTTTGGTGTGGATTTTGTAGTGTGGATTTTCACCATCTCTGGTACCTCTCATCAGATTAAGCCACGTTAAAGCACGTGCTTCTCAACACCAGAAAATTACCTGGAGAAAGCCCAACCTGCTGAGAAAGGTGTGAAAAAATTAATCCTTTTCCTCTAATGGGTTCAGAAAATGTTCTGAAGCTGTGGGATTAAAGAGGGGTGACCAAACAGACCATGGGTCTTGCCCATGAGCAGCTGGGGTCACTCAGAGGCAACCAGCCTTTCAGAGGGGAAAACAGGCGTCTTTTACAATGGCTGCCTTGGGCACTTAAATCTGATATCCATGTTCAGTCACATTTCCCACTGGGACAAAGAAACCACCCCAGAATGGTTCTAAAAATTACAGCTTTTTTCATATGTTGACATTTTGAAACAATAGAGTCAGAAAGCTGGGAGGGAATGTTCTTCTGAAGGTGAAATGTAAGACTGGCTAATCCAAACACCAGGCCCTATCATGAGGCTTTTTTAATGACTTAACACTGTTCCTTTAAGTCAAACATGTTTCAGTTCACAGCACTAATAACAAATTGCATTGATGTTTAAAACTGTACCAGTCAGTGTAATTACTCCGTCATCCCTTGTGGCTAAGTCCTCCTCCTGACTCTTTACGAGCCATCCATAAATACAAAATGATTTATCCAAGTACCACCATGTTGTAAACTTGGTCACGTGGAACTGTTGATGAGGGACATCCGTAAAGTTTAATTATACCATTGATTCTTGCTAAAATATTAACTTGAAGCTGGCAAAGGGTACTCCAATCACTTGAAATCAAATGAAAGTATAAAATGTCCTGTACTTTAAAGATGTGCAGCATGTACTTTTCAGGTGGTGATCTACAGGGAAAATCTTTCATTGCCTGTTATAAAGATAACCTCTTGTATTAGGATTTAATGTGAAGAGTTATAAAAATCAGAGCCAGAAAGGCTCTATTAATTCACATCCTGTTTCTCTGCCAACATAAGTTTGTTCCAAAAAAATGTATTATTGAGTGTTATTGGTATAGCAAAGCTTTCAAAAGGGCCGACTAATGGGAATTCCGTAACTCTCTTTGGACAATGTCCCTCAGGCTAATAGACCTCGGCTTTGGAAAAAGCAGTTCTGACACTTAATCTGCAGCTTCTCTTTTTCAGTTTCACCTCACTGCTTCCAGCTGTACCTGCTTGAATCAGCTTGAATTTTGGCTCTCCAATGCTGGTGTTACACAACCTCCAACACAGAGCCTTTCTCTGAACAGCCTGGATGCTTGGATCAGTTTTTCAAAGCAGGCTCAGAAATTCAGCCACAGCCGTAATGGAGAAAAACAGGAACAGACTAGAAGATTCAGCCTTATAATTTTTCACTTATTTTTTGTGGAGTTATATAGTTGCCACCCAAAATTATCTTTGAAAACCTCAACCTCTCAGGTTCTTCCTGTCATTCCACAGAGTGGACATCCCTCCCAGCCTCTTACTTGATTTTCCTAAGTTTTTTTGACTCCCCTCCAGTGTTTAAGTATTTCTTTAATGTTACTGTCAATTCAATGACTAGGCCAGCTTCCAAATGACTTAATTTTGACTCTTAATGTATTGTGTAGTGTGCATAAGTACTTGTATGCACAGACATATATGTAGACAAATCCATACATCTACCAGCACAAACCCATGGGAATGGTCTTGTTTGTGTCTACAGGCATGTTAAATTTCTTTGGACTGACATTTTATGGGGGGATCTCTTCAATTCCACAAAATGACTGGATTTTTTTTTCAACTGCAGAGTGTAGCAGACACTCAACAGGCTATGATGAAGTATCAAAATAGTAAGCCAACAACACTGAAATGGTGATATTTCTGCCTGTTTTGCTTATGAAAAAGCCCCACAAAGTCAGACTGGCCATTGCTCCTTGAAGCAGATCAGCTTTGCTTCTGGTTAGTTGCTTTCCTTTAATGTCAGTCTGTCTTCATTTGTAGGCTGTCTTGGAAGAGCCATGACTGTCTTAACAGTGAAAGAAACAGATTGGTTGGAGGAACACACAGAAATGATGAGCAGCACCCAAATGCTGACTCAGGTCTCACCTGATCCTGGGGGATAAGCTTTGTCTTTCAGTACAGATGACTCTATTACTTTGGAAAGCAGCAGAATAGTCAAAAAATCTCTAACAAATCAGGATTTTTTTTTTGGCTCAGGAGTTCACATCCCTACATCAAAACAGTAACACTTTAAATTGCAGATTTGTGTTCCTTTACCAACTATGAGAGGAGTGCCGAGATTCAAGGCAGCAAATCGTGTGGAGTGAAGTAACCCCCAGAGGTAGTTCAAAGCAACTTGAACTCAGAGCTGAGCTTGGCCATCTGAATACACAATTAATTTATCAGGTAGTCACAAACAAGGTCATAAGCTGTCATTTCTAATTCCTCTCTCATAGCACCATCAAATTTGATGACATGTGTTCAGTGATGAACTCGATGCATCCCAGGCAGCTGGACAGCCAGCCAGCTGTGGCTCAGAGATGAAAAGCACCTCTTCTCTCTGATGCAGCAACATGATCAACAGAGGTAAGTGCCACAGCAAACAACAAGACAAAAAATGGGAATTTGGTGCTCCTGAAGATTTATTGGGTGTGACATGTATATGAAACTCAGCTGTAATAATCTTGCTATAGACTGCAACAGCACATCTGTGCTGTTGGGAGATTCCAATACTGCAGTAAAACATCACAGACATAATTCTGATCTATTTAGACTTGTATTCTTGAGTTTCACCTCAAGAGTTGCAATGATTTCCAGCAACCAGGGAGGATGCACTGCAAACATGAGCTGTTTGAATAAGTCCTCAGCAGCTCCTGTTTTAATGACTTATTCATGAAAATAAATTGGCAGATGACAGGCCCCCCTCTCTGGAACAGAAAGGTTGCAACATTAATTAAACTTTTTAATTGCCATGGCCATCTCCTCCCACCCAGAGCAGACACTGAACAAACATAGAATGCCACTGCATCCTTCTTATGTAGAGACATGAAGCCATTTCAGAAAATCAATGACAATGATTAAGAGAGCTCTCATGTCTTGCTCCTACCTACATTTTACTTTCCACACAAAGTGTATTGACTAAATGTCTCCTCCCAGAAGGTTATGTATACAGGCTTTCAACAGAGAGCACCAGCAAAGTTTCTTGTTAGAGGCAGGCAATATTGCTCAAATTCCTAGCAAGCACCTTCTTCTGCTTTTGCAGTACAAGTTTTGTGAGGTCTGGGCACTGTAGGAGCCTAGCAAGAGATATTCAGTCCACAGAGAGATCCTCTGTCAGACAAAAAGTGGTCAGGGATGAAGAAGTGATGGAAACTTTTCCTGCACAGGGAGCCAGACAGTAGGAGAGGGCATATGACTCCTGGATGGAAACCCCGTGGTAGAGTCTCCCATCATTATCCTGTAAGCAGAAAACTTCCTTCTCTGGGAGTCAGGCCAGCCACTGTACCATCCCACAGCTCAGCCATTTCGGTGTTTGGGAGGCTGTGGCTGCGGTGTCTGAAAAGCAGCCATAAGAAAACCCCATCCAAATGTGTCAAACTCTTAAGAATTGTTGAAGGCTTGTTGGCCCAGCCTTCCCTGTCTACTCCAGCTGCTCTGCATTGTCTTGGTGATGTTCAGATCTGGTCTTGAGTCTCAGCATGATACAAAGCAGATGGAGCTCAGTGGTGAGTCTGGTTCCCAATACCCCACTGCTACAGAGCAACCTTCTTGAAGAGCTTTTTCCTTTTTTGCTTTAAATCACTAGTTGATGCAGACTAGGAGCTTTTACCACCAGCAACAGTGCTTTATGCATATTACTCAAACATATTCTTTTAATATCTTAAAGAAGTTTTATTTATTCATGAAAGTTTTAGGCCCCCAAAGGCCTAGGGAGAGGCGTCACAAGAACTGCTGGTGAAATATGCTCCAGCAAGTGGCAGAACATGCCTATATCTTGTTTTCTTACATGGGTTTGAATCTATGTCAGGTCAAGTTAACCAGACCTTCACCTCCTCTCTTCGTCACTCCAGTGAACACAGACCACTGTAGTTGAGCCTACTTACATGCAAGGCTCAGAAACCTGATCAGCTTATGACAGCTCCAGGGTTGCCGTGTACCAGCTGAGCCACAGTGACTGTGTTATTGTAATCCAAGTGTGCCTTTCCAGCCCATTCAGGGCCATCTTCAGTTCCGGTTTAGAATGTCTCCAAAGACTGAGGCTCCACAACTTCTCTGGGCAACAAATTGTGGCAGCAAAGCAAAACTTGCTTTAATACAAGGTGTGTGCCACTTCAACTCCTTCCACCCCTGTGGACAGGACAGTGACTGCCTCTCTGCTGCCCTCAGTGAAGGGGACAACTACTTCTGTGATGTAGACACACTGCTGAAGTAATCCGCTCAACAAATATGAAAGCTCTCACCCCCAGAGCCACCAAAGTATTTAGGAGCCTTTATACTTTTGAAATCCAGCACGCCTAAAAGACCTTCAGAGTTGTGGAGCCTGTTTGTAAAGCTCCAATCATTGTAGTCTGAACCTCCTATGTTCTTAAGTTCATTTTTCCTTACAGGGGTCCAGGATATAGGAAAAAAAGACTAAATTGTCTGTCCCTGTCTGAGACACAGCAGGGACAGGGACAACAACTTCCTTCACCTGAGCCCCAGACCTGAAACATTGGTTTGTTTCCCTCTCTATTCCAGTATCATGTGGAACAAATTGGCAGCTTTAATGAAAGGGAAGTTAGGACATGCACATGGCTTCAAACTACAAATATTAGAAATGGATTCAAGCTCTTGGGTCCAAATATGCAAACTCTGCAACTGGTGCCTAAGATATGAGAGGGATTTGTAAATTGTGTCTCAACAGACATCTCAGAGCTACTGACACTCCTACTGGAAGATTTGAATGGTGCTGCTGATTTTATCATCAGGTCATGACTAAATAACAGATAAAAACTAAACTATTCAATGTTTTGACTGTTGCATATGGGGGCTGAATGACTTGGCCAAAAGGCAAGTGTCTGAAAAAGCCCTGAAACAGAGCAGCTGCTGTACTTTTCTGCCTTTCCTCCTTCTCTTCCTCCTCCACAACAGTTGGGGCTTCTCAACTGCTCCCCAAATCCCTGAGACACATCTCCCACTGTGAGAGCACAGGAGGTACTTCGGGGCAAAATAATTCAGTTTTGCTGCCTTTTGACATGTAAATACCCTTCTCCCACTTCTCTCATCGCATGGATATCTGTTTCCTATCCAGCTGCAGGCTTCGTGTGCTGTGTATAAATGGAATCATAGAAGCAGAGAACAGTTTGGGTTGAAAGGGACTTTTTAACTCCTTTGTAATGAGCAGGGACGTCTTATGTCATGGAAACAGTGAGGGTGGGGTACAACACCTCTGGGCTACTTTAGAGAGAGGATATGTCCATGGAGGCATCCATAGAGGCTGGATGAGTTAGAGTTTGATTGTGCTGGACAACATATAGATGCAGTCCTGTTCAGACAAGGTCTGGGGACACTTGATGGATAGGAATTGGATTACTCTGCAACAGAGACGTCTGTCTAGCAAATGTAGGGCTCCTACCACAGATTTCTTAATTAGTTTTTGCATAACTGCTTACAAGTAGCCCAGAAACCTTCCATGATCTGTAGACCACAGTTTGAAAAGCAGTGGTTTAATAAACAAAACACTACTAATAGTTGAGACAAGCAAGCATGGAAAAAGCAAAAAGAAGTAAATTAGCTGCTCAGAGTTATTAACCAGAGCAATTACAATTTCTTGCTTTCTCAGCCGTCCTCAGGTGGCAGTTTATTACACAGGCTAGGAAACCTCTTTTTTAATTTACATTTCCTGATTTTTTACATGCTTTCATTTCTAATAAAGTGTGTGAGGCCAAGTGTCTCAGGAAGCAACATGCTAAAGCAGCAGTACAGGGGCAAGCACAGTGTTTGGCACTTGTGCCTATTGTAAGGCTGGTGTCTATTAGAGCCCTGCCTCATCTGATGTACACAGGGGTGTGGTCAATGAAAGAGCTTGATAAGGGTGGGAACAATTAGGCTAAACATCACTTCTGGTGGCCATTATTGTCAGACTTTCCTATGAATTACTTAGAGAGAGAAGAAGCTGGAATGGGGGCCCTTGTGGATCAGTAGGGTTAGTCTCTGCTGTCACAAGCCACCGTGTCACACATATTTCCAGGTGTGTAACCATTACCTCCCAAACAAAGTTTCACTCTTGCCTCCAGTCTTCCTCCTGCACGGTTACATCTGAAGCACTCTCCTCCAGAGATTAAAAAAATACTTTTTATTTCAAGCCCAAAGTTGTCTGTGGCTGGCTGACAACTGGTGCTAACAGTTGCCTATAGCTTACATGTTTTTTTTTTCTTTCTCTGTTGTTTATCTCCTTCATGTATTAATAGACAGCACAAGTGAAGCACAAGTGAATTGCTTCTTAGCTTTTGTTTTGTCAGACTAAACTGGCCAAATTTATTCAATTCCTTCTCACTGGACAGGTTTGCTGTTCCCTTCAACATTTCTTTGCATGTCAAACAGTTGGGACTCTGGGCTTAGGGGAGGCCACGTTTAAACATTTTTTTATTTTCAGAAAAGGTTGTAAAGGAGCAACGGGATGCCTTCAGAAGCCTCTCTCCTTATGCGAGCTGTGGCTGTGTTTGCTGTCTCGTCCAAGAGTGCCGCAGAGATGCTCACATTTTGTGTTTGATCAGCACACTCTACAGCAAAACACTTCAATTTCTTAGGCCACATTTATGGCAAGTCAGTACAGTGAGCCAGGGCCCGGCAGCATGGCATGGCTCGAATCCATGACTCTCCTAATCTCCAAACCAGAGTGACCTCATCCCAACAGCATGTTGGAAGCAGTCCCTGGCCGGCGCTAATCCCCAAACCATGCCTGGGCATTGTCTAGCAGGGAGTTGGTTGGCCCCACTCAAACAGTGCCAGGAAGCACATAAACATTTATCCTCCATGATGGTCACAGGACGGTTCATAAACCTGCCCTGGCTCGATTTAATTAATTAGTGCAGAGGGAGCCTCAGTGAATGACAGGGACTTTGAACTCTTTGCTCCAGGTCAGTTGTTCCACCTCCCAAACCCAGCATGTTTTTCCTTTATGTTATTCCCAAATCACCAATGCCTCCCAACTGTGTATTGTCTGCAAATATCATTAGTTTTTCTTATTTTTTGTTCCAGAAGAAAACTATCTAAAACTGGCTCCAAGGAATTTCACCCATTATGTCCCTCTGCTCCTATCATTTTCCTTTCAGAAGAACCTGTTGTGTTTGTTCTTGGCTGTTTCCTGACAGACCTTCAGCTCAAATACCAGTCCTTGCTTCTTCCAACACAAACAATAATTTCCCATGTGGCTCTTTTATCAAAAGTGTTGCTGAAGTCCAGACAGATTAGATCTAAACCATTTCCCTTGTCTAAAAAAGCCCATGGAGAACTTTGTTTGCTTTTTTTTTTTTCTTTTCTTAACAAGTTAGTCTGACTCAAGTGACCTTGGTAAATCCTGGATTTATTTTTATCATATTTTGTCCTTTACTTCCATGTCTTCAGTCCTTTCTTCAAAATTAGTTTACATGTTATCCTAACATTCAAACAACATATCCATCCCTTTTTTCTGAATTCATGTGAATTCAGTCCCCAACCAGTCTATGTCACTTACAAATTCCAGCCTCAGGAAGTCTGAAATTCTCCCTGCTACATGAGCACCCTCAAGAAATGGGTTTATTTTAGGAAGTCTGTGGTAGGCAGAAAGAAAAGTCAAAGCTGGAGCTAAATCAGGCCTATTGGTGCTGAAGCTGCTCATTACCTCTGTGGAAAAGCCCCAAATTTCAGTGGGAGCAAATGAGCTGTGGAACATGTGCTCATGTGGCATGGCAGTGCACATGCAGAACAGCAAGCACATGGCACAAGTGTTGCCCACTCACCATGACTTTACCCTGCCTGTGTCAGTCTGCAGCACTACAGTGCAGTGTGGGAATACTCAGCCCCACTTGTATTGAGCTAAAAGGTCCAGTTGAGGCAGAAAAAATCACTTGTGGGCTAATCCCCTTTGTATTTAACATTTAGGCAAATGCTTCCTTGTTTCGCCCTGGGAGGTTTGCATCACATCCTGAGTCCTCAGCTGCTGTTCCTGCTTTGCTGACCAGTCTGGCCATGCTTTGCAGTCCCAATCCACACGCATCCCCCCCCATGCCAGACACCAACGGGTTTGCAAACATGGATGTGTGAGCACATGCAGGGCCAGCACTGACACTGCTTAGCAAAAAGCAGGAGAAAGGACAGTGCCAGATAATTCGATGTGAGTTTTCTAGGAGACTTGTCTATTTGGTCAGGACCTGGGGTCCCTTTTCAAGGGATTTGGTTGCTGTACCTGGGGGCTCTGTGAAGTGCTGCAAAGGCTCCTGCTTGGTTTATTTCAAGTTCTCTTTACTCAGGTTTTACCTCCTTTGCTGGCAAACCTGTCCCTTAACCACCACCATTCCACAGCCTTTTTCTCTGTATATATATAAAAAATACATATAATACATGTACATATGCATACATACATATATATGTATACAAAATCAATTTATTTCAAGCAATCTCCTGTCTCCCTTTCTGCCCAGCCCAACACACACACACAACAGCAATGCAAAAATCCCAGCAGCTGCAGACAAGCTCCTTCCCCACAGTCTCCATCAGGCTCGGATCCAAAAGTCTGCTGGTCTTAATCTGGGACAAAGGAGCTCTTTCCCTATTTAGCTGGAGGGTAGCTATGGCAACATGGCACAAAGACATCTCAATAGCTGGCTAAGGCCAGACCAGCCCCCTGTCTAGCAGACAGACACTGTTTGCTGGTACTTTAACTCTGCTTTTCTTTGACAAAGGGGATGTTTATTACCAAAAACTGGGCCCCTGGCTCAGAATGTCCAGTAGCTAGAAGTGAAAGCAAGTGCTGCAACCCCCTCGACAAATGGGACATTTCAGGGGATGTCCATGAATAGGTCTTGCAGTGGATAATGAAAGAAGCAGCAGAGAGGGAGGGGAGGAAATGAATGAACCGAGATTGCAGCAGCTAAAGGGAAGCTCGATGCAGGAGATGAGGAAAGGGCATTCTGAGTTATGGTTTGTCTGTCTGGGAAAATTGCACTGATACAGCTTTCCTTTTTGTCCCAAATGAGCTACCTTGTGGCCACACACAAACTGTTTCACATGCTTTCATCCTGTCTTTCAATGGAAATGCTGCATTTTTGTTTTCTGTGCAAGGGCTGTTTCCCTCCTTTGTATTGTAAAGACGAGGGTGTAGGTATAGCAAATCACTGTCCGGTACCTACCAGACTGCACATGTGGCCATCGCTGGCTTTGGGGCTTATCAGAGGCACATTTAGTAAATCTTTTGGGACAAAATGCCTATGAACACCTCACATGTAGCACTGCACAAGGAAGGTCTTCTAAGGAACACCGGCACTGTCACGAAGGAGCTGCATTTTTGTGCCCCCACATAAAGCTCCACTTCTGCACTAGCACCCCATGACATTTTATCTTCTCTCCTATTTTTAACTTCTGCAGCATTTTGGGGGATGAACCTGGCAAAATTAGACACTGTTTTGACCTCTAGGCAGTGGTAGCACAAAATGCACTTGACCACTCTCTGCTCTTACCATAGCTCTAGCTGGAGTGATCCCAAACATACCAGTCCAGAAGACTAAAGGCAAAGGGTGGTGCAGATGCCTGCCTTCCCAGCCATATGGTGTCAGATACAGATGCCTAAACCAGTAAGCAATTCTTTCTTCTCCTTCTAGCCACTGGCAGCTTTTCTCCCTCCAAAATCCTGCTGTGCCCTGGACTACAAAGCTGCCTTGGCTTCCACGTGTGGGACATGGCCATGACATGTACACTGTGGGGCCCTGTTGCCCTGACCTCATCCAGCATGTGCCTCAGGCAATCCCACACATTTATTTAGGAAAGCCTGGGGAATCTTCTGCTCAATCCTGCTCCAAAGTGTTGGCAGTGGTGGCAGAGGCACAGGCAGGCTTATTTCAGCAGCCATCATTGCTGGCAGGTGGCATTAGGCTTGTGGCATCACTGCCAGTACACACAGACACTTTCCTCACCAATTAGTTTCCTTAAAAGCACCATGGAGGCTGCAGAGCCACCAGCCCCTGCACAGGGCCATCTGTCTGGCATTTCTGGCCCTGTCACCTCCTGATGACAAGTACCTCAAGAGTGGAAGGACAGCTGGTGCACGGCGGTCACTGCACTGACAGCAGGGACGTCCTTGGGCACTCTGCATGCTCCCTGCCTCCACCTGCTCTCCCTGGTCACACATGTTAATCATAAGCCCTGAAGGTGGGAGTTGGCTATGCTGCAGGATGAGCCTCACCTCCAGCTCAGCTGGAGGCTGGAAGCACCAGGCAGAGAGTCAGGGAGCTGCCACATGGCCCTCATGCCATGCCAAGGTGGGCAGCATCAGCTGGCAACCAGCCTTTGCTGGTTATGTCTATGCACCAAGCAGCACATCCATGGCATGCAGAACCCTCTCTGCTCACTTGAAGGGGAGCTGGAGGCTTCAGAAGGTGGCCATCACCTCACTAGGCCAGCAGTTCAACTCAGCCTCTTGTGGGTGTGAAGGTGATACATGGCTTGCTCCACATCACTGGGGAACCACACAGGGGTGCAGGAGGCACAAAACAGCCTGAACATGGTGTCAGCAAATAGCTCATGTATGTTTACTGCTGCAGAAGGCTGATGTAGCAGCAAGATGTTTGCAAGGGCATGACCATTCATCACTCAAAAATATGCTAATGTATTGGATTGGGTTGTTTATATTTCATCTATACTCCTGTGTATTTCCATGTGTAGCATCTCGCTTTGAGCCCAACAGACTGCAGCCTTATCTGAAGTAAGGAATCAAATTAACTCACTTAAAGTGGAAAGTTGGCTGCTGCAAAATGTCCAACACCTTGTTTGGTTCCACTTGGCTAGCAGCACTGGTTTTGGGACCAGTGAGGATGCTTGTATACACCTATGTGAAAGCTGCTGGCTCTCCTGCATCTCACGGTTGCTGTGGTGGTTCGCCAACTCTTTAATTACTGGTTCTCTGGACCTGTCCTCTGCTGTACCCCAATAACTCAGCACGATCTGCTCCCATACACCCATGCTTCAGCTTTCACCACAGCCTGCTTGAGCCATTTCGGAGTGCTAATGCCATTGCAAGCTATTAATTTGCTTTGGTGGATGAGGGTTGAGCATCCTGATGTGCCTCAGAGCTGGGGTGAAGTCAGGGAGAGGAAAGGGAGAAGGACACATATGAGACTCACTGAGGCCACCATGAACCAGTCTGTGGTTGTATGAGAGGCTGAAGTTCAGCATTGACTTCATCTCTTCTCTCTCCTAAACTTTCTGCTTTGCCCCAGGCATATTCCTGCCTGTCATATAGGTGAGGATATTTTTTTCTGGACAGGGGCAACATACCTGTTATGTTTTTTCTCTTGCTCCCTGTGGGATCAGGACCTACGTTTTTTGAGACCTTTGCCCAGCACCTTCAGCCACATTTGGTGCAGAGGCACCGAAGGTGCTAACTTCCAACAAACTCCATGATTGCAAAGCAGCATAAGTGAGGGAGAGCAAGCTTCTGGAGAGAAAGACCATGGGAGTTTAAGGTTGAAGGCATACCAGAGGGCAGGATGAGGTCCAGGCTGCTGACTCACAGCACGGGTGTGTATGTGTGTGTTTGGGGTGTCTGGCATCCAGTGAGATCCTACAGCCATGCTGCATGAAGGAGGATGTGTACCCTTGCTGCAGGTGTCTGGTCTCTCGGGGTGCCGGCACCTATGTCCACAATAATTATCCCAGGTGCCTGATGGGATGGCAAAGAGACACCTACATGCTGCTTTTTGAATGACCAAATGTGTTTCCCACCCCTTCCTGGCAGATAGGATTTCCAGCCTCCTGGAACCCCTCAGCTGAGCCTCCCAGGGTGCCCAGGGTGCCCAGGGACCGTGGACACTCACATTTTTAGCTTTATGCATCAGATACCCAAGTGATGACATCAGTGTGACTTTGTGCAGTTGGGATGGGGGCTCCCTCCCACCCTCCACATCGCTGCTGCTGAAGAAGCCCAGCACACTGGGGAAGTGAAGCCTTAAGCTGCAGCTCGCTCCCAGCTCAGGCAGGTCTGGAGCACAGACCTTTTCCTTTCTGGTGGCCAGAAGTGGGGAAGGCTGCTCTTATCTAAAGGTCAACAAGGAGACAGCTGACAAATACTGCTGTCTCCGGTCTGTCACTGTGCACATCACACAGATGCTGAAATAAGGCTGACTGGGGGTCGGCTGGGGGCGTTTGGAGGGGCTCTGATTTGTTCTAGAGAGAGATGCATTAGCTTGTGCTAAATCCTGAAGTTGTTACAGCTTTTTCCTCTGCTGGTTAGATGAAAGAAGAGGGGAGAAGGAGGTCTGGAACTCGTAGCCCCAAATAACTTAATGGTCATGATCTGTATTTTGAAGCAAGATAATAAAAGACATCTTTTTATGATATTCATTTCAGAAGCCTTTACTCTTCAGCCAGGATTTTTCTGCCTGCTGGGAATGGCCTGATGGAAAAAGTTTTAAAACTTTCAGAAATCCTGTCTGAGACTTTTACTTTGTTCTCTGCCTCTGAGGTTTATGTAGCATTTCAATGGCCTTATCTGTCAGACAGGACAATAAACATCAAGAAACTTCAGGTCACACAGGGACCCAGTTGCCAACTCAGAGCTCAGCTGATCTCTCATAAGTCCCAGATGTTGCACCAGAGCAGTTTAAACACCAGAGTGTTCTGCAACGCCATGGAAAACTTATCTTTCAGATTTTGCCTAACTCCTGAAGGTGCCAAAACCCGATAGGAAGGACCAAATTGAGCATCCAACAGCAGGCCTTATGTTGGGCTGCTCATCACTGCTGCCACCTGCTGCAACATCTGATGGTGAGTTCTGGAAGAGATCTAGGGACCTTGAACATATGTGGGAGAGCTGAGTCCTAAATTGGGATTTGAAGTAGCCTGCATGCCCAAGAAACACTAAAATGAGACATTGTCAGGAATTGTTTTAGGTATCAAAGATGGGCAGCATGATCACAAGGTAATTGTCAGCTATGCTAGCAACCCCCAGCACCCTGAGACAACCGGGTAGGGCAGGGTCACACAAACAGGTTTGGGCATAAGGTGGACTGAGTCCAGCTAAATTCACATATCTAGGCACTTCATGAAGAAGTTCTGGTTCTTCAGGAAATCTGAGGTAAAATCCTGAGTTGCCCACACAGTGAAGGAACCTCCAAGACAGGCAGCATCTGTGGATATGTCTGCAGATCTGCAGGTCTAAACTTGACTAAGACTGAACCCCCACATCTGGATTTCTACACCTTTTACTGGGTTTTTCTCTCATCTCATTAGTCAGTTGGAGGCTAAATGCAGACCCTCTCAGCTCTCTTCCAGACATACCACTATAATAAGCTGTTCAATTTTTAATGAAGCCAAGAGACTGCTTTTCTAAAGACCTTCTGAAAATCAATAGTGCTCTTTACAACGACACGACATTACAATAGTAGGTCAATAAGGAAGGAAAATGCAAAGCCTCTAGGGGCAAGGCTGCCTTCTTACCTGAATTGATGAATTTTACGTGACAAATTTCAGTTACATGTATGAATGATTTGAGGAACATCACTTGTTCTTTAGAATTATTAAGTTGGTTGTTGTTAACAATTTATTATTCAGAGGTCAGAGACAGTTTAGTATTTAGAATTTTACCACAAGAGCATTACTGGTCTGAATTTCTTATAACACTTCCCAAACTGTTGGGGTTTATTGTTATTATTATTATTATTATTATTATTATTATTATTATTATGCTTAAGAGTAAAAAACAATTACTGAATAGGAACCCTAAGGCATCCTTTAGGTAACGTGTTATTTAACCTGACTATCAATATTCAGACTTGTCATGTCTGAATAAGTAATCATCTGGAAAAAAAAAGTGAAACTGTCTGGTAAATTCATAGTAGTAATTAATCTTTTTGGTTGATTGATTCAGAAATGTTTTTTTGGGGAATTCATATAAAAGTCTTACCACATATGTCTGCTTCCTTTGAATTCAGTGAGATTGAAAGAAATGCCCAGGGTTTTTTGTAAATTTGGATACTTTCCCAAGCTGAAGTATGTATGTGTGAGCTGTTGTTCACTCTGGCCACCCTCTGCCAGGTGTAGGTAGGAAAAGCAAAGAGGAGAAGCACATTCGTGCTGCCAGTGTTTGGACACCTCTGCTAGAAGCGATTTCCTGCTGTTCCCCACACCTTTAACAGGGAGAGCTGGGAGCTGCTGATCAAGGATGCAGAAAGCCTGGATCTGCCTTCTGGTACCAGTGAGCCTCCCTTCTCCAGCCCTTCCCAATGTATCTCTGAAAGCTTTGGGATTTTCTCCACTGCTGCTATTGAACACCCTTGGCAGCTCTTGGTGCCTTTGAGTCATCTGTGTTTACTTGGTCTGTCCCCAGTGTGGGGGGATGTGTGACCTTGGAAAAATAATCTGCTGGACCTCTCCCCATCCCCCCCCCACTTCCCTTTGCACTCTTGGACAGATGCTGTCTGTACTTAATGCCTTGTCAATAACAAGAGGCCTGGAGTCTTCACAACCTATTTTTAGATTTATCTTGCAGACTTCCTTATTTTCCTGCGTTTCTCTCTCTAGACATCTTATCATCAATTTAGGTAAAAGTCTGTCCTTCTGAGATATAAAAACAGAAAAACAATGGCCCAATAACTCTGTTATAACATTATTTTCAGTTTATATTTTCCCCTATATCATTCCTGCAAGGAAAAATCACTTCTCTGTTAGTGACATTAATCATAAGCTTTCATATCTTTTTGGTTAATGCTGCTGTCCTGGGACACTGGCTCTTTTTTTTGTCATTTTTCTTTGTCTGCATTTTGTAACTTTATTCTAGTTTTATTCCCCTTTCACCTTTCTCCAAAGTTTTTAGCCAAAAATAGGTCTCACACACTCATGGGTTACCCTGGAAACTGAAATGACAAGGCATTAGAAGCTGAATTGAAGGATAACCCTGGATTTGGGTGCTTTGGATTCTTACCCAGTTGTAGCAGAGTGGGATCAATAGCCAGGAGCAAATCACTCAACAAATCCATCTTATTTCAACTGTCTTTGAAATGGGAAGAATTTTTGCCAATTTCTTATTGCAGCTTGTTTCAAACATGACACCTTGGTCAGCCTCGGGTGAAGGGCACTGGAGAGGTCTCAACTGAAAATGTAGCCAGGCCCAGGTAAAACACTGTGCAGAGAAGAGACAGTGAGATGGGCAATGAGCAGGACCACGGGACCTCTCAGCAGAATGCCAAAGGAAATCTATGTTAGCACAGCCCATGGGCACAGATGTGGCAGATACATCACAAGTCTTCACAGAGGCAATAATGAGATGAACAAAAGTAAAGTAAATTGGACCTTCTGGGGTGCATTTGCTTTACACTGAAATAATCAGGTCCTCTTTTGATGACATTAATATGGAATTTTCTTACCTTAACACAAAACCCACAAAACCATTTACAATTCAGTTGGTATCTTCATCTACTCCAAACTTTAAAAAAAAGCAATGTTTTCTTTAAAAAGATCCCTGTTTGGGCCTTTTTTTTTTTTTTTTTTTTTTTTTTTTTTTTTTTTTTTTTTTTACTGAACTTGAGACCAGGTTCCTAGAGATAAAATACTCACAATGGATGTGCAGCCACATCTCAGACAGGGATTAAGTGTTGCAAGCCTTTCCACAGCACTACAGTAGGGCATAAAGAGGGAAGATAAATGATTCTATATCCAGGAGAAATCACATTTATCTTGAAGTGACTAGCAAGAGTGAGAACAATACTCTGTATTTTATCCAGCAGCAATCCTTTCTCATCTCCTTTGCAAAATACTTTCAGTGACCAACTGGGCTGTGTTCCTGGAAAACCATATTAGAGATTAATTAGTGATGGATTTTTAACAATAGTGTAGAAGATAGGCACAGGAGAGAAAGATCAGACAGTTGAATTGAATTATTATACTTCCATAGGTTTTCAGATTGACTACTTTATGCTTTTGATTAAATTATTATAATTTATGTGCTTTACAAGTAGCAATCTTCTCCCAGAGATTATTGTCTCTTGACCCATCTCCATATCAAATTATTTCCATGGCAACAGTTTGAGTAATTTGAGAAACAAAATTATGAACTTCCATTACTATTGGGTTAAAAAACTAGCAGTACTTAAAAACAAAAATACAGCAGATTTTGGCTTTATAAAAGATAAAGTGTAGCATTTGAAGGAGTCACAGTTATATAAAGAGGAAATTCAAAGCTGATCTTTCATTATTTCTTTGTAGCAAAAATGTTATCTTCAAACAGGGTTATAAACATACCATTATCATTAGACCAAATAAATCTAAAGTTTATCTGCATTTGAAAGTATCTTTGAAGTAACGGGACATAAAAGATCCATTGCTTCTCCTGAGTCAGCAGACCAATAAATCAATGCATAATAACCATTATTTGGTATTTCCCTGCTATTTTCTCAGTGTTGAAATGTTGAAATTGGCTAAATGTTTTAAATGTAAGGCAGAAATTTATGAGATTAGATAAGCCATAAGGGACAGATGGCAATCACCTAAGGGTAAGTGAGGGATCAACTAAAGCACTGCTTGAAACATTAGCAATTATCTTTGAGTGCCCAACAAGGGTGGAAGACAAGATCCCAACAGACTGGAGAATAGCAAACAATAGAAGGAAAGGAAGAAAGTTGTGGATGGAGAGAAGAAAGACCAGTCAGACTTGCTTTGGTACCTGGAAGATTCTGTATGAATTATTTAAGCTTTATAAGCACCAGCAGGATATAAAGCAAATATATCAGAAGTAGATTTTTGAGAAACAAGTTACATGAGACCAGCCTGACTCCTTTCTTTGACAGGATAAGTTGTCCCAAGAATAGAGGGAAAGCAGCTGATGTGTTGCATCTTGACTTCAGAAATGCTTTTGTTCTGGACAGATGATGTTTTTACATACAATCTAAGAGAGTGTAAAAGAGATTAAATCATGACAAGGTGGGTGCTGAACTGCTTGGCATATGATACCCAAAGGCGAGAAGTCAATAGCTCACTCCCTAGTGAATTTGCAGACTTTTTCTTTTTCACTTCGAGTTCAGATGATGGACTAAAGGATGCACTTTCATCTGTGGAGGGATAAAGCCTCTCAAGGGAAGTTTTCAAACCTACTTGAGGGATGCAGAAGGGCTCAGGGCAATCTGCAAGTCCGGGGAAAAGCACAACCAGCAAAGCTGAATGAAATAAATCGTTATTGATCAAACATGAACTCCTAGGCAATTGCACCAGCCAGTTGTGCTACAGCCTGAGGTGTCACGTGTCCATCCCCAGCATCAGAGAGGGCTCCAGACAGCTGGCCTAAGTGCCACCACCTCCACGAGGCCCAGGAACAGGCCCAGCCATGTCCTGGAGATGAGGAGCTGGAAGCTCAGATGTCCATCTCAAACTGGTCTTGATCTGTCATGGCCTCCTCTTCACTCTCATTCTGCTCCTTGAGCTCCTCCAGCTTGATCAGGAGATGAAGAGGAAATAAAATGTTGAATTTGGGAAGGGGAGTTCAAATGTGCAAATATAAAGGAGGCAGAAAAACAACACCCACTCTCCCCCCCCTCCAAAAACCCCAAACAAACCCACGAGTTTGTATTAGAAGACGAAATGTTAAAAAAAGGGAAAATGCATTCTGGCTTGTATTGGTAATAACGTCACAGGCTGTGAGTTTGTGCTGCTCTTTGTTGATGAATCTTGGCCTTGTGCACTAAATCCAGTTTAAAAAAGGTTGGCTACCACCCAGGATGGGCAGCTGTGACAGAGGTTTAAGAAATGTGAGTCCGGAGGATTGGCAGACAAGTTCCTCTGGAAGAGAGGACAGAGGGGAGTGTGCAGTGGTCTCTCTGAAAGTGGCAGGGAGGACAGCAAGCAGCTTTTTCTGTCTCGCTGGTAGCACTAGGCAAAACATGTTTGATGGAAGCTGCCACAAACCACATTTGTATGAGATAGAAGGAATATATTTCTAACTGTAAAGTGGTGAAGCTGTGGAATGAGTGGCCTGGAGAGTTCCTGAACATCTTGCTCTGGGGATCATACAGAGCAGGTCAGACAAGTCTTCACTAGGGATGGTCTAGATATGCTTGTTCCTGCCTTGAAACTGGCTGAGAGGTAAGTGCTGTTACTGTCACCTGTGTTGGATGGTGCCTGCATGGGAGATCACCATGGGAAGGTACAGTTCTCCACTTCTGTTTGAAAGTTTTCTTCATTCTCAGTGGAGGCTTTTCCATCCAACACTCAGATGACAGCAGAAGGGATCTGGAAGCAGAAGAGGTAGCAGGAGCATGTTTTAAACCCCAGGTTCACAGGCTTGCCCTGGTGAAGTCGTCTTGATGCAAACTCCCCGACTACACCATCAAAGAGCATCTGTGCCTCTCACAGCTCTTTAGAGCTCAGCTCCTACACCCACAGTACATCATCCATCCTGGGCACCAGCCAGACTGATACCTCAAAAAACATAAAAAGGCCCTTTTAATTTTCCGAGCCGTTATTACCTGCCTCCTTTGAGTATATATTTATGTACTCATGTGCTTTGATGTGCAGAGCCCAGAGGAAGAAAAGTAATGCCAGGAGCAGAGTTAAATTTACCTGAAGACTTCCTGGGGCATTTTTCAGGATTTGCCTGGGGTTTCATTAGCAAAAACACCTCCTTCACCCAGGCGGGCTCTAAGCCTCTAATCTGATCCCATCAATAAACTACAGACTCAGCTATCAAGAATCCTGTATCATGATGCTGTAATTGCTTATTCTTATGCATTTTTACACTTCCACTGTGCCCCTCGGGCAGAGCTACTGCTGAGGTGAGCAGACTTTCCTGCTGTAAGGTAATCAAGGCTTATGCAAAGGGATCTGCTGGGAACATGTGCCCTGTGTAATCCCTGATGTTAAGCGACAGAAAACAGGACTTCCTGCAGAGCCCATTTAATCCAGGCAGATGATATTCATTTTGGATGGTTTCTGTTTCTCAAATAAAAATGAGTCAAGGAGGAAATGTTTTATCAGGTTGTGGAGAAATCACTCTCTTCTACAACTTTTAGAAACAGACACTGCCATATTCACAATGGATCTTTTCCTTCTAACATGTTTCTTCCTTTTTTTGTAAATTTTCAGGCTTGTCTAGGAACTCTTTTTAAATTCTAATCCTTTAATCTCAGTGTGATAGAGTCTTTCCTAAAAGCTAGTTATACATGAATCAGGGAAGCTTATTCTAACAGGAAAGTTTAACATAACTTTCCTGTTTTGTGATAATAGGAAACTGAGGTCTAAATGTTTTTTTCAGGGAAAAAAAATTGAGTATGTGGCAGAAAGGTGGACCAGATTGGTTTTAATAACAAGACCTTGAATTCATACATTATTTTGCACTCTTCAAGGTGCAGGAAATCCATTCATAGGCTACTTCCCATCGATAGCAGGATGCAGTTCTGGTTTCATCAAAGTTTGGTACTGGCTGAGTTCAACCAAAGCTCAATGGCTTTGAAAACTAAAATAACATTCTCCAGGGATGTGGCTGTCCTGGCTGCTGCCTGCTCTGGGTCAGCGTGTGCTACTCTTTCCCAGAGGGAGTTATTAGGGACAACGTTCAGTGCCAGAATCTTGGGGAACAGGACACCTCCCACTCTGGGCTGCCCAGACACATAACTTCTTACCCAGCTGTTTCCTTGGCTAAGGAGATGAAGCACTTCAAAAAGGGCCTCTGGGGAGTAGTGGGTGCCTCTCACTGGGATGCACAAGCACCGGGATGTTTGCTGGTGGGAGTTCAGGCATTGCTCACAGGCCAACGGCATCAGTGGGC
Source organism: Pipra filicauda (assembly GCF_003945595.2). Lineage (NCBI taxonomy): Eukaryota > Metazoa > Chordata > Aves > Passeriformes > Pipridae > Pipra > Pipra filicauda. The sequence continues at coordinate 951,994 of NW_024103929.1, forward strand.
TTTGGTGCCCAGGCATGTACCTGCTGGTGGGACACTTGCCACTCCAGCCTGCTGCTGGAAGCTGATCATCTCATGAAAAGCCCATTTTCATTAAATAAAAAGAGCCTACTTCAGCCCAGGATCATTTTTTTATTCTCAGCAATGATTTTACCTTCATTGGATTAACTTCACAGCACAAAGCCTTGGATCTAGTCTTGACAGATGGACACTTTCATTGGACAGAAAACCAAGGTCAAGATGAATCAGCCTCTCCTGAGCTTGCAACTGAAGGACCAGCATGAAAACGAGAGAGCACCTGCCTCTCTCTTCCCTTCCACACTATTTTTAAAAGTCAGCTGGCTGCTGAGGCATCAGCTACCACTGTAGACGTGGATATGTGGCATTCCCTAACGTCAGCCTCCGAGGCCATTACTGGGACTTGCTCCTGCCCAGTGCTGCAGTGCAAAGAAAGGTGAGAGCCTGGTTCTCTCCCTGTCCCAGCTATCCCTTGTGTCCCTGTCCCTGCAGGCATGGCCACCTTGATGAGACTGTAAATCCCTGCTGCTCCCAGCATCAGCAGCAGGAATACCCCTGCCTCTCTGCTCCAACCATGCTCAGCAAGGTTTGTCCAGTTCCTCCTGACCTTTAATTTTGTTCTCTCTTGCTACGAGGCTTGATCTCTTTAAGGGTCGAAAGATTTCCAGGCCTTTCATATTTGTAGGCTTAAAGTTCAGTGGTGATCCTTCCTTCCTCCTCATGTCTGAGTTCTGCCCTGCTGGGATAAGAGGGAAAGCCTGTGGTTTGTTTGACTTTGGTCATCACCTACTCATTTTTGAGGATAACAGTATCATAAACAACATTAGATTCTTATGTTTCAATTTTACAGGGAAGATTAGTTTTTGTGCTGCAACAGCTGAAGTCTGAAGGTAGAAGGTGTTCACAATCAATTCACCAATTTGAAATTGCTTTTACCCATCTTCCCTTTGTTTGCAATACTTACTTAGGCATATTAATAACTGAATAGAAATCAAACTGCTCTCAGACAGACTGAGACAGCAGTTCAATAACAACAAAGTATTTAATTAAAAAGAGCTTAGTAAGATGAAAACACTTCAAAACCAGCTTAGAAGAAAAAGGGCAACAAAACTTTATCCACACCAATTGCAAACCGGAAATAATCAGCGTTTGCAGAGATAGTCATTTAATCACTAATTGAAAGGATTATTGTTCTACAAACCTCCAGGCAGGAGCTGTGTTGCTGTTGTGGGATCCAATCCCACCACAAGGGCTGATGCTGTAACTTCCCAGCACCACAAGCTCCACTCCCGGCGTGTGGTCTGCAAGCAAGGGGGACACGGGGGTCCTTCTTGGCATGAGAGGTGTCACACCTTCCTCCTGTGCCTCCCTGAGTCCAGAAAGTAAGATACCCAGGCCATTTAGCAGGGTGAGAGGCAACCCCGCCATCTGCATCCATAAGCACTGTGTCTGGCACACCTCGTTCTGGGGATGAGTGGATTTCTGTCCACTGGGTTTTGGGACGATGCTTTGAGTTGAGAGGCCTTTTCCATAAATAGTCATGGTCAATTCAACCCTTCCCGACCATTTTTGGTAAATGGGATGCCGTGTTTCACATATTCTGAGGGGGTAACCGGAGCGTCACATGGGAAAATGCCAGGCACCCCTGTGTCTTTGTGCCACTTGTGCTGGTTTCAGCAGTGTCCATCTGGATTTAAATGGGAGCCTTTCAAAGGCAGAGTTTAAATGGAACATTTATGGCTGCTTTGTCCTGGAATGGTAAATGTCAGGGACTGTAAGTTCATTGCAGCAGCCTGGCTCAGCTGACGGGTTTTCTTTGTGCAGCCCAGATTTATGTGACCTTGTGTCCTGAGATCTTCTATCCATGGCCAATGTTTGTGTGTCCCCTGGGACACGGAAAGGCAATACTGCGATGAGACTGTGCATCCGGAGGTGGCAGCTGGCTCTTTGAGGACTCTGACAGTGGGATTTTGGTCACTGATTTAGCTTCAGTGCTACCTAAAACTGCCTGTTGGGTGTTCTGTAAAGCTGCCTGAAGTAGAATCCTTCACAGTAATTAAATAAGTAGGTAAGGCACATTTTGGGACACATTTTATTTTCACCCAAGATAACTGAGGTTAAACTGCAAATTGCCTTACCAGGAGAGACATCCCTGCTGTTGGCCAGTCTGCCCTTATCCCCACAGACCACAGAGGGACAGCACAACTCATTAAGGCAACAGGAAAAGGCTCTCAACCCCTAGCATTGACAAGGCAGGTGTTTTCTCATTCTTCTCTCTCCAAACTCAGGGAGTTGAAGGTCTCTATCATTCACAAGCCTAGAGCCTTGTCTCCCAACCTTATATCCCCATGGGAGTCATGGGGAGGTTTTTCACCTGAAATATCATCATACTGTTAGGGGCTAAAGCATTCCTGCATACAGGAGCTGTGGGTGCAGGTTTTGCGGAGTAGGGGCCAAAGGAAGAAAAGAAAACAGGATTTTTTTCCCAAGTGAAAACTCTGACTGCTCTCATGCAGAAGATGAACAGTAGCTTTGCTGGTATGCTCCTGAACACAGACATTGCACTACAAACACTGCTGACAGCAACACACTTGTTTTGTGCCAAGCACGCACAGGTGGCTGCTGCTGAGGCCTTGGATGCAGGAGGACATGGAGCAGTGTCAGCAGCCAGGGTATTATGTGTCACCTGGACAAGTAGTCTGGTACCTACAACTGATTATTCTATGAATTTAAGCCCAAAACTCAGAGTAAATTGCACTTTAGTTGCATTAATGACATTCTACTTACACCTCTTCCCAGAGTTCTTGCTTTTCCAAACTGGAAATTGTATTTCCAGATATTAAAGCACCCATTTATATGCTTTCCCTTAGTGTAAATTACCTGTGAAATGAAGTTATTTAACCAGTCTGGAATAATGCCGACTGTTTGCTTACATCTCGGAGACTACGAGCAAGGATAACAGTGGTCTGTTCATCAGGTGCTGGCACTTCTGAAAATGGTTGGCAGTGTTTGCTCAGAAATTGGGAAGGGATCTAACAATCCAGAACTAATCTAATTTGCAAGGATATTTTACCTTAAATGCCACCTTGAACAAAATTACAATTCTGCAGAAGTATTTAGGAAGGTAGATGAGACTGAGAAAATGGAGACAAACAGAAAACAATATATATCTTAAGAAGGTCGAATTATGCTCTGGAAGTTATGGGCTCTGCCTGTGGATTCTATAGAGTCTGATAGTGTTCAGGTAACCAGCTATGACTGTATAACTATTTTTAGAACCCGATGTGTCAAGAGTGCTTCTTTCTGAGCATGAGTGTCAATTGCTCTTGAACCCAGTGTCTGATGGTGATGTGCTGAAAGCAAGGCCATCCTTTAGTTCTGCTGCTGTGTGATGTCAAAAAGGCTTGGTTTAACAGGTCCCTACTCAAAGTTTGAACAGTTCAAGATGTGGAAATGAGGCCCATTTGAAGGCAGCAGCATACTGGAAAAGTCACAGCAACAGCAGAAACTTATAGGAGGTAAAAAGGAATCAAAATAGAGGATAAAGCGTGTTGAAGTAGAGGGTTAGGCAAGGTGAAGCCAGTGAAACTGCAGCCTGCCTGCTGAAAAGAGGAGATTCAGTTCCTCTTAGAGAAGAAGGATTAGAGGAGTTATTTCTGTCACCGCTTTTTGAATTGGTTGCAAAGTAAGCTGTTACTTGCTTTCAGAAAGAAATGGGACTTGGCTGAACTCCTGTGGAGAATCAGGAGGGATGGAGCATAATAGAGGGGATATTGCAGCTTTGCTGAGACTCTCAGGCTACCAGGCACTGGGGTGACTGCAGATGCATGTCTGCTAACAGGTCTGCTTCACGTTGTCTTCAGAGAGGTGATACCCCAGTGTTGCAGCAGCACTGTGCTTCAGAAAGGGCTGTGTGACCAGACTGCTCCTTCAGCTCCTGGGCCCAGCTCTGCACAGTTCTTCCACAAACGTTGGGGAAGCCTAGTTCCCTCTCTGGCCTCAGCAATTCCCTGAGCGGGGTGTGATGATGCAGAGGAGGAAGGCTTCAGTACCCTCCTCCTACCTAGCCTCTGCCAGGAGTGATGGCCCAGTCAGACTGTCTGTTGAGGTGGTGGTAATGATGGGGAGATCGCTGAGACAACTTTGACATCTCTCCAATCCCGGCTGGTGAGTCCAGTCACAGCAAGCAGCAGTACTTGGTGGTATCAGGACCTACCTCATATACCTAATTTTCTTTTCGTGGGGAGGAGTTAAAGGAGTTAGATGTTGAGTGTCATCAGAGTCACCAGTATCAGACCTCATTGCTGTGGGTCCAGGAATGGAGGAGGAAAATAGCAGGCAAAGGCCGAGAGGCAGCAATAATCAAAGAATCAAGGAATGGATATTCCAATGCCCATGCTATGGACAGGGACAACTTTCACTAGACCAGATTGCTCAGAGCTCCATCCAACCTTGAACACTTCCAGTGGCTGTGTCCTCACAGCTGCTCCTCTGATGGTCAGCAGAAGTCCTTGCTGATGTTCTGAGTGACAGCAGCCTCGTTGGGTTTCCATAAACTTCTGTCTAACTCTCTTTTAATTTCTGGATCTTTCACCAACCTATGTTCAATTCTTCATTGCCAGAGTAAGTGGAATGAGGGCTGACTTCTTTACATAGAACAGAGTTTCCTTATCTCTGGGACTCTTCTGATGATCAGGTTTTGATATTTCCCATAAGGGGGATATCATGGTCTGAGGGACACGCAGTTGCAATGTAGGTGGGATGCCAAAGAGGTAGGCTGGGCGATTGAAAGCAGCTCTCTAGACAAGGGTGTGGGGGTACTGGTGGATGAAAAACTGGACATGAGCTGGCAATGTGCACTCAAAGCCTAGAAAGCCAACTGTGTCCTGGGCTTCTCCAAAAGCAGTGTGGCAAGCAGGTCGAGGTTGCTGAGTCTCCCCCTTCACTCTGCCCTCGTGAGACCCCACTTGCAACACTACATCCAATTCTGGGATCCCCAGCACCAGAAGGATGTGGACCTGTTGGAATGAGTTCAGAGGGGATCATGAAGATGATCAAGGGGCTGGAGCACCTCTCCTATGAAAATAGGCTGAGAGAGCTGTGGGTGTTCAGCCTGGAGAAGAAGAGGTTCTGGGGAGACCTTAAAGCAACCCTTCAGTACTTAAAGGGGTCTTATAAGAAAGATGGAGACATATTTTAGCAGACCCAGTAGCCTGGAACAGGTTGCCCAGAGTGGTGATGTATGCCCCATCCTTGGAAACATTCAAGCTCAGGTTGGATGGGGCTCTGAGAAACCTGATCTAGTTGAAGATGTCCCCGGTCATTGCAGGAGGGTTGGCCTTCAGAGGTCCCTTCCGTCCCAAACTATTCTACAGTTCTATGATTCTCTGGTCCTTCCTTTCCTCTTCTTGACTATATGCCTACAACATTTGAAGCGTGATTTGTCCTCCCAGTTTTGGATGGACAAGGTGGGAGTAAGACCAGTCTATGGTGTTATAAAGGCAATTTAACAAAGGTGGCCTATAAATCTAAAGTGCCCATGTGTGTCACCCAGGAAGGACCTCATGGCCATTTTACCTGCCCAGTATTGACTGCATCATGTTGGTGCAAGAACAGATAAGAAAGCAGGTGGTACTGTGGGTGAGAGCAGCACAGTCATCCCAAACCAGTTGCAGGTGAGGATCAACAAGGACTGGCAGTCCTGGGTGGCCTGGGTTCAGGTTTTCCCCATTTACACAGAATCAAATGTCACCTCTAGCTCACAGCTGAGTCTGGGCTGATCTTCATGTAATGTAGGCACAATATTGGGAGCCAGAGGAGGGTTGTGTTTGCTCAAACGACAGTGTGGACTCTGCTGCTGAGGAACAGTTAGCATTTAAACTCTTTGTCTCAGTATTTCAGAAAGAATCCATTGTTGTGTTTCTTCCTCTTCCTAATTTAGATGGCTGGAGGGTGCTTAAGAACAGCTTATTGGTGTCCCTGCAGCTCACCAGCTCCAGTCTGCCCAGCATCCTGAGCTTTTGAGCTTCAGGCACTGGCATGAGTGTAAGATCTATCAATCACCACAGTTCTGCAGAAAACAAAGGAGATCTCAGCAGAGTAGGAGCCAAAGATGCCAGAAAAACAGTTGCTCCTTGTTGAAACATGCAGGCTGCATCCATGCAAGGAGTCAAGACAGCCAAGAATAAAGGCTTGAGAAAGAGGAAGGATCTGCATTAATCTTCTTCTGATAAAGAGAGTGCCTGCTTTCTTACGAGCTGAAATTCAGCATTAATTAAATTACTCATCTTCCTCCAGAGAAAATAAATACACTGATACACACACACAGTGTGGGATTTGAATGCAAGTTGTCAGACCATGGTGGCTTAAGTGAAGAGGTCTGTGATAACAGGCAGCCTCTCAATCCAGAACGAAGCTGTGGGTAACACAAACAGTGGAGAGCCACAGTGACCAAAACTATGTGAAAACCCCCGCTTTTCTCCTGCCCCTGGTCCTCTTGACTCCACAGAAATGCTGGGGGAGCTGGCAGGGCGCTGTTATAGTTGCTGCAAGGAGGGGTAGCTGCGAGGGAGACTCTCCAGCATACGGGAGAGGGCGAAGCCAGTGAGTTGGGCTGCAGCATCAAGAGAAGGCTGACCACAGGGTCTGGTGGGCACTGAGTCTTCTGGGAATTCATCACTCTTGTTCTTGTTCTGGCTCTGAAGCTGGATTGATAAGATATTACTTTCACCAGAGGTCATCAAAATACCTCAATATGTGACTATCCTGCTGCTGTGGGTTAAGGATGGAGACACCATAACCCCCTGGGCAACCTGTGCCAGTCAATCTCACAGTGAAAATGTGTTTCTTAATATTCAGAGGGAATCTTCTGTGTTTCAGTTTGTACCCATTGCCTCTTGTCCTGTCACTGGGCACCACCAAAAAGAACCTGGTTCTTACTTCTTTGCAGCCTACCTTAAGGTATTTATGTGCATTGACAAGATTCCCCTTGAGCCTTCTCTACACACTGAAAAGTTCCAGCTCTCTTAGCGTTTTCTCATAGGAGAGATACTCCAGACCCTTAATCTTTTTCATGAGCTTTTGTTGGAGTTTCTCCAGTATGTTCATGACTCTCTTGTACTGGGAAGCCTACAACTGGACCCAACACTTCAGTCGTGACCTCACAAGTTCTGAGTAGAGTGGAAGGATCTTGACCTGCTGGCAACACATTGCCTAATGCAGCCCATGGCTCCTGTTCAACTTAGTGTCGACCGGGATCCCCAGATCCTTTTCTGCCAAGCTGATTTCCAATGGAGTGGCCCCCAGCATATCTTGATGCATGGGGCTGCCCCTCCTCAGGTGCAGGACTTCACAATTCTCCTTGTTGAACTTCATGAGGTTCCCGTTGGCCATTTCTCCAGCCTGTTGAGGTCTCTGGATGGCAGCATGACCCTCTGGCACATCAGCCTCTCCTCACAGCTTTGTGTCATCTGCAAACTTGATGAAGATACACACTTCCCCTTCATCCAGACCATTAATGAAGATGTCAAACGGGACTGGACCCAGTATAGACCCCGCACTGCCAGTCACTATCTTCCAACTAAACTTTGTGTCACCCACCACCACCCTCTGGGTCCAACCATTCAGCCAGTTCTCAATCCCCTTCACTGTCTGCTCAACTAACCCACACATCAATGGGGATCTAATGTAAGACAGTGTTGAAGTCCTCACAGATATCCACGTAGAAACTATCCACTTCTCTTCGCTCATCTCCAGGCCAGTCACTTCTTCATACGAGTTTGTCAAGTTGGTCAAATATGGCTTCCCCTTAGTGAAACTGTGCTGACTGCTCCTGGTGACTTTCCTGTCATGCACGCACCTGGAAATGGTTTCCAGGGATAAAGTTGTGGCTGGACAGCCTGTTGTTCCTTGGGTCCCACTTCTTGTCCTTCCTGAAGGTAGGAGCAACATTTGCTTTTCTCCAGGCTTTAGGCACTTGCTCCTCCTATTTTATCAGAAAATATGTCAGTCCTTAAAATCTGCAGTAAAACAGCATCATCTCTGAAGAGACTGCATGTGAGAGAGGGTTTTTCTGGCCTGGTTGTACTGGCAAACACTTCAGAGATAAAGAGTGCCTCGAAAACCAGAGGATTAGTTTGACTCTAACCTTCTGTGTTTCAATTCCATCTACGGATTCACAAATAACATCTGGCATGCCTCTGCTTAGGCAATCTTGTGGGCTATAAAGAAGTTGTGAGTGCAAAGACAGGGAAACAGAAGTTCAAGTCCCTGGGGGCATCTCTCCCTAGCGATTCACTCCTGGCATGACATGGAGCTTGCAGCACTCTCAATGACTGGTCTGTGCTCAAGGGTCCCAGCTCTGCAGTGAACTGTGTCAACCATTCCCCACTTGGCAGAGGAAATGCCTTAATACTCATCCACACAGCAAAGGAAGTAAGAACATCAACAACAAAAAGATAATTAGGGAAAGATATCCAATAGAGATGCAAATTAACCTCCCTCCACAAAGCCCTTTATAGATCCTGGGATTTTGTGTACTTATTACTTCTATTAAATGTGACATATTTAAAGCTTCCCTTTGCCAAAAGTGCTTTTTCACTCTTTCTCTCTGACCTCACTTAGCTAGTTCATGAACAACAAAGCAGATTGAAGTAGAGATAAAAACAATCTATTAAACACTTGGGACCACTGGAAAAAATGCCATGTATAAAATCTTCATGAAACACACAATATTTTAAGACATTTTATTTTGCTGAAGGTTTTGAACTATTAATATACCAGTAACATTCCAAAATTCAGTGTTTCTCCATCAACCACTCCCTTGCTTGCTAGGAGCTTAACCAGCTCCCTCCACACCACCCCTGCTGCTTCTCCTGTTTCCTCTTTGCATCCAAGCTTGTAGAAACCACTGTTTGACCTAGGTGGAAAAAAAATCCCTCATTAAATGTACCTCGGCTCTAGGTCATGGCTTAGCAAAGAAGGGCTGTTTCTTGAAAGAGGACAGTGTGCTTGCCTAACGTGGAAGGTTCCTGACAGGCCATCTCAGAGCCAGTGCAGTTTTTTGGTCTGCAATCCCAACATGCAAGGTGAGGCTCTGGGTTGTTAGGAGCTGGGTCAGTTACTGGGAAGCAGGTTTTGCAGAGTTGAAATGATGGGTAAAGCCCACGGGACAGCAGCTGATTTCTGACTGATTTCAAACAGGCAGCTGCAACCACTTCCCTCCACAACCCATCTGTGGCTTTGGTCTCATCTCCAAAAATTGTCGTTTGTTGCTACAGGGCCCCTGGGTTTCAGCCGGAACCCCTTGTCCTTATACACACCTGGCATTGGATGATGATTCTGGTGGTGTAGATCTCTGAGGAGGCAGTGCCACCACACGGTGCACCACCAGAGGGTGCACAGCAATCCCACGTGCCATGCCATGTGTCAGCTAGCTCTTTCCAGCTGCAATGGCTGGAGACCAACATCCTCAGAGGGCATGGAGTTACTGACACAGCTAAATGGCACAAGACCTTGGTGAGAACTTGGCCAGTGTAAGGCTCCAGGTGTATCCACGGCAGGACGTGGAGCTTGGCTGGATCCAGCATTGCTGGATGAGAGCAGAGACAACATCCTAAAATAGCCAGGGGCAATGATGAGAGCGTGGGGAGCATCTTGAGGCATGGAAGGCATATTCTGCATGGTAGACGGTCAGACACGTTTGTTCCCATGTGTAGTGGTTGCCTGGACCAACATTCAGCCTTCAGGAGATATGAGGGAATTCAGTGCAGCTGTGTCCTCTCTCACTGCAAGCTAAATGATGTCATACCTAACCTCTGCTGCCAGAGGCTCAGATCAGGCACTTGCTGCTGCTGAGGAGCTGTGTGATAACCTGCCAATCTGCAATCGTCTGTCTGAGCCTCTTAATGGGTGCAAATCAGGAGCAACTCCATAAAAGTCAATTACACTGGTGTAAAACATGGGCAACGAGCCTTCTGTGCACTTATCAGTGAGGCTGGGCCTGTTAGTCATGAATTACTCAAAACTGCACAGAAAAAAACCAAATGCCTGGCTGGCACTACTGAAACAACTGCTTCAAGCTAAGATTTATGGGAAATGGGCTGTGTAATGGGAAACAGCTCTTTCCTTCTGAGTTCACGTGCCAGTATAGTTTACTATCTTCCACGTGTCCTTGCCAGTCATCTTTTGTCATGTTGAGCTTTCAGTAACATCCCTTGGGAAGTAATGGCATTAGGAACTTTTTAATTTAGAAAACATCTTCCTTGAAAAAAGCTCATGTAGCAAGAAAAAAGGCAGTTCTGAGAACTGCTGTGCTCTTGCTTCATGTTGTGACTTCCAATAAATGCCCCCGCAAAACTGCAGTCCCAGTGCTTGGGTTGGACCCTTGGGAAAAGTCAACTGCACCAGCCCTGGGCTCCAGGCACCAGAAGGACTTTGCCTATGAAGCTGTTATGAGGTTCTTGTGAGTAGATCCCTTGGGGCACATTGGAGTGAAAAGACACTGAATAACTGGTGTATATGGCAGATTTATTTTAGAACAACTTCGTTGCAATGGAAAGGAGGTATGTAGCTGTTTTGGTTATTATCTGTAGAAATATAATAATATAAAAATATCATTTAAGAAAATATATAAACCCCCTAAATAAAAAGTTCTGTGGATTAATATACATTCAGGTCCAGATGGGAATGCCCAGGTACCTCCCCTAGGGTGGGAGTTTTACACTGTCTGATGCAAGACTGTGGATCATACTCATCCACTGGTGGAAGGCCCCAGAAATGAGTCTGGGGGCACTTTGGGGGTCTTTGATGTTTAATAACCCCTTCTAAGACCTCACATCTGAGTAGCTGAGCTAGTTATGCCTTATCAGAAGGGATAAATACCTTCAGGCCAATGTGTGAATGTCCCAACACCACCCCAAGGGGGGAGTTTTACAGGTGAGCCTTACTGGGAGGGAAGACACTGGCTAGATAAACATCCCACGTCACAGGATCTGCTTCCTATTTGCCTTCTCCCTTATCTGGCTCAAAAAACGACTTGTTGCTAAACAAAAGGTTGGTTTGTTGTGGTCATCCTCCAGTGGTGGGTGTTCATCCCCTCTGCACCTGGGCTGTTCTTTTGCAGATCAGAGGTTTCACCATCACACACCGAAAAACTCCCCTCTTCCCCTTGGTTGGGAGGTGCAAACCTGACCTCAGCAAAGCACCTGCTGCTTTTGCAAATGGCCGATTGTTTGAGCCACTAACCCTTAACATTTCAGTCTCTCACAGATGTTGAGGTGGTTGGTGGTCCCCAGCACACACTGGCCCTGATGGTGTCCCCAGGTCTGGGAGCCAACTCACACCATGGACCACTTCTACAATAACATGATCCCCCTATGCCAACTGGTCTCAGTGCTGGAGGTCCTGCAGGGAATCTTCTGCCAGTAGGGTTGTAAGATGCTTTTTAATAAACACCTGAGCATGTCCTGGGCCAGCAGAGAAAGGATGTGAGTAGTCTGTGGCAAGAAGTTAGGCAGCACTGCTGGGGGCTGAGAAAGAGTGTTCCTCTCATGGCAGGAGGTACTTTCCACATGTCTGAGCCTTACAGTTCTGTGTCAGGCTTTCCTCAACAGAGGCTGAGATTTCACTATCCCAGGTGAGAGTCCTGGAGAATGTATTGTTGAAGTGATGTTTCCTGGGAGGGGGCAACCAGACCTGCTAAAGAACATGGCCATGAAAAAGTGGCAGGAAGCACCAGCCAAAGCAGGGATGTTGAAGGAGAAAACTCTTCTGTACTGGTTCCTCCACCATATTAGGTGGTGATTAAGTGCTGCCATCCCCAGCACTAGCACCTCTGCTGGGACACCCAGTGCCATGGTCCCCATGATATGGCAGCAGTGGCGTTTGCTCTCCCAGGGATGTGCTGATGCACCCTGGCTGTTCGCTGTTCCCCCAGGTCTGGGCTGATGTGTGGTCCCAGGCCAGACATGGAGCCGAGGGTTTTGTAGCTTCAGGAGAGAACATGTTCATCTCAGCCTGACCTTTCTCTTTCAAATCCCAGTGGTAGAGGAGTTACTCAGATTAGGGACAAAATTGGCAGAACGCAGCAAAGATTTCTGAAAGGTTTCAGTATCAACAGAAATTTCAGCTTATTGAAGCAATTTCCTGAGTCTTTTAACCTAACTCTAAACCCAGCAGTTTTATTCTGAAGGGCAAGGAAACATTTGGAAACCTATTAGGCTCTCTACTGTTAGCTATTCCTATGGGAAAATGGAAGTTGGCCGTAGAAACAAATGAACAATAGTAATACCCTGCAAGTCATTCCCTGCCATTTTTATTGCATAACAGTACAGATCACACAAGTATTGTGTCTGTCCACGTGGAGGTGGGGGATATGGACTCTGGCATTCCCCCAGCCCCTGTAATGAGAAATATCTCAACACTCCCAAATACTTAAATTAAATTAAAAGCCAATTCTTCCTATATGACATGAAGGCAATTCCAAATAATCACTTGACACACAAAAGCCCCAGAGCAGTAATCCCTTTAAGGTCAAAATATCTGTGGAAATGTTTTTAAAAAGCAGTTACAGGTTTTAGGTTCCCTTGACACTTCTGCTCCCATTTGCTGGATTTATTTTGCTGGAGGTGTCAGGCTGGTGTCAGAAGGGCAGTAGCCAAGTGTTGGTACAGCAGCTCATATTCACATGTGTTGAACTGGAGAGGGAAAGAAGGTCCTGGTGCCCACAGCACTGCATCAGCTCCACAGCCACATGGCCAGGTCTGCCCCACAGACCACACCAGCAGCTGCTTGTCACTGATCGTGCTTAAAACACGTCTGAGGAAGATGTGTCAAGACCTGTGTTTTATGCTCTAGGTCACTGGTTAGGCAGCTGCTGGGGGAAATGTGCACAGCTGTGCCTCCCTTAGGGGAGAGAGACCTGTGTCCAGCCAGCAGACACTTTGGACAAGGACACAATAAGTTTTCCTTGTGAAAGGCGTTCTATTTTGTGTTCACTGGGAAAAAAAGGGTGTGAATGATGGGTACCACCTAGGAGTAGAGAGACCTGCTATCAACCCCCACTTCAGGGGATAGCTTGTGTAAAATTACACATCCTTCCTTTCATCTTAGTGGGGCACTAAAATCAGATACATACCCCCATGTCTATATTATGGAGACATGCTTATTTATGTGCACTCAATGGACTAGAGAACAATCACTCTTCCTATGCATACAAAAAAGATGAAATAATGCAAATTTGCTCCCTCATCACCATGTTCATGAGTAGGCTGTCCCCGAGCAGGTAATGACAGTGGCAGTCACTAAAACCAGGCAAATAAATAAGGAACTGGTGATTGCTGTCACAGATGAGCAAGTTGCCAAAGCAATGTCTATGGCTTGCTAGTTCTAAAAGCCATGGGGAGAAACAGCTTGGGTTGTTGCTAACAGTGGTTCAGCCTTTTTATAGCAAAATTGAGCACTGCTATTTTCCACCTCTGTCTCTCCCATGGTGGCACTGTGTTGGTGTTCACAGCAGATTAATCATTAAAATGTTATCTATCTCATTCTATATACAAAGAAAACACCCAGTCCTTAGAATCTGCATCCAGTGGAACTAGCAAAGGAAACATGGGTGCATATACCTGAGTGCTTTGCCTTGGATGAAGTGTGAACTTTTGAAGTTCCCTACCTACTACTTCAGTTCATATCAGGGAAAGGTCTCATCCCACAGGTCAGCTGCAGGTACAATTCTCTTTCATTATTCCTGAAATATTTATCACTCAGCCTTTCCAAAATACCCCGCTAATTCAATGGATTGCAGGAGACCAGAAGGTGTTTTTCTCCTCCAGTGTTCCCTCCCTCTGGGTTTTACAATATTCTTCACTTTGAGTTTGAAAGAAACTTGTAGTAAATATGAACTGTGCACAAGAGCAGGGTGACAACCCTCTGCAAAGGCTTTCCAATCGTCTTCATGTAAGCCTGAAAAACTGTAAAGCAACAAGAGCTTTCCACCACACAACTTGGATGTTTCTCCTCTGTGTGCCACTGCCTTATGACATCTCCACTCCCAGACACACAGACACCCTCTCCCCTTGCCTGGGGTAAAATGGTACAAGAGGAAACACATTTGGGTTTGGGTTCAACCCTGGCACAGCACTTTCATGATGGGCAATAATCTGCTGACATCATACCACATACTAGTCGCCACATGATGGGCAAATATTTAAAGGCTTCACAGCCAGAGAATGTAATTTTTTTTTCTGCTGAGAGGTCTCAGAGCCCTCTGTTCTTCTGCTTAGGGAGGCCGTTCTTCACATGAGTCGCCATTCTCGAGGAGATGATGCTTGGCTCCCTTCCTCCTCCCAAAGGGTGATTTAGATCTCTTAAAGAATCACCATAAAATGTACTAGCAGAAGCGGTTTTAATATAATGTTGTAAAAGTGCAACTTAACAAAATTTAATGGCAAGGTTCACTCTATTACTGCCCGGCACAATCATTTGAGCAATTGTTTAAAACTACCAAGGAACAAACTGAAGTTACCACGACAAAATCAAAGTAACCAAGTGTATTTGTGCTTAATTAGATGCTGCTATTTTTTGGCCTGTGGTTGGCCCAGCCACCAGTGAGAGTCTATTCTTTTCCTGCCAAGTTATGAGAAAACAAGCACTGATAAATGAGAACTTTGTCCTTGAAGGAAGCATCCTGTATAAACTGTAATTAATTAGTACCTCACTATTGGCTGATGGCCCTTCAAGGGCATTTGAAGAAGAAAGTGAAGAGGAGGGTGATGAAGTAAGCCCCCAGACCCATTTAGCCCCAAGGTGCAGCACGAAGGCATGGGGAAATTCCAGAGTACCCACGCATGCACAGAAGAGATGCCACTTGCATAATGGAGGGAGGGACCCAGCTTGTGCTGGGAGTGGAAGCCAAGCTTCACATCAAAGGACAACGTTGCCTCTTGCGGGGATGCCTGCTATCTTGTGAGCCTGCTGACACTCCAAGAATGCAGCTTCTGCTCTGGGTAGTTCTAGGCATTCTGGGGGCGGTAAGATAACTTTGTAAGCAACATCTGAGTGAGAGGAGGAGTCATACTGAGGGCTTATTTTCCTCCCCTTTCCTCTCTCTCGGGTTCTCGTTTTGTTGGCCACCTCTTGGTAATAAATATTGGGTTTGTTGAGCTTTAAACAGTGTACTGGTTTCAGTTTCAGCATCCTTCCCTGCTACACCAAGGCACAAATCAAAGTTACCATACTACAGGGTAATGTGTGATACCGGTCACTCAGTGAAGATCTGCCATTGGTAAAATGTCTCTCTGCCTTGAGGATTAACCTTGAGAGGTGTCCCAGCTCGGGGGGAGATCACCACCATGCAGCCAGGCTGCCTGGCCAGGAGACCCCAAAGGTTTTCTTAAGCTGTCATATTGATGGCATAAAGTGGTTGGCTCATAGTCAAATTGCATATGACGGGAAAAGTATGCACGAGACTCCTTATATCCACAACCTTCTTTGTTCCTTGATAAATGTGTCTTGGAAAAGGCACTGGCTATTCACGTGTTAATGGCATGATCCATGTGCCAAGCTCATATGCATTGGTGCTCCCTGTGTCACTCTGCTCCTTTGTGGGTTTTCAGAGAACAGATTGAAATTAGAGTTCTCAGACCAGTTGTCTCAGACCTTTTTCTCCTTTTCAGCCTGTACCAAACCACTGCTAGTTTGGTTAAGGGGTGCATCCATCACAGGTTAGCAGCCATATCTCTCCAAGGATACAGTGGCACAGCCCAGCTGAGGTCTGTAGTGGGGCAGAAAAAAATCTTCCATTTTAACACCCCAAACTGAACTTTTATTGAAATAGGGCAGTATCTTTCTGAATGAACTTCTGGTTTTCAGAATTTTAATTTTATTTTTAAAAGCTGTGGATGTCACAGACATCCATATATCTCATCCCTGTGTTTTGGTTCAAATTTAAAATTAAATTATAATTTTATATTTTTAGGGGGAAAATGATACTCCAGATGAAAACCTACTTCGATTGATTCTGGTTCTTTCTTGTATGTTTTTTCTTAGAAGCTTTTGTCAGTCTGTTTGAGATTCTGCCTTTGTGCAGTGATTTGAAACTGAGATTTCTGAGGTTTCTGAAACCTTCTTATTTCCCTACAAATAGACCCACCACCACAACACTTCCAGCTACTTCCAGCTCTCTCAGGATTAATATGTACGAATCAATTTTTTTAAAGAGTCCCTGTGAAAATGCACTTTTGCCACGAGGCCAGCCCATCCAGAGAGGGACAGACCTCTGTTCACCCATGGAAGATGGCCCTTCATGGCTTGAGAGGAGACAAGTCCCACATGGGACAAGCCACCCCCTCTCCACTTTCCCTGGGCTGGCTGACATGAACTGCCTCACGTACCCGCTGCCCATGCCTGTTTTGGCTGCCTTGTCTGATAACAAATGACCCAAAGCACATGTGCAGAACTAGGGCCAAAATAACACTCATGGCATGATTCCAGCCAGCGGGTCCCAGCCTGGAATAGCCTCCCAGCAGCTGATGGGAGGCAGCGGCTGCCTCCTCCACTTACAGCTCCAGGGAGACCCAGCATTACTTTTGGGGATAAGGGCTCCTGGGGCAGGATCCCTTTCACCTAAGTTTAGATGCTTACAGCCTGCAGCTGAGGCACTTCCAGAGGGCATGTCACTTGACCCCAGGTTAGGTGAAGGTCAGATGAAGCAGCCTGGAAACACCAGTTGTTTCACTGACTATAAAAGGGTTCTCAGTTGCCAGTTCTGGGATAGGATACACCATCCTTGAGGTTTGGTCCTTTGCCTAAGCGCAGATGTCCAATATCTGCTTCATCTGCAGCTGCTGACCCCCAAAGTCTTCCTTGTCCCCAGCTTGTCAGGTGCCACAGTTCCTTCAGAGCAAGACACTGGCAGTTGAGAGATGTGCTTGCAGGACAAGTCTTGCTCAGCCTCCTCCTGCACTGGGCTTTGGGAGGAGACATATATCCAGTATTCAGGTCTTTTTTTTAAAAAAATTATTTTTTCTTTCTTTTTTCCTTTTATCATACAGATAAATTTGGGAAAGTTTAGGCTTTATTTGTCTGCTTCTAATTAATAAACAAAAGGCACAACTCTTGAAATTCAAGTGATTCCCAAACGCTTCTTTCAAGATATGAGACCATAAAGACTTCTCATCCACACAGTTTTGAGAAAAAATATACAGGCTAAAAGAACTTTCTACAACTACTTCATCGAAAGAGTACTGAACTGTTTGAGCTGAAACTTTCTTAGTATCTCTGCAGGAGCCAAATAATGGAGTATGTGAAATGTTATCCTGTACAAATAAAACCTGGCAAAGTTTAAGGAGCTAAAATTGGGAAAAAGAAACATAAAGGAAATGGCTAGACATATTTAGCTGCAGCAGGAATAACTTGCCACTTAATACTAATAACCATCATGTTCATATTGGTTTAACCAGGTGCCAAATGGGATTATTGTCTCATTTGCGATTTGTAATCAATAGGGAAAGAACAGCAGGAAGTCTCCAACGATTAGCAACAACTCAGATCCCAGGAAACTATGCTTTTATTCATACTCCAAAATCTCACTTCTCACTCTGCCTGCAAGCGCCCTGCCCCCCCCAGCACGTAACAAGGTGCAGTGATGGCAGAAAAACCTGCTGTCACAGTGACCCAAAAGCTTCTGGGTTCAATCCCTGCCCTTGCTTTCCCTTTTAGAGAAGTGCACAGTCACACTCCTACGCAATGGCTCGTTAGTCAGCATTTCCTCACGCTGTGAGAATTTCCATAACTGTGTTTCTAAGGAGCAGGGCTGTCGTCACCGTGGTGCTTTCAGGCTACAACCCAACGCTCCGCTCAGCCATTTCCATTTCAGGCATGGCTACACCCCTGCCTGTGCTGGAGGGGCAGCAGCCTTTCTCTGTTTTGTTCAGAGAGCAGCCTGGGAAACTGAAAAACCTCAAAAAAAAAAAAAAAAAAAAAGGGCCTGTCCCATATTTATATCCAGTACCTATTTTTCTAAGAAACCACAAAGTCTATAGTCCTAGTGCTTAATCCTAGGGAAAGCCACAGAGGCAGTTTTCTAGTGTTTATGCCTCTCAAGGCATCTGTGGGGTTTGCTGTGACAAGTTGACTATGATTTAAAAAGAAGTTTCTCTAAAAAGTTTTGTCCCACAGTGTTCTGGCACAAATCTAGTAAATGCTTTATTCACTGCAATTCTGAGCAGTCTCGTGGTGACTGAACGGTGACTGGAGACTGAAGGGGAAGAGAAGGGTGATTTTTGAAGGAATTTCCAATTTGGGCCTGTTTTGTTGACATAATAAAGAAAACAATTAGGCCTTTCCTCTTTTATTTTTAAAAGTCAGTCATTTCCTTCTTATATTTTATCAGGAAAAAATAGGAGGAAACTCATATTCTCACACCCTTAGTATTGGGAAAACTCATTAGCAGACCTAACAAACATTGTTTTTATCTCAAATATTATTCAAATATTGTTTGTCATTTTAAAATGAAACAGGACTTCAACTGGAAAAGAAATTAAAACTTGTAATACCAAAACAGATCGTTTTTCCTCCCTTTCATCTGTTGCAAAGTCACCAGCTTACTGGCTATCCAGCAGCCAAAGCATCTTCATGAATTTCTAACAAAGCAGGAAGAGCAGGCAAAAATTTTTTAGAGGAAGAATATTTTGAGTCATCCTTATGCACATCACAAAAATGCGAAAACAAATCTGAAAATCCCTTACCCAAAAGATTGCTTGGTTTATATTTTTAGTTCAGCCTTGAGGTTCATGGCCAAGATAGGAAACCAGACAAAACTTCTGCTGGCTCTGCTACAAGTCCCTCTTTAACTGTGGGAAGATTAATGAACCTCTCTGATTTTTCCATGTTCTCATATGTACTATATACATACATATTATCAGACAGAGAGAAACACGGAGCCTATAAATGACTCCAAAGTCTTAAATCCCAGTCTCTACTGAAGTGTCTAAAATAACTGAATGTTGTTTTCATGAAATGGCTGTTATTAAAATAGCCACAGGAAAGAAAAGGAGGGCAGCAGACAGTGCATCCCCTGGGCTGTGCTCCCTCTGTCACCCTTTGGTCACCCTTACCCAGCATCTTTTGAAATGTCCCTGCTAAACAGCACAGTCTTCACAGCAAGGCAAGACAGCAGACAACAGTGATACCTACTATCCCAGGATCTCTTACTGGATCTCTTACTGCTGTCCTGTGAAACTCTCTGTGTGGATCTCTGGAAGAATTAAATGGAATTCGTTATTGAAACACGGCTCAAGGAAAACTTTTTTTCCCACTAAACTCTCAATTTTTCTCTTTTTCCTCTTATCATATGGCTGAACCATAGAAACACTATGTTTTTCTTCTACAAAACTGGTAAATCTGCAGGCCAAATTGGAAAAAGAAAAATTAAAAAAAAGAAAAGAAAAGAAAAGAAAAAAAATTAGCAACTAAAATGGAAAAAAGCTGTGGTAAATGAAGACACTACAGATTTCATCCACAGTAATTACAGGATGAGCCACTGCAGGCCAGTACTTTGAAGGGGAAGGTAGTCAATCTGCTAATTACTGCATAAACGGAAATGGGTCAGCTCATGGCTACTCTACAAAGCCAGTCCTCATGCACAAACTTGCAAATACCAGACTGGAGCTGGTATATCTAGCAAGTGCAACATTATTCAGGATAGCCTTTGCTTGTCAGTCTCAGCCAAAAGCACACCTCTGGGCAGAGCCATCCCAACCCCCTGACACCCCATCCAGCCTGGCTCTGTGGTGCCAGCTGGAAACAGGATAAAGCAACAAATCTCATAGTGACCCCCAGTGACTACTTTTTTTGAACCAGGCTTAGGATTGAGTTTCCTGTCTTGTTACTTAAGGAAATCTTTATTTCTTCTAACTTTTTCCCTGGTGCAGTGCCCAAAGTACTCACCCAGGAGGGAGAAATGTGAGCCTTTTGCCTTTCACAGCCACAGGGACTTTCGAACTCCATTTCCCATTTCTCCAGGAAATATGAAACAAGGCAGTGCCAAAATCATACATTACGTTCCCAGCCAAAACTGGAAAGAAACGAGATTTCTAAAAGACGAAACAGGGATTTTATAGCAAGTAGGACATCTACTCGGGAGTAGGAGGTGTGGGAATTTGCTTTGTCTCCTGCCATCTCCACACAATACAGTTTTTTCCTTTAGTTGAGCCAACTAAATACAAAATTTTGCTTAATACAAAACTTATGAACAGCCTGGAGAGCAGAGATGGATGAGCAGAGATCAAGCTGCTATAGGAAGGGGACCTGGCTGGGTATTGTAAAACCCATTCCAGCACCTGCTGACCAGGGAACTAGGTAGCTTTGATTCTCAACATTCAAGGTAAAGAAATGTTTGATTTTATTCACAGTAAGAACTTGTTAACATCCCCAGACATTACCAAACAGACTATTTCTTCTGAGGTAAAACCAGTGTCCTTAAATTATTATTGCCAACAGAGTAATCTGAGAATTTTGTGATCTCTAACACAAATTCGCTGGGTGAACTTAAAAAGCAGATAAATTAGCAGAGAAGTAAGAAAAGTGCTCAGTAAATACCTCAGGAATTTTGTAATTTTATTTTGTTTGCTTATATGTTCACCTGAAAACCCCTGGAGCTCCTCTCGCCAAAGAACCACTAAATCAATTGTTGATTTCAGCCTCACAGTCGTAATATTTCAGGGGAAGTGAAAGGCTCTGGAGCTGTGTGTATAAATCAGGCAGATGCCTTCTTTCATTCTGTCCTGTCACTCCTGTTTCTCAGTGGTGCTCTCCAAGTTGATCACGCTTGACAGTGGTGTCACATCCTATTCCTTTGCCTTCTCTCTCCAGCATCAGCATCATCAGGCTTCTACTGATCTGCATGGGATTCTGACAGCTTAGACTGACTGCATGATCCTCCCAGCAGCCACAGGAAACAACCCTTCGATGACATCAATGGCATATAAACATTGTCCTCAGCAGAAAATAGCTAAATCATATTTTGAGTGTACTAAATGAGTTCAGGGAGAGACTGGTTTGCACCTTTTTTTTACCAAAACCCAACAAAATGATGGTTTTCATACATGGTTGTGATTTGTCAGGGTGACTGGAAGTCCCCCATTGAGAGGCCACACTGACCACAATGCTTCCCCACAGCTTTAACAGCTCCAGACCTCCAAATCCGACAGTATGATTCCCTGGCACTGGTTAATAAAAACAATATATCTGGGTAACAAATTACAGTGCCTGTTGATGCAGCAGGGGCCAGTGGGCTGTTAGATCTTTCTGTATTTGGTGATGACTTCAAACTCCGAGGTTCCTCAGCACCTCACTGAAAAAGATCATGACGTAGCAGCAGATGGTCTGTTTAGGGGTTATTCCACTGCAATTTGCTGGGTGTTGTGATGATGCCATTTGTTGCCTGGTTACCTTGGGTAAATCTCCTCCATCTGACATCCTAGGCAATTTGCAGTATCTACTAACCTTATCATTCAGGGTGGGATCATAGAATCACACAATAGTTTAGGTTGTAAGGGACCCTAAAGATCATTTAGTCCCAACCTTCCTGACATGGGCAGAGACACCTCCCACTAGACTCGGTTGCTCAAAGCCTTGAACACTGCCAGGGATGGGGCATCCACAGCTTCTCTGGGCAACCTGTTCCAGTGCCTCACCACCCCCACAGTAAAGAATTTCTTCCTAATATCTAATCTCAACTCTCTTTCAGTTTGAAGCCATTTCCCCTTGTCCTGTCACGACAGCTCAAGCCCCTTTCTGGCTTCCTTGTAGGCCTCCTTCGCATATCGGAATGTTGCTATGAGGTCTTCATGCAACCTTCTCTTCTTCAGGTTGATCAGCCCCCACTTTCTCAGCCTGTCTTCATAGGAGAAGTGCTCTAGTCCTCTTATCAACTTCATGGCCTCCTCTGGACTTGCTCCAACAGTTCCACGTACTTCTTATGTTGGGGACACCACAACTGTAAGCAGTATTCCAGGTGGGGTCTCAGAGTAGAGGATTTGGATCTGGAAGAGCATGTAAGAATGGTTGAAATCTCCCTCTGATATCATCAGGACTTTTACTGCTCACTACATGTCAAAAGTGAGTTTTGAAAAAGGTATATATTGCAAATCAAAATTGCCACTGACTTCAGGAATCCTTCCTGAGTAAGTAGGAGAAAAGGCTTTGTTGTTACAAGGATCTTATGGAGGATGCCGGGAAGCAGGATGGTAAAGCACTGATGTTCTTTCAGTCACCAAATTCTTCCTGAGTAACTCATTTGGTGTGAGCTTTGGGTTAGCCCAGAACAGAATTCCTCACAACAGCCCAAAGCAGATCACTATAGAGAAATATCATAATACTTACTTGTTGAGTATTCTCCTTCTTCCCAGCAACTTGAAGCTCAAGGACTTCCCAAGCTCTAAGTGGCATAACCACTGATTGATTTCTCTTCCATGAGTCTAACCTTGAGTCTGTATAAATATTAAGTATCCATAACATCTTGGTATGAATAAAACTTAGTCCCTAAATATCTATGACTAATCAATCCTTTAAGCAGCTTCATTGACTTCTGAACTCCCGCAGCAGCACTTAATTTGACTATTAATTTAATTTACCACCTTTCACTGCTAGTATTTTAACTCAAAGCAGTGCACATGATTTTCCCATCACTTGAATTCTTCATTAGGTTCAATGCACGACATGAAATACCAGTATGCAGGAGGCCATAAAGGAAGATCAGTTATATGGTCAGGCTTGAAAAAATTGGGTCAGAAGGGTTTAAAGATGAATCAAGGAAGGAATGGGTGCACTACAGAAAGCAACTGAGTGACTTTATTCAGTCCTGTTGTTCATGTTGAGATGAAAAGTTATCATATAGATATAAGAAGAATATAGATAAGAACTCACAGTAAAAGCCTTCTCTCCTCTTGACTTACAAAGGTTTAAACTCACAAATGTGTGATCACACTGATCGATATGAAATGTGGTTGATGCATACACACACACAGATTTGAGAATCCTTGGTGACATTAGTTAGAGTCATGTTTTTAAGTGAAATATCAGTGCTTTCTGGTACTCTATATCAAATCTAAAAACCTCAGGGTTTGCCCATTCGTGGTAGGTAATGCCATGAGCGTGCTGGATTTTCATGACCTTAAATCACAGGCTGACTTATGTATTCTGCTGTAGCAAGCTCAGCTTCTCTGCAGAAGCTAACATCTGGGCAAAACTTAGCAGAAATATCAGTTTCAATTAATATATTTTTTTTAGAACTCAACCCAAATTGTCACTGACAGAACTAGGCCTTAGGTGCTACATGGGAATTAGCTTTCCTAAAAATTCAGCAACTGAACAGACCAGAGCAGATGACCCACAAGCCATCTGTGAAATACTCAGCTTGGTGAAGTAATTTGTTTAAATGTGACCTGAATAATGAAGTATACAGTGTTATTTGTCAATTAGTGCTGTACCACATAGCAAGCAAAGGTTATGCAAAACAAGAAGCTGCTTGTAAAGCAATAGAGATACCTCTTATGAGTGCTAATCACTAAAACCCCCATCTTTTCAAATCTTCTGATGAGCTGTATTACTAATGTTGGAAGGTGATGCCTGTCAGCCAAGAACAACATTAAAGACCATAATTGAATTTCAAGAGTTGTCAAGAGCAGGCTAATCAAATAGCTGCTACTAGAAGTGATATATGAAAGAAAGAAAAAAAAAAAGTTCTAGTCTGGTAGGATGCAAAGTATGTTGTATGGCTTCCCTATGGCATTTCAAATAATATGTTCAATTTCTCTGGGCTACATTTGTCTGACATTCTTCTCTTGTATAATAATGATTCATTACATATAATTTATTCAAGGATTGTAACTCACCTCTAAGTGCTCACAAATATTACTGCAGCTAGATATTTGCATTGTAAAACAAATGCATAACACCAGGGTTTATGAAGGATCCTATATTAGTTTCCTGACAGGAATGACAGATTTTTGGAAGCAAAACATTGACCTTAAAATAATCTTAAAAATTTAGCGCAGGAAGCAATTAACAGCTCTTCCTTCCCTCTGTTTAGGTAATTTGAAAATTTTAGGAAGGCCCCGGTGGCAAAGTATTCCTTGGCCATTTAGAATGGATACAACTGTAAGGCTGTTACATCAGTACTACCAGGAATGTTCCTACGATTATGAGGGTAATATAAAATACACACCCTCCCACTGCTCTGCAAAAGCATGAGCCATTTCAGAGTGGAGCTTTAGAGGTGGTGGAAGGCAGACAGAGGACATTGCTCTGAGTGAAACAGTGAAAGAAAAACAGTCCCAGCTGGAACAAAGGCTGTGCCTTGTGTCACTGCACTGAGCGGTTTTAATGACAGTGTGTGGGACATCGACATCCTTTACTGCTCCTGGTATACTGGTATGTGGATATGTAATAATTCTTCAAAAAACAGAGCAGAAATCCAGTGCAAGAGGACAATATTCATCCAGGGCACATCAGGTCGTGAGAAGCTGATACCACAGTGATGTCCTGACCCCTCTTGCTGCCACCCTCACTGGACAGAGTTGTTCAGTCTGGAAAAGAGACTGAAAGGAATATACTTTTCTCTCTTTCTGTGGTGATGAGAATTAGAGGTAACAAGATTAGCTGCAGGAAGGAACAGTTACGTCAAACAGTAGCAAACCATTTCTAATAGGATGGCAAAGAACTGTAATGGCACACCCAGGGAGGCTATGACATCTCCAGTGCTGCTCTCTAGACAGGCAAACTTTTAAGAGCAGGTTAAAAAAATGTCTATGAGAGATAGTACCAGCATAATTACTGCCACTGCAGGAATAATTCGGTGCCCATGTTCAGGTTTATCTCCAGCCTAACTGTGCTCAGCCACCATGTCCTGCTCTGGCACCTACCTTTTCTTCCAGTTGTGGCCTCACATCAGAAACACATTATCCCAGCCAGTAAGACCTGCTACCAGCAGGACACAGGACAGATGTTCCCACTCAGGACAGGATAGTGGACAAACTGGTCTCCCAGGGTGCTGCCAGCTCTGTTCTTCATTGATTTCTCTAATGCATTTCAAGAAATCTTAATCCTTTTCCCTTGTTGATCCCCCACAGAGGCTGAAGATCTGCACTCAAGGTCGCTGATCATTAATGGCCTGCAGTGTGGTGGTTTTAACAGTGTTCAGGCTGTGTGATGGGCTGCAGGTCAAAAATACAGGAATGCAAGCAGTGTCCCCACATAACATGGAGATAATGATTCCTCAGCCCTCAGTTAAATATACAGTGGCTGTTCATGACAGCAGGTACTGCAACAGGAAGGCTGCCCTGAATTAATTTATCCTGCCTGCTGCTCCCTGCCTGCTCTCTGGCAAGTCATTTATTTTCTTCCCACTGCTTCTGTTCCCCTTTTGCAGGCTAGGATAAATAGGATTCCTAATTGCACCAGGACACTGTGGGAACAGACAGGATCAGGTACTACCTTTGCCCATACATAGTTCTACTTTTAACTGCTCTCAAAGGAAATGTGAGTGCAGCTACACTCCTGGTTTCATACCTATTTACACTTTAATACCATGTAACACTCCTCATGGGTTAAATGGAATCCATCCTTTAACTCTGATTTGTTGCTAATGTACAACTGAGAGAACAACAACAATAACACCTGTGGGTTACCAAAATGCTTTATTATAGTAAAACATAATAGACATAGACAAAAGCCAATGGTTACATTTTATCTGTCCCATCAAACCAAAATACCTTCATAATATTTTCCATTGGCTTAAAAAGGGAATACTAATAGAAATAATTTCATTATTAAAAATATATATAATTATTAATTCTATTAATTCTGCTCTGTATTAGAAAGGCAAATATTGGGATAGTGATATGGCTTAAACATATTAAAATTTTCCCTCTGGGAAGCTGGTCTTCACCTCTGGCTAGACCACACGTGGAGCAAGTTCAGGAATCTCTTTCTGCATGATGGCAGATATCAACCCACATTAGATGCAAACTCAATATGTTCAACCAGAGCAGCTGAGCCAGACAAGAAGAGGGGTAGTCTGTGATGCCTATTCTACCATGGTTTTCTTTTCCTGCATATTAGAAGTTCTTCAGTATATTTCCTTTTTATTATTTTTCCTCTGGATAATCCCAAGTTTGTCCTCCCTCTTTTTATCCATTGCATAGTAAGGAATGGACTGTTGTTTTATCACAAAAACTCATTTTACCTTAGTAGAATCAAGCACCATGGCTGGTTCTTTAAGTTCTGGGTAAATTGAAGGAATAGGAGAGAAACAGTGACTCCAGAGAGCAATTCAGAGTTCTTCCATTAAGACACCTGCACTGAATCACTTCCTGGAGAAATCTCTGTCTCTCCGCTAACTACAGTGTAAGCCCAGGAAGACTTGGCTGGAAAAAATTAGCCCTTGTGAATCTGGAGTTCACAGGAGTCCTACAGCATCCAAACATCCCACGTACTGCAAACTCTGTATATGTCTGGAGCTGTGCTCTTACCCACCTTCAGTCATTTGCAGTTCTACCCAGGAGTCAGAGATGCACAGTCTGGTGTTCACAGGCCTAAAGTTCTCTTACAAGTTGGCATCTGTGCAGCAACTAAGGCAGCAGGTAGTCAGGCTTAGCTGGGATTTCAGTGCTTCTCTGAAATACTGAGGAACTATTACCTATACTCAACAGTTCCTGTTATAAATTACTGAGATACCAGTCAGGCAAGAAAAGGCTGCTACAAAAATGCACTGGAGAAAAGAAAAATGGCCTTTCCAGTGAGCTGAAATACACTGTCTAAAAATTACAGGAACAGCATCCTATCCTGCTTCAGACCATTTGTTGGACGTTATTCACAGCTGACATATGTACAACATTCTTACCATTTTCAATCAACCAGCCAAAACTGTAATATGTTGAAACTAAAACAGCAGTAGACAATCTGTAGTGCTACTTCCTTGTCCACATTCCCTGCAAACCCTTGAAAAACTAAGGCAACATTATACCACAGCTGCACTGTTTTGAAAATCTCAAGTTGAGGTTCTTCTACTCAAACTTGCTGCTCTCTGTGTCCTGGGACACAAATAAGCACTGCGACAGTAAAAACACCTGGTCAGCTTTTCCTTCTGTCACTAGAGCTCACCATGAGTTAGGGCCAAGAAGGCATCATTACATTTTAAAAATGCCTATGTTCAAAAAAGACTGGTATCTTCGTTGTTCATATTTTCCTGGATATACTGGAGAATGTCCACTTCATTCATTGTCTGTATCCTGCTTTCATTTGGCTTTGCCAGTGAAGATGAATTGGTGCTCCTGGGGGCAACTGCTGGCTTCTGAGACAGTGGTGGTTTTGGTGGTACCTTGGGTTTTGGTTTAGAGGTAACTTCCAAGAGTTTCTCAAAATCATCTGCAACTCTGGAATGAAAAGAAAATATTACTAAAATCTTGGGAATTTTTGAATTGCTTTTTGTTTTCTAAGAAAATGTAATCTTTCAAAATATAACTTTCTGCAGGAAAGAATCTACTTTGATGAATTTCTCTCTTTCCACAGAACTTTCCATAAGAACTGTCTTTTACAATGTGGCTTCTCAGTTCATTGTACAAGTTAATTAATTTTACAGCATGTTTTCAAATGTCTAAATTAAAAGCAATTTGCAATTATCAAATGAAAAAGAACTTTATTTTAGTTTGGGAAACAAACGTTTTTAATTTGTGACAGGATGATTTGCTTCCCATACATTTTCATGGGAAACTAAAATTTTTCACATTCAGCTCTGATTCCTCTTCATTCCCATCACCCAAAACTGAGACTGTGCTCAATCATGAGAAACTGGAAATGCTAATGGATTTAAAAATATCGTGTTCACATTTGCTTCCGGGAAACTGAAGAAGTTTTGCAATCTGTGACCATATACAACAACTCTTTTTTTGTGACAATTTCCCTCTATTTCCTAGTGAAATAACCCAGAGCACTTCAAACAGTTCAGGATATTTTCTACCTGCATTGTTTGACCTTATCAGAGATGCAGCAGACTGTGTGTGCCAAACTCTGTTCCCACATGAGCTGTTAAAGATTTTGAGAGAGCCCCTATAATAGACTGTCTTGTAACTCCAAGGGCTGTCTGCCTTTGAAAAGTGAATATGTGGAGGAAAAGAAAAGAAGGTTGCTCTCCAGCACCTCCACTCACTGGAACAGGATAACACATAGGAGTCTAAGGAAGACGCCTTTTAATTTCCCCTTCCACATGCCCCATAGGTAGGCAGTCCCTGGAGCATGAATGAGTCATTTCACGTCAGGTATTTTTTGGTTCTTCCACTCTTTGCCTTTTGTAATTAGAATCATAGAATCATAGAATATCCTGAGTTAGAAGAGACTCACAACGATCACTGAGTCCAACTCCTGGCCCTGCACAGGACACCCCAATAGTCACGCCATGTGCCTGAGAGCATTGTCCAAAACGCATCTTGAACTCTATGAGGCTTGGAGCTGCCCTGGGGAGCCTGTTCCAGTGCTCAGTCACCCTCTAGGGGAAGAACCTTTTCCTGATATCCAGTTAATATCTTCCTCACTACTGGGCAATGAGGTCATCTTAGGGGAGGTATTACCTATATCCCTGTGAAACCACTGGGATAACTTCTGTTGACTAAATGGGACACTGATTCCTCCCTTTCTTTATTTGCCAGTAGTCTTAGGAGAAATACTGTAAATGCCTCTGCCACATGGCAGAACAATTGGCAGGGCTTTCTGCAGACAATTAAAGCAAAGCTGAGCTTTTCCATAATTTGGGAAGCAACTGATGAGGGCAACTGTCCAGGACCATGAGGAACATGATCAACAGAAGAAGCAACCTCACAGAGACACTTTATCCTCCATCTCCAGTGAATATTGTTGAATGTAAAAACCACAGGTACTTCAAGAGCTCCAGACCCCTCAGCTAAGGATCCCACTATTACTAAGACAAACTGCATGATTTCAATGGTTTCTTTTTTGTGTTGACTCTCATTAAAAGCTGTGAGGAACTTACAACTGTTCTGCCCAGGCTGAGACAAACTACACTCACCATGAATTGGCCATAAAGTCAACATGGTTCAGCCCAAATTTTCTGCTGTACAGACATTCAGAATCTTTTAAGGAAAAGCCATTCCTGAAATCAGACAGGTCTTTCTGTGACTCCCAAAAGGAATCTAAAAAGAATCAGTTTTAACCAAGGCTACTCTTTTAAAATTAATTGCCTGAACACTGATATCTAAAACTGGGAAATATCTAAACAGATCAACTGATGGACAGAGCAGTCCACTGCCCCAGAGCTCTGCACCTTGAACTCTACCTGTGATATCCAGCAGGCAGCTCCTCAAATTTCATCCTCCAAATAACTCTAGAGATTATATTTTCCTTTATTTACATAAGATTTCTGATGTCTTTTAGTTTTCATGATTCCCTGTGGGTGACACATCCCACTTAACTTACAAAACACACTCTATGTATTTCTGAATTTCTCATCTACGTAGAAGAAATTAATTTCATTTAAGACCAGGCCTTTCTGTTTGCTGCAAACTCTGATATCCCAGAGATATCACACCTGTGATCACATTGCCAAGACATGTTCTTGTTCTCTTTGGTCTGTAATAAACAAAACATGTTAGGGCTGGTATTTCTGAGTCTCACTAACTGATCTGATGCCTCCTTTCCTGGCACAAACAAATACTGAATGAATCAGTGTCCATGTCACAAAGTTCCGGTCATAAATAACAGAAACCATAATAACCAGAGAACAACACACAATATACATACAGACCCTATGGAGGAAGCATGATTTTGAAGTAGATGCACTGCCCAGAAGGAGCAGCAGTAAATCCAGCTCATTACCTGATCAGATGGTACAGATTCCTGAATTCTCTACTCCTGTGTGGCTCTATACTAATTTCTGTGCTAACCACAGCAACAAAACTACTCAGCAAGCCAAAAGTACCCTCAAAAGGTCCAGTCCAGTAGGTTGTTGGGTTTTTTAGGAAGTGGGGGGGTTGTTACAGTGCTTTGAAGCCAAAGATTCTGCAGGGGATGATTTTTCAAAGTCTGGAATCTGTTCATGTAATTTCCTTTGTCCTGGATTTTTTCAAGACTTGGGTTAGACAGAAGTCTCTCACAGACAATACAGATAATATGTGGTCTTTGTCTCAAAACCTGCTTTTCAGTGCTGCAGTGGCAGGCAAACTGTTTGATCCACTGCTGTTTGATCATGTGAGACACAACTGTCTTTGCAAAACTAAAGAGGTAAAATGCAAAATGCCTCAGGCAGAGATAGAAACAAGGACTACTATTTCTTGAGAAGCAAATGTTGTTACAGTGCATAACTACTACCATATTTAACGCCAGGCCAGGAGGAGGAAGAAAAAAATCAAGCAACTATTCTGAAACAAGATTAAAGGAAGAACCTCCCCATTCCCATCTTTTTATAGACCACCAGGCACACAATCCATGTAATTAATCATTCTTTAATTAGTCTCTCTCATTTTCTGTAATGGAAAAGCAGTGCCACATTGTTTAAAATTCCTGCCATACTGTTGTGCTGATTCACAGACTCTATTGGTGCAAATTCTCTTTGTTTCCAGACACAGAAAGCAATCAAAACCCTTACTGAAGAAAGGCTGTCACAAAGCCCTACAAAATGACTGATGGCATGTGGTCTTCAGGAGAGCAAACGAGTTCTGACTTGGAGACGACACAGTCGCCATCCAAACATCAACATTTTAGATGCCACTTCTCTGAACTCTGTCCTGTCTCTTTGGACAAAATCTTTGGGACAGGAATGACTATGTGCATGTACAGCATGATGGGAACAGTGTACTCTGCTTGCTGGGAATGCTCTAATGAGAAGAATCAGTAATGAAAGCGAGAGACAAAGACTCCCATAATTTCCTAAAGTATCCAAAAAGGCTCTTGAAGCTTGAAGCTCTGTTGTGCAACTAACAGCAGTTCTTGCAGAACAGACTTTTATCTTTCCCTATCTTATTATCTTTATTTTGTCTGGTGTTAATTACACGCACAAGAGATACCTTAGTGAAGCCTTGGGGAGTGGTGTAATATCACATCTATAACTTTAGAAAAGATTTGGGCCCAAAAATAGGCAGGAGGCTTCAAAGTATCTCTGAACCATCACTGCTACCATGGTCACTGGAGACAGTGTGGTGTCTAGCAGGGCCCAGGGAAACACACAGGTTGGAGTTAACCACAGGAATGCCAAGCACTGGGGGCCATGTAGAAGGTATCTCCCTTTCTGCTTCAGCTTTCCCCTGCAATCCACTATAGGTAAATTCATAGTGGTATTTTAACCAGGACCAGGAAATATGTCTGGATACTAGAACGTGCGAATTTGTACTGCTGAAATGCTACAAGAACCACTGGCACAGCTTTAGTCTGGGACAGATCAGCCCTCCTCCAAAAAACTCTCCGGCACAACTCGGAGCTGGTGCAGGACAGGGACCATTCCCAGGAGGCAGTTGTATACACTCACCTTGTTCTGAAGCTGGAGAGAGTCCCAACAGCATGGATGCAGACCCTGGCACTGCCCGGCCAAGAGCCAGAGAACGGGCTCATTAGCACAGGTAAGTCCTACACACATATGCTCACAAGCCCTCTGAGGAAAACGGCCTGCTGGTTACATCACTCACCCAGGAAATGAGACAAGTCAATTTTTCCAGTCTGAAGAAGTTCAAACCTCTGTCTCCTGCTTCTCTAGAAAGTTCCCTAATCACCAGATAAAGGTGCAGCTGGGGCATGGGAAAGCAGGCAGCTTTTGCCCCCTGAGCTGACAATGTCTGTCAAAAATGCAAACGGCCTGGGGCAAGATCCTTGAAATGTGGTGAGTCTCAAGTCCCGCAAAAACATTTCTTGCTACACTAGGAGAGGTCAGGACTTAAGACCACCTCTCTGCATTATTCTGTACAACCTATACATGTTCCTAAGGGTAGGGCAAGGATTAATGTTTCCTGTCTGGCAAAAGCCTTTTTATTCTGTTAGCCAAGTTTATTTTATAGCTGTTCCAGTGTTTGTAAATAGCAACCCTAAACATCACATGAAGAATTAAATGAAGAAAGTAAATGCTTGAAAACCATCACAGAAGAATGTATTTGTTTATTGTAACCTAAATCAAAGACCTTTCCCCACAGTAAGATCACAGCAAGCGAGAGAAACTGCCCTGGAGTGGTCAGGAGCTTTCTGACTCAGTTACTGCAATCTCCTCTACCACCTGCCCATTGCCCAAACAACCCTCTGCCCAAAGGATCTATATTAAAACCCTCTGGAGTTTCTCAAAGCTCTTTTTCCAACTATGGTGCTGTTCTCATACCCCCAGAACGAGGCAGAAGTGCTGGAGATGGTGCCCCACATGACTTCTGGCTAGTCTGAAGATGTAAGTATTGTTCTCTGAATTCAGTATCTCCTAATGCCTGCTCAAAGATGATCACACAAACTTTTTCTGCCTCAGAGGTGGCAACGGCTCCTTGGCAAACTGGAAGCTGACAAACCTCTAGTCACACAACCACAGAAATCTTCTGAGTTGGAAGGGACCCTGTCAGAGACTGAAATGTTTGATGATTTATGCATTCTAGGAGACTTTTGCAGGCTTTTGACTTGCATTATACCTCTGATGAGCAATCCGGCCCCTCCCTCCCTCCAGTGCTGAAGATGTGAAGCCCTGAAAAAGCAAGAGCTGAGTTTGCAGGCTTTTGACGTTTGATGGGCAATTGAAGGGGCAGGACCTCTGATGGCCCATAGGAGTCCATCCTCCCCTCTGGCAGTCGGGAAAAGGGCGGGAACCAGGCCAGACACAGCAGCTCTTGCGCAGGGCCCAGGGAGAGATTGGAGGCTCGAGGCATGGCCCGTGACACTGACCATGGATATAATAACTCATAACTTCTTGGAGTGTGGGGGCTTCCCTCTTTCACCTCCGGCGGATCAAGGCCACCACTTCAACTGACATGGAAGCTGCAACTACCAAGTTTCATCGCTGGACCCCGTGGGCGGTGACTATATACATCTGTCCATTCTCAGCTTTTCTTTCCCTTACTCTTATCTTGCTTTTCTCTCCCCTATGCATTTTCTCCCCCCCCCCAAAGGTCATCTCTATGTCACATTGTTATATGACAGCACCTAAAATTCTAGCATACCTGTTGATGCAAAATTGTCCCCTATGCATTTTCTATCTCTATGCCACATTGTTATATGACAACACAGAAATGCTAGCATGCCTGTTAATACAGCATTGTTAAAATAAACCTTGCCAGTATATGTTTTCAGACACCGATTATTCAGTGTCGTTTCACTCTAATCCACCCCAAGGGAATTATTGATAAAACCTGGGTTACCCCTCTCCCTTTTTCTGGGGTGGGTTGTAACAGACCCACAAGGACCACCAGTCCAAATCTTCAGTCAACAGCCCACATGGAAATCAAGCCCATGACCTTGGCATTATTAACACTATGCTCTAATCAACAGAGATAACTTCAGGGTTTGTATAGACTGAATGGTTAGAAATGGGCAGTGTTAGGATGTGGTTTCACAAACAGCTTCAGCCTCTAACATTGCAATGCTCCTGAAAGGGTCATCGGTGTAATCCTAAGAAAGAACACACCAGGTCTGCCATCTCAGGGCAACAAAACTGGGATCCTGCTGCTAACACGTTTTTAAGCACTGGAAAAAGACAAATGTTGTGCTGACAGCTGCTTCCTTCCATCTCAGCTCCCTATTCATTATCAAAGGTGAAGCTAATTAAATCTCTCCTAAAAAGCTGCTCAGACAACTGCGATAATTACTTCAGGCTAGGATGTGCGATAATTTATGTAATTCTGTGGGCCCACAGAGCTGCTGCAACATTCACAGGATCAATTCTAGCATTGGTTTTCCAAAAAAACCTGATCCATCACACCAGACAGGCATGATTCAGATTAATGAGGTAGAAAAGCGCATGCCTGCAGGGCTATGATCTCACTGGCATAATGGAGACATGGTGGGAAGGCTCCTGTGACTGGAGTGTTGGATTGGAAGGATATAGGCTCTTTGAGAAGGACAGGCAGGGGACACAAGGAGGGACTGTCATCCCCTATGTCAATGACTACCTGGAGTGCATGGAGCTCAGCCTGGGGATGGATGAGGAGCCATCTAGGAACTTATGGGGCAGGATTAAAGCAAGGGCAGGGATGGGTGACATTATAGTTGGGAGTCTGCTACAGGCCACCTGGTCAGGAAGACTGAGGGGGTAAGGTCCTCTATAGACAGCATCAGACTCATGTTCACAAATCTTGGTCCTCAAAGAGGACTTCAACCACCCCAATATTTGTTGGAAGGACAAGCAGCAGGCCATAAGCAATCTAGAAGGTTCCTGGAACGTGTTGAGGCCAAATTACTTCTCCAAGTGATAGAGAAGCCCACAAGGAGAGGTGCTATGCTGGACTTTATTCTCACCAACAAGGAGGGGCTGGTGGAGAATATGACGCTCAAGGGCAGCCTTGGCTGCAGTGACCATGAAATGGTGAAGTCTCTTAGGGCAGTGAAGAGGGTGCACAGCAAGCTCAGTACCCTGGATTTCAGGAAAGCAGTCTTGGCCTCTTCAGGGACCTGCTTAGTAGAGTACCATGGGATAAAGCCCTGGAGGGAAGAGGGGCCCAAGAAAGCTGGTTAATATTCAAGGATAACCTTCTCCAAGCTCAGAGCAACACACTCCAACAAAGAGAAATCAGGCAAAACCATCTGGTTGCCTACCCCTCTCTTTCTCAAAGCACATCCTATGAAGGAAGAGTAAGACATGATCCTGTTTTTCTGAAGGCAACGCAAGGGGACTTGACCTTGCTGGTTCCTACCACAGCAATTATCTCTTTTCCACAGGTTCTGGAAGGACATGAAGTATAGACAGACACCTTACTGATGTATTATGGCAGACCTAGTGGTAGGAAACAGTGCCTGCATCTACTAAGCCAGTGGTTAGGGTGAGGTAGCTCAGCAAGATTTCCCATCACCATCACTTAATATCTGTCAGTAGGCCAAGAAATTAGTAACCAGTAAAAGGCTGGTCAATGGACAGGAAGAGGGAAGATATTTGTTTGAATGGGCATGGGTATTTTTCCATAAAAAGAAACCCTCCATTACATTTACAGAGAAATTGGTTCTTCTCTATGCTTGTTAATGTAAAGTAGGTGATTCTATTTAAAACAGTAGTTCTCATTTCATATGAGCAGGTATTTAGAGAGAGCAGTCTTCAGTTTGCAATGAGAATATTTATCATATTCTCTTCTCCCTCATGTTGTGACAAGTACAGCCCACGTACATTTTGCAGACTCGTTTGTCTCCCTAACAGTCTCTGCCTCAAGATTTACAGTCACTGCTGAGGATTCACTGCTGTGCTGACAGTGCTGCGGTGCTACTGCTGCTACAACCACCCAGGTACCATAAAGATCACGAAAGATTTGGCAGCTCCTGTGTTCTGCTCTGAACAATATCTTTTTCCCATCTCCCCTTTGGAAGAAGAAGGTTCTGCCTTCCTCTGCCTTGGGCAGTGCTCTCCTAACTCTGCCCATGATTCACAGTGAGTCAGACACTTCTCAGATCTACCACATGCACATGAACAGACTCTGTAGTACATGTGAATGTTCACTACATGAGTGAGGAGCTCCCACACCTGCATCATTCAGCTAATCCACTGGTGAACACGTCCAGGTTTCTGACCTGGACAGACCTGTTGGAGCATCATAGCTCAGGATGGTCTTGGATCTTAACAAAATGTGTCCAGGCAAACTTTCTGTGTGGTATAACAGAGTATGTCCAACAGACCCAGACGTTTCTGTTTTCCTCTAGCAGCTCATACAGCTCGAGCCCACTGAAGGAATGGGTTGTCACAGCTCCTAATTTGATCTGAGGGCTGGGGAGACATTTCTTCAGTCCCCTTTGGGAGAGTACTTGTCAAGACCTTCAGGGCAAAGGCAAGACTTATTCTTAGGCTTCAGAATATGCTCAAACCCCCATGCCGGGGAGATTGCAGGGTTCAGCTCAAGTTGAACATTTCCTTTCACCACAAAGGGTCACTGCCTGAAAAAGAGACTGTGGCACTGCCCTGCAAGAATATGCAAACACCAGTCCAGTGGTAAGGGAATGTGGGAGATAATTCAAATGCTTCCCCTAAATTTATGAGACCTGACAGTTCTGCTGAGGCTGAACAGAAAAAAAATGCAATGTGCTCAACCACTTGAGAAAGTTTAGATGTGGGGTTTCAGGTGACTGCAAAGAATTGACATAGAGGCGAGGTGAAGTGTTGGTTAGGTGAAAAGAGCACTGCCACTCCTCCCGCCCCATTAACAGCAGTTTCTCCTTGAGCCCCAACTGCCCTGCATTAAGACCACCAGCTCTCTATGATGTGCAGATAACACCATGAACTGGGGTTACTAGGGGAATTTCAGAGGGTGTTAGGCACCTGAACAGGTCAACAGATCCTGACCTATCTGCCTGTACCTCTTGCGCAGCCAGGAGTTGCCTCTGGATTCCCATAGCAACTTTCCCATTGGACCACTGCCATGATTTTCTGCTTCATTACGTGCATTCATTTCCAATTGGATCTTGATGACTTGTCAACTGTTGAAAGCACTGGGACAAATCAAGGATAAAGAAAACTACTGGAATTTAAAAGAAATATAATCTTTTCCCATGGGTTTCCATACCCATCTGGGTGTGCTGCTGTCACTGATGACCCAAAATGATTTAAAACCACGGTCTATTGGTCTCAGAGCAGACTTCAGAGACCCTTCTCTGCCACAGAGGAAAAGAACATACATAATCCAAAACACATTAACATGACAGAAGGAAAGGCTCTCTCTAGAGGATGAAAATGCAAGGAGCGCATTGGAACAGGCACTTCTAGCTGTATGAACACTCTGGATCAAGTGCTGTGTGCTGAGATTGCTAAAGCAAACATGAAAATATAGCAAGCACATACGTGTCTGCTCCCAATATACCACTGCACCAAATCAGGTCATGTCCTGCCCCATCAGCTTCTATAAACATCAGGTGGGCTGTCAGAATGTAATGCAAGATGGTACTCAACCCAATTTAACCTTTGTTTAAAGTAAGCCAGGTATTGCTGTTAAGGCAGACAGCACTTCTGCATGCATAGAAAGCAATAGCTG
The DNA here is from genome assembly GCF_003945595.2 of Pipra filicauda. Classification (NCBI taxonomy): domain Eukaryota; kingdom Metazoa; phylum Chordata; class Aves; order Passeriformes; family Pipridae; genus Pipra; species Pipra filicauda. Next base: position 989,193 of record NW_024103929.1, read on the forward strand.
CAAAATTACCTGCTTCAGGAGTGGTTGGAAACCACACACAGCTTCTCTCTCCTGGGCTTAGTACCTGCTGTGGAAGTAATACATCCTAACAGGAGCTGGCTGGCACGAATTAGCACTGGAAGCAGGCTGGCCTCATCATTCAGATGCCAGCCTAAGATCCAGAAGGCATGAATTTGACTCATTACTGCAGCACAGATTCCCTGGTGATGCTGGTCTCTCCAAGCATTCGTTCCCTGCTTGATCTCTTGAGGATTATCAGTGCAGGCAAACTAGTCTTGTGAGAGAGATGTCAGGGATAAAACACATTATGTGCTGTTCCAGTGCTACACTATCAAGGGGGAAGCAATACATTATTCCCTCCTATAATTCTGAGCTCCAGTCCTTTCCACTAGATTAAAAATTAAATGCAGGGTGATAAAGATTTTAATGAGAGTCCTTTACTGCTGTGGAGGTATGCATAGGATTCCTCCTGGAAACATGCACAGAGGTCTGTGAACCATCAGCAGAAAACCCTTCCTCCTGTGGCAAGAGCCCCTGATTTCACCTCCCTGAAGCTGAACTGTTCTGTCTCTGGGCTTTGTTCCTCACTTCTCAAAATGGAGGTCAGGTTCCCTGTGGATCATTTGCAGAAAGCAGAAGTGTCATGTTAGAAAACAAGAACTAGATAGCATGCCTGGGGCCTTCAAGTCATTTCCTTTGGAGTCAGAGAATAATACCTTGCACCTTACCTTTCTCAGAGAGTCTTCCTACTTTCCTTTTTAATGTGTTTGATTTCCAAACTCCATGACACACGTCTTACATTTCACTTGTCAATACAAGTATTGATTCACAGTTTGCATTTGAAGTATTTAAGCTTTTCCCTCATTCACCCCACATGACAGATTTAAGATGAGTACCTCAGCAGTTCCTCAGTGTCCTCCTCGGGACCCCTGCTCAGCACATACTTGCTGTTCTCACAGGCATCTGGCAGCAGCAGTGAGTCACCCAGTCTCACCACCCCACCAAGGTCTGGATCTTCAAATAATTTCAGATCTAGAAAGGGGAACCAGAAAATGCTGTAGTTAGATCACACAATGTAACACGATGCTTGCACTAACACTAGCTAGTAAATGTGCCTACTGGGTTAAAAAAACAGATCATGTAGACAATTATGTTTTTAACAAAGACTTCCAATCCACAAAGTGCAGTGATACTCTGCACTCTCAGGACTTGGTAAATCTGCTTTTTCCTTGCACTCAGCAGTAGATCACATTACTCTTGTTAGAGTGGCATGAGTGACTGTGGGACAGACAGCTCCTACACAGACCTTAATATGCCAGTTCAAAATGTTTACAGTAAACATCTATGGGACCTGTATAGGTCTTATTCTTTCTGAATGATTCTAAATGATTCTGCTCAGCTGAAGATTTACCTTAACATTCCCAAGTCATTATTTAGCTTGTATATTCTGTACCACCATAATTTAAAAGCTCTATTATACACATTTTTTAGATAAAATAATCTGTGTGTTTACAAATATAGAACAGATTTACTCTCTTTCATCTTCTTTCTGGGACCAACTGATGAGAAATCTTCTTCTGGACCAAAGAGTCCTTCATCTGGATCCACTTCCTCTTCAAAAAGGGTTAATTTGGGTTTCTCTTCCTTGGTTGGAGGAGCAGGTGCCTTTTTTGCTTTTTTAGTTCTAAAACACAAGAGCAAAAGGAAGTCAGCTCCAATTCTTCATTTAACAAGGAAGATTTATGTTTAGAAAGTCTCCACTGAAAATACATGGCAGGAGGCTACGAAAGGTCTATAGAAAGGTGCACAGACATCTTTTAGTCACTGGCAGGAATGGGATACTGAGCTGGAGGGACTGTTGTCTGATGTACTGTACATATGCCTATGTTGTGTATTCCTAAGAACTGTCAAGGAGCCCAGCGGGAATGGGAAGAGCAGGGCTAACAATGCTGTACTGTGCAAACTGCCACTCAAAACCATTTATTTTAAGCAGTTATACTCCTCCCACACAGAAAGCTTAAAATAAGAAAGAAGGCCAGTTTCAGCAACACTGTCCTAGATGGACAGAAAGGGATGGCTTGAAAAACAAAGTGCAGGTTGGTCCATTGCATGATCCCTTTGGACAGGATTTAAAAAATCTCTTTGGCTCCATTTCCCCACCAGTTCCTGCTGCTGTTTCTGATTGCTGCATACTTCCTTCATAAAGGTGTTAGACACTCCCCTCATCCCCTCAGGAGATGTACTATCAGACTACACCACCTTTAAGCTAAAGCAAGCAGGAACTGGAAGAGACTTGGTGGACAGGCTGCTATTAGCAGAATTTACAAATGTCACCCATACTTTCTTGAACCAAAGACAGGATTAACTTCCTCTAAATTTAGTCCTCTAAAAATCTGACAGTGAGACAAAGTTAATTTTTAGGCTTCTTCTCTACTCAGTGGACAGAGACACACATCTCCATAGGGCAATGAATCCCACCTTATTTTTAACATTGGATATCTGGATACAATAAATCTCTGAAGATCTCCTCCTCTCCCCACACTCTGGAGAAAGAAGCTAAAACCTAGTTTGGATAAAAGGCCTCATTTGCACACGGCTTAAACAAGGAGAGTTGAATGCCCTTCCAAGAGCTGAGTGAAAAGTTCGTGCTGCTTACTTCCACACCCAGGACTCATGTTCCACTGGCTGAAACTACAAGGCCCCTCTCACAAGAAAGCAACTTGAGCTATGAGCATACCCCAATCTGTTCCTAAGCCCCCACCTTCCTTATGCTCAAGGGTGTAAAAAAGAAAATTTAGAGAACGGGACAAAACCTTTGGGTGAAAAGTCCAATTCAAACTAAGCTGAAAGAGAAGCATTCCTTAGGACAGCATGTCCTTCCTAAGTAATTGCCCCATTTCAGAGACCCTCAGAACCTTACTCTCAGCAGTCTTGGCCTTGCAATTTCTCAGGTAGACCCTTTGAGGCCTCTTACAATAGAAGATCTGATCTTCTGCTTTGCGTAGAGCAGGTCAGGTTTCAGCCTAAAGCAAATCCAATTATCAGCACTTATCATGCCACAGTCATCAAAAACTAAGAACAAGGTCAAAAGATTACACATACATTCCAATTACATTAAAGAATCTTGTAAAATCCTCTTCCGATTACAGCTGCACACAAAAGAGTGGAGTCCAGTTACTTTCAGTTATTTTCAAAAGTTTATTATCAACAAGAACTCATGGATGATACTACCTTGCTACCACCACTTTGTCTCAACAATGGCAAATGCAGCACTTAGGAGGCCCAAGAACAGGCCCCATGGAGAACTTAAACATGGCTTTATTTGGAAATATACCCTATTTGATATAGTAAAGGTATCTGCAGTAGTCAGCAACTAGTTTGCTGTACTATTTATGACATAAACCTTCACTTTAAAGCAGAAGAAACTTCCATTTTTTTTTTATTTTGCATTCATATTCATTATGGATATGCCTTGAGAGACTTCTGAATTTGAGCTACTTTTGAAAGCTCAGCTCCAAGGAACTGCTTCAGACTGAAGCATTTGTAAAAGACCCTTCTTCCAAAACCTGTCAAAATCTAAAGGTATAATATGTACAAATCAGACAGCTTTCACCCAGATTTCTACACGCACTCAAATTCTTTGCTTTATTAACTGTGGTAAGGAATCTATCACTCAAATGAATCTTAGTATTAAAGTAAAAGGTAAAAAATGAGAGCCATTATATTTAACCACAAAATCAGAAGAACAGTAAGACTGAGTCTTTCAGAGCTGACAAACTGACTAAAAATAGAATTATTAGACACAAATAAATCCAACCTACCGGGGAAGAAGCAACCTTTATTTGCATAATTCAAGCCTCATAGAGTAGTCTTTGAGAGGTGAATGACAAAATAAATGTGGATTTGCCAACCTACAGAATGCCAAAAGTCTTTGACAAGATCCCTTGTCCATTCAGAGGGTTACAACAGCTCCCTTGATGCATAAGAACCTGTTACGCCACAGATACTTATATCCATGAGCAGTACATTTCCAAGCAACTCCACCCCAGTGAAGTTAAGAAGGAGTTTACTAGCAGTCAGCTGAAGTATTTGCAGTAAAGTTTACCAGTGTGGTGGGAAATACCAAAGAAAGGGAAGAGAACCATAAAGACTGTCATAAAGAACAGCATGTAAAACAAAAATAATTGAACTGAAAGGTCCTAGTAACAACCCTCTGTTTAGTCCAACCACCAAACCAGCCCACTGACATGGGCTCACTTTCTGTTTTGCCAGGAGACTCCACCGGCAGTAACGGCACAGGGCCAAAACCCCAGGGCTTGACCTGCTACTGGTAGGAACATAAGGAAGTTGTTTTTGTGCCTTCAAGTTGTTTCCCCTCACTACCCTCCTAAGGAAGTCACAGCTGGACTGCCAAGTAATTCCAGCATATCCATACAGGGACTCTGTTGAGGTCAGGCTCTAACTGGGAAACAGGATTCCCACGGTTCTGTATTTAGCTGTGCCAGTCCAGACTGTGCACTGCTGAGCAGAGGTCAGTGGATGAGAATGGGTGTGTTAAGAAGTTTCAGAGCCTGTCTGAGTTCTGGTTTCAGAATCAGCTGCAGCTGGCTTGAGTGTGCATCTGCCTGCCCTCTCATTCCCCCCTCTACATATTCCTGCTACCTCCCCATAAGCAGGGACTTAACTGGAGCTGAGCTGATTGTGAAGCCACACGCTGGTGGCCCTTCAGAGGAGAACCTGCAAGGACATTTAATTTGATGATCATGATGTGCCAGGGTGCAGTAAACTTGTGCAGGGATGCAGAGGCTTTTGGGATGACAGAAATGAAGTAACATTTGGTTTTCCAAAGTATTACTGTACTCAAGCCCTGCACTTCATTAGAACTTTCCTCATACATCACGTTCACAACCTTGGGATCTGACATTTTGAAACTACCAGCATCCAGCTGGTGGAAGATGACCCGTGTCATTGCTATTTTTTTGTTGCTGAAATAAGTGAACCTTCGGAACATCACTCTAGTGAATTATTAAAAATATCAACAAACACCAAACCAGCCCTAAAGAAGATGTATCCTTTATTCAGTGAAACTACTTACCCAGTTGAGCCAATTGAAAGAACTGTGAGAATCACAGGAATAACACTGCTGTCTCCTGCTCTGACTCTTCCACTGGCTTCCTAACTGACATGGACCAAAACTGGATGGTCAAAAATGAGAGTATATGAATCCAACTAGTCAGTCTGCTGGCACACTTGAAAGTCCAGCTGAGACTCCTGGCTCCCAAATGATTCTCAAATCACCCAAGAAAATGCCAACAAAACCCTGCATGCAAAGACACTTTCAAACCTAACCTGTTTTGTGAGCACAATTCTCTTGTTATTGTTTACCAAACACAATGTAGGTCACTCATTTGGCAGCCTCCAGGTCTCACTGGCACTGCAATCATGCAAATATGCTTTCTGGTCAGCTGCAGAAAACAGCAACGAGGATGACTAAGACACTCCAAAGTCAGAAGATTCCCAGAACTGTATGTGTGATGGCTGTATTATGAAACATTGGAACTCCAGATCTAACACGTGGTGACGCATGGCTTAAATCACAGAGTATTGTGCTCTCTACAGAGGAGTCCCTAACCTATGATCACTGCTGGGTTAAAACAGTGAGTGTTGTTATCAGAGTATGTGTAATCTCAGCACACTGACAAAAATTTACAGAATTTATTGTTCTGAAAATGTGACCATCTCTTTTTTGTAGAAATAAAATTATGCTCCAGGAAAGAAATGTTACAGCAATATATTAAAAAAAAAAAAAAAGACTTATTCAGAATATACATACACCTATTTTAAGTATCCATGGGATTTTACACGGGAAGAGATCTCTAATATAAATGGACACCCCAACTCCTACAAATCTACAGAACAAAAGAACAAAAGAACTACAGCTAAAATAGCAGCAGTACTACCACATCTTATTGAAAATCATTTCTGAAAAACAAAGAACCTATACACTAGTTCCTGCAGAAAACAAAATGTCATCTGCTGCTTTCTTTTCATTCAACAGTGCTCATTTTCCAAAGCTGCTTGATAATAACAGACAGGACAAAAGGGGTCATTCTCATCCACTTTGGCCAAGGGATGCCCAATAGAAATTCTAAGCCCGTCAGCTCAGCACAGCCTGACTGCTAAGCATTAAGCAACCATGACAAGTGTTGGCCACAGGGATACTTTACCTCACACAGTAATCCTTTTCTTGTGGACATCACAGTAACATACAGTATTTTAAATGCCTCTGGCATATTCCAAAATAAGATAATGCATAATAGATGGGATAAATCTCCTATTAGAAATCATCTGGAAGAAAAGCATTCTGTTGCAGCCAAAGTTTCTCTGCTGCAGCCCCAAGATTAGGTCAGTCTTGGACTACTGTTCCAGCAGAGCAACAGATGGAAAGAAAGCCTGAAGGAACAGATTTTAAAGAGTTCAGGTCCCATCTAGGGACCTGCTTTTGCGGAGAGATTTTTCTGAAGGGCTCAGCACTGAAGTGTACCTCTCCTTCCTAAATGAAGTCAAGCTGGTTTTGTAATCTGTCCTTAAGCTTTCTGATTACATTAATTTTCAATTTAATTTGAAAACAGATGAGAAGACCACAGATGGACTTTTGTTTAGTACACAGCTCATTAGCAATAATCATAATACAGAAACATTTCCTAAAATGTTTTCAACTAAATAACTAATAAAGCACACAGGCACTCGTATGGCTGGCAAGGGAACTAGGGTTACAGAGTAGATTGCAAAGAAAGGAAATTATCATAAAGGAAATTTATAATTTTCCTCTGATTTTCTAGACTAAACCAGAACATGAGACTTGCTGAAATAAGGACAACAAAAGACAAGTTTCAAAACATAATCATGTCTGAATGAAACCACAGTAGTCCAGAACAAGACATAATAAAGTTGCCAATAATGATGTGAAAGAGCCAAAAATGCTCACTAGAATTTGGGGTTTCATCTGCAAAGCAGCAGAATGGTACTTTCAGGGTTTCTGCAACAGTGAATTTTTTCTTATCCTAATACTCATGGTAATGATGCACATTTTCAAATATGCAATACCAGATAGCACATACTAAGGTGTTTAGAAAAAACTGGCCAGGTGTCTTGGACCACCCTAGATACAACAACTCAACACATTTGAGAACTCCAGGAAGGTTACAGAGGAATAAAAATGAAGCCATTTCAGAAATCAGAAAAGTTAGAAAATCAGAAAAATAAAGAAGCAGAGGCTGGTGAGCATTGCCCTGGTGCTTGGTAAGATTATAGAAAGTCAGATAATCAGATGTAATCAGCAAGTAATTAAAAGAGCATTCATTATTAAAATCTGGCTGGAATCATGCTGCTATTTTCTTTTCATGAGCCTACAGTAATGGCATCTTACCCAAGGACTGACACAGCAATCATGAAGTTCCCACTGTTTTCTTCCAAAGCAGAAGCAGGGCGATGGAAGCTCCTATCCTCCAGGTGCTGCAGGTAGGGATCTCACTGCAGCATTGCAGGGATCTGCTTCTCCACAGAGAGATCTTGAGCTACCTCTGCATTAACTTGGACACACACATGCCTCAAGGAAGAAGGGATGAAACCAGAACACTTTTTTTGGTTTTCGTCATGTATTTGGTAGGACAAGGAAGAGAAAATATTGTCTTTCTGTTCAGTCTATGAATTAGTAGAAGAGGTACAATTCTGCCCAATTCCACTCTATTTCTCCTTTTCATGCCTCCTCAATAATTTTCCCAAATTTCTGGCCAGCATCAGATATTTTGTTGCTCCACCTCCAGAATCTGCAGTGCTGCCTTATCCTCTAGACTGCTAATTGGGCCTCCTTGTCATCTTCAGTGCTCTTCTTCACATTATGCACCTCTTACCTTCTAGACCTCTGTTCTGGACTCTTTCTGCTTTAACCCTAAAGATTACTATCATGGTCAAACTATGCTTTTGAAAAAGACCACAGGCAGTAACTGAAGGAGAAACAGGAAGCTTCAAAAAGAAAGTGGGAAAATGCAGATGGGAGGGAAAGTTAAAAAAAAAAAGTATAAAATCAGCAGAGGTAACAGTAGGCAAGTTAGCAAAGCGAGAGAAAGGGAAGAGGTTGAAACTGATAAAAAAAATAACCAGCTATAACCACCAACCACTGAAAATAAACAACATTTACTAGTCAGTCAGTTTTAAAAAAAAAAAAAAAGACAAAATTCATGTCAAATCTTAAATAAATGCAAAATCTTTCTGGAGAAAGGAAGCTTTATCGAAAAAAAATTACACTGAACAGTTTGAACCTAAAAAATTCTGCAAGAAATTATTCCTTAATTTATTTCCTTTAATGTCATTATTCAAACTAATGGAGTTACTTTCAAGAATAGGCCCTAGCTTTATGTTCTAACCCTATAAAAATTACAGTCTAAGAAAGAAAATCCATTCTCTTACACTAATTACTGACTGTTACAGGTCTGTAGCTCCAAAACCAACAACTTCTATAGCGAGTACTCTGTTTCATGCCTGTAAAGTGATGCCTACACGCAGTATAACTCAGCAATAAAATGTGCCACATGACAAGAATTTAAATGTAATGAAATCAACCTGCCAACATCGTGCCTGTATGAGACATTCTTCACAAAGCATCCTGAGCAGCTTCACAACCCAAGTCAACCAAGCTGAAACAAAGAGAGTGTGAAAAAACTGGCTAGTGAGCATGTTAACTGTCACATGACAACAGATTCAGGACCAAACTCAAAAAAAGAAGGCCTCACAAAGAAGGAATTGAAGGTACTGAAAGTATCCACTGTTGTAGTAAGAATTCTTACAGCTAACCAAGTAAAAGCAAAAAACAGCAACCATTTTGGAGAATCGACTGGTTTCTTCAACACTGAACCACACACACGTGTGAACATACCACCTTCTTGTTACTGAACATGAGAATACCTGATGACTCATTTTCAGAAGTGTTGGGTGCACCTCTGAGTCACAGAACTCTAGTGTCACAAAATGGCTTGGGTTGGAAGAAGCCTTAAAGATCACCTAGTCCAACCCCTCTGCTGTGGGCAGGGACACTTTTCACTAGACCAGGTCGCTCAGAGCCCCATCCAACCTGTCTTTGGACACTTCAAGGGATGGGGCAGCCACAACCTCTCTGGGCAACCTGTGCCAGTGTCTCACCACCCTTATTGTACTTACATCTCATCTAAATCCACCCTCTTTCAGCCTAAAACTGAAAGTTTTAAAGTTGTCCTCTCACTACAGGCCTTGGTAAAGTCAAGTCAGCAGGACCTGCAAGTGTTTGGTGCCTCCTCCCAAGGACAGGCAGCCTGACTGTTCCACATCTACTTCACACAGTTTTAACTTTGTGTTACCTAATCTTCAGCTCCTCACAACAGAATGCCATCATAGCCAGTGGCATCTCCTGCCACCTATGTTTGACAGCCCCTTGGCCTCACGTTGTGCTCCTCAGGAGGAGACCATTTCCCCTGCAGTGCTGCCTCACCTGAATTCCCTCCTCACTGCATCCTAAAGTAGAATGGGTACAGGAGCCCAGGCACAACTCTAATTTTCATCTGTCTGTGAACAGGAAAGCCTCAAAGAGATAACAGAACAAGAAAGGATGCTTTTATCAAAATAGTCTGGCCTTTCTAATCCCAGATACTCTGTATAAAACTCAGTCTGAAGGGTGCCTTTCCTTTTTTTTGCCTGGTACCTGCACAGATTGACCCTCAACCTACAGAAAACCACTAGCAACTTGCACATGATGTTCCAGTCTAAAATTCTGCCTGACATACCTGTCACACCACATCTAGAGAGCTTATGAAAAGCCTGAGAAGGGCTGGTTACCAGGGCAGTGAGCAGATTCCAGCAGTAGCCAAGCAGGATTTGGAAGTAGGGGCAGATTGCTTCCAAAGCACAGGGTCTTGACTGCCTGAGGAGGGACCATAGGGCTGAGCCTGGCTCCCTCACTCACATCTTGCTGTTCACAGAGGTCACTTTTTCCTCTTGACTATGTCGTGGGTAAACCAAACCTATCACCACAACTCAGAGATGGCTCTACAGGAACTACAATAGAGAAGGACACAGTGAGACATTGTCAGAGCTAAATGACACCGCTGTTGCAGAAGTAGCGCCCTGCTCCCGCTGCTGCCTCTCCTGATGATCATGAGATCAAATCCTCTTCCACAAAAAGAGAACACAGCTTTCCTGCCTAGAGGTTTCATGTGCTGATTTTGTTTTTTAAACAGAGGTAAGATAAAATTGCTCTGGGTGAAATATTCCCCAGGCCATGGATATACCTACTGCACGAAGCAACTCCGCTTGTGATGTTGCAGACACTGCTGGAGGTCAGACTGTAGGAACAGCCACACCAGCGAGCACCACAGACAACAAACTCTCCCTCCTAAGCAAGACACTGAGGCTCTGCAGTGGTAGCTTTTCTGCTGCAAGCAGAAAAACAGATGACATAATTCTGCATTTTTTTAAATTGGACTCCTGTTTTTATCACTAACTGGCCTAACTTCACAGCTCAGAAGCTTCTGCAACATAAGTAATTTCAGGGGCTGAGCACTGAGCTCAGTGTGTCCAGCAGCTGGTTGTCAGGATGAAGGGAAGGTCCTGCTGGGGAAGCACCAGGAGCCCTTTGTGGAGCACAGTGGGGCCAGGCACTGAATTACAGAAACCTGCTAAATGCAAGCAAACCACAACACATGATTAAAAGAAGAAGAAATAAGTAGTGTGCACAAGTACACAAGTATTCTGCCTTGTGCATGAGGTCCAGTGCAGTGCAGGTGTTATTTGGTAGACATGATAATATTCTAAAATTATAACCAACATCATTCCCCTCCTATTGGCAAAAAAACCCTCAGAGCTCAGCTCAGTCAGAGTGACACTTGCTATTCCCACAGCACTCTAAAGAGATGGTAGATGGATGATCTCAGCAAGGCCTCCAACTAGCACCTCATATCCCCAGAGAATTATGACTAGACATAAGTGACACAAGCCTGTAGATCCACACATCTGATTCACTGCAGACCCTCCTCCTCACTCCTGCTCAGCCACCTGATGATCTGCTACTGCCCACTGGCCCCTTGGGGCTGGCTCCATTAAAAATACTGACAATTCCTGTGCTGCAAGGGATGCTGCAGGGAAAATGGATCAGGGAACATAGCCTGTGGTAGAAATGCTGGCATGCATCTCAGGCTATCGCACACCAGATGACGTGAGAAGTCAGGCTTGCATGGCGGCAAAAAGCACCAAGCGTGTAGTGCTCTTTGAGCTCCTTCCAGGTTTAGCTGCTGTTGACTCACAGTGTGAGCCTCAGCCAGTAATTTGATCCTTTCGGTCAGTTTGCTGACTCAAAAATCCTAAATGCACTCAAAGAACATTAAAGTTATGCCATTTTACAACAGTGAAGAGTCTTGTGCCATCTAGTAAGTTGGAGGCATGCGAGAAATTACCTGAGGTTTGGTAAGGGGGATCTTTGGTTGAATACACAGAAGGGGGAGCAGAAACCATATCACTGATCTGCATCAGGAGAGGGACTCGTGGAAAAGTGCTGAAATGATGCTGATGACAGCAGGGGAGTAACAATTACAAATAACTGCACGATGTTTTAAGCTTTTACTCCCTGGTGTTACAGTGGGTATGGCAGCGTTGGAGAAAGAATGATGAGTTCAGACAGAAAACAGACCCAGGCACTTCAGGATTTGGATCCATAAGGCAGAATGCTACAGAAACCTTTCACGTGCCACATAGCTAGGACAGAGAACCAACACTACAGGGTCAATGTGGTCATAATGTCCCCCTGTGCTGCTGAGGGGAAGGAGGTAGAGAAAATGGAGAGTGAAGTTGAGCCCAGGAAGAAGGGAATGGTGGGGGGAAGGTGTTTTATAATTCAATTTTATTTCTTATTATCCTACTCTAATTTGATTGGTAATAAATTCAATTCATTTCCCCAAGTGGAGTCTGTTTTGCCCGTGACAGTCACTGGTGAGTGATCTCTCTCTGCCCTTATCTTGACCCATGAGTCTTTCATTATAATTTCTCTTCCCTGCCTAGCTGAGGAGGGCAGTGATAGAGCAGCTTTGGTGGGCAGCTGGTGTCCAGCCAGGGTTAACCCACTACACCTGCCTGTGGTCTCTCCAAGGAAGGGAAGGGTTTTGAGGCTGCTCACCTTCCCACGACTGGCAGAATTCCACAGCAGAGGTGCCATGAGCACAGGAGGCAGCACCCCCCCCCCCCCCCCCCGAACAAGAGAGCTGGGGCAGGACTGTATCCATACTATAAAACACTTGGCCTTGGTCTTCCCTTCCTCTGTGTGATGTTCTGGAATTATTATTTATTCTGTATCCGATTTTCAGTTCAAGTGCTTGGAATGACATGAGGGTTGTGCTAGAGCTCTGCAAAGTCACAGCCTGAAACAGTGCTTATGACATGCTTTGGGCACAGAACAAAGGCACATGGGGGTGTTTGAAGAAGCAAAGGTTGGTGAGATATTGCCAGAGGACTGTATATGGAGGCAAGTTTGATGCAGTCTTCCCTATGTCACCTTCTGGAAGTGGTCCTCGAGAGAGGCCCCTCCAAGGAAGAACCGATAAGCAAAGAGCTGAAAGGAGACTGTTCTTTGCCATGTTGTCCATTTGGCTGCATGGTTTAAGGACACCTTGGCATCCTTCAGTATCCATCAGTAGCACAGAACAGCACCATGACTGCATCCCTCCTGTGAGCAATGGTGCTGTGCTGCCAACAGCTGGGAAATGCCTGGCAGACCAAGGATGTTCCTCTATGAGAATAAGGGATACAACAGGCTGGGTAACATCTCCCACCACCTCCCAAGGGCAACTAAAACAATGCTTATTGCCAACAAACCGCTATGTTTGCCAGCAGACCCCAACCACCTCACAATCCTTCAGAATTCATTCTCTCTGCACCTCTGCATGTCAGAGCATGCCAGTACAGTTCTTTTACAGATCAGGAATAAAATGAGGTCCTGAAAACCAGAAGTGAGCTATCTGCAGCCTAAGCAGGATGTCTTTGAAATGAAGAATTGAAAACTAATTCTTCTGAGGCCTTGGCCAGCAGTTCTGGACCACATGCTTCTCCTTCCCATTTCAGCATCCCACATTGTGTGGCACTGCCCTTGTCTCTTGGCAGCACCACTGAACAAATAAAAACAAATAAACAAAAAGTGAGGTCAGGGTTTGCAGTAACAGCCCCTGAGGGAGGAAGAGAGGGTTAGCCCTCAGGAGCCTCCTGAAAATGCACTTGCCTTTTTTCATATTACAGGACAGTAGGGGCCACGGCTCTGTCATTCATAGCCAGGAAAAGTAAGATGGATGACTTGGGAACAAGCTTCCAGGACAAGAGTGTTATACACAACAACAGCCTATGCTGGCAGATAACACATCACATAGATGAAAAATGAGATGTCTGTTGCAAATGGGTCTAGATAATGTTATAAGTTGGTTTTGAGAGCATGACACTATGTTTTGTGTTTAATGAAGCCTTGAAGTATGCCTCAGATACTATCACAGACAAAAAGCAATAAAGGAAGAAGAAAGCTTGGAAGTCTTCCATCCAAGCCACTCCAATCCATCTGTGCCTTGTGCCAATAAGCAGCAGTTACTACAGAAAACTGTGGTTCAGAGAGCAGACCTCAGAAAACAGCCTATACTAGCAAAAACCCAAGTCAAGACCTTTTCCAAGCCACCACAGCTCACACCCTCATGGCTGAACTCTGTTACAGTTCAAAAGAGGCAGGCTGCACCCATCCAGTCCTGGGTGAGCTCCGGAGCTGTGCCATCATCCAAAAGAGTGCCAGTTGAGAGGAAACACAGCAGCCAGCTCCACTCTTGCTGCAAAATGCCCTTGGTGGTTTATGATCACAGAGCATCCTCAAGTGCCAGGCATACACTCATCACTGCCTGCACCAAGAAAAGCCTCATTACAGGATCCCAATGGCTTCAATCCTGACCTCTAAACACGCACTTTCTTCAGGCTGCCCTGTTGGCAACGAAAAGCCAACACGTATACCAGCAAACAAATTTAGTCAGAGCTTGTGCTGAGATGATGGCACATAGTAACTGCCCTGTGAGTTTCTAGCATGCTTCCTGGCATGAACTTGGCCCAGGCTAATCACTGCTTTCCCAAATGATGCCTGGACACAGTTTAGGGATCGTTACAAGCTTAGGGCCTTTTCTGTTTTGGACATGGCCAACTTGCTCTGAGGAGCAGAAGGATTTAGCTGTTGGACAGAAGCTACTTTATTCTAGTTGGCAAAAGCAACACTACAGTCCCTGTGTGCTTTTATTTACTAGTTTAGCCACAGTCAAATCACCTACCACAGCTGTGTATTTTACTGTGATGACAATCTTAGCCCCCTTATGATCTGGACATAACTGGGCATCTCAGGCAATATGGAAAGAAAGGTTTCAAGTCTTTCCAAAATTTATAGAAGGTACTGAAAAGCATTTCTTTCACTTCAATGACAATGGTCATTAACAGCTATCCGAATGCCACATTTTTGTGCAAAGAAATGAAGAATTTCTTTTCCCCAGGCAGATCTACAAAATTAGTTTTATTCCTTTTACCAAAGGGATAATGGAGAGATCCAACCTTTTAGTACTGTGATATGACCCAAGAAATTCAAGTGCAAAATGAAGAGCTGCTGAGTCCCAGATGTGTGTCTGTCCTTAGGGACATTCCTCCTTTAACTGGCACTTCAGATGACTCCAGACCTGGCCAACTGCTGCAAGGGCAGTAGGAAGAAATGTGATCCCCAGGTGTGTCAATTAGTACTGGTCTATAGTTACAATGGCTAATTCATGCATTTTTGGCAAAGTTTTACAGATTGCTTCCAAAAATGGTTTTCCAAAAGCTCATTCTTTGATCCTTTGAAACAAAGACAGAAGTGTCTGCAGCAGACCCATGGGGAAAAGGGAACAATGATTTTATTAAGTCTGCTGAATTAGGAACCTGACAGCATCAGATGAAAGGAAAAGCAAGTCTCCCATCTCAATTTAAACTGAGCACACATTCACCCTACAGACAGCTTCTTCTATGGCAAACAATTCTGTTATACTTGGTGAACAGAAAAGCAATAGGGCAGCTCTGAATCCATCCCTCATTAGCAGTCTGCCTCATCTAGGAGCAGTTCCCTGCATCTGTCGATTAAAGATTCCCCCTCGGTGCCTTGGTGAAAGGAGCAGGCTCATCGATGAGGTAATGCTTTTCTATGCTAATTAAGGATTTGAGTCATCCTATTATTGTAAAGTCCATGAAACAAAACATGTTTAAATCTGCCCAATTACATCATGTACAATCCTCTTCCAAAGCAGAGGTAAAAAAAGACACACTTCTGATTCTGTGTAGTCATAAATTTATCCTATGGCCCTTCTAAAGGATCTCCTGCCTCCTACGAACCTGTCTCAGTTAAGTAAGGACTTGCTGAATATGCCTGGAGAACGGCTCCTGCGTGCCTTCAGTGCTGCTTAGTTCTGCTACAAATGCCTGCACATCGCTGTCAAACAGGATGTGGAAACCAAAAACTGAGAGTTCACTCAGAGGACTATGGGAATTATTTGAAAGCTGGTGCCAGCTAGCGGCAATGGTATTTCATTCCAGTTCTCTGATGTTACTTTGCTCTACAGTTCTTCTATATACATAAAAGTGTGTGGTTTTATTGCTTTAGTACATTGTAAACAATGAACCAGGTCTGTTAAAAATTCTGTGAAATCTTCCTTAAAAGCAGACTATCTACTTTAGCAATCTAGTCGAATTCCAGACTGGGTATTTATGTTGATGCAATTCCCTCTACGTTCCCAGTTGAATTAAGTGTTCTTCACTTACAGTCTGATGCTGCAATGAAGTGTTGCACTAAGCTTTAGGTCCTTGCTGCATTTTACCCCAGGTGTAGTTACATTTGTGTTCTGCTTGAAAACACCACCGGATGGTACACACAGCTGTAACACTACACAGATTGGAGAGCTATTTTCAGCCCTTTGGGTTTAGGATGATGGCATAAACACAAATTAACTATTTATAAAACCCATTAAAGTATATTCTGTGTTCTAATCAGAAAGAAAATGAAGCACATTAAAATAATTACTTAAACTCCTTCCCAAAGGATCCTTGTGTTCCAGCTGTGTATGTACTGGAATCACTCAAGCCAGTCATGACAGAAACTTACCACTGAAGTATAAGCCAGGCAATTGCTTAAAAACCTGGGGAAATAATGACTGCATAATCTCATGGGACCAAAAATCCAACACTAGACAGGAAAATATGAAAGTAGATAAGGACAATGCTGGCACAGGGAAGGACTCTCACAAGTTTTCCTTAGGTCAGGGAAATACTATTTCCAGAATACAAGAAAACACAGAGTAGACAACTTTAGATCTCTAAGTTATGTATCCACTCCTCTCCAAACCTCTCCCACAGTGTGAGTTGCCTAGCTCTGATCCAAGGTACAGTTCTTTCTGACAGCCAGAAGCAGACATAACAGCAATCACCTGTCCAATACACTCTCTTGAAGGAGTGGTTATGGATATAACACATGGCAACTACAAGCCCAGAAGTACCAGAACACCTCAGTTTTCCTGACTGCACTTCCATTCAGTTGGCTCTCCCAAAGAACAGCAATGAGAGAAGAGGACCAAGTCCTTCACACATCCAACTTGATTCACATGGCTGGAAAGTACAGCTAGGAAAGGTTCTCAGTTCCACCCCTTGCAGTTACACAGGCCTTAGTAAAGTTCTTCCTAGAGAACAGGTTTATTCTAGTCAGAAGACAACACAGTATGAATATGGATTATTCTGTGAGATCCAGCAGCTAAACATGGTTTCATTTTCCAATGTTTTCTTTCAATCACCTTCAACCTTTCATCTGTGAGGTGACAGCAAGATTTCCATTAAAGAAACACACTGGAAGCTGTGCTCAGGAGATGGGATTAGCAGCACAAGAGAAAGGAAAACCCACTGCATGGGAAAATACCACTCACAAAGCACCTATAAACATAAAAAAGTTCAGGAGAGAGAAACCGGAGGGACTGAACTCCTGCAAGGAGAGCATCTCTGCCATCCTGCTTTACTCTCTAGCCACTCAGTTAAAACACCTTCAAGAAGAGGCTACAAGGTTGCCCCTGAAAAGGGTTAGAGCAGGCAATTTATGAAAAATAAGTGAGGCTTATCCTTTAACTGGGAGAGTAACAAAGACTTCTTTGCTGTCTTGTCTTCTTTCTCCTCACTTTGACAGGGAAGAACACCATACTAGACTATGTCCTTGGTTTTCAGAAGAATTTCAAATGGCAGTAGAGGACCAGCGGAGTTGTTTACTGGGATTTTGTGAGTTGCCAATCTGACAGCAGCTGGATTGGAATTGCGACAAATACTTGTGTCACTTGGCAAAGTGATGGTTGAGCATGCCTTGCAACCTAAGCTTGTGACCCAACAACCAACAGAAAATAAAGATCTGCCTGTTCAAATCTCTGAAGGCTTCACAGCTGTGAGCGTGCATACACACACTGCTAGGAAAACAAAGCTCTTTATTCTCTTGTTCGTTGTTTAAATGATCTGAATTAAAGAAAAATAACCTGTATCTTTTCTCTTCTCTGATGTTTTGACACCTTCACACTCTCTCAGCTGATCTAGACAGACTAGTGTTTCCACTGCTGTGTATGAATCCTACTGGATTCAGAGGGGAAGTCACACACATACCTGGCTAGACCAAAAGGCAGCTGTGAATTTGTGAGTGGCTGAGGAGTAGGAGGATGCCTGAGGAGCGGCAGAACAACCCTGCCAACCAAGGACCAGAAGGCACAGCAGCTGAACACACATTTTTACAAGTTTCCTCCAGACCATCTGTCCAGCAGACAGCAGCTGTGCCATGACACCACTCCAGCCTGCAGAAATTCTCTGCCTTGGAGGTGAAAATCCACCAGCAAGTACATTGCCCTCACCTATTACAGCTTTGGGCACTGCATCAACAAACATAGGACTCCCCTTAAGCTGATTTCTGCCTCTTCATCAGCCACTCTCAGCAGCCCAAGGCTTCTGGCAGAGGAAGCAAGATCAAATGTTGCCATTCATTTCTTCCCCAAAGACAAAAGGCTGAGGCCATCTTGGCTTTTTTGCCATGACAGGGAAGAAAAGGCAAGGGAAGGAAGTACTGGGATGAATGGTCAAACTATAGCCTGGCTACCATTAAGGGACTGGGAAACACGAAGGTGTAGGATACAACTAGGAACAACTGCTGGCTTGTGTGCCAACCCACCTCCTCCTGCAGCTTGCCTGGCTCTGCAGGGCTCTGGCAAGGCCAGGGCTGGCTCCTGGCTGCTCACTCCCTGCCAATCTGCTGCTCAAAGCCATCACCAATTTCATCTGCAGCCAGAAAAGGCCCTGAGTCCTTTAATAATCTCCTTACCAACTAAACCCAGCAACGGGAAACCTCTGGCACTGGAGGTGCTTGAGCTTGGCCCCAGCTACAACCAGCTACAAGGCTTTTAAAAACCTTTGGCAGAAGGCCCCCAAAAGGTCAGCCCTCACCAGCCCCATCCTTTCCTAACTATTGTCAGGACTTAGCTGTATCTGCATTTAAACACAACAGATGCAAAGCTTCAACCCACCCACGTGTCTGTCTGTATTCCTCAGGAAAGGCACAAATTTGGATGGGAGACGCCATGAGGGGAAATCCTCTGAACAATAGCAAAGGCAGAGAGTCAAGACAGAAACTCCCAAAGACTCATGAGGAGACAGAAAAACTCTTGCCTGGGGAATACCCAACTTTGGACCCTGTGCAGTCTGCCAGGAAAAACCTAAGGCTCAGGAAATATATGCTGTCACTGGAAGATTTAGAGAGGCAAAGGAAAAAGGACGGAAGGGAGGAACCATGTGGGGAGGAGAGGTTCCTGCAAGGGCTCTGGAGGGCTGAAGAAGACAAGAAAGGAAAGCACCGGAAAAGGTGGGTTCTCCCAAAATGGTGAACAAATATTACCTCAGAAGTTAATTGCAGCTGAAGAAATGCATGCACTGAAAGGGCTGCTGCATGTTTTAACCCATGAGGCAGTCACAGTCCTTCTGCAAAATTGTTGCTGCTTTGTCCAGAGGAGCTGGTTCACAGCCATTTTATTTTAATCAGCTGCTGTCTGAGGTTTATTGGAGTAAACTGAATACAAATACTAAGTTGAGTTGTTTTAACTACACAGTGAGAGGAGAGAGATAAAGCTAAAGCTAAAGCTCTTGGCTTCAACCTATAAACAATAAAACTCTGTATTTCATCCATAGTGGAAGAAGACAAAACCAAATTCAGTTGCTGTGATGTGTTTTTTAAATTGCTTTAAGATTCAGACCAGAAATGCTAACTTGATCCTGCTTGGATCAAGTAAAAAAAATCCACAACTGGATGCCTGAATTCCCTACATAAAGCAAAACTTTAGGGAACCTTGAGGGCAGACTGGGGCAAACACAGTGGCAGGCAGAAAGCTCTGTGGGCAGAGGAGCTCAGGGCCATACAGTCTTTTCTAGTAATTCCTTCACACCCCGGGCCTGAGCATAGGAGCTCAGTTCAAGAGTTCAGCTGTTCAGTTCTTGGTACCCACCCTGGTATGGGACAACCTGTCTTCTCCTAAGCTATCCTAATCACAGCCCAGGAGGCAGCACAGGTCAGCAGCCATTTCCAGGGGGGCATTCTGGATGCTGCAATCCACATTTGGAGGACAGGAGAATGTAATGGTATAGACACAGCCAGACACTGCTCAGTCAGGCTCAGCCAGGGCACCCTGGCACAGCTGAGCTGACTTAGCATTGGTGCTGCTCTGGATTCCTGCTTCACACAGCAATCCTCACTCCCTGCCAATCTCCCCTCAAACCACTGGCAAATTACACCTATTCCCACTGCAGAATTTTTAGCAGTACCATCAAGACCACACTGGCTGCAGGTGAATAGCTCATCCAACTTGTGGCTGTCTTCCTTGCCTTGCCCTTCAGAGCATTAGCCTCTTTCAGATCTAGTGCTCTTGCTTCATTCATCCCTAAAGGCATTCCAGTTGGAGAACCCCCTGCAGTTGTGACTAGACTCGCAGTACTACTTTGCAATTTATGAGGAAAATCTTTTAAAACACAGCAGTGTTAAAAGACAGTGCACCTCTAAAAATCCAGATGTATTGCCAAAGCAGCATGGTAGCCTACCAAGGGCTTAAAAATATGTATATGCAAATGTTGAGATAGATGGATTTAAAGAAGAGTGATAAAGAGTGGTGAAAAAGATAAGTCACTATACCTAACATTGTCCCTACAATATGGAGTTAAATATATATATGATTTCCTACTTGTACAAAGAATTAGAACATTTTAACAGAAATATTATAATGTTTGTGATTTACCAGAAAATAAAATGAAAAAAAAAAAGATGCTCACTTTAAAAAAAAAAGTTTGCTATGAGAGCTGATCTTTTCTACAAAGGTCCAGGAGAACTTGCAGAGTAACTGGCGACAATACATTGGAATGATAATACTCCAAACTATCAAGAAAGTCAGAGGATGAAGAAGAGAAAACATATTTCAAATGATTTTCAACACTGAACTCCACAAATGTAACATAATTTTGAGCAACCTTTATTCTAAGAAGAACTAGGCCTGGGATAAAAAATATTAAGGAGAAGGGGTGTTAAAAGCTGAAAACTTAACCACAAGCATGTATTATGGTTTTTGATATGTTCCTGATTTGGACAAGAAAAAAATCCAGTCTTTCTGTTGTGAAGAATCCCAAGATCCCCTTGCTAACACAGAAAGAAAGCTTTGAGGAATGAGAATCATAGAGCAAAGAAATACAAAGTTTGTAGATCATCATTAATACCCACAAAAGCTGAAGAGCTGAATTGGCAAGTGAGTTGCCCACCTGACATCAAAGAGCAACTCAGACAGCCTTGAATGCGAGGCAGAGCATCAGCACAACTGGGATGTCTCCTCCAGGCAAAAGGAACCAGGCCATTATGAGCTTCCACCTGGATGATCACCAGCAATACAAAAACAGAAAATAAAGGCCCTAGCTTAGCATTTTACCCCTAAGGCCAGTATATTTAACTGGATGTCAGGTGGTTCAGCAGCACAGCAGCAGCGCTGGGCTAAATCCAAGTCACAGCCTTCTGGCCCAGGAGGAGAAGTTGTTATCAAATGAAGCGTGCTGACAACATATGGAAGCCTGTGCTACTGGAGCAGTTTCATCCTCATCCAGAAAGCAAAAAACCTATAAGATTATGCCAAACACATGATTCAATTTAGGTCTGAGCTCTGCTGCTCACAGCACTCTGGCCACCAATACTGTATGGGATGGACTGGCTTGTTTCAGTGCTGACTTTACATCTTTTCAAAGGTTTTCAGAAAGAAAAGGCCCATGGATTTTTTTTTTCATTTTTATCCTGAATTTAATAGGCATTAGAGAGCAGTTTACTACTAAACAGATTAATCTGTGTCATCTCCTCTTTTATTCATTTCCATCCCAAAGTAACTTCAAGCACATCTGAAGCACTCAAGCTGTGAGGCCTGCAGCTCCCTCTTCAAAGCATGTAAGCACATAACACTTTAACAGGCATAGAACACAGCCTACAATGGTCCTCCAAGAACTGCCCATCCCCTGACAACTAAGCTCCTGAGCCTTTGGCCTCTTACCTACACACCTACTGCTAGATGGCACAGAGCTGGGACACAGTGCTTATGTACAGTCTGATCTCCATTGATGTCAGCTGAAAATAACTTCCATGGAAGCAGGGTGAGCTACATGAGAACAGAGACAATGTAAGATCAGATCCAGGATTCTCATTTCCACTTTCACGTTTCTGCCTCAACACTGTACATGTGAGATTTACAAAAATAATAAATACATATGCAGATTTCTTTTCTAGATAACCAACCAGTGGTTCAGAGTAAAAAACATCTCACTGCAGAACATGTCATGCTACAGCTCTGTCCCAGTGAAGATCATACTTATACAAATTAAGTTATTTTGATTCAGTAGGAATTCTGTTCTCAAAAGGAATGGAAGCAATAAACTAAATGAGGATTAAATACCAGATCTTGTCATCCTTCAATGCATTAAAAGACCAAAATAATCAAGATTTTCAAATAGTATGTCAAACTGTTCAGAGCAGAAAAGCAAACTTCTTGCTTGTTTTGGCATAGCAAGTTCTTTATAGCTTCTACTTGTTTTAAGTTGGAAAATACAACATTGCATTTGCTAAACCAATAGATCATTTTCCTATCCAAAAAAGGACAGCTTCTTTTGTAAACTTACCAACTAAGGACCATTTTATGGGAAGTACTGCTTTATCTAACTTCTCCCTGTAAATAGTTATTTAAATTTTTAAACTCTTCTTCAACAAAAGAATGATTTTGATGCTGAGTAATTAAGCACATTTTGTCAAAAGAATAATATTAGAAGTTTTCTGGTGATATGTAAATTACTAAATACTTCAAGTAAAAAGGCTTAGAGCCTAGAGTGAATGATCCCCTGGAAATGATTCAATGTAATTGGGAAACACCAAGAGTGGGCTCTGACTTGTTATTATCAGTTACTGCCTATTGCTATGAAGAAGCACTTTGACAGCACTGTCTGGACCCAAGACAAAGAACATTCAGTAGTGGCTCGTGGCTGAAACAGTTCAGTTGAGTCAGTCAGTGCTTACCGAAGATCAAGAACAGCTAAGCCTTCTCTACTTGGACATCTAAAGCCTGAGGCACCCTAAAAAAAGTTGTCAGTACTCATGATCCCAGCTGCCAAGAAACTAAATTTCCTTCCAGGCTTCAGTAGAAATGGTTTAGGAATTCAGTGAGAAAATCCATCTTGAAGTGAAGAAAATAACCGTCTGAAAATTACTGGACAGGTAAACCAACCCGGATACTAATATCAGGAAGCTTTGATTCAATTACTGTTTCTTAAGCTGTTATTGCTTATGCCTTAGTGGCATTAAGAATGTGACACCTTCAGACAAGGGAATAAACAAAGAAATGCCTATTTGTGAATATTATTACTGAAATGTTAGGTCTTTTGGTCTTTAAGATGCTCTAACTTTACCTCCTTGTAGACACAACTGAGCTCAAAAGCAGTTTCAGACACTGTAAACACCAGTGTACTCCAGAACAGCACATCCACTGGATGCTGATGCACTGATGCTTTGTGGTAGAGCCCTGCAGTGCCCAGTAAAGTGTCTCCTGTAGTTGGGATTGTAATCAAGGCATTCAGAATGTCCCAGTCACTTGGACTTCCTGAAGAATGCACTGAAGAACAATTACAAAGTCTCTTCCCTCTACCAAGGCACTTCCTTTGCCAACTGCAGAGGCCTCTCCTCCTCTGTGAAATTCAGCTGAAAGTGGTCAATGTGATAAAATGTTGGGATCAGGGGACAGTGACACAGAACAGCCTTACTTAGAAAACCAGGCTAAAATCTAAATAAAAAAGGCACTAGCAGCCATACCTGATTATACCAAGGGGGTCTAGAACTTCTTCTTCCTCCTCTTCCTTTTCTTCCCTCTTTTTGACATTCTGCACTGATAAAAGCTGTGAGATTAAGTCAGGTGTCTTCTCCTCTTTGAAAAAATCCATCACCTCATTTTCTTCATCTTCTTTATCCTTGTCATCAGGCACGTTTTTACCCTTGAAGTCAATGGCACTGGAAGATTTTGTTCCTGCAAGACATAATAACAGATGCAAAACTGAGTACACAGGATAACAACTAGTTTATTTAATACCTTGCACCTGCTCTTGATGGTTTTGTTTGAGGAATGAAGGACATGATCAGCTTTTGTGAAACTCTTTCAACATTCCCACTGTTCCCTTTATCCACTGTGTGTCATGTGTCCGATCTGTTTACTGATTTAAAGTAGTTAAGTAGATAAAGACAGAGGAAATGAACCTTTATCTGAGACACAGCAGTGCATGTCAAATCTGCTTATTTATGTTCCCTCTATATCCAACACAAACAATAGATTTTCCATGTGGTTATTCATCCCATCCAAATAAAGTCTTACGAGAAGTTTCTCTCTAAAGTGCCTTTTTCTCTCCACTGGCTACACAGGGGCTGTAAATACTCTGCTTAGATGTAGATAACCAACTTCCACATAGCTAGTTGAGACGAAATCCACTTTTTGACATTTATTTAATTCATTTGGGTTAAAATTAGAGTAGTGGACAGCATGAAAAAGTTTCCACAGCAGCTCTTCAATTTACACTCAAAAATGACGCCTGAAGTTCTAACACCCTTCAGAATGCAAGATCCATCCAACTGAGCAAATTCACGCAACTGAAACATGAAACTAAGTCTTCTCACCATACTTGTCATATGCAGAGCCCAGGAGAACGAGGAGAAAACTGTTCCTTGCTGTCAAGTCTCTGGATGTCCAGGAAGTAATTTAAAATAATGAGACTAGGTAAAAAAAAGGCTAGTGAAAACTATGATGGATAAAGTTAATGGTTTCATCCTTTTGACTTTTCAACTAACATGGCATGGGAAATTCATCTCACCCAGCTTTTCATGTCTGCATCTGCCAAATCACCCAGGGCAGACTTCACTGACTCAGTGTGGGTGTCCACGCTCATCATGTGGTTTTATGCTCCCCTTATAGGCAAGAGAGCACTGGGCAGGTAGGCAGTGAATGTTAGGATGCTGCTTATCTTATCCCCACAGTTATGTGTTTTACCATGTTGATTTTCCCTAAATATCCCTGACTATATCAACCAAGTCTCCAGAAAAGCGTACACAAGTAGCCTGAGGACCTGCAGTGTACGTACTGAATTCCACCTGCTTTGGTAGGGTGGCACTTAGACTATTCTAAGGCAGAGTTCGATGAATGGGTCACATTACCTGCACCCAATCTCTCCAGATATAAAGACAGTCCAGCCCAGTTTACCTGTAGACATGTGTACCACAGTTAGGTTATCAGCGTGCCAAGATCAATCGACATGAATTCCAAATTCTCTGTGCAAGGGGTCTACTTTCAAAAGAACGCTGCCAGAGGAAAATAACCAAACCCAAACAAAAACCACTCCAAAACCTTATTAGCAAAAGGATTTTACCCAGCATTACACAGCTTTGCCCCCCTTGACTTTAGGAAGCTGCCAGTTTCACAGAACTTCTAATGAGGCCACACCTGACACTTTTTGCAAAATGGGCTGTTCACACTTGTTAGCACCTTGCAATTTCACTTTCTTAAAACTAACACTCCACTAAGAATCCTGCACAGCACTGGGCTGGAGTATTCCCTGCTCAGCAGCTTTCAGCTGAATTAGAAGCAGAGAGCCCATATGTTCCATTCATTCTGTGACTCCCTTCTATCCCCAAGGGACATAAGAAAGAAACTATATGAATCACTGGAAAAGGTAACAAGACAAAAAAACCCAAAACAACAGAGGGCCAGAGAATGTGTTTAGCTAATAAAGAATCTGTCTTTTATTTAAATTTTTCTCAGAGTCAATAATTTGCATGAAAAACAGAAAAAACATGAAAGAGTTGCTCACTAAGGGAGACCTGTCCCTTTAGTGTCCATCTCTCCACTGACAATATATGATTATTTAGCCTTCTAGAGTTACATGTTCTAATTCACAGCAGGAAATCAGAGACAGGACAGCACAGTGCTTGCTTTGAAGGTATCTATCAACACCTCAGAATGAGGCATGTGTCCAAACAGAGGAGGGGAAAACACTGGCAAAGACAACTATGCAGCACTGTAAATGATGCACATGAGGATATTTTCCATGACAGCCTCTATTCTGGCATTCTCTAGTTTTTGACTACCTGAGACAAATGCCTTCATCAAGCACATTCATGGGAGAGGGGACACTCACATCTTTTAGTTACCTAAAAATTCCAGTAACTCAGGACTCGTTGCTAGATCCGCGTCTTTCGAGATGGATTTCATGATATCATTGAACATAGCTCTTCGTTCACAGATGTCAGATTCCCCCACGAAGAGAACTTTTCTAGGCAAGAGTGGAAGAGAAGCCTGTGGATATCGTGCTGTCAGCCTCTGGTAGAGCTCCTCTATCTCGCTGTACTTCTTGGAAACCTGCAATGAAATGTGCTGCCTGGGTATGTTTCTTTACAGGGGAGACAGGAGCAGCAAAGCAGCAGTTTAAGTGCTGTGAAACATTAACCATGGAAACTGAAGTGGAAAAACATGTATTAGCAAGGAGCTTTCCATACAGCCCAGTCAAAGCCTGTTATGTATCCAGTGAATCCCCAAGCATTGTTGCTGGTCTTCTAGTTCTGTTATTAAAATCTACTGCCTAATGGAATGGGAGTTCATTGCCAGATACCTAGCATCCATTTGTCTCACTCATCAGTGAAATACTGGGGGGGTCACTGCTCCAGATACTTTTCTACCATCAGAAATCCTTGTCCACTAAAAGTGATGCTCAGTCCCGAGAGATAGGAAGAAAAGCCCTGCCAGGTAAGTATGTGATGGAGAAAGCTACCCGAGCCTTTCCACCATTAAGCCAGACGTCCCATTTCTCATTCCTTGTGTACAGTGCCCTTTGGCTGTTTAGGCCTAAAAAACTGGCATATTTGCTGCCCTGCAGAGCGCATAACACAGAAACCTAAGGGCAAAGACCTCAGCTGATCCCTGACTATTCAGTTTATCCATGAGAAAATAAAACCCAACAACTTGGCCACAGCCTACAGGTTCTCATACAAGGAGAAGATGCCAACAGTGAACGGAGTCATTCCTCCTGCACACAAAGACAGGAAGCCTGAGGAGAAATAAGGCTCAAGATACTACAAGGAAAGCAACAGCTATGGGAATGTTGGGTTAGAAAAGGTGTGGCTACTATGTCACATTAGGTTTTAAATTCAGTACCTTAAAAAAAACAATACACAAAACTCACACAACAAACAAAACACTATCTTTAAGTGATGTTACAGATGCAAAGGAGACTGACTCTCATGCTGTGTGGTATTACACAAATAATATATTCATCAAGGCCTTCTATGCTCCCATAATCTATGTATGTGTTTTAATGAATACAGAGATGAAAATAAACAATCCAAAAACCTAGTGCTAGTAGAGTGCATACAGCCCAGGTCCTCTACTAGGGCCCAGCTCTTACTCTCCTGTAACATGTTGGTGAACTCTAGTGAAGTGAATCCTCATTAATACTGCAATGTGTGCAGTATTGCATTTACTGAGATGGATATAGAGAGACTCAAGCACCACATTTTGGGATGGCAGAAGGCAGAGTTCTTCCACCAGATGATAAAAGAAAGTGATAAAAGAAAGTCAACCTAACAAAAAGCACAAAAGTAGAAGGGAAATTAATTATAGATTAATGCAGAATCCCTAAACGGCATCTATGCCAGCAAACTAAATAGGAGCAGGCATATTCTCAGGCACTGGAACCTGAGAGTGTCTACTAGAAACCTTAATAGTGTCTACGGGAACCTGACGACGCCTGGAATAGTTTAAAGGTAGCACTCCCCCAGATAACTTGTCAGCCCGAGGTTTGGCCTGGTGCAGGGACTCCACAGGAGCCAGTTTGGGTACTGACACCCCCTGCAGATGGGTCAGAGTTTCATACCACAGATGAGCCAGACTGTGAGAGCTGCCCTCCAGGCCAGAGAAGAGGCCCTGACATTACCAGACACACCTCGACTAGTTTACTAAATCAGATTTAGGCATAAAGAGCAATAACCACCTCAGCTTTCACACTTCCCTGCCTTTCACAGTAATTATCAACCAAGCTGGCTGATTTGAAAAGCGTTTGTGTTTCAGCTGTACAATGTTCACTGTGGGTTCAGTGTCCAGCCACCAAAGGCAGGCAGCCCTGTAACAAAGACCTGAAGGAGAAAACCCAACTCGAGCCCTCAGGAGAATGAAAAACAAGTATTTTAGACTTGTCTCCTGAAAGCAGTGAAGGTGTCAGTACCACTGTGGTCCACATGCAGGATCTGAAACACAATTCACCAGCCAAGCACTAAAGTGAGGGCAATAGAGGATGTTCCAGAATACAGCAATCCTCCCTTCAAAAGATACCCCAAAAAGAGTGAGGAAAGCAATTCCAGAATTCTGAACTGCTGTAGTTTGCTAGGTCCCAGTAGCACTCTGAAGAGGGTATGACAGCAGAGCCTCTCCCAACAATGCCACATAAGCACAAATGTAAGGGCAGTGAGGAATTTACTAGTACTTTTTCAGAAGAATAAACACTATTACCCTCCACCCAGGAAAAAAAATTGAGTCAGATTTGTGAAAAACATTTAACGTCTAATTAATTTCAATAATAAATACCAAATTAATGTCTGAAAGCATTACAAGACAGCAGCCAATCAAGATTATGCCAAAAGTTTTAAAATAGTCTTAGCACTAAGCTGAGATACACAAACTTATTTCTTTCCCCACTTAATTTTCATTCCTTCTCTATTAAACTCTGTAAATTATTCATAAATCTCAATTTATGTCTAATTACACCACTGAACCTAAAGCAAATGCACATCCTAATTGAGCCTTTGTGGGACTGCGTGGGCTTTGAACAACACCAGCAACCGTACACACGACACAGCATACCAAGTGTGACAGCACTATATCCAAAGCATACTAATGTGCTTCCCCAAAGCCTGCACCACACCATGCAGGCCAATATCCAGCAGTGCCGGGATGCCCTCTGCTGGAATAACCCACAGTACCAGTGAGACGTCAAAACTTCAGCCGAAACCATTCCCCACTTACCTAAGCCCAGTGCTGGCCCCTGCAAGCCCTGCCAGCTGAGGCTCCTTGCCCGCTGCTCCTGTGCCTCAAACCGCGGCACCACTGGCTCCTCAACACCTTTGCTCAACACTGCTGTCAGCTTTTCCTTGGGTTTGGTGCTGGAAATGCAGCAGTAAGGCTGGCTGAGCCCAACAACCTCAGACTGATGCATTTAGAATCACAGAATAATTTGGGTTCTAAAGATCATCTAGTTCCATGGGCAGGGACACCTTCCCTAGACCAGGTTGCTCAGAGCCCCATCCAGCCTGGCCTTGAACACTTCCAAAAATGGGGCATTCACAGCTTCTCTGGGCAACCTGTGCCAGTGCCTCAACACCTTCACAGTAAAGACTTTTTTCCTTTTATCTAATCTAAACCTTCCCTCCTTCAGCTTAAGTTCATTCCCCCTTGTCCTATCACTCCAAGCCCTTGCAGAAGTCCCTCTCCAGCTCTCTTGTAGCCCCCTTAGGTACTGGAAGGGGCTCTAAGGTGTCCCCAGAACCTTCTCTTCTCCAGGCTGAACAATTCCAGCTCTCTCAGCCTCTGTCCACAAGAGAGGTGTCCCAGTCCTACAACCACTTTGGTACCACCTCTGGATCTGATCCAACAGGTCTTTCCTGTCCTCAGGACCCCAGGCCCAGATGCAGCAGCACAGAGGCAATGCAGGGGCCTTCTGAAGTGCTGGCCAAGTTCCATGGGGTGTATTTTCTCAGGTCAAGTCCCACACATCACCCAGAGCATTCTCACACCTTTCCAGTCAGGCACCACTGCTCTGCCGTGACAATTTCGTACCCTTTGAATTTGACATCCTCTGCCAATTTTACAGGAGAAAGGCATATCAGCACGTAAACAAAATCAAATCTTGCTTTTTCTGGTTATCACTCACAACCCTTTGAAAATAGTTGATGGATCATATGGCCCAAAATGTCAGGATAAAAATAAACATTGCTCTAAACCCCATTTTATCAATCCAATTAAGTAAACAAAGTCCCATTTGATTAATATTAAAATATTTTCCTTCTGTTGCCTGTAAATCCTCCAGGTTATGATCCTGCAGTTATCCTCCCCCCCTCCATGCCTCTAACTGAACTCTGTGAACACTGTGGAGCTAAACCTCCACCACCTGTAAGTCAGCCTGAATGTATACACTTCAAGGAGTTCTGTCAAGTCACAGTATCAAAGGCTCAATCTACTTCACTTCAAAAGAGTTAATCATGCAAATACAGCAAAGCATGTGCCTATTTGCCAGGTCAAGACCATATTTGCCTGTAACAATTAACATCCAACACAGAACTTAAAGAGAGACAGCGATGGGCTGAATATTTTTTTTTTTCACCAGGAACAAATAAAGTTGAATGTGATCAAATATAGCTGGAAGGTTAAGAAAACCACCAAGAAGTTCAAAGTGAAAGCCTGAATTTTGCTGCTAATCCCTCAAATCTCATGCATGTGCCTTGTCCCCCTTCTTCACAAGAACCTCATGCATGAAAGTACACACACCAGAACGCCTGTAGGATACGAGCCCAGGACTCTCAGTTGTGCCTAGAATTTGATCCCACTCAGTATTAATGGGATTTCATGTGCCCTTTCCCTTCAAAGCTCCTTTTAATGCCCCATTTCTGACCTCAAGCTTTTCTTCATATGCTTTGTATCTACTGCAAAAGTTTCAACAAAACGGAGATTTCAGAGCTAACTCGAACCCTTTGCCAGCCAATGCAACCCAGCCAAGAGCACTCTTGATTTTACAGTATTTCATGAAAAACATGACTATTGTGACATTCTTTTTACAAAGCCCACTTCTTAACACTGTCAGAAAATGGAGATCCAACAACACTATCCTTTAAAACAACCACTAGCTTTGGGTACAGGAATCAAAAGCGTCCCTTCTCCCAGACAGCACAACCCAAGTTTTCACTTGGACACTCCCAATTCAAGCCATACCAGAATTAATGTTGCTTGGTGACCCCATGGGTATGCATTACAGTAGATTTTAATTACATGACCACATGCTGTTCTCCCCATCTGTTTTGCCCAGCAGAAGAGCAAGCACTCAAATATTTCTTTTTAATCAACATGAATTCTTAATGGCTCCTGAACCCATCACTATGCTGAGCATTGATTTTTTTTTCAACCCCTCTCACATCACAGAGATTATAAAGTGAAGGAATTTATCTTCACAACACACCTGTATGGTCAGGAAAGAGCAACTCCAATGCACAGATTTTGAGGCCCACAAAGAGAAGGCCAACATATGCAAACAGGCAATGATGAAAACATAAATGAATACACACCCACATACTTATACTCCCTCATTTTATGAGAAGAGACAGTTCTATAGTAAATGCCTTCCTAAATTATGCTGTGCCTGTCAAACACCGGTAGTTATTTGTTCAGCTTTGAAAAAGAAAGAACTTGACTAACAAATGTAACTTGTAAAAAAGCATCAATTAAACTGGGTGCAGATAGAAAGAGAAGGCACTGAAGGCTGGGTGGATATTTAATAAGGTTGGGAAGACAGAGGTTAATTGCTAAAAAAGGTAAGATGTGGCTAGAAGAAATGTATGCAAGAAAAACAAAAACTTCTCTTCTTCTCACAGAAAATTGCAGATCCATAGGCAGTAATTAAATATCACCCTGGCAGCAGTACCAAAGAGAAAACAAATTTCCCTCTTTTGATGGGGCAAGAGTATTCTGACCTTTGAAAGAAATGCAGCTGACTTTTCCTTCAATTACCAATTATAACCTCAAGGTTAAGCAGTTCTACAACTCATTTGCCCTATTTTACAATTAGCATTCTTTAAAATTAAAAGATCTCTCCAGTTTCTAAGAATTTAGATCGTAAAGTCATCACAAAAGCTAATTTCTTCTTCTGTTAATGTTTCACAAACGTTTCCATTAGAAATGCTATGGTACTGATTTTGCATAGTCACATAAAGGCTGGAGAACAGGGAACTCTGGATTGTTTAGACCCACAAGTCTAGTAAAGGCTCCACAGGTCAAATCTGGAATATCTATTTGATGTTCATCTGGTTTTGGTCACAGGCCCTTAATATATCTCGATCTTGACAGGATGAGAGGACATAGCTTCAAGCTGCACCAGAGGAGGTCCAGGTTGCACATCAGAAGGAATTTCTTTATGAAAAGGGTTGTTAAACATTGGAATAGACTGTCCACAGGGAGGTGGTGGAGTCACCATCCCTGGAGGTGTTCAAGAAATGACTGGATGAGGCACTTACCGACCAAGTGGTGATTGGTCAAAGGTTGGACTCGATGACCTTAGAGGTCTTTTCCAGCCTAAATGATTCTGCGATTCGATCCAGTGTGGCCCAAACAGCATACCACAGACCACAGCTAGCTTAGAGGGTGCTTGTGCCTTGCTCACCATCATTTTCCAGGGACAACAGAAGCGCTCGTGGAACAGCAAACGCGGGTCCGCCCCTCGCTGCTGCCACCTGGTGCCGGACAGGGAGCGAGGCCGGCACCGCCACAGGGAAGGGAGAATGGTCGGACAGGGAAAATCCACTCACCTGATGCTTCAGGGGGAGGCAGAAGGGGAGGAGGAGCTCTCAAAACACAGACCTGGCTCCCGAGGTGACCAAAATTGGACTAACGTATGCAGAGCCAGTGAAAATCCTACCACGCCTGCCTGTCGTCTCTAACCTACCTGCCACCTCAGCACTGTGAGGCTCCTTCCTCTAACCTTTCATATCTAGCAGCTTCAACAAAAGCAAAAAAAAAAAAAAAGTCACCTCTCCCATCCTGCTCCAGAGCGTGCACACAGTAGTTTCTTTTTGCTCCTTCAGGTGTCTCATCTCACTCTGCTTTCTGATATAAATTTGATATGTTAGATCTGCTGCCCAGTGTACCCTCATTCTTCTCTACTGTTCTCCAGCCCCCTGGTTCTCTTACACTTCACCTGCAAGTCCCTGGGAAAGGGTGGTGGTTCTTGTTTGTCCTGGTACAGCATCCAGCAGAGCAGATAATCACTGCAGACACTGTGGGTGCAACTCACCTCTCCTGGAAGCACAGGGTTGAGACTTGTCTCCAGCTTAAGCAAACTGCCTACATGCAGGAGGTGCCCCAGCCCTCATGACAGACAGATACAGTCCCTACACTTTGGCAATATGTCACTGAAATTCAACTCACCTGAATACAGGCAGCTAGTGTTACCTTGGATGATGCCCTGTATCTCACCTCACTCTGTTCCAGGGCAGTGCTAATGCCTTTATGCCCCCTGTCACACCTGCCAGCCCTGTGCACATACCTCAGATAATTTAGAGTTTCTCAAATGGTACCAGCCGTGTATGTTATGCAAAGTGGGTTCCTCCACACCACAGATGCTCAGTTACATTCTTCCCAATAGCACTGCCCTGACTGGGATGGGAGTTTAGAAATCCACCAAATGCAGACACCTAATCATAGAGAGCGGATTTTTCTGCCTAGAGACAGGCATCCCATGGCATCCAAGGGGCTTGTGTGGGGCAGGCAAATAACACACAAGATCTATGGGAGACCCACAACCTTCTGAAGTTCGGGTGGAAAATCCCAGGGCACCTTTGACTGCACACATAATTTGTGTGCAACTCTACTGACCCTTAAGCATTTCAGCCTGGAGTTGAAGCCCCCTGCTGCAGCTGTCTAAAATATAGATGCTTTCCCTTTATGGTCAAAGAAGAGAGACATTTCCAGAGGATGAGTCACCTCATTCCCCTTCTCCCCACTGACCATAAAAGCAAGGACAGTCTCAGATTAAAATATCCAGCTTAGAGAGATAAGTTAGGACAGGTGAATCCCCCTGTTCCTTCCAGTAACACATACAGATAAAACTCATTGGAATGAATTGATGCAAAGCATCCATCCTCCAACCTCCCAGCTCATGGTTTTAAATTACTCTCACAAAACAAACTGTATATCAGATTCAGTCAGCTGAAAAAAATGTAACTGCTGAGATAAATGTTATTCCTGCCAGGTTCCACCAGTTTTCTTGTTCACGAAGAATGAAATATCAGGAGGTCTAACCAGAGGAAAAATCAGGAAGGTTCATTTCACTTGAGTGCTAAAAATCCTCCTAGAGAGAGCAGACATGGGAACAGACAATTCCAGCAAGCAGGGGGGCCACAGTAGAAAGTTTGTTTATCCTCTTTATAGACAATCTGATTTTATCAACTTATTCTTAAGTTAAGTAAAATGAATTTAGATGACAATAGCACAGTTTAACACCTCTGGATTAGTCAGATCCTTTTTTGCACAGAGCTGTGTGGGAATATTACATAACATAAACAGGCATTGCTGCATAAAAAAAGGCAACTGCACATCCCCTTCTCCCATCTGCCCATGCCTGGCCCTTCCCCTGTCTTAAAACAAACTTTAATGGGGCTGTGCAACTCACAGGCTCAAGAAATATGTGTAACTCTGTACTGAATAACAACCCCCCAAACACCCATTTTTAGCCAGGACCAGTTCCTCAGCTGACGTTATGGAACAGCCACATGACACTGGCACACAAAAGGAAACACTGAGGGAGTGAGAACAAGCAGTCAGGGACCAGGAGGGAGAACAGAACAGACTTACGCCAGCACTGCTGCTCTTACCATAAAGTTATATATAGCATAAGGTGTGGAATAAATGAATGAGCTCTCCTTATCATGCATCTCTTTACAACACTGACAGATGTTTATCTGCAAATCACACTGTGTAAATAACCATTTATCAACTATCTTCTATGGAGTGTGAGTTACACTACAAGTAATGGTCCACCAGGTAACCACACACTCACATCACTGTGACATTACAGTTACTGCCAAAACATCTGAAAAGAGCACATGTTCACAGCATGCAGCAAAATGGGTCCCTTTATAGTTAATGGACAGAGAAATGCACTTCTTGGGAGCGGTTCAGCAGGTCGCTAAAGAAGATCAAATAAAACATACCCTAAATGCACCTTTTTCCATCAACTTAATAGACAGTCCCAGGTGAAACAGCTTAAGTGGATGTGCATATGTTATAGATGAGATTAATTTCACCTGGTTTAAGTCATGTGCTGTGTTTTCAAACCTCTACTCTGCAGGTATAATGACAAAGACAATCCAACTCAATAACGTTTTATATGGACGCTTCCTTGTAAAACTCTCTTACTAAGGATTTTAAAAGCCATGCCAAGGCTAATATATCCATTCAAATAAGCTATTATATATTTATTTCAAGTTTATGTACCAAGTCCAAGAGCTTGGAAGAAGACAATTTTGTAGCAGGACTTATAAAAAGCTTAATTGGTTTCTATTTGTTGACCCATAATGCCAAATGCCTTTAAGGCAACAACAGTCATTATTGCTTTGAGCTCCTGGAATAAAGAGTTCAACTAATACATGTAGAATACTCCTACTGCAGAAATAATACAGACTGTGTTGTGCTACCAAGGACCTTGACCCAGAGAGGCTGTGATTGATGATAAAGTATCTGCTACATCAGGACAAAAATAATCAAAGCTGATTAAGAAAGTGGTCACCAACACAGCTCTGATTAAATACTTACCATAAACTGAACTACATCTTCAGGCTTGTGCTTTGCTGATTTGAAGGCAGCCAGTCGTGTGACGACGACGATGTGATACTCCACGTGGCCAGACATCATCTTCCCACGGATTTCCTGGTATTCTGGCACTGACAAATCCAACCCCGTGTGTGTATTCTGAATTTGCCTAAGGGAAGAAAATACATGCAGAGTTCAGGCATTGGCACAAAGACTTTTAACTGACCCTCTCCAAGGATCCAGTTCAAAGCACAAGAAAGTCAGTGCAAAGACTCCCACTGCAACAGGACACCAGACAGACCCTGCCCAAACACTGCTCCTACTCTGCATCAGGACAAATTTAGACATGGCTTGCTTCCTATCCATGACTTTCCATCCCAAAGCACCTGCCACTGGCCACTGCAGGCAAAATGTCAGAAGCACAGCATTTCTGCAAAGAGAAGATGTGGATTTCTTCAGAACAGGACTTCACTCACAGGAGTAGAAAATGCTCTTACTCAGCAGGGCAAGTAAGAAGATCCCATGATCTCTCATCTCAGTTTGTTTTGAGGCAAAGGTCTCTTCATCACAACTCATGCCAAGCCCTATCCAACTCTCCTCTGTCTAAGGACATTCCCAGGAATGGCAGCAACAATAAGCTAAAAGGGGCCACAAAAGGAAGAAGGAGTTTGCTGGAGCACAGGAACCACTTGAGGTTTGTGAAGAGGCAACAAGGGAACTAGATAAAAGCCTGGAACGCAAAGGAAGCTGCTGGAGCAGACTGATGGGCCAAGCATAGTTTCCATCTGCGAAGGTCA
The DNA here is from genome assembly GCF_003945595.2 of Pipra filicauda. Taxonomy (NCBI): domain Eukaryota; kingdom Metazoa; phylum Chordata; class Aves; order Passeriformes; family Pipridae; genus Pipra; species Pipra filicauda. The sequence goes on from NW_024103929.1 coordinate 1,025,263, forward strand.
TTGAGGAAAATTAGACAAACATCTATCAGGACTGAGCAAGTTAAAGGAGGACATGATCCCTTGGAGCTGCCAAACACCTAAGGGTGCACCAGCTAAAACATCTCAGCTTTCCCACAGAAAATCTTACTGGAAACAAAACTACCTGTCCTTTCATACCCAGTTAAATAGACAATCACAGCATTAACCTCTGAATGTTGCCAACGGTCAGAACCACCCAGAAAGTCAGAACGTCTCCTTTTGGGAGGAAAATGCAACAGAGGAGCTGCTGCAGCAGTTTACTCAATGCATTTTCTTCTCCTGCCAGCTTCAGACCCACGGAACCAGGGTGTCACCTTTCCCTAGATTCCCATCTGAGGAATTATCTATGGTATTTTTGTAAGAGGAATGCCAGAACTGTATTATATTTCTCACTCATCAGGAGTAAGACCAAGCAGTTGCTGTTGGGGCACAAAACAGTGTTTCCCATGTGTGAATGCTTTTTAGTGAAATCAGAAGGGATCATTTAAAAAAAAACAAACTAGAATCATTAAAAATTTTTTCTGCCTTTTTTAACCTTAACTATATGGGGAATATCAAGTCCCATCTTCCATGGACTTCTGTTGATTGCAGAGGTGTCTTATGGAATTTACTTCTTTCTTTAGCAAGTTTAGATTCCTTAACACAGGCACCTTTCACCTGAGGATGCACGATGCATAGAACTTAAAATATAGTTTCAAGAGGTTTAAACAATCTAGTTTCAAATAAAGTTTCAAAAAACTCCTCTCATCATGTTAAAACTTGACCAGTTCTTTTGAAACTTGAGCTTTCCCAAGAAGACAACCTCTGAATCTCCAATGCAAAACTTTAATAAAAAGCACTTCAAAGAGAGTATCTTGAGAGTTCTTGATAAATAGGACAACAACCAACAAGGGTACAGTCCCAAATTTTGTACCCAATCCATGTTTAAAACATTAGGACTTTAACAACAGCTCTACCATCGCTCACATTTTATAGTATTTACCTCAATGCGCTATTCTGTCTGCTCTGATTCTGTTCTCATTTTCTGCCAAAATGCTGACTCAAAGGGCACCTGCCAGTAAAATCAGCTGGATATGGAGTTTTTTAGAATAGACCTGCAGCAGAGGAAATGCTCTCCAGATGTGTCGTCACTCAGAAGTTGTGCCTGCAGCTTAGGCAGCAAAAGGGTTTGTCTGCTGGTACTCAGGAATAACATAGGGAATAGCTTGAGTCACCAGTCCTGGAGATATTTAAAGGTCATATAGATGTGGCACTTGGGGACATGGTTTAGTAGTGGACGAGGCAGTCCTGGGTTAATGGATGGACTTGATGATCTTAAAGGTCTTTTCCAAACTAAATGACTATAATTCTACTTCTGTTAACACAGAGTATAAATAGCAAATTAACCTGCTTTTCTCCTTATGTAAATAAAACAAATAACCAGCAGTGAACCATCCTCCCTGAGTGGTTCTCACTCAGCTGAAAACATACAGATATTCCGAGATGACACAACAACTTCACCTTAAGAGGTGTTGCCTCAGAGAGCCCTAAAAATGTCACGAACCTAATAAGTACTTTATCTATACCCCGGGTTTCTTTTAAAGTTGTTAAAAGTCTGACATAAAGTGACTGTAATGGGAAGCAATTAGAGGGAGGGGCAATAGCTACATTTTTGTTTGTTTGCTTTAGGCCTTATGATCACTTTCATTACCATCTCTTACAGGAACCCCCCCCCTATTACCTCTTCAACAGCAACAGGATTTTTTTTAAATATAAAAATGATTCTAAACAGAAATCAACAGGGAGGCTGTGACAGACAGTGTACTCTCCAAAGTGCTCACTGGTTTTTGTAATGCCTTCATTTCAAAATAAGCAGCCTCAGTGTTTTAATTCATTAAATACTGCTATTATTGTTCAAACAGAAACAGCACCTGCAAATCCCAAGACAGAACATAGTTTCATTGCATTTTTCACATAAAACACAATTATTTTTACACTTGTTCCTTTAAAAAAAAGCAACAAAAGGAGAAAGCTGGTTGTTTAAATTGGACACACAGGTTTATTGCTTCTACTCCTTATTTAAATCTAGCTTGTTTATCCCCAAGTTACACTTTTGTCTACAATACCGATGGTTCAGGGGAGACCTGGGCACATGGCTAACCTTCCTAAGACGAAATCACTTCACCTGAATACAAGGAGACCATTCATACCAGTAACACTGTGTTTGCACAATCAGATCATGAGGGGCTGGCAAGGGACAGAGGAAGTGGAACTTATGTAAGGGTCAGCTGAACAGAGCAGCTTCCACAGCTCATGGAAGAGACAGTTTTTCATTCCTGTCTTTTGATTTGCATGTAATAATTAAATTTTACTTTAATTAATCTCCTTTCTGTGCTGAAAGGCTAAGATGGGGAGTGGGGGAATACCCTCTGCAGGCAAGAAAGCAAAGTAAAAGATAAAGTGCTAAGACCACAGAAACTTTATTCCAACGTCTGTGCACCCAGGAGAGTGAACTCTGCACTTCCTGCCTCGATACAGTCAGCCTTGCCAGCAGCACCCAGCTCCAACAACCTCTGCCTTAAGGGGGCCAAAACATGGTGTTCCAGATCATAACAAAAGGAAAAAAACTTGTACAGCTAGTCTATTCATTAAGTGAAGGCAAAATATCTGACACAAATTACCCCCAAACATTTTATTCCTCTGTATAGTCTAAGTACAAGTATACAGATTACAAGCTCCCCAGGGCAGTGTTCACCAAGCCTGTCTGAGTTCAAGAAGTGTTTGGACATTTTCAGGCACATGGTGTGATTCTTGAGGTGTCCTGCACAGAGCCAGGAGTTGGATTCAATGATCCTGATGGATCTCTTCCAACTCAGCATATTCTAAGATTCTATGATTTTTATTACCACAGCAACTAGGAGTCCCATTCTCAAAACCAGTATGTGTAAAGAGTGGAAAAGGTCACAACTGTAGAGCTATTTTACCTCACAAGATAAAAAATGTTTATTTGCTAAAGTCTTAATCCCACACATACATATATATCTCATTTTATCACTGAAAGTATTCCAGTATCAATGGGACAATTTGCAAGTGTGTCTTTTACAGTCTACAGACTGTAAAACGAGTCCAGGTGTTCAGATTTCCATTTCCAAGGCTAAACCTAATATCAAGTCAGTCCTACAAAATATCTATTAGTCAAGTCAGATACATTTGAAGGTTCAAGGCCACTGCTCCAAAGGAAGCCAGATATTAAGGGATTAATATAACAACTTTGAAGTTAATGAGACTGAAATAACTGTTATTTATGTCCTAGGAGATAAGGACTTTGCTGAATCAACACTTCTTCTCATGACTCATCTGACAGGAAACTGCTTTCATGTGGTTTCAAATATTTTGTGGGGATAAAAGAAAAAAACAAGAGAGAGATCTCTATCATTTTTCTATAAAGATTGCCAGAAGCATTTTCTTCTTGAGGCATTTCTCGCGAGGGTTCCTTTATCACATCTAGGAAAACCCAGGTTTTAAAAGTTTAATGCAACGGAAAACAGCGCCTCTGCACCCGCCTGGGGCAGGTTTACAAGAAGGTGGGAAAAGAGAAAAAATCCATTTAGCCCATCACTGGGCTTCCAGCCAGAGGGGCTCCCGGTGGGCACGGGGATCGGGATACAGGGCACGGCAGCGGGGAATGGACATCAGCCAAACCACTGATGAAGCCAAAGCTTCGGGATAAATTCTAATTCCTTCTGACCCACCTCAGAGTCACGACAAGGAAAAGGCGTTTCCGCAGGGCGGGAGCACAGGCTGCGTCAGCGTGGAAGGGAAGCGACCCCAAGTTATCACAGGAGGAAAGGGCCAGGGAGGGATCTCTCCCGGCTGTGAAACGCCAGAAAACTCGAGGATCCGCACGTATCCCAAATGTCCCGGGGCAAACCCACGCAGCAGCCACCCGGCTTCCCCTCAGCTCCGCCACCCCGCGCTCCTTCCCTTCCTTCCCTCCCTCCCTTCGCTTTCCCGGGACGGCTCCCGCCACCAGCGCAGCCGAGGCACAGCTGGCCCGGGAGGGGCATCCCCAGGGGCATCCCCAGCCCCGCCGGGGCCGATCCGGGTGGCGGGGCCGGTGTCCCCGGTACCTGGTGGTGACCAGCACGGCGGGTGCCGGGCCGCGCTGCTCCATGGCCGCGGGAGGAGGTCCCGCCTCCCTTCCCGGGGCCGGCCCTGCCGGATATCGGGCGGCGGCGGCGGCTCCGGTGCAAATCGAGCGGGGGGAGGGAGGAAAATGTCCGGAACGCGGAGAAAAAAGTAGCGGCCTTGGTTCGTAGTCGGCAGGATTCGAACCTGCGCGGGGAGACCCCAATGGATTTCTAGTCCATCGCCTTAACCACTCGGCCACGACTACACCGACGGGTGGGAAGTTTCCCACGGAAACCCCACTAACTCATCCTGTTCCCCACGGGACCAAAACATCCCCCGAGCTTCGGTGCATCTACGCGCTCTCCTCCTCCTCCTCCTCCTCCTCACTGGAAACAGCTCGCGCGCGTCTCTGCCTTAAAACAATGGGCACGGCACTGCTCGAGAGCCCTGGCCTTACCCAGCCCCATCCCGAGGCAGCGCCAGCCGGGAGCAGAACACGGCCACGCACCTCGGCTGTGTGCTCCGAAATTTGTTTTGGGAAGGAAGAAAGAAGCAGCTGGTCCCGCTGCTGCCCCTCACGGCACCCGCGGCCAGTCTGGGCAGACCCGGTTGGTTTGCAGGTTTCTGAGCTCTCGGTTATCCCAGCGCTTTCTCTACACTGGTGCCCAGGGCTTCTGCAGGGAAGCAGCGGGGGCGGGGGGGGGGAGGGGGGGGGGGGAAAGGAAGCTTCGCACCGGGGGCTGCTTTCTGCAGTTATGAGTTATAGAGTCGTTATGGTTGGAACGGACCTCTAAGATCATCGAATTCAACCCTTAACCCAGCCACCATGCTCACCACTACACGGTATCCCCAAGTGCCACATCCACGGGTTTTTTTAGCACCTCAGGGACAGCAATTCCACCACTTCCCCGGGCAGCCTGTTGCAATGCCTGACCACCCTTTCAGTGAATAAATTTTTTTTAATACTCAATCTAAACCTCCCTTGGTGCAATCCGAGGCCATTTTCTCTCCTTTCACTTGGGACAAGCGACCGACCTGCAAATGTCGATAAGGTCCCCCCTGAGCCTCCTCCGGTCTAAACACCTCCAGCTCCCTGAGCTGCTCCTCATCACACTGTGTTCCAGACCCTTCACCAGCTCCGTTGCCTTCTCTGGACAGAAGATTCCCACTAATATGCAAGGGATTATTAGAAAAGCAACAGAAACCAGATTCTGAGACTGCATCAATGCAGCCAAACAAGGTCTGCACACCAGTGGGTGTGCAACATGGTCCAGGGGTGTCCCCAGAGAGGAGCAGCATCTGAAAGAAGACCGAGTGAGTGGATTAGGACTTTTCACCCCTGAAAGGAACAGCTAGAGGAGTTTAGGATGGGATGGAAATCTGTAAAAATAAAGAGAGGTCCAAAGTGGCATACACAGAACAGTCTTTTTTGATGCTTGTCGTGAAACAAGAAATCTGGAGCATGGAACTCAAAACAAAAAGGGGAGACTTCATAGGTGAGCTTCTTTTTTAAATCCCAGTTGTTGTCTCTCCTTGCCACTAAAAACTTTTTGTAAGCAGAGTGTAAACACCATCCCCCAGCTGCAGCCTTTCTGGCACAGGAGTCCTGGTTGCCAGAAGTGCTACAAGCCACCAGAAAGTGTTTTTGGAAGGTGAATTGTTCTCATGTGGCCTCTGACAGGTTAAACAGCTCTGGGCTGGAGCTCCTGAAAGCGCTGGTATATCATGAATAGTTTTATGTCTAAATGAATTGCTTCTCTAATGGCACTTTTATCCCCATTTGGCTTCCTGGATAATCCAATTTATTCAGATAGTAACAAGGAGTAAGCAGCTGGCAGTTAGCTGCCTGAGACAGCAAAAATAGAGCAGGACCTGAGCCATGAGTTCCCACTGAGGCTTGTCATGCTCACTGAGCACTGTCCTTCCAAATATTGCCAAGTGCCTGTGAAGATGCTTCAAAACCTGAGGCTTTTCTCCCTAAACAGAAGTGTTTGCCTGGCCCCTGTATGCTGCCCCTCTTTGTCCTGGAGAGGCTGTGTGCACTATATCAGTATACTCATGAAGAAGTCCAAGGGCTGCCTGTTTATCTGATTTCCTAAGAAGTCTTATCCTATATGGGATTTTTATAACTCCACAGCCCATATCATCGTAATAAATGAATAAAACAAATGCTTCAGTGGTGCTAAATTCTGAGGTTGTTGAAATAATCAGCTGACTTTCCTGTGAGGTTAGGGCAGGGTCTCTCATCAGATGGTGACTGTGAAGAGTGAATCTCAGCATAAAAGGTGCACGTAAATCAAACCTGACAGGAGAAGACTGTAATGTGCCCATAGAGCTGCCTGCTGGAGCTGAGCAACAATCTTTCCTTTTTCAGAAACAACTTCCCAGAATACTTGCAGTTTGATTCTCATGTTACTTTGGATGCAACAGACAAAAGTTCTTCCACTGAACCCTATTTTTTCTTTTTTTTTTGTTGCAGAAATGAGCCCATCGATGAACGTTGGCCAGACCCTACACCTTGGCCATCAGTCACGGTGGCACTGGGACTTGTTTAGTGTAGCTGGTTGTCAACCGGAAACCTGCAGGGGAAGGCTTATGGGAGAATGTGCAGAGAATCTAAGAAGCAATACCACTGAAAGTCATCACTAATAGAGTTATGATTTCCTACCAATACTTGGTAGGAAATCAGCTGCTCCTCTCACCTTCGTGGGTCTCCTTTGCCTCAGTTTAGTTGTGTATGAGTGAAGGAAAGATGAGTAAACTCTCTGAAGTTTCAGGGCTATTTTCTTTGGGATTTTTTTGCTTTTTTCCTTCCTCTTAACTCTCCAGTGCTGACTGGTTTGGTAGGTTGCTTCATTTATTTTTATTCATTCATTTTCCTTTTTTTTTCTCCCCCCTCCTCCCCACCCCCTTTCTTTCTGGACCCTCAACAAACTGAATCAACATACTTGTGCAGTCAGTATTCAGCAGCCTAACGTGCATAGCTGCAGTGCACCTCTGTAACAAAACTGTTAATGAATTTGCACGGAATAACTGCCCACATACAAACCCATGTTCTTTTGCTGCAGGTATGTGTGGTACTGTGGTAGAACCTCAGTGGTTTCTGACTAGATGAGGCAAGGTCAAAGATGACTGCTCCAAGTGAAAGAAGATGCTCAAAGAAAAGGAGGCAGTTGGATTTCAGTCAAAGGCCTCTAGAAAGTAAAGGGAAAGCATGAATAGGAGACAAGTAATTAAGCTTAATAAAAGGTTGAAGGAGTTTTATTTGTGTTCAGGATGTCTGAGCATTGGGAAGTGTCCATATAAGAGGAGCTCTTGATGAAAGGCGGTGTCATCCTGTGTTATGACCCGCCCCAGAAAAAGGGGAGGGGGGTTCTTATCAATAATTCCCTTGGGGTGGATTAGAGTGAAACGACACTGAATAATCGGTGTTTGAAAACATATATAGGTAGGGTTTATTTTAAACATATATAGGTAGGGTTCATTTTAACAATTTTGTTTCAACAGGTATGTTAGCATTTTGGGTGTTATCATCTATATCATCTATAGCAATATGGCATAGGGATAACCTCTGGGGGGGAAAATTCATAAGGGAGAGAAAGGAAAGACAGGATAAGGGTAAGGGAGAGTAAGAGAGAGAAAAGCTGAGAGTGGAAAGATGTCTATAGTCACCGCCCACGGGGTCCAGCGATGACGCTTGGTAGTTGCCGCTTCCATGTCTGTCAGTTGAAGTGGTGGCCTTGATCCGTTGGGGGTGAAGGAGGGAAGCCCCACACTCCAAGAAGTTATGAGTTATTATACCCATGGTTATTGTCACGGGCCGTGCCTCGAGCCTCCAACCTCTCCGTGGGCCTGCGCAGAGTTTCTGTGTCTGGCCTGGTTCCTGCCTTTCAAGATTGGCAGAGGGGGGGATGGGCTTTGATGGGCCATCAGAGGTATAATGCAGAAGTCCTGCAGAAGCCTCAAAAGTCCCTTGGCTACTCTAGAATGCATAAATCATTAACTGTTTCAGTCTCTGACATCCTGGCAACTTAAGATAATAGCTCCCACAACACAGAGGTAATGGAGAAGTCAGACTTTAAATAGAGTTTAAGGAGAGATGCATATAACCTCTGTAAATGGCGTAACTATTTCATGAGTCAAGTGGCTGTTTCTGGTTTTAATATGACCATCGTAAAAATCTTTTAGCTGTCACTTCACAGAAATAAAAGGAAAATGCGATGAGTTAGTCTCAGAATTCAAAACTCAGATCTCATGATTTTCAAGCACCTTTTGAACATTTGGGTTCAGTAGTACAGTTCTTCTTATCTGGGAGCACCCACTACATAACCACTTTATGGTCTGTCCCGTGAGCTGACTTCCATAGTAACCTTCTTGTCACACTGAAGTAGTTTGCTTCTGCTATATCCAGTGGGTTATCACTTTGTGCTATGAAACAAGAGCTGTTTTTCCTCAGAGTGTTTATGTTCAGCACTAGCAGGGCTTTCAGAGCAGAGGACTCCTGGAGGCTCATCAGTGGCTGGTAAATGAGTTGATATAATTTTCCCTCACTTCCTCATAAAATCCCACGACCAGTGTTTCTACTGTCCTTCCACAGTACCTCTGTGCTCTTCTACCCACTGACTGCACATGCAGGAACGGGTCCTTCAGGTGTTTCCTTCAACACAAGGAGAAGTACTGAAAAGCTGCGTAAATGGGAAGGGACTGGGATGTTACCTGTGAGTCAGCTCTTACCAGACAAGGTGTGTATCCTCTGCCACCCTGCACTGCTCCTGCATCAAACCTCTGCCCTGCAGCCTCACGGATCAGGAAGACTCAGCTTTGAACTGCCCTCCCAAACCCTGCACCAGACACTCAGCACAGGCCCGTGGTGTGCGGATATTACAGACCCAATGCCTGACACCCAGGTGAGGGTGACTGAAGCTCAGAGAGCGCCCCATCAGCTGTGTTCACCTCTGGACTTGCTTTTCTGTCCACTAGAGAGCACTCAAGTACAACCTATAGACCCGGGATGGGCTGCTGGTGCTGACTGCAATCCTCAGCTGTGTCTCACTCTGCTGGTTTTGGCGGGGGTAAAGTTAATTTTCTTCCTAGTAGCTAGGAAACCATGACACTCACCTTTTGGGAGTCAATGCCCATCTCCTGTCTGGCACCGTTCACTTGCACACCCAATCCCACTAATTCCATTCTAACCCTCAGCTCATGCTCAAAACCTGACTCTGGGACCAGATATGCTGGGATTTGCTACAGAGCTGAAGTCAGTCAGTGATATGACCACATTTTCAGTCAAGACTGATGTTTGTATTTATTTTTGATACAGTTTTATGCCCAATAGCTAAACTTTCACTGACACATAGCTCAGAGAAGTTTTCTCAACCACCTTCCTCAGCATGAAGAGGGTTGTAGGGGACCAAGTGGGAGTAGAGTGAAAAAGGGGGAGAAGAAAGAAATGAAAAAGATTGGAAGTCAACAGCCTACAGCTCCTATTGTCTGTGAGCTCTCTCAGCATTAACACAGCACTTTTCTGCCAGAGAGTAGATAATTCTCCATCCACCAGCCTGTGGCAGGACAGACAAGAAAATACAGATAGACATGATGGAGATGCAGCAACCACCCCCCTCCTCAGAAAGGGGCACAAACACATTTGATCTCCTAGACCAGATGTGGCTCAAAAGCTCTTCCCTTGGCCCTCCTTATGGCAACCTAAAAAGCATGTGAAAGGATTTTGCAAGGACTGGGGCAAGCCCTGATGGTCTGGGGGCTGGCAGGTGACTGCAGAGCTTGTGATCTGACAGCTGTTGGGTATCTAGGTCCTCTGCAGGGCTTATGCTCTGATGCCTGTGAAATAGCTGACAACCAGGTCCTGGCCTCCTTGGGGAACAGCTTGATGTCAAATTGGGGAACTGTTTGGTGAGCGGGCAAAGGGAAGCACTGTCAGTGAGGAGCGTGTTGGAAGGCAGTTGTAGTGGAGATCCCAGACCTGAGAGGTAAAGGGGATGATTCTCCCTCTCCTTCAGCCCCGACTGGGACATGGAAAAAGTAGGTTTACACCAGGTAGCCTTTCACCACCTGTACTGGAGGACTGCCCACCATCCATCTTCTGCAGGCACTGAGGTCCCACAAAGGGTTAAAGTGAAGAAGGAGAGCCTCTCAAAGCCTGTTAAAATATGGAGTGATTTGTGGCTGGGGTCTGTTCATTCCGTCCATGCAAACGGACTGCAGCCCTGCAGTTTAATCCCTCCCTGTTCCTCACAGGGGCGTGGGGGGACGAGGGGTCTCTGTCAGGGTCAAGGTGTGACCCCATGAACTCATCCCAGGGTCACATCTGTCTCCTGTACACTGAGCAGGGACCAGCTCTTGCAGCACTGTGTCCCTGCCTGGGTGTGATTCTTGGCAGCTCGTGGATTCGCTTTTCATCTCCCCCAAAGCAGAAGGAGAACAACAGTGAGTTTATAAGCCCAGGGGGTATTGTCCACCAATTTTTGAATCCCTGGCAGAGGACTCTGCCTGTAATCATGACAGGATGAGGGGAAATCAGAGCCCTGCTTAGAGTATAGTAAATAAAATGAGAGGGGAAAAGCAAGGGCAGAGGAACATATTTAAAAACAAAATAAATCAGCTATGGAAACACAGTTTAAAAGCTGAACATGAAACTTTTTTCAGCCTTGATTCATATGGGGAGAAATACAATATCATTTCATTACTGAAAAAGGCTGCACTAGGATTCCAGTGAGATGACCACTCACTTATCACTCCTAACACTCTTTTCAGATGACAATTACAAAACCCAGATGTGAACCACTAGGAGATTTTATATTAGGACTGGGCTTCTCAGTGAGTTTCAAAGGTAGCCAAAATGGTAGATTTAAAGTTCACTCTTGTTATATGATGTGGTAAGTTTGTTGATAGCTTGTCAGGACAGTCTTTTAATCTACGCACCTCCTAAACTCAGTATGGATTTATTCTGGGGAGAAGGAAGGAGAGTTATATAGCTGTTATTCATTATGCCTCATGCTTTCCTCCCCCCTTTAAACATTTAACCTGTAATATGATGAGCCACATGTCAGGAATAATCTAGTAGAAACCATAGGTAATCCCTGCTGAAAGATAAACCTGGCTCTTGACCTGCTGCAGCCCTGGAATTCAAATTCCACCTCTCTTAAGTTTGGGGACCCTAGGTAAATCGTGGATGAATTTCATCATAGCCAGTGAGGAAGAAAAGATGAGATTTCCTGGTTTGCCCCAGTTTAATAAAACCAAGCCTTAAAGTACAGAAAATTGTCTATATTATTCAAAAATCACATCTACAGTAAATAGGTAGAGTAGAATCTTTTTTTCCCCCAAAGGAACCATAGTTTTTGGGTAGTTGACTCTTTACATAGGTTCAATGAAAAGTGTTTCCCCAGATCCAGAAAAGGTGAAGGAACAGTCAACAAATTTCCAGGTAGACTCCCAAATATGCTGCCAAGTTTTTCAAGTCCATCTTCACCACACGCCTGACCAAAGCTGTTGTCCAAGTACTTTGCCTTGATTTCCCTCACTCCCACCAAATAAGTTCTGGAGGTGTTCGTGTCCATACTAAGTTATTTGGTTGGAGATGAGCAAGAGCCCAAGGCCTGCCTGGCTTTGGTGCTGGCTCCTGGTTGCTCATTAGCTGCATGAAGCATAGAGATGACTCCTTTTATGAAGCCTCCTGCCTGCAGGAGTAAAGGCTGAGACTCATGGAGACCCAGACTTCTCTGCTGAACTACCCACCACAGCACAGTGCGAGCCAGTCAGGTTAGAGCTGGCCAGATTTTTTTTCCTGGATTTCTTTATAAAATTAGGAAACCTTTCTGGGACATTGTTGGAACAATTCTTCCATTTTTATGACTGATGCTGGACCTGACTGAAATTCTCTCAAATGGAAAAATTTCAACTCTCTGAATTAGCAAAAAACTCAGAAGGGACTGGGAGGAGGGATGGTGTTTTTCTTCATCATCTCTTCCTAAATAGGAAGTGTATGCAATTGCTCTGTCTGTTGCTCCATGTATCTGCCAGTCTAGCTGTCTGCTCCCCACTTAATAACGTTGCAACAACCCAATGACCAATTTTAATCAAATACAACAGAAAAGAAGATGGCTGGACAACTTTCAGCTCCTCCAATTATTGTAAAAAACTGGCAGCTCAATAGGTGAGAGGCCTGGATTTGTGTCCCTCCAAGGGAAAGGCTGAGGCATAGACTTAAGCAGCTACCTGTTTGATTTGGCTCACCAGTAAGCCAGTCACTTCTGGTGTACCTCCAGTGCGTGATGGAAATAAAAGGGAAGTAAAATGCAGGGGTTTTGGTAAACTGAGTTGCATTAGTTCTGCTGCACTCTTTTCAGTCCAAGATAACTGATTTGGCAGATGCCATGAGAGAGATTGCAATCGCCCAACCGTTTCTTGGTGACAGCAAGCCAGGATAGAGTTGCCCAGTTGTGCAGGGAGATCTGTAACCGTGCATCTGTCTCATAGCACAACCAGTACAACCCATCTCGTCAACCAATCGTTCATACACAGCTGTAGTAGGAAGATGAATATCTTTCCAGGTCAATGCTGTTTCTTCCAGTAGCAGAGTTTTGCTCACAGGCATTTTACAACAAGCATTTTAAGTCAAATGCTCTGATTCTTACTTAGAAAGTGGCTGACAGTCAGACTCTGGGTTTCACCAGGCCATGAACACAGGTTTCTACATCCATGTTTTTTAATGAAGATGTTAGTATTGCAGTTGTAAAGATGTTATAAAGCAGTAACAATTTGCCTACCCAGATTCACAGAGAGATATCATTCTTGCTTAAAATTAGATTTTTTGGCCTCCTCAAAGTCTTGCTCTGTGCTGGTCTGGTAGACTGGCTTTGTAGTCAATGGAGAAGAGGAAAATTTCGGGGAGCACTGGGGTCTGCTTCAGGTGCTCACTTAAAGATTTGTACCCTAAAAGGGCTTACATTTTCTCCAGTGGCTATAGGGGAATGGTAACAACCAGCTTAGGTGCTCAGGTCTCAATTCAACTGTTCGGCTGTGGTTTAGTGCCCTTGAAGAGACCTTGGTGTATCCCGCATGGCATCCAACTGCTGCCCTAGAGGGTTTCAGGTCTTGTGCTGGTCTTGTGCTATGTCTACATGTCCAGGCAGGTGTCTTGGATCTCTGTTACATCCCAATTTGCAGTGTCTATGCGTAGAAAACAGAATGAGGCCTAAATGGTTGAAATTCATGACCTTAGAAGCAGGTGTTTGTGCTGTCATGTGCATTAAATATATATATATTGTAGTAATAGAAAATCAATTCAGTGCAGTCTTTGGAGTCCAAAGAGTGGTACAGCTGATGCATGTCTAACAAATTTCACATTCTAGATCAAGTGAAATGAATCCACCCTAAATGCTTCCTTATCACACTCCCCCAAAACAGTAACTACTAAAATAGCACTATAAGGGTGTTGGAGGTTTTATAGAAATGAGTGATTGTCCTTCAGAAAGACAGAGGAAAATACATCCCTAGAGACAGATGTAGCCATTTATGGTACAATGGTGTAGCAACACTTTGGATATTTTTCTCATGAGTCAAGTTCTCGGCTTTCCAAAATGCAGGAAGAAGCAACCACCACCTGGTGAGAAAAACAATCAGCCTGAGGAGAATGGAAATGAAGTCTCCTTGGGAGACCACATTTTTCTGTCTGGTCCTACAACCAGCTGTATCCATTCCCACTTCATATGACTGGTGCCTCTGCTGAAATCAGTCACTCGGGTGTTCAAATCTACAATTACAAAACCAGAGTGGTAATTTCTACCCAAACATAACGCAGTCAGGGGAGTTGGTCTGGGCTGTGATGAGCTGGGGAGGGGAATGGGAAATGCAGGACTTGTGGAAAAACTAATTGCAGGGAAGGTGCTTTTCTTCCTGAGACTCCATCAAGAACATCCGTGTGCAAGGTTGGAAATACACCTCTACTATTTCCTTAATCCTTTTCCCAAGCTGCCCTCGAGAGCAGGCAGGGACCTGTTACTACAGAGAGGGGAAAACTAAGATGTGAAGGACTGTGGCTGTCCCAAGCTCCCACCCAGTGGGAAGGAGCTGGAAATGAAGGAGGAGAAACAAGGAATACTCGCTTTTATCAAAGCTGAACTTGGTTCTGCAAGAAGCTGGCATCCCGAGCACAGCTCCAACCTGAGGGAGGGAAGGACAGAGAGGCTCAGCCAGGGGCTGGCATGGGCTTGGGATCCCGCTGGGATGAAGCTGGCTGATCACTGTGCTACATTTTCCCAAAAATTTAAACTGTTCAGCTACCACAACTCTCTTCTCTGAACTACCAGCACAAGCCCTATTTCTGCTCCTGGGATTGTGGCTTTTCATGAAAAAGCCAGAGGAACTGCAAAACTTGGAATAGTGGAGGAATAAATACCTAAATTCAGGAACTATGGTACAAGGTGACCATAATTGTGGTTGTTATTAGGAGCTGGACTCAATGATCCATGTGGGTCCCTTCCAACTCTGGATATTCTATGGTTATTCAATCATTATTGAGTATTTACATTCACAACCTGTCTTACACATACTGTATCCGCAAGCCATCACTGTACAGAGGAAAAAAACATGGAGAAGATTTAGAGGAAAAAACTATGGAGAAGATTCAGAACTGGGTTCACTTGCAGTTTCCACATTGCTAAATCATCAAAGACCAGAACAATCTTTCACAGTCCTTGTGCCTTTGGTTCTTATACAAACTGTCAGCCCAGACAGAATCTGCACTGCAGGACAAGGCCCTGCAGAGAGGACAGAGGCAGAATTTAATATCTCCTTGTTCCAAGTGCAAAGTGCTTGTTAGAAAACCAACAGGTGACCACTGGACCATCATTTTTTTTCATGCAGGAGTCAGTCATATTAAGTAATTTTCAGCTGCACTTTTCTTCTGTAGACAGAACAGGGAGCCCAAAATGGCATATTTTGACTTATGAACCTGGTGAGATCAGTATGTGAACCACAGAAATAGGCAGAGCTCCCTGTACACTGCTGAAGTGACCCACACACAGTGCTGTGCTCTTCAAGGATTTCTTCAGTATCAGAAAGTCCCATCTCATTTATTTTTTTCCTACTAAATTCTGATTATCTTCTCAGAAGAGCAGGTGCTTGGGTGCTAAAAGAGGCACCTGGGGGCTCTCTTCAGATTGCAGGGCACCCAAGATGTTAACATGGAATCATAGGATCTTTTAGGTTTGAAAAGATCCGTAGGCATGGTGCTGGTCAATGAGGCTGAAGGGGTAGGATCGCCTCCTTTTCTGAGGCAGCAGCTGGAGGTCTGGATGTCTCAGGTGGCACCATATGCTCACATTTAAGCATGTGAGATGATCTCAGGTGCCTGAACCTGTGCATGAGCATTTTTGGTGTATAAGAACACCCCAGCTGGCAAAGCAAAGCAAACATGTTCCTTGCATCAAATATAAATTATAGAACCATGGAAAGGTTTGGGTTGGAAGGGACCTTAAAGATCATCTAGTTCCAACCTCCCACCATTGGCAAAGATGCCACCCACTAGACCTGGTTGTTCAGGTTGTTCCTGAACACTTGAACACTTCCAGGAGTGAGGCATCTATAACTTCTCTGGGCAACCTCTTCCAGTGCCTCAACACTCTCACAGTAAAGAATTTGTTCTTAATATCTGATCTCAATCTCTCCTCTTTTAGTTTAAAATTTTTCTCCCTCATCCTGTCACTATCTGCATGTGTAAAAAAATTGCTTTGACTCTCTCTTATAAGCCCCTTTTAGAGTACTGCAAGGCTGCAATGAGGTCTTCCTGGAGCCTTTTCTTTTCCAGGCTTAACAAACCCCTACTGCCTGTCTCCACAGGAGAGGTGCTCCACCCTTGTGGTCATCCCTGTAACCTGCTCTGTTTAACAGGTCTGTGTCTTTCTCGTTAAGGCACAAATGGATGTTACCTAAATACTGATGTCAGCACGGCCCACACCAACTTGCAGTGTTGAGCAAGAGAGTTGAGTTGAGCAAAAGAGCTGAGTTAGGAAGTTGTGAAGACACACCACTGTAATGCATTAGGAAATCAAGTTCATTGCTAATAGGGTATTTGACATCTCACCCAGTGATGTGTGTCAGTGATTCAACTGCCACTGCCCAGAGGCATGGCTTTAACTTTAGTGAAAGCACTAAATAAATGTACAAGGACTGCAAGATTTAGTACATTGCTTTTATCTCCTTCAAATACATCTACTAAGGAAAAGATATGTGGGCAGAAAGCTTGTTCTGACTTGTATAGTAATACTATGCAAAGGACCCTAAAGTGAGGTGTGATTTGCTCTTTATATTAACTCAAGGGTGCTTTGAGAAGAGAAATACAAAGATGGAGCTTCACCTGATACACCCATAGTAAAACTGTAACATCTGATCCTGCACCTCACACTCAAGTCCATCTAATGCACGGCGCAAAGGAAAAGGTTTGTGCCCACATAACATATTCCTGTTTTCCATCTCTCTTTCTTGTATACAGGACACACTCATAGCGGGTTGATTTGCATGTGTTTCACAGCCTAAGGGGAGAGAAACAAGAGTGAGTGCCTTCGAAACTGCTAGTGCCTTCCACATTTCATAAGTGCGACAGGAAACACCTTACGCAGAGGCTCAGTGCTATAAATCCCTTCTCCAGGAGATGGTGCTCCTGCCCTGGGAGAGATCCCTGCCCGCGCGCTTCCAGATGATGCTCGGTCCCACCGCAGCCACCCGACCCCTCTGCTGGGCTGGGACGCGATGGTTCTTGTCGTCTGAGCTTCTCTTGCTGCTCAGCAGCTGAAGGAGAAAGAGACCTAGGGCATGAAATGTTTTCCAATAAAAGTTGGAAAAGGCAAGATGGAAAAAGAAAGCAGAAATTGTTGGGTTAAAATGCAGAACTGCACAGGAGACCAGAAGGTACGAGTGGTAAGTAGTTCATGAGCTACTTAGTTTGCCCTATGGTCTGTGCTGGTTTCTG
The DNA here is from genome assembly GCF_003945595.2 of Pipra filicauda. NCBI lineage: Eukaryota > Metazoa > Chordata > Aves > Passeriformes > Pipridae > Pipra > Pipra filicauda. The sequence continues at coordinate 1,042,379 of NW_024103929.1, forward strand.
TGGGGCCTTTTGGGTGAGGGGCATCTCTCCTGAGTGCCTGGCCCAAACCACCCACATTCATCATGAAAGGACACGCTGCCCTGGCAGGAAGGTCAGACAGACAGAATCTTCAACAGAAGTGATCCAGACCATGAGAAGTTGCAATCAAACAGGACTTTGGACCACATCCCTTTCCGCACTCAGGCACCCACCTTCCTCCATTCCTCCTCCTCCTCCTCACAGCCCAGCACAGCAGCTGGCACAGAGGAGTGAAGGGAGGAGGACTGGGCTGCAGTTGAGGACTGGCAGGTCTGCTCTGGCCCTCTGCACACCTCAGCTGACACCCATGGCTTGTTGGTGTCCCCAGAGCAACTGTCCAGGAAACCAAAGTTGATACCTCCAACTGGATATCTTGCGTTGCCAGCAGTACTTTGGTAGGATCCATCCCCCTGTTGATTCCTAATCAGGATGATATCCCCAAAAAGGAGGGAAATCAGTTCTTGGGGAAAGGCCTTCTTTGCCAGATCCCTCTCACTGGTGGAGAACTATCGGGCTGACCTAAAAACTTCAGAGTTTATCTCCATTTGTCTGGTCTATAGAGGAAAACAAAAACATGGGATTAGAGCACTGAAGTAAATGAGAGAGAAAAGAGTTTCTGACAAAGAACAAACAATACCAAAGGATGGGAAGATAACTTAAAGGGGAACCCCCCCCCCATTCTTCCTTCCATGTTCATAGCGGTGAACATCTGCATGCAGAAAGTTATGAGTGAGACAGAACTGGAGTTATGGGTAAGACTTTGTGTTGGGATAGAAAGCATAAGACTTCATATGGAGAAATTCTGTCTCAAGTGGCAGAGAAATGAGAGTGACAACAGTGGTGAGTAGCACTTGTTGGAGAGGGATGGGAAGAGGGGAGAGGACTCTCCTAGGAATAATTGGGAACTGGAAAGATGGGGGTGAGCTACTGTGAGCAGTGTTCCTTTTCTGGTGCTCCCTTGGGTCTCCACTCTACTCTCCCAGCCGGGTATCACCTTCAGGTCCTGATACCCCCACATCTGAGGGGCCTTTGCAAAGGGGCTGGGAGCTGGAGGACAAGAAGTTGGGGAGAAACACAATAATGTGGAAAACAGATGAGAGAAAAAAGGACTCAGTGGAGATCAAAGGATTAAATATGGAAAAATAAAGAATCATGGAGCAGAGTTTGAGGAAGGCTGTAGGAGAGCACTTCCCCTGGTGACCTCTCACATGGACAGCCAGGGGTGGGTAGGAGGCAGCTGAGGGCTTTCTGCACCTCTGTAACAGCTGTCCCAGCTGGGGTCTGTGTTAATGCTGTAAGAACTGCTTTCTGGAGGTACAGCTCACCCTGCAGTAACTAGTGATGGGAGGAAGGTGACTGAGAAGAAACCAGAATGAAGTGAATCCCACCCCTTCCAACTAGATGCTAGCCTAGACTACCACCATAAGAATACTTGAGTGAGTCGCCACCATGGTCCAGCATCTGGGCTTGGTGCATAGACAAATTACCTGCTGACTCTGCACCCTTCAAAAAGCAAATGGGCTTTTTTTTTTCTTTTTTGAGCACGACTGAGTGCTCAACTGTGCTTTGACTCGCTACTTTCAGGTGGCTTATGCCCAATCCTGTCGACCAGATGCTGAATAGGACAATTTTCCCTGAGGGGATTGGAAAGCCTGTTTCAAGAAGCTTTTATGTTTCCAGAAGGATTGAATTTTCAGTAAAGCATTTCCATAAGTCTCCTGTCCTCTAGCTAGAGCACAGTGTTCAAATAGAAAGTGATGTGAGACAAGCACAGCTTTAGGCATCCAGGCTGTGGTGACGTCAGGTCTCTGGGCCTGAAGCAAAGCAGCCCATGGGGTCCTTGAATCTGTCTGATGTTTCATGCATGGAGTTTGTACCTTGATTTGTCTTATCTTCTCTGGCTATCCCTGTGCAGACAACCAGAAAGAATTCAGCTTGGCTTGAGTTTAAGTACGTTTTGGAAGGAGTTGCTGGAAGATTTGGAAAGAAAATGATGCCGTTGCTTGGTTACTTGCTGAGCTGGCCTTGCTGTCACTTGTAGCCATCTCACTAGAAGACATTTGTTAAGTGAAGCCTCAAGAGGCTTCTTGTGTGGTCACTACATGAAAACACACTCTTCCAAATAGCCACTGGCATCAACATTCTGATCGCTCTGAACTTGCTCGAGACTTGAAAAGTTGATGGAGCCCCACTGACTTAGTTAACAGAAACAGCCACTCCAGCTTTGAAGGGTGGAGGGGACTTGTCACTGCAGTTTGGTTTTATTCCATCAAAAAGGGCTGATGATAGGGAACGTGAGGTGGAGGTGCAGAGCTGTGGGAATGTGGCTGTGATGTGAGGTACGTGGTTATTATTCCTTGAGGATTTCCCTTCTGCCTCAGTTTCCTCCTTTGAGAAGTGGTCTTCCGTGACTAGTGGGTTCCAGTTAAATTGAATACCCCGTTCTTTCCTGTGCCAAAGAGCATCTGTAGGGCAGCCCCTCTGCCAGGCTGGGACCTTGCCCACAGTTGCACAAGAGGATGCAGATGTGGTAGGGGAGTTCACCCTGCCCAGGACTCATGGAAATGAATCGGTGCTCCACACACAAAGGTCCCCAGCCACCATGGACAATGCAGGAGGACAAGCAGGGCAGTGCTGGGGACCAAGAGAGGGAGCAGAGGGACGGAGACTATGTCAGAGGGACTAGCCTAAGTATCAGCCAGGCAGAAATGATTCCTTCCTGATCCTGAAGGAATCAGCATCCAAAAAATGTTCCCAATAAGAAAACAGGCTTAGTGAGTTGACTGCCCCCTTCTTTCCAAAAACCTGACCTGTTGGTGAAGGGAGAAAGAGATCATAGTGGGACAAGGTGCAAGCTGTTATGGGAGTCAGGATCCATCCTGGGCATACAGCCACTGGCTTCATGTTGTCTGGGACTAGTTCTTAGGGAAAAATTAGAGGTAATTGGGGCCCTTTATCTTCATCTGAGGTTCTGGCACACTTCTGATTTAATACTTGGTGAACAGGGTGACAGGACAGTCTCAGAACTGTTTTTCAACCCGTGATGGAGGTACCCAGAGGATTTGTAAGTGTAAAAGCAAAGAGAGATGGAGCCAGTGAGCAGGTCTGGAGCCAGGATCACCACATTGGTTAAGGGCCCCCAAGGGCAGGAGCACGTTGCTGTACCCACAGCAGTGGGGAGTGCCCTCAAGAGGAACAAGTCTATTTACTGGTGGAGCCGAACGGACATAAAATCTCCCTCAGTTATATGGGTGTTTTTTTCTGTGTAAACTTGCTAATTGAGTTGTAAAATAAAACTGCAGTCCTTCCTCTCCAATTTCTGCTGCTGCAGCAGCGTGCTAATTTGGTTTTGGAAGGGGGCTGGTAGAAGGTGGCTCTTTGCCAGTGTGAAATTATGCGCAAAGGTTTGCAGTGGGAGATGAGGGAGCCCGTCCTCGGCACAGGGAAGGACTGGGGGCAGGAGCTGCTGAGCAGGGCTAGAGCGGCTTGGGAAGGTCCTGCAGCTGGGCTGGGCTGGGCTGGGCTGATGGAAATTCAAGAAAGCCCAGAAGGGTTTAAGTGAAGTTGCAATGGATTACAGATGGGAAAGTTAGCGCCTGTGCACCTCAGTAGATGCTATGTGGTTGAGAGGATGAGCTGTGGGATTTCACATCTACCCTCTGGCATGGCTGGGCAGGATTTGCCTCTTGGGTCTGTGTACCCATGTGTGTGTGGTGTGTGTGTGTGTGTGTGAGTGTGCCTTTGGTGTGGGCATGTGTGCCTGGTGTGTGCAGACATGTGTGTCCATGTCGCTCGGGGTGGTGTGGGTATGCCTGTGTTGGGTCTCCATACAGATGGTGAGGACAGGGATCTGGCTCTCATCACCCAGCAGCACAAAGCTCTGTCACGGGGACAACTGTGCACAGGAACAAGGATGGTGTGGTGCAAACTCATGCAGAGGAACCCACTGCTCAGCTCTGCTGACTTGCACCGGGCAGGGATTTGGCCTTGCTGCCCACACTGGGGGCTGAGAAGAGGACTGGTCTGTAGGGAAAAAAAAACTGTGATAAAAAAAAAAAAACAGAAGGCACAGCCTGGCTGTCTGTTGCATCAGTGTAACTTTAATTTTTGAAAAACACACAGAAAAAATGCAGTGACAGTTCCAGTCCCAGGGTGAAGCCTGGGGTTCCACATGTTTGGCAGGTACATGCACCCCAACATGCAGGAGGATGTAACGTCTCAGGGGACCCAGGACATGGACCACATTCACCATTTTTGTGTCTTTCAGTGTTTCACATAAAACTGACTGTGTGAAAACAATTCCAGGCAGCAGGCTCCAAAAACCATTGCGAGAAGCCCAGAGGTTTATGGATAGATTTGTCTGCCCATTTTCCAGAATTCAACAGTCCTTCCTGTCCCATCATCCTTCCATCCTTCTGCGGATCCCTTTGATCCCTTCTCTGGGCAGCATTGGGAAGGGATCGCTGCCATACCTTTCAGTGGGAACATCAGGAGCACAGTTTGTGACCCTGGAGCTGCTAGTTGAGGTGGGATTGAATGGGGCAGGGCTAGACAGTGTTTTTCAGCCTTCCCATCTTTGGGAAGAACTGCCCTCAGCATTCAGCCCTGCTGCCGCCTGCTCTCATTCTGTGAGGGCACACAAGTGGGATCTCAGCACCCTGGCAAGGGGGGAGTGAGGCCTCAGGGGCTGGAAGGTCTTGTCAGGTGCTTTTAAAAGTGACCTTTAGTGTCTGAAGAGCATCAGGCTGGATTTAATAAGGGACTGACAAAAGAATAACAATTACTAAAGCCTTCCTCTGCCTTCCCTTCCTCTGCCTCCTGCCCCAACTGGGTTAGGGTTCCTGGTGGTCACTAACTGCTGGGTGGGTGGTGCCAGTGGCAGCGTGCAAGGCCCTGTGGTCTGTGCAGAGTGTGCAAATGCTGTGCAAGCCACACAAACTCTATGTAAAGGCTGTGCAAGCCCTGTGCAAATGCTGTGCAAAGGCTGGGCAAAGTGTGCAAAGTGTGCAAATGGCTTTGGGCCTGGCCATCCAGCACTGCGAGAGACAGGGATTTCTCGGGATGCGGATTTCTTGGGATGGTGTCATGGGAGCTGTGTCTGTGTCTCTGCACAGTGTGTGCGTTCATACCGAGCAAATCCGCTGGCTGGCATTAGAAACCCGCTCGTGATACTGTGACAAAGCACCTGTAAAATCACAGCAGAAAGAAATCCGAGAGGTTGCAGTGACAAATGCTCGTGAGAAGCAATTGTTTGGGGGGGGAAAGGGAAAAAAAAAAAAAGCCATGTTTGTTTTGGCAAAACACCTACATTCCTTCAAATAAATCATCGCAGCCCTTGTTTTTGTATTTGTGGAGAAATCTCAACAGACATAACCAGGGACTTAAGAGACTTGAAATAACATCCTAGTAAATACCCCACTTTGTTATTTTAATCGAGACCCAAGGAAACATCTGAATTTTACCAAGGAAACCCTCCGTGCGAGGGAAAACATCAGCCCGCAGCCCGGCCGGGGCTTTGTTTTGCTCCGGTGTCGGGCTCCCGAGGCGGAATTGCCGGGGCCGATGGAGGTGCGGGGCAGCCCGGGACAGTCGCTCCGGCTCCCTCGACGCTCCCGGCCCGGCCCCGCAGCCAGCATCACCCCCGCAGGCCAGTCTGGGGGTGAGAAGTCAGCCCGAAATGTGGGGTGACGGTTCCTCAGTCCGAAACAGAGCCGGGGTGTGCCCCACGTCCAGTGTGGGACCGGGACCCCCGCCCCAGTACGGGGTGGCGGGTGACCCCCTCCAATACAGGGTCGCCTCCCATCCGCATCCCCCCTAATTAGGCTGGAGTGACGCCGCGGCACGGGGCTGTGGGACGCAGCTCTCCCCGACAAATGAGGGGGTACGGGTGCCCCCACGGGGGGCGCAGGTGCCTCCCACTAGGCGGGGCAGGAACCTGCGGGGGTCTCACCTGCCTGGGAAGGCGGGGAGGGGGCCGGGGAGGGAGTGTCCGGGGTGGGGTCTCACCTGCAGGCGGAGGCGGAGCGTGGACGGGGTTTCTCTCACCTGCCGGGGGAGGCAGAGAGGTGTCCGAGGGGACGGTCCGGGGGTTCCCACCTGCAGGTAGAGGCGGGGCGGGGTCGGGAGGGATCCGGGGTGTCCCACCTGCCAGGGAAGGCGGGGCGGCATCCAGGAGGGTGTCCGGGGGGGTCCCGTCTGCCGGGGGAGGAGGGGCGGGATCCAGGGAGGTGTCCGAGGGGGTCCCACCTGCCGGGGAAGGCGGGGCGGGTCCCGGGGCGCGGGCGGTGCTCGGGCGGGGAGGGGCGAGCGGCCGGCAGGGGGAGCCCCGGCGGCGGCGGGCGAACGAGGAGCGGCGGCGGCGGCGGCGACGGCGGCGGCGAAGACGATGTTCAAAAGCGGGCGGGGAGCGGCGGCGGCAGCAGCTCCGCGCCGAGCCCCGGGCCGCCGCCATGCGCCTCCGCGCCGCCGCCGCCGCCCTCTGCCTCTGCCTGCTGGGCGCCTGCCGCCTCCGCCGCGGGCTGGAGGCCGCCGCCGTGCGCGGCCCGTCGGCGGCCGCTCCCCAGCGACCCTCGGCAGCCGCGCCTTCCTCCGCCTCCTCCTCCTCCGCCGCCGCCGCCGCCTCCCCCTTCTCCTCCCCGCCGCGGAGGGACGGGGCTCTCCGCAACGGCACGGTGGTGCCGCACCACTACATGGTGGCCCTGTACCAGCGCCTGGCCGCCCGCCGCGGCCCCGGCGGCCGCGCCGACACCGTCACGGGCTTCGCGGAGCGGGCGCGCAGCGGTGAGTGCGGGGAGCGCGTCCCCCCGGGACCCCACCGTCGGGGATGCTTGGGCTTGGGAACGGGCTTTAGGAGGAGGATGGGGTTTGGGAACGGAGACGGGGCTGTGCGTGGATGCGAGGATCGGGCTCCTGCGTGGGAGCAGGGATGGACGCGGGGTTGCGCATCACTTTGAGCGTGAGTTTGGGGACGTGGTGGCAACGCGGAGAGGGACCTCGCGCGTTGGTCCAAACGCGAGGCTGTGCCTGGGATGGGGTTGTGCGTTGGTTTGAGCACGGGGTGGTTGCAGGGGCTGGGGGTAGCTCACGGGATATTGCTTCGCGGGATAGGGGCTGCGCATCCCGGTTGTTTAGCGGAAATGGAGCCGTGCGCGAGACCGAGCGTGGGAATGGGGACGAGGACAGTGCTGGGAGTGGGGCTGTGCGTGAGCATAGGGCTGAGGCGACGATAGTGACAGCAAAGGGTTTGTGTCTGGAGGTGGAAAAAGGGATTGCCGATGGAGATGAGCGTGAGGTCGGGGGTGGCGATGGGGTTGCGCGGTCAAAGATGACGCTCGGGGTTGGGGCTGGGGTTGGGGAGGGGGTGCGAGGTGCAGCCAGCCGGGCCGGGGCAGGCGGGGCTGCCGGCGGCTCTCGGAACCTCTCGCCACCTGATGCGGGGCCGGCGGCTGCGGCGCAGTTTTGAGGCAGCTTCTCTGAGCGGCATCCCCGGGACCGGGAGCGAGAAGACCCGACAGAGCCTTTGCAGCCCGAAAAACTCCGCAGGGCCTCGCGACGGGCCGGGCGAGGCTGGGGAGGGAGCGCAGCCGCGGTGCTCCGGGGAGCACTCCAGAGCGGCTCCCGCCGACCCGCCGGCTGAGCTTGGCATCGCGCTCCCCTTCTCTCTCTTCCTCCTCTTTTGCCCTCTTCATATCCGCGGATCTAATGATGATAACACATAAACGCATTTAACGATACATTTTTAACGCGTACATCGCGCACTGCCGCCGAAGTTCGCTCGGCTGGGGAAAAAAAAAATAAATTACGGATCGAATAAAATTAAAAGACAAACTGAAAAGCAGCCCCCAGCCTCCCTGCGGTGCCTATCGCCGGCTGCCCCGGGGTGGGAGAGCGGCGGCTGGTCGTGTGGAGCTCCCCAAGCCCCATCCTCACACCCAGAACGGGCTGTATCCTGCCGGCAGCCTTTGGGGGGAAGGGGTGCTAAAAGCTGATGGGGCAAGGTCAGGGGAGCGAGGTGGGACGCGGGGAAGATGATCCGGGAGGGTGGGCAGTGCCCGGCTTGGGAGAGCCGGGGGAAAACTGCGCATAGGTCCTGGGAAGTTTCAGAGCAAAACGAAACCAGATGAACTCTTCAAAGGGATCTCCTTATCTGCTCTTATCTGCTCCTCATAGGAACGCTAGATCTGCTTTTAAAATAATAATTACAATAATGACTATAATGAATAATAATAATAAGGATAATAATAACAATAATAGTAGCAGCAGCAGCAGATGACAGGGAGAAGATTGTTTCCCCCCTGGCAGGGGGTGCAGACTGCACCCAACGGCGCTGCTGGCGCGGGGCGGGGGCTGCGGTGTGGGGATGTCGGGCAGGGCTCTGCTGGCAACGGGTAAAGAGGCTCGGGCACAGCAGCGATGTTTGCAGCATGCTCAGGTCGGATTTCTCGTTAACGAGGGAGAAAATAAAAAACAACCCTCGCAGAAGTCATTCATGTCTTCTCCCCAGTGTCACCTCCTTTGGTGTTTTGTTTTTTTTTTTTTTTTTAATTCACATTGAGTATATTTAATCAGTGCTAGAAACTGCACAAGTCTGTGTTTGGGCTTTGGATCCACCAAAAATAGTGACAAAGTGAAGCTGGGCTCGCTTTCAGCCTCTAGTGGTGCCTCTATCAGACGTGTGTCTGCGAGGGGAAAATGGAATTTTTCACAGCTTTTTACTTGGAATGGATGGGGCTATGTGTGTGTGTGTGACACTTAGGGCAGAAGAAATCGGTGACCACCTCCTGACTGGGGATGGGACTGCGGCACAGTTTCAGATGGGGCTTCCATGCCAAAACAGAATAGTGATGCAACTGGGGTCAGTGGAACACCTATGAGGAGGCAGAGAAACCTCCTTGGGACATGGGGAAGAGTGCTGATGAGAAACCACTTGATTCAATTGATGCCTCTCTCCCTCTGTACTTTCTCCTTGTTAGTTTTTGGTTCCTCCAGCCAGGGTGACACTCCTGGATGCAGGACACACAGGCTGTGTCCTGCTGGGATGCTCGGCGAGCCTTGCTGCACGACAGGATCTTTCCTGTTAGTTCTGTGTCTCTTGCACCTCCATAATGAGAGCTTGGCTTCAACTTGCTGGGATTTTAATTTTTTTTTTCCTTTTTTTTCCCCTTCTGTGTTATCTCTTCCAGATGCCTCCCTATCCACCTCCGAGCAGCGATACCTCTTCGACATCTCCAGCCTGCCTGAGGCAGAGGAGGTGACGGGCGCAGAACTGCGGATCCTGCGTGCCCTCCCTGAAAACCGGAGCTTGGCCCTGTCCCCCGAGGGCACCTTCCACCACCTCCTCCTTTCCACCTGCCCAAGCCAGGATGGTCAGGAGCCCCGGCTGCTGGACTCCAGGGCTGCAGACATTTTGGACGCAGGCTCCTCCAGATGGGAGGTTTTTGATGTCTGGGGAGCCTTGCGAGATCGGAGGGAGAGATCTCTCTCGGGCAAGCTGCTGTGCTTCCTGCTGAGGATCGTCTCGGATCAGTCGGGGCAGCTCCTGCCCCCCCGACAACTGGGGTTCAACAAGCCCCAGCCCCAGCCCCACGAGCGAGCCCTGCTCGTGGCCTTCTCCCACACCCAGAGGAAGGAGAATCTCTTTAAGGAGATCCGGGATAAGATCAAGGCCCTGGGCAGCCCCCCATTCCTGGAGCCCCCTGACCCTGGCCAGGAGGTGTATCCCAAGCGGAGGAAGAGAAGGACCACGATTGCTGCCCGGTCTGGGGGCAGAGGCCATGGGAAGAAGGCGAAGACCCGCTGCAGCAGGAAGCCTCTGCACGTGAACTTCAAGGAGCTGGGCTGGGATGACTGGATAATCGCCCCCCTGGATTACGAGGCGTATCACTGTGAGGGGGTCTGCGACTTCCCCCTGCGCTCCCACCTGGAGCCCACCAACCATGCCATTATTCAGACCCTGATGAACTCCATGGACCCGGAGTCCACCCCCCCGAGCTGCTGTGTGCCCTCCAAGCTCAGCCCCATCAGCATCCTCTACATAGACTCTGGGAACAATGTGGTTTACAAACAGTATGAGGACATGGTCGTGGAGACGTGTGGCTGCAGGTAGCAATTTCTGCAGCTCTCCTCCTCCTCACTTCTCCCTGCCCTGCCCAGCAGCCCTGACCCATTTTATATATATAAATATAGATATATATATATAAAATATATATATATACACATACACATTTTGGTGTGTGCCTTTCCAAAAGCCAAGCTCAGAGCAGGTGTCCCTTGCCTTCCCTGGGCCACCCTGGCCATGAGCCCCCCTGAGGCTGTGAGGCTGATGCCATCTCTGTGCCTTGCCTGCTTCCTGCAGGAAGGGGGGGGTACACAGACCGGCAGAGCCCCCAGGAAATGCCTGTTCTGCCTCTGAGCTCTGCCTGCTAGGCTTGGTTTTCCCAGGTGGAGCTGACACTTTCTTTCCCAAAGGTTTTGGAAAATGTCTGGCCAAAATTGTCTTGGTGGGAATGATGACCTGGGGTTGGGGAGCAGACAGAGTGGTGGCTGTGGGAGAGGAATCTTGTCAGCATCACCTTCTGGCTGGGGCAGTGGGATGGAGGTGAGATGGGAATGCTCATTTATTTGAGTTAAAGGAGTTTTTCTGTCTGCCTTCAAATCACCACACCCAGGTTTTCTGGTGGAAAAACGAGGGATCCCTGGGGGAAGGCAGAGGGTGGAGAACCTGTGGCTGCTGGGGGTTGAAATCATTTGGTCCAGGCCTGCTTGTAGTGGGGAGAGATTTGTGAGTCTGCTGGTGGGGACAGGAAAGAAGGTCCTTGTAACTGGAGGCTAAAGCAATAGTCAGGTCTGAAGTAGAGCTCGAGAGCTCGTGCTGTCAAAAAGATGGGAATGGTCCTGGGAGGTGTTAGCTGGGGATACCCTGGCTCCATGTAGTCCTAAGTGCTGGCCCTGTTGTTGATGTCCTGCAGGGGGTATTGGCTGGTGGGTCCCCTCCCTTTCCTGCACAAAACCCCATTTCCAAGGCATACTGGGAACCTGGCATCAGGCCCACAAGTCACACAGATGTCCTCAGCGTGTCTGGAGAATAACAAAGGTCCTGAGTTCCCCAGGGAAGAACCATTTTGCTTGGGTTCTTCTTTTTCCAAATAATCTCTATAAAAGCACTAAACTCCACCCTATCTTCCTTTGGCATCGATTTCCCAGTGAGCTCCATCCCTCCCTGGAGCGCCGGCCTCTCCCCGCTCCATTAAGGGAACCCGGATCCGCCAGGAACAGGCCTTTCCCATGCTGTGGGCTGAATGTCACCCTTGGGGACTGCTACATAAAATGGGGTGCTTTGACCTGTACTGAAAGGGCTGCAGGATTTTAGTAACTCAGGAGCTGAGTATAAATTATGCCTTTAAATCAGAGAAACCTCGTATCCATGACAGGGTGTGTTTTGGATGCTGGGAAGTGTTTCTGCTGCACCTCAGTGGCTTTTAGTACCACACTCCAGCTTTGTGGCTGAGTTGGCATAGTCCACAGATGTATTTGCACAGACTTTGTGTTTGATGGTTTGTTTTTTTACTGATGGTCAGAGTGTTGGTGTGTAAACATCAGTGCTTATTAGTGACAGTAGTTTGCTTTTGGAGGAGATAAATCCCTGCTGGAAAACGTGGCGTTTTCCCTATATAAAATGAGTTGTTCTCCATGGTAAGGGTGTTCTTCTGGGAAGGCTGAGCCTGGCTGGGGCAGAGAGGGGTTCACCTCAAAGAACTCTGCTGAGATCCAAATGATTTCAAGGATCAGAAAAGCCTTGGTGAGGTCCAACAGCCGCTTCAAGAAAATAGTGCATCAGCAGGGAGTAAATTGAGCACACTGATAATGGTGATAGATCCACTGGACTAACACCCCCCAGCTTCCTTCTATCCTCATCCATAGAGGCTTGCTGTGCATCCTCAGGCTGTGGCTGGTGGCAACTCAGGAGAGCAAATGTGGTACCCATAAATCTCGTGTAACCCCCTTGACTCCCGTGGAGCTCCTCTGACTTTACATCCATGTAAGCAAGAGGAAAACCCATCTCCCTACCTCAGCATAAATGTAAATATATATTAATGATGTAACTGTCCCCAGGGGGATGCTCAGAGATGGAGGTTGGTAGGGGAGAGGAAGAATCAGGTCCATGCAGGTGGGTTTTCTCCTTGCCGGTGTCTGGGGAGTCTGAGGTGCAACTAGTGGGTGAGGAGGGGTCATAAGGAGGGCTAGTGTCTTTCCTTTGCCCTTTGGCTTTAGCACAGATGGTTTGGGAAGGAGAGTGGCACAGCAGTGCCTGAGTTGCTTGCTCTGGAAACACTGCACCATTTATAAAGTAACCAAGCTTTTGAAGTGCCTAATTTTTCAATTACCATGGGTTGTTTGATAGCTTTTCTCACTGCTGAGACAATATTTTTTAATGTTTTTGTTTCTTTTACCCCCTCCCCTTCCTCCAAATATTTGTGGTGGAGGTTTGTGGGCAGTTCAAATTCAGGCAAGATATATATAGCTCCTGGCAGCCCCTGCTGGCTGGTGGCTCTTGTGAGCCTCAGCCAAAAGGTTGGCCTGAGACCTGCTCCTGTGGGACCGATTCCAAGGGGGTGTTAATACCAGTGACCCTCAGTTCTTGTGGCTTTTGTTCAGCCACAGCTGCAGGGAACAGACAGATGTCACGCACCTCAGGCCTGGAGGTGGCTGACGGGGAGCAGGGCGATGGGTTGGATCTTGCAGTGCTTCACCTCGACCCCAGTGCTGTGTGCTGTGCTCTGCTGAGGCTCTGTCCTGAACCCCACCGTGGCTTTGCTGGTCCTGGGGGGAAAAGCAGTGACTCAGTCGCTGCAGTTTTGTAGCGTGGATCGCTACAGTAAATGAAAGGATTTGGTGAGAGCGCAGAGGCCGCTGCTGGCAGTGATGCCATCCATGGTTTTGCCCATGTGGGAATCAGTCCTGGCTCTCCTGGCTGCAGGTACCTCTTCCAGAACGGGCATGTTTGGTGGGACAGCAAACTTCAGCCCCCTGAGGTGAGCCCAGCAGCAGTGGGCCCTTTGTGCTCGCACCCCTGGTGACACTGCTGTGCCAGCTGCTATTTTAAAGGAGCACCTGTTCCTTTCCTGGGCTGACAACCTCTGGAGGACAACAGGAGGGAAAAGGATGGAGTCAGACCCTCTTTCTGCCTCACAAGAGGGAAGGCAGCCAGGGGCTGCTCCAAGGTGATGTGTATGGGTGGGGCAAGGCTGGAGGGGAGCAGGGCTGGGGCTCTTGGTGGGTAACTGTGTTGCTCCCCCTGGGAAAGTGTATCAACCGCAGTGCTCAGCTGTTGCATTGCTTATTGCTCCTAGAGGAGTGTTTCCAGAGCAAAAGCACTTCTTCTCCCTTTAGGGATCCCTGCATGCCAACTGTAAGGGCTGCCTCTCTATCCCCAGGTAGATTTGGAGATTGCACCCAAACACTGGAATGAGGCTTGGGCAACAACCATCAGAGCCATTGCAAATGTTTAGAGGTTTAGATTAGATATTAGGAAAAAAATTTCATGGAAAGGGTTGTAAAGCATTGGAACAGACTGCCCAGGGAGGTAACAGAGTTGCCATCCCTTGAAGTGTTCAAAAAATGTGTGGATAAGGCACTTGAGGAGACAGTTTCATGGTGAACATGGTGGTGGTGCTGGGCTGACAGTAGGACTTGATGGTCTTTTCCAGCCTTAATGATTCTATGACTCTCAATGGAAGTGGTGGGTGTGAAAGCCTTTTCCAGACAGGGAGATTCCCTCAGCTGAGTTGTTGCAGCCCTGTCATGTTGGGGAGCAACACAGGGACATGTCAGCAAAGGGCACGAAGCAGTAAATCCTGCCTGTGGAGGCAGGTAAGTGGGGCACTGGCTGCAGGATGGTGGCAATCCAGCCCAACCCTCATCTCTGAAGCTGGTCCTTGGCTGAGCATCACCCTCTAATGCCATAGAAACGGTCCAGGAAAAATGTATTTCTGATCAGTTGCCTCTTGCCTGAGCTGATTTTTGGCCACATGTAAACTTTATGAGACTAGAGGTTGAACATGGACAAATATGAATTCAGTAGGCTCAGAGTGATTTTAATGGATAATTATAGGTTCTTATTCTGCAGTATTTATACAACCTTTCCAGTTAAAAAAACCCAGTTTCCATGCAGTGTATATTCTCCTGGAGGATTTGTTTGACCTTGAGCACCATTTTTATCTGCAGGATATAATTACAGTGAAACTAGAAATATTAACCTTTTTAAAAAAGACTGTGTATCTATGCTTAACTGGCTCCTTCCCCTCAGACACGCAAATGTAATCGTGCAGGAGCAGGGAAACATGGACCAATCCCATTTAACTTGGAAGTGCTGGGGCTGTGATTCAGGGAAGCACACCTGGTTGGGACAGGACTGGTGTGTGTGCCTTGAGCTCTGTAAAACCAAAGCCTGTGCTTAAGCCATTGCCTGTGCTATGTCCTGAAGCTCCCTGTCCAGCGGAGCTCCATAGCAGGAATAGTCAAAAGCAAAATGGCTTTATGCCTAGTTTAACTGCCTAGTGACCAGGGGTGCTTCTGGCCTAGAAATAATTCCCCAAAATCACAGATTTCATCCTTTTTTCTTCTAAGGAATAATTAATTTTTAATTCTCTTAAAACAGGGCTTTTGTCTAACCACACACCCCATTTTTTTTTTAACATATTTCAAATCCAATGATAGAAGGGAAATTACTATCCTCTGGAAGAGAGAAGGGTGTTCATATGGAAAAGGGCTTGATTCAGGCTTGTAGAATCTTCTCCCTGGCATATTTGTGTTGAATCTGGTCAGCACTGGTAGACAGAGCCACGTTTTCTTTGCCTGTTGGTTGATGCTTGGCATACTCATAAGGAAAAGACTGCAAAGGTATTAAAAGTGAAGCCCAAACCTTGAGCCCTCTGCTCAAGTTCGAGTGCCAGTGACTCCTGGGTGTTTTTGCACCGTGTGGGTTTTAACTCAGGTTGTGGTTACACAGCTGTCACTGGGCGATGCTGCATTGATTTATCGGTCACACTCCTGTTGCAAAACAAGCAGCTCCTTTTACAGTTTTAAGCCTTATGCCACAAACCCAAAAGTGGTATTTAGGGACAGTCACCTGTGCTGGCCCCCACGTAACAGCAGGCACATGCTCTGCTGTTGGCAGCACTGCCTCTCCAGGGAGAGACAGAGAGGCTGGGGCATCACTTAGGACCCCTGGGGGATGTGGGTCCTAGGGGGCCACAGCAGGGCAAATGGAGCAGAGCACCTTGGAGTGCTGATGGGATGCCACAACTTTACTCTCCAGACTTAACAGGAGTTTTGCCATGAGCTTTGGTTTTTTGTGCTTGTCTCGATAGCAGCATTTGCAGTTACATCAAAACCCCCATGACCTATGTTAATGTGACAGATACGTCATAAATACCAATCCAGCTCATACTCTTATTGGAACAAACCTGGTGGGAAATGTCAAGGTTTCCTGCCAAGCATGTAGTGAGCTCTGAAATCCAAGTGCCTTCTCTTTTGTCTGTGCTGGAACAGCAGGGCCATGTGCCAGGGAGAAAAAAACCTAAGTGGGGCAACGGCAATGAGAGTCTTTCAGAGGTTGTCACCTGAAATGGGGCAGTACCACTGGGTTTGCAAGATGGTCAGACTGAAAGGCTGTCACATGAACCTTGGCTGGATGGTCCCACCACATTGCTTGCTGTGTCCCCTGTCCTGTGTGCAACTGCAGTTATGGTGTGAATTTTTCTCTCCACATCACACTCTGGGAGGTGAGTGGGTGGGAAAACCTGTGTGGGCAAAACCAAGCACTGGTCTTTGAGAGCAGTGTGGTTCTTCTTTTAAGTCACCATGACCAGCAGATGGAGAGACTACGTGTGTCTCACTGGAATCAGAACAGCTCCTCTGGCATCAGGGATCCCTTTATGGCTATGTGGGGCCTGAATGGAGATGCTGAGTGGCAGGAGCAGAGTATTGCACTATGCTCACTGTGGGAGTGCATCCTCCCTGAAAACACAAGTTGAGGGCTAACTGTTCATGGACGGGTTGTTGGTGATGGTCAGGAGCTTGTGACCTTGTGTGGTGGTGGGAGAGTTTTATCTTTGAATTAATGACTGGTAAAAGAGCAAGGTGTTCCACCAGGCTGGTGTGTGTGACACCTTTCAATTTTGTCATAAACTGGTTTATGTCTTCCAAGGTAAAACCAGCTGCATTCAGCTTTTTGAAGCTCCTTATTCCTAGTACAGAGTGTTGTGAGATACACAGAGGTGCAAAGATGTCTCTGAAAATCACTTTTACCCTATCAATCAGTATTCTGGGCCTTTGAAAAATGACCAAAATTTGGAACTCCTGCTGGTGTAACCCACTGACCAAGGAGCCAGAGCCCACTCTACATCTGAAAGGATATTTTACATCCTTGCACCTCAAGACACAAGTAGCCCAGGTGGCTGCTTTTTCCTTTTCCTGGCAGCAGTACCCAAACAGCCCCTGAATTTTCCATGTTGGAGAGGAACCTGATGTCAGTGGTGATGGAAAGGAGCACATGGGCAGGCTGGCAGATGCACTGTGTTTAACTCTGGCTGAATGGACTAGGGTAGGAAACTTGGGCAGCAGAGCATTTTCATGGAGCTGGTATTGAAACATCTTAAACCAAAACTCGATTCATTCCCAGAAATGGCTGAAACCAAAACCTGCCCATTTTTCAGTGGTTTTTCAGCAAGTTTTGCTCTTCGTTTTTCTGTCATCACCACTTAATAGTGCATTCATACATTTTGTAAGCTCGTTTTTCTGCTTTGGTACTGGTGTTCATGCTTTGGGTTTTCAGGATGGGGAGTGCAGACTTGCTGTGGTGTTTGGTGAGGGTAGGATGGGGGGGAAGGGAAGACTGAGCCTCAGCAGCAGGAGGATGGGGGTCAGTCTGTGCCCTCGAGTAGGGGACAGTGAGAAGATGGGTCTGGCAGGGTTGAAAATGGTGGGAGGAGGGGACTTGCTCATGATGGGTCCCACACTCATGTGCTTTGCTGATGGTACATGGGAGAGTTTGGGTCTCCCCTCCCCTGCTCTTTGCCACAGTGTCAGCCTATGCTGGTGCCACCCTGGTCTCCATCATCAGGAATGAGATGCAGAGACTGGACCAAGCCTGGCCTCCCTGGGAGCTGTGGCATCCAGTTGGTCCCAGGTTTTGGGGAGATGGTAATGTTCCCTGTGGTGTTTCATGAATTTCCTCCATCATGCCTTGGTGGAGAGAGAGGAGGGGAGCAGTAGGGAAAAAACAAGAGGCAAATGTTGGGGCTGCTTTGGTCCCAAGCTGGTCATCCTAGGGAGCTGTGTGCCAGCTGTGTGTTGGGAACTGCTGAGTACCAAGGGGCTCACAGAAGCTCAGCCATTAGTAGCAGAGTATGAAGCAGCATCCACAGGCCAGGAAAAGGGATGGTCAGACATGGAGGGACTGGGCTGTAGTCCTTGAAGAGGTGTTGGAGTTAAGTGGGTGTGTAGGTGGTCATCAGCTGGGGAAGAGCCACTTTGTAGGGGCAGCTCATCCCCTCCTTGCTCAAGGAGGGGAGGGATCATTCTGGTTGCATTCATCCCACGCACTGTGAGTAATGAACCTTTTAAAGAAGAGTCTGAGTTCCTGAGGTGTTGAACATCCAGTGCTCGCACGTGCTTCAGACGAAGCCATGTTTGTGCAGTGCCTTTGCAGATCAAGCTCTGACAGCCTGAGGAGCAGTTGGGGGCTGTGCCCAACTGGAGTCACCAGCTCCATCCTGCACTGTGGCTCTCCACTGGGAAAGCTGGTGGAGATGCTGCTCACAAGAACTGGGCATATGTCTGTGCAGGACAGACCTGCTCTGCTCCTGGTCCTCCCTGTTTTGGATGCAGCAGGAGCAATGTTGATCCAGTTTGCTCAGTCCCTCCATATCCCATCACCATGTGCTCTGTTTCTCAAGCCAAGTCAACACTATCTGGAGTTCCTTTGACAAAACGAGCCTCTCTGCTGGTCAGTCATGGTTTTATTTATATGTTCTTTTCTTTGATTAGAAAGGAAAATATCAAAAAATGAAAAAGGACTCGAGTTTCCAATAGCTGTATCTCTAGTAGTTATGAATTTTGAAGCAATACTCATATCCCTGTGTGTGCCTCTGAACTATCCATTTATTTGTTCAGCTTTTTCAGGTCTGAGTGTGTGAAATATCTCTAAAGAAGATAGCTCTGTACGTGATGGTGTAAATGCATTGTTTGTATGTATCTAAAGTTTAAATAGATTGTACATATGGGATTGTAAATGAACTGTAAACAGCAATCTATATTTTCTTGAATATATTATATAGCAGTATATATTTGTTAAATAAGTATTCTTGTATACTCTTCAATAACCTTTTTAATATTTTGTACAGATAAGTTTATTAAATATTTTATTGATAAATAGACCTCTCCAAGGTTTTTTTTTTCTTTTGAAGACTTGTGCCTGTGTCCTGAAACCAGATACCAGAACAGCTTTCGTAAGTCATCTTTACTCCCTGGTCTACCTAAGGTGTTAAAACCAAAAATGAAATACCCATTCATTTTAAACTGTCTTCCTATGCAGCCACAGTTATTTTCCAATAAATAAACTCACAGCACAGTGAGTGTTTGTGATGGATTTATCATCAAAATGTGCATCCCTTTCTTCCTTGTGTTCATGAATTCAGTTCAATTGCCTTGACTGCCGTGGGTCTGATAGTTTCCTGTTAGGTATCACTGGTACACGATACATCACTTGATGTACCTGAGAGATTAGGCTGCTAATTACCATGGCAGAAAATGCTTTATCAAAGTTTGCTTTTTATTGAATATTGGGTTTTATTAGTCCATTATTCCTGATTTCAAAGTATTTTTTTAATAGCTTTGTAAAGCACCCTGTGACATGAAATCCTTTTGCATTTATAGTAGTTGAACTTCAGAAGTTCTCTGCTTTTATCAAGAAAGCAGGGAATCTGCAAGATAAGTTTAATCCATCACATTAGATAAGTGTGTCATGCACGTTGAGAAATGGGCTGTCACATAGTGACATGGTCTTTTTCTCACCTGCTTTCACTGGGACATTACAGTGGCAAACCCAGAAGTTTGAGGGAGAGTTGCTTTAGTGCATTCTCCTGCAGTGGACATAACAAAATGCCTTGGAGACAATGAGTGAAGGTAATAAATAGGGTTGTGACTGCCTCTGCTACATCCCTATGCACACGATACTGAGAAGATGCAGGTGTGGAGCAAGGCACATTTGGAAGAATGGAAGAAGTCTTTAAGGCATCAGGTTATGTGTTTTAGACACAGCAGAGCCAACCTCAGCTTTCAAGACCCAAGAGAAACACATGGAGAACTGAAAAGAGACATTTGCCTGAAGGACTTAATTCTTACAAGACTGATATTTTCTAGGCTGTCCCTTCCTCTTAAGCACACCCACAAATATATGGCTCAGTTGGGGTGAGGCATGGTCATTTCTATTCCCAGTGGCATGTGGAATGACAGACCATGCATGAGTCAATTTTTAGGCAGTTTTCTGCATCCTCACATGCCCATTTATGGTCCCACTGGCTGAAGGGATCTTTCAGTACAAGTTCTCCAGTAGGCACGCAGAGGGAAGCAGGATGGCATTTGCCTCCATGTGCCCCTGTCCACTCTATGAGCAGTTTTACAGGAATGTGTTATCTTAACAAGTTATTTTCAACAGAACATTGAGGGATGAGAGCAAATGGTTATTCACAGACTTCCCACCATGTCTTCGCTGAAACCAGTGGGAGTGGTGGGTTTGCGTTCAGTGGAGACAGGTTTTTAGTCCACATCACTTCAGACTACTCGTGTGATTGACAACATAAACTAGTCAGTTTATATCTGAAGAGAAATCAAAGGCACAGCAAAGACAAGGGAGATGTTCAAGGTCACAAAAGGGTACAATGGAAGAAAATGCAGACCATTGTTAAAACAGGACATGGCCTGACATGGACACCTGGTGACTTTAACCCTAAAGCAAATGCCTAAGTCCCTCAGGTAGTAAAAAAACAAGTTGGTGCCTTCCAGGACCTCAAGACAGAGATCTGGTACCCCCTACATTTGGATATCTAAGTTAGACCAGACAGGGAATTTAGACATCCATTTGGGGAGCACTGCTTTATGAACTGCCAAGCTCAATTTTGCTTGGAGCACCAGTTTTCCTCTTAGCAACTAATCCAAAGCCCAGTGAAATTGGTTTTAATGTCTGTAATAACCTCAGTAGGTTTTGGACCAGGCTTAACTGAGGCCTCTCATGTACCATCCCACACTGTTCTCCATAACACAGCCCAATCCAGAGGTGCTTGGGGAGATCACTGGGACATGTGCTGGTGTGAGGCTCAAGTGCAGTCCCAAAGTATTCTAATAGGAGAACTTCATCTTGTTTTCAATAACCAATACTAGGCAGGCATGTTTTCATTGCTATGAAAACAAATCCATAGGAATCCATCTGCACTGGACTGTCCTATTTTGGTGCAAACTAGTAAGGATACGAGGATAAAAGGAAACTCATGTCTTGCACGTAGTATTTTTGTACTGAAGCAATTTGTTCATGTCATGGCCCCTCTGTTGCCCGAGTCTCAGTCAATCAATCACTTGGGTCTCCCTAAGCCTATGTGCAATCCTGTTGACTTTATTGAGGCAGTACTGGGGCTGGGTCACTCTGGATGATTAACATCCTGTGGGTTTATTTTGTGGGTGAGAATACATGTTATTTCCTAATAAACACAGATGAGTTGCAGTACCCCCTGCATGATGAGAGCAGATGATGTTAGCAATTCAAAGCATTTATATTCTGTAAATGGTATTCCTGTATCCTGCGAGTTAGATTGGAATAGCTGGATCCTTATCAAATTGTAAGGGTGCCTGTTAGGGAAAAGGAGTAGCTGAGTCCTGACACTGGGAAAGCCTAATTTTTTCCAATTCCAAGCCACCTCACCTTCATGGATTTGTCCCAATGCATGAAGCACAGTGTATTTCAGAGCTTGGGGGCTTTGAGATGAGTTTGTTGAAGATGTTCACAAACTGAGAGGTCTGGGGGCACCCCCCACTGCCTCTTTCAGTGTGAATTGCATTAAATAGGATGGCAAAAGATCTCCTTCAAGTGTCTGACTGGCAAACCCTGCAGTCAGGTACAGTCAGTCAGATGTTTTAAACAAAATCCTGTGTTTTATCAGCTGCTGCAAACTACTTTCCTCAACACGGCTATTTTCCTGCAAGCACGTTCCTGCAACAGGCAAGACCTAGGCCACTGACTGTCAGCTTAAGCACTCTGAAACAGTTTTTAATCAAACCTCTCCCTGCTGTCCCATCTGAGCACACGTGAGCCTGTCCCATAAGTTCTGCATGATGCTACTGAGAGCTGTGCTTGCTCCTGGCAGCTGCCTTGTGCTGTTACTGCTGTATCTGCTGCTTGTACTCAACCCCCATCAGCTGTTCCAGAAATATATGCTGTTTTAATATTCCTGGTCACTCACAAATGCTCTCTGGATTCTTATTTTGTAAATGTGCCAGGAAAGAGAACATTTGCCTGTAAGTGAAGAGCCTTAGAAACTTATTGTAGTTGGGAGTCTGAGCATGACCTGTGACACAGAGTAAAACAAGTCTCTTGGGTCTAGTAAGTTTATCCAAACCCAGTAATAGTTTGAGTGACTTTATTAATGATAACACTGAACATCTTGTTTAAAGTCTTTGCTGGCAATTAGCTAGACCAAAGAAAGGGATGGGGAGTGGATGTACATATAAACCCATTTTCTGTAAAATAAATACATAAATGACCTCAACTGCAGAGAAGAGATTATCTGCTGTGGCTCATGTATGCAATCTGTCTCCATGAGTCAAGAATCTGGTGTTTAGCTTGGAGTCCAACTCCAAATTCTTCACCATAAACACTGGGCAAGCACTCATCCAGCTTCCTGAAGGGACAAACCTCACTGATCCGTGCACTCTATAGCTCATTCAAAGCAGCAAACACAGAGCTGGAGGAAGCAAGGGGAAACACTGGTTGATTATTTTGGAGGGGCTCTGGATAAAAATGCTTAAGCGAGTCAGGTGCCTACCACCCACGGATTTTCTGTGCACTTGGCAGATGTCAGCATCGCATGTGAAATCTGGGGTTTGGAAAGTATTTTTGTAAATTTTGTATGCATGAAGTAATAGAGAAGGTGAACTAGGACTAAACAAGTTATCAAAACAAAGAATCAAGTTACATTTTACCATAAACGTCTTTATTTTTGTTATTGGAGTTGTGTACTTTTAATAAAAGGTATCGATCTAGCAAAATACTTGCACATGAGTCAAAGTCATTGAACTAGCAAGGGTTACTTGTGTGGTGAGAATTAAGCACAGATGTGAAAGACAGAGATTAGGTGCTACAGCATACAGTCAATATATTTGTGATAGGTTTCTCAAGAACTCTTAAGTAGTCTAAAATAGGCAAGACCACACTGTATTTTCATGGTAAGTTGGCACTGTATTTTCATGGTAAGTTGGCACATTTGGACCACAAGCACTTTTGACACTCTTTGCCTGGGGTGACGGTGAACACCACAGGCTTCAGAGAAGATGGATTCTCATTGTGTGGGATCTGCTTCTCTTAAGAAATACAGCTGTGGAAACTAGACCCATGCATTTTTGCAATGAATAGAGCAGCAAATTTTCAGATCTTAGCCTTACGGTAACAGCTCCTAAGAGGAAGGTAGCAATTGAATCAATATGGTTTTGATAATATTAGAGAAAATTCATTAAGAAAATTGTAAGGCATTCTCCTGCAGTAGATCTGGTCATCATTGACCAGACCTAGTCCCAGTTTAGGTCTTAATGCAGTCAGTAGGATTTATTATAATGGATTAACAATTGTATAAAAGGCATACACAGGTCAAGTATTGCTAAATTAATTCCTCATACAAAGTATACGAATAATGCACTGTAAACAACTGCTTCTTGTAGGTGCTTCAGTCCACAGGCTTTAATAGTTGCTTATCATCTTTGGTTAATACAAGATTTCGTCTGGTCTCAGGAGATCCACTACAACAGCTGAACTTCCACCAAGTCCTTGCTCGATTCCTTGATTCCATACACTTTGAAGAACACGTTTTGTTCAACCAGATCAATGTGTAAACCAAAACAACCAAGTGAACTGTAGTTTTTTATGTTGCTGACATACAAACGTGCACATGTATATATATGTGTGTGTGTGTACATTTATATATCTCCACGTATGTGAACGTGTCCCCTGGCTCTGTCCCAGGGAGCACCTTGGCCAACAGATGCATGGAGCATCTGACCCAAGGCCGTCCAACAGGAATGATGCCAACATCTGGGGGCTATTCAAACACACACAGACACAGACAACTATGGATTTCTGAAGTGAGAACAAGGATTATGACTGAAAATGGACCTGTAGAAAGAAGGAAAGTCCATGACTCTCCAATAAACAGAACTAGTTGCATGGGCACAGTCCCTTCACTTTGAATCTGCCCAGTTCTTCCTCACGCTGCTGCAACTGTGGTCTCAACATTTCTGCCTCACTTATCTGTACCATTTCATCACATGTCAGTGTAATCAGAAAATCCAGTGGTTAGTCCCAAAAACTAAACCAGTTTCTGATACAAAGAAGGTCACTTAAATCCACTGTCAGTCTGCAGGTTTGAAAACTCGTCCAAAATACCCAGAAACTGAGTTCTATCATAGGTTGCTCTAAATATCAGTGAAAGGTTCAGGGGGGGTTTAGAGAGCAGTGTAAGGTGTGTGTATAATTGTGTAAGAAAAGTAAGTGACTAATCAATCTTTCTGCATCACAGAGAACATTCTCCAGAATCGTTCTCACCGGTACCACATCAAAACTGTTAATAAATCATGTAAGGTAGATACCCAGTGCATCATTTAAATTCATCTGTTTGCAAGGGCAGGATCTCCCCTGACTGTACTCTGTAGTGTTTTGCTTATTTATAAATGTCTCTGTGAACTCCGCAGGGAGACTATTTCACAGGTTCATGGCTAGAAAGCTTTTCCTGATTACACTTGGCTCTGATCCCCTTACTTGCATTGTTTTAATTTCTAGCTTTTGCCTGTAACTTCTTCTGTTATCACAACTGGTACGATGTTTTTTTCTATTTTTTTGCCATTTGTAAAGGAGAGGGATGAACAACTGTGAGGAACAGTGAACTTGTCAATAATGTGCAAGGGTCTGGCTCTCAACATTAACATTTCATGTCATGTCACGGGTGCAGCCGTGGCACACTAACAGATATTTTCTGATGGTGAATTTATCTAATTTGTGGCTTGGCAGAAAATTTCATACTTCAGTTCTTAGAGCAAAAAAATGAAATTTAGACATGCAGCAAAACTGGTTTAATTCTTGAAAGTTGCTGAGCAAGCACTGTTCTCATGGACTTCATTAGGAGAGCTAGGCCACCTAGAAGTTGTTATACATGGATTCTGCAATCCATTTTAACCTTTTAATACTGGCACTTTTGATCAGTGTCCTTTCCAGTCTCTACAGTCAATTGAAAAATGAAACATTTGGCCATGTTCCAGACAAGAGCTCCTTGTGTATTCACTGGCTGAGCAGCCACAGTTACCTTATGGCATTTTTAATACCCTGTGGAGTCCTGGAGGCACCCTAAACCCCTTGTGAAAATAGGAGAAACTGCACATCTCCTCTACACATCTCCTTTGTACTCATCCTGAACTCAGCATGACCTTGGACTGACCACCAACACCATCTGACCCTGAGGAGACAATGTCAGGGTTGCCCAGGGGCCTTGGGCTGTTCTGCCTGTCATGCACTTACTTGGTTTACATGGAGGGATGAGACACATAGAGAGGGCCAGGTCTTTCACAGCATATCAGGATCCATTGTCAGAATCCTCCACATCCCTGACAGTTCTCCAGCAGGTGAATGAGGTGGTAGTAACTCAGGTACAATTGTACCAGTGTTGTCTAGAGCCCTAGCAGACAATAAATATTTCACCTTTTGCCAAGTCCTGCAGAGTCCTGAAGACACAGGACAAAACTACACCCGCACCGAATCAATAAAACTATACTTTGGACCAGCCAGTTTCTCTTTAACTTTCTCTAAAATATCTCAGTAGAAAACAAGCCATAATCTATAATAAACTGAAAAAAAATAGGACAGACTCTCTCACAAAAAAAATTACACGTTCACAAAATAATTACATTGTTTTCTTGTTAATCACTGAATCCATGCTTATAATTTGGTCAGATCATCCTGTAGCCAGTCTGTGATCATGGCAGCCATCTCCTTGCTGGCATCCAGCACAAAGGCATGGCGGAGCCCCTTCTCACAAAGCCGAATGTCCCCATCTGGAAAATCCATTTTGATCTCATCGTAGTAGTGCTGTGGACACCAGCTGTCTCCAGTTCCATAGTAAAAAATCAGCTAGAAATTAAAGCATAGCAAATAATTAATTTGAAAAGTTACTGGTGGAGCAACCAACAGATAATAAGTGATACTTCAAGTCCCAAGATATACCGTGAGGGATAGCAAATTGGTAGTTCTTGGTTGCTTCCAAGTCTGCAGTTATAATGAAGACAATTAAATGCCCTGTGAAACCGGGGAACATGGAACAGACTTAATTCTGAAAACAGAGATCTGCTGAGGGAAGCCTGGCTGCCTTAAGAAATTTCTTATTACAGATCAAAACATGTAGTTGTCCATGGAGCCCACCCCTAACCAGCCCAGCTGCTGTTTTTCCCAAGCTGTTAGCTCCTTTCTGTGTTAGCTTTCTAACTATTTAACCAAAAGCAATGACCAGGGACATCTTCACCTCTATCATGTTGCTCAAAGCCCCATGCAACCTGACCCTGACTGTTTCCAGGGATGGGGCATCCTCAACTTCTCTGGGCAACCTGTGCCAGTGTCTCACCACCCTCATTGTAAAAAACTTCTTCCCTGTGTCTAGTCTGAATTGATCCTCTTTCAGTTTAAAATCATCGCCCCTTGTCCTATCACAACAGGTCCTGCTAAAGTTTGTCCTCTTTTTCTTACAGCCCCCCTTTAGGTACTGGAAGGTGCTCTAAGGTTTCTTTTCCAGGCTGAAAACCCAAGCTTTCTGTCCTGTCTTTGTGAAATGCTGCCTGTGTGGAGTGAAAGCAGCTCCCAGAGATTGATGGGCAACTTAGTTTGGGTTCTAATGCGGAATAAAATTCTGCCAAAGTCCATTTTGTTTTCATCTTGCCCAAATAACCTTGGTGGATGACATACATGAAGCAGGGGCTACAGGGTCCACCTAAATGCAAAACTCATAAATTCCAGGCAAATATCATATTCAGTGAAGTGTCTTTTCTCTCTGTTAGAAACACTAAATGTTACATTTTCCCAAGTCACCACTTCCCCCCATTTTCATCTCAACTTTGCATGCTATAGTTATGTTTTTCAATTTCTATAAAGTATATGAGGGGAAAGTGGTTGTCTGGGAGAGAGTAAAAAACTATGGATTTAAGACTATACAAGAACAAGATTAATGACAAGCAGTCCTCATATTAAAATGTTTGAATGCAGGTACCAGAAGGATGCTGATTGCTCAACACATCACACACATAGTTTGGCCCAATTCCATTACTCTCATTTGTTTCATATTTCATTTCTGTACAAATTCTGTACAATTCTGTACAAATGAAAAATTGAGCATTACTAACATAAATTAGGGGGCAAGAAGTTTTCCTTTCATCACAAAAATCTTCAATTCCATAATTTTTGTATGGGGAATACAAATAAAGGGACCCACTGGGGTAGAGGTAGGCTAAGAGCCCAGACTGCATTTCACAAAATATTACAGGTTTTTGTCTAACTTACTTTTCTCTTGTTGAAGTTTACCCAAATCTTGTACATTACTGACTATGGGCTGTATCCAAAACATCTCAGTTGCACAGACACCAACCCAAGTTAAACTTCTACATATCCCATGTCAGCAAACATTATTGGTTTCCTTTGTCACTCACTAATTGCTGGAAACAAGGTGTGTCATTTGCTTTAGCAGAAAATTTCTTTTGATCTTGCCTTTCATTCATCCATCACAGGATGTCACACTAGCAAAAGCTCTTCAAAAAAGCCAATGTAAAATGGCCAGCTGCTTTCAGGCCTTTTGGAAGCCAACCATCTGACTGAATTACATTTAACCCTGGGCTCTGTTACCAACAGATACAAAAATAAAGATTATGAAACAGAGGGAAAAAAAGCAATGGAGCAACTCCAGTTTGAGTAGTTCTTGAATTCATTAGGTTTTTTGAAAGGTCAGTTGCAGAGTCTCATTACATAATGATCATTAACAAAAAGATGAAAAGCTATTTACAGTTACAAAGGTGGATAAAATACTTGGCTTAGTCTGCATGGACTGTGAAACGGGCTGTTCTCCAGGTAAGGTTGTAAACTTGAGAACTCACAGATTTGGAAATGCTAAATAGAAGATTTATGTGCATTCTTAGCTTGCCTCTGGTATATTTGCATTACAGTTTAATCTTTCACTACATGATCCAAGGGATCCTTGACTCGTTCAATCCACTGACAGGATGATGTTCAGCTGATGAGCTGCTATTTGATAGTATTTTTCGTTTTAAATTCTGTGTGTGGTCTGAGGATTTATTTACTACATATTTCATGGTTTACAGACAGAATTTATTTTCTTTATGCTCTGCATTCCTCTGGCACACATCACTACAGGATCTGCATGCTCACATTTATTAATTTAGTTTTGCAACACCTTAGTGGCCATTTTTATCTCCATTTTGCAGGTGAGGAGCACAGAAATTAATGTAAAACTACATATATTAATTTGAAAGCATGTAGTGTAGTCTGAAACACCTCAAGCTCGTTTTCCAGTGTGTGCAGCATTACACAGAATTGACTATACTCAAAGGACAGCACTCCTGGACTGCACTTGCAGGTGCTCTGAAACACTGTCTATCTGTCTGCAATACACATTTCAAGAACTTAAATGAGATACTCAGAAAAGTGAGAACAAACTGTGGCCATCTATGAAAAATATTAATGACTTCACCAAGAGCCCATTCTTGGATGTGCAGTTTACATGCCTTTACCATGAAGTTATTCCCTTTCATTTCATACAATTCCCTCTTTTTTTTTCAACAGGCATTTTACCCCTTCCACCACAGATAAAGTAGGAGTTCTTCATCCTGTCTTCTTCATTACACAGCTCCTTTGGTTAATGAAAGAGGAAAAAGGAAAATGAAAGCAGCTCTGAAAGGATACAGAGAAGGCATCTGAAATGAGACTGGTGTTCCCCAACTGTGAAATGCTTGGTAATGCAATGTCAGCTGGTTTTAGCAAAGCTTGTGTACACAGACTACCAGGCTTCGAGGAGGTAAACCAAAACCCAGGCGTTTTACATGTGGCACCTACATGTCTTGACAACAGTGTCAGCACCTCTAGATTTGCTGCTTTAGGCCTCTGTCCCTTAAGGTCATGGTGTAATTAAAAGAAATAGCACTGTCACTTTCTGGCCAGAGGAACATGGGACACTTTCCTGCTGGGTGTCACACTGGAGGTGTCCAGCACAGAAATCAGTCATCTAGTTTGAATATGTAATGTGTTTTTGAAGCAAATGCCAAGATTTTCCAGATTTACAGTACTGTGATTCACATCGTGGAGGGTCTCAGAGTGTATCAACTCCTTTCAACTGAAACTAAAGCAAAAATGCTCTGCAGGATCAAACTTGATGAGCTCAAGTCACTAATGGACATTCAGTCCATGGGACCAGACAACTGTTGGGTAAAGTAATAACGCTCTGAGATGCCTACACTGGGAACACCAGGTCATCACTAGTTACTATTTATCTCTACAGTTCTCTTCTATTGTGCTGTTCCTATTCTTAGGGGAAACATTGCCAATGGCACTTGATGAGAACAGAAGCAATAAGATTTTGGAAATTTAGGTTCCATTACCAGCAAAAAAGGGCAGAATATTTACCAACTACTGGCCTTGCTGTCCAGTCATTTGTCCACTCTCTCCAAATATGACTTCTTCTGTCTTGTCCTTTACTGGTCTCAAGACTGCTCTAAACCCCCTTTGGCTCATTATTCCAGCTCTATTCTCCTTACCTCATCATTTCCGGTTTCTACTCTGCTTTTTATTCCAGTCCCACATACTTGCCATGCAAAGTCCAAATTTTAGTCTTCTGGTTTCTCCATCCCATTCTGAGTCTGAATTCCAACCCTAGTTGCTTTTTCTAGAACCCCTATTCCCAGTGCTGCTCCTCAGACATCTCTCAGACTATCAGTTATTCCTAATGTCAGGTTCAGTTCAGCATAAAAACATCTAAATACAGTACCTGTATTGTGGTGTTTACATGTGTACCAGGCATCCAAACTTCCATCACAGAGTCAGGAAAGATGGGCTCAATAAAGGCATCAGTGCTTAGAAAGCTATTCAGCTGACACAGCAAGTGTTTATTGTGAGTGAAGCTGCAACTCAGGCTCCACTAAGAACTCAACTGCCAAAGTGTGGGTACCTACTGCCATGTGAGATGCTCTAGATATCTGAGGCACCTGCATGAGACTGGCAGGTATGACAGGTTAATTTATAAGAGACTCACAACATTCTGGCAAAACAGTTGGAGGCCAGGTGGGGATATTTCACAGTGCCCAAAACTGAACCAGAGGTCTACATTTAAGGACCACATTCCACCTTGATTTCTTCAATGGATTTCTGTTGACTCTACTGGGGTCACCTGCATCTCTAATGCCTGCTGCACCTTTAGGTTCCTACAAGTGTACTCATAAAGCACAGTTCAGGTGCCCATACATAAATATCTAGCCATGTTAGTTAACGCTTGGACTCCTTCTCCAAGCCAGGAATTGTTAACATGAGAAAACAATGCATTTTCCCCTGAGCCTTATTTGTAGATATTGTAGAATCCTTTCCACTGAAATAAAAACAGTCAAGGTAGGACAGACACTTGTGTCATATATGCAACTAAAGTTTGGGTATGTTATGACCAACTAAGTAAGAACAGTTTCAAAACAGGAGACCTGGGGGCCTTGATTTGATGTTACAGTCATTTTGTCTGTTCATTTCATGTGCAGATGTTGGTGTGCAGGCATTGTCTGTGTGCCTGTGCCTGCACATCCAAAACTTTAATGTGCTTCTTAACTGCCAATAGAATTCAGAATTGTTTTCAAAATGCTTCCTTATTAATGGTTTATGCAAAAGAGCAGGACTGCAATCAAGGTTCAAATTTTCAGTGATCCAGATGTTGGCCTATGAAACCTGACAACTACTTGACTGCCATTTGTGGAGTTGAGGGTCTCCCTTTGAATGACAAAATGTGTCTGCTCTTTGCCTGTGTCAGACACAGACGTGAAATATGCAGACTTTAGAATATCACCAACTTTCCTAATATATTAAGACAGAATAATTTCAGACATATTTAAACAAAAGTTTCCAGAATCTAAATCTTCTCATCTTCATTTTCACATCAGGAGTTTTGCTATTGCAGCAGGCAGGCAGGTATAATTAATGAACCATGTGTAACCAGAGGCACATGGGATCTCTATCAATTGTAGGGAACACTGGCATGCGCTGTATGGTTTGCATGGATCTATAAAGTGCATATTTTCCTGTGGACGGTGCATGGCTGTAAAGACATTCTGAGTCAGCACAACCAATGCACCAGCCATGGAAAGCTGTTGCCAATCTAAGCATTCAGAAATGGTGAGTCAGGCCCCCAAAATAATGAGACTAGCTTAAAAAATAAACAGATTTGCAAAACAATAAATAAAAGATTCTTTCTATTTTCTTACGGGCTTAAACTTCTCAATATTTGCATTTTTTTAACTTTTCTGCCATGAGGGCGAGAGGATTATTTTTATTCTTTTGCAATATTGAATGCTGAGACTTCCAGGTATTCCTGACTCAGAAGGGAAATGGCAGCTTCCACTGGACATGAGAAAGACTTTATGATTCCTGATGCAATATCCTGCTTGCTGTGAGTGACTGAAACATGTCCTCTTTCAGGATCTGATGAGAGCAGAGTAAAGGGGATGTGGGCTGTCTTTGCTGGTCATTTCAATACCATGTTTGAAATAGTTATGCAATTTCTAAATTTCAAATAGCTTTAAAATAACAGTAGTATTGTTGTAAGTTGATTTCCATTAAATGGCTCAGAAGTATGTTCAGCCTTAGCTTCTGTAAAAAACACGTCTGAGTAGGGCTCAGCCTCGTACCCTGTAATATGGTGTGTGTACTCTGACACTGCACAATGATGGCAGCTGCTAAGTAAACATCAGAAGAATCTGAGATTTGTATCAACAGGATGTTTACATTTTAAAGAGTTTCTAAGAAAATAATAAAGATTTCCTGCAGTTGACTCCATTGGCACTTGTTATAGTATGTATGACAGTTCACAAAAGTATAAATTACAGAGAGATTTCTTTTATGCCTCTTCTGTAACTGTCATAGAGCAGCACTGAAAAAGAAACCAAAAAAGTTAAAAAATATTGAGTTTCTTCTATCTCTCTGGAATTCGTTACATGTTATAACAACTTTAGGATCTTATTACATGGCCAGGCACCACTCCAGCTGATGGCAAAGAGCGAAGGTCTGATCTCTGTGGATATAAACGAGCAGCACGGGTGCAATAGCAGGACTGCACCAGTGTCCTTGCTGAAATCCTTGTCTCTGATACACTGACATTTTATCAGCATTACTCCCACATGCATTCACTGGTTGCCACAGCAGCTTCTCTCTGGCTGACATCTATCAACAGTAACCAGCAAATAGATTCATTTGTTCTTGGATGAAAACTAGTTTAAAAGGCATTAGCCCAGAATTAATTTTAGTTTCAATCATGGTT
Source organism: Pipra filicauda (assembly GCF_003945595.2). Taxonomy (NCBI): domain Eukaryota; kingdom Metazoa; phylum Chordata; class Aves; order Passeriformes; family Pipridae; genus Pipra; species Pipra filicauda. Next base: position 1,074,265 of record NW_024103929.1, read on the forward strand.
TATAGAAAATGACCTAGCTTCTCTGGAATTATGAAAGTGTCTCCACCTTATCCTGCTAAAAGAATAGGATAAACGACATGGGAACACACTGGTTTGGGACACGCTTTTTTTTTTTTATTATTTGCTTTAGTTGTACTTTGGCTTTACTAATGGGAATTCAAAGAGCTGGCATTGCCCTAGGAAGCCCTAAATGCTTTGGGATCTGGCTCTTCAAGACACCGTCTCTCTCCCCTCACTATCCTGGTTTAGATCAGCCAGTGTGATGGCAAGGTCTTGGGAACTTGCTTCTCAGCTTGTTTTACCAGAACTGGTTTTTCATAACTTTCCAAGGGCTGTGCAAAACCAAACATTTTCAGTTGGACTTTTTTGAGAAGAGGCAGTTGACAATCTGGGGTACACAATGCTCTTTTTAAATACTGCCCTGTAGGGCTTGCAGTAAAGGTGTAATGGGTAGTCCAAGTATTTGTGGTGATTTTATTTAACATAAGGATGGTGGTCAGTTTTGTTAAACCAACATAAAAAATAAACAAAACTCGCTTTCCTGTCTAGAAATGGGGTGGAGAAACATTTTGCTATTGGAGAAATTAAGATGCAAACCTTGAGACACAGCCTGATGCAGTGGGTACTTCACATATGATTTAAGGTGTGTTACTCCTCTCCCCGGTGTTGGGCATGGTGTCCTACGTACTGTTTCCATGCCTTTGTCAGTGTTGAAACTTGGTAAATTGGCAAAGGGAAAAGGGTTTCTCTTTAACTCTGCTGCAGTTTGTTAGCAATGCTACCAGCTGCTCTGCATGTAGAACCATGAGATCATGTGAGGCCACTTTTATTTCCACTTTCTCACAGATAATGATGGGTCAAACTCAATGCAAAGTAATACTGTGCTTTTAAAAAAGGATGCACAGGATTTATCAACAAATCAGGGTGAATAACTTATTTATATTATCTATGTCACTTTAAAGACTTAAAAGCATTTCGAGGGTATATATTTAGATGTGTCAGGGACATGAATATTTCAGAAGTCAAGTCTGTATAAATACCAAAATAAAAACAAACAGACCTGAAACCACTATTTAAGCAATACTATTACTGGGCTAGATTCTTCCAACCATATTTACTGCAAACAGTATTTCCCTCTGAGAATCAGCCCGACACCATCTACATTCAGTGGGACTTTATCTAAGGTGAATCAGTCAGATCTCTCTTGCAACAGCAGGATCAGCATCTGGCTGTCAAGCGCAATGCTGTGCATTGCTGTGCACAGTAGAAGGTAAGTATGGGGTAGTAAATATTCTACTTTTAAATATTCTACAGAAGGCTGGGGAAATATTGCTGTCAGTGCTTACTGTGTGCAGCACACACCTTATACTCACCTCAAAAATGTCATCGCTTCTTTACTAGAACACCACACAGCATGAACGATGGTAACAGGAGATCAGTTACAGAACAAGTGAAATATCACAGGTAAGTACACTGTGGTATACTGGACTTTTAAATGCTCACTGGGATTCTTTTCCATCAAGGAGAGAAGCTGACAGTCCCTGATTAGGCATTTTGGGCACTTCAAGGAGAAGGCTGTTCTTGTGGTTAAATGACAGGGGCACCAAAATCCCCAAGCACATGTGCAGCTTCCCTGGCTTCAACTCTGCACCTCCAGGGAGCGCAAACCAAACTGGATGTGAGATCAGACAAAAAAAGAGGTGTTCTTGGCTTGAGAGAGCACTTTGTACCTATTCGGAAAGAGCGTTTGGAAAGTTTTTCACAAATGTAGGCAAGCACCTCACTCAGACTGTGGGCAGGCAAAGTATTTGTAGTATTCTTTTAAGCACATATCTTCAGATCATGCTCCTCTCACTGGGAATAATTACTAAACCCCCATGGATGTCTACAGAGACTCAAACAAAAACACTGCTGCCCAAAAGCTGGGCAACATCAAACCAGCTGCCTTAGGGGTCAAAATAGTTCTTGGTTGCTCAGTTTTAAAAAATTTCTCTAGCAAAGACAATTTTTCAAAAGAAAAACCTAGCTCTTCTCTGTGGAAAGGAAATTCTTCAGCTTTTATTCTAAATTTCTGCATGCCACTGTTTAGTTGATACTCTTGGAGAAGACATTTTCTTTGGAATTACTGGTGTGATATAAACTTGCATGACTTCAAATTCTAAATACATCACTGAAATAAGCATGAAATAGTAAACATGTATTTCGTTCATTTAATTTTTACAAACCTGAATTTCTTCCCCATCTAACCATCTATATATGCCACTCACTATACAGACTTCCACTAACTTAGTGAAAATAGGTTAATGTGTCCATAAACTTCCAGTTTATACATTTCTTCTGAGATAAAAGGTTTTCTTTTTTGATCTTTGTATCTCTCCTTCAGATGTTTCCTGTCTTTTTCCTTATCCAATCAATATAACTTCTACACCAAACCACTGGCAAAACTAAACTCAAGGAGCATATAAACCTTTTTTGGTTTAAGATGCTAACCAAAAGAATCATGATTTTCAATTGGAGGAGATGGTTTATTGTCTTAAGAAATTATGATCCACTGCAGAAAATTCACTGATTCAAGAATTCCTGAAGTCTGTGGAAGTTCTTCTATTGATTTAGATGGACTTTGGAGCAGATTCTACACTTCAAAATAGGACTACTGTGTATTACATATGGAGCAATGGACCAGATATATCTCAATAAATATAAACTCTGAGGGGTAATTTTTTAGTGACTTTCCTCTGTAAGCACCCTAGTTTTACCTTTCGTGCAATATCTTCCTGATTTATACAAGGATTTACTTATTATAACAGGTTTATAAGCTTATTTGACAGAAAAAAGTCAATAAGGCTGTCATAAAATAGAGCAATGAATGGGGCACGATGCAGACAATAACAAGTTAAGTGCTATAGAGAGCCTCTATATGAAAATATTGTCCATTCCAGGCATGCTAGTGAATGCCCAACATATCCATTTTCCTGTTCAAGTTTTTTTTTTTAATTCTATTTGTAAGAGCTCCATGATGCTCAGTGCTGATCCATCTTTTAAGAATACAGAATTACACCCACTTCCTTTTGTGCAGGAATTACAATAAACTTCCTCTAGTTCAGTAGTATCTTTGCCTCCAGTTTCTGTTAGGAAAGGGAGTTGGTGTTATTACAATGAAAGAACATAGCTCAGCTGCCTTAGACACGATCTAATAGCTAATAATTAACCACCAAAGCCAAGCAAATCTTATATCAGTATCCCCTACCTTATTTGTTTGGATTTTGTGGTTTATCACAACCCCCATGTCACTGAAATATGAAGCTCAAATTCCTGTATATTCACATACTGCTTGATCCAGACAAGTGGTTTTAAAGGCTCTATCATATATTACTTTTTTAGAAGACAGGTCTCCATCCTCCTCATACAGTTCCACTGCTATTTAATGTGCACGACTTCTGACTTTAGAAGATTATAAGTGAAAAACCTCACTTCATTATTCAAACAATATTCCAGCTCCCATTCTTTCAACATAAATCCAAGCAATTAGCATTGTTAGACTAAGAATCTGGGGTCTGGTGATAAAATTTCTCCTGGTCTCTAACTAGTAACAATTATAGTTAAACCTGGTATGGAAAGATTGGAATAATTTTGTGTCTCTTCTTCCTCCTTCTTCAGATCACAGAATGCAAACAAGATCCAGAAATAACTGTTCTATTCCACAGCAGCTGGCAAAGTCAGGTGTTAAGATTGGCTTTTACCATATGATCACAGTGACTACTAAACAGTATAAATTTTTTTGAAGTAACAGCTTGCCAGTTCTATAGCAACTTGGACTATAGTTCCTGTTTTCATAAACTTCCAACCTTTATAAGTTAAGCCCATTTTTATTGTCAATACTCTTCAAGTTTAACGTGATGCCAATTCAAAATTTTTCCCTTAATTCTTACATTCCCAGAAATTACTAGGAGATGAAAAAAGAGAAGCATTTTTAGACCTACTTTTTCTTCAGTTTGCCAACTCTTATAAGCGCGCTTCAGCTTTTTGTTTTCTTGAGTATGTTTGCCACTTTAAAAGTATGAGGACATAGAAGAATCAATAAAAGAAAGTTAACACAGGTTTAAAACACTTCCAGCCTGCCAAGGCCATGCTTAGATTGACAGAGTCAACAAAAGCACAGATGGAGCAGACTTGGACACCTGCAAACTCTAACTGTTGGCTATAGGCCTTCATTCAGCACACAAAATCAGTATTTTTTGTAATGTGAGGCATCTGATAGACTACCTGAAGTCACTGGAGCTGCAGCTGATTGTCACCACCACCGCCATCCCCACCCAATGAAACTTTTATGCTTAACTTCAAGCACAACAATCACCAGTGTGTGCCTGTGATTTAACATTTTCATGAGCACCTGAAGTTCTGCTTCTGCACACTCTGCTTTTGCATCCTGGCTAACAGGGTGACCTGCAGTCTCACCCTCAGCTTCAGGGCACTAACAACCCTACCAGCCTCGCCTGGCACCTGACCCACACTCCCTGCCTATGGCTCCGGGGTCTCCAGCTCTGTCCTTCACCTTTAGTCTCTGTCTCTCAGGCTACACTGTAGAGTATCTGCCTCCAGCCCTTGCCCTGAGTCATAGATTGACAGTGGATCCACCTCATACAGTTTGTTGCCTAGATGGCTCCCACCTTGCACCTTGCCTTACCTCATGTCTTTGGCAACCCCTCCTGGGTGGACTTTGGACCCATGTTGTAGTCTTGTCTCCACTCCTGTCTCTGGCCCCGTACCCTTTTGATCCTGACTGGATTCTCTGAAGAGACACTGGACCTGGTTCATTATTTTGCCTTGTCTGGGACAGTCAAAGGACCCTGTTTCTGTATTCTCCTCAGGTGCTGTGGGACTGGATCGTGCTTGGTGAGGGAGGGCACTGCCTGTGTGGGGTCACCCGTGGCTCCCCTTCCCTTAGGGAACAGGCAGACCCTCCAGCTCCCTGGCACTCGGTGATTCAGTCAGTAAAATCAACCACTTTCCTTAAATTCACTGGGCTTTGGATCAAGCCATGAAGAGTTCTGTTTAAAACAGTGGGAATATTTGCAGTCTGCAAGATTAGCCTCTCAGTCTCTTCACAGAGATTCCCCATTCGCTCAAAGGAGAACTTTGTGAGTGTTCTGCAGCAAAAATGTGAAAGCCCAGGCACGCCAGGTGCAGTGTAGGGATCCTTGTTCATGTGTGCTATTTCAAGTCCTCTAAAATATGAACATACCTTTCAAAGTGCAGAGAAGGCAAATGGGATAAATAAAAAAAAAAAATCTATTTTTAGCCAAAAAAAGAAAGACTGATTTATGAAATGAACTTTGTACCATATCTACTTAAAAGGCACAAAGTAATTTTACAGAAGACCTCTGTCCCAGAAAATTCCATTCTCTGATGAAAATCTCTGCCAGTGCAACGTGGTGGAATCATTCTTCCAGTAAAAAGGCAGGGATGATACAAAAAAATGGAGGGAAGGAAGGGGACACAGTAGAATAATATGTTATACTGATTATCTACTCACACAGAGGCTACCCCAATAGAAGTTTATTAAATGTGACAGTTTTCTGGCTCATGAGCCATCTGGAATTGTCTGACCATGGCCAGACTATTAAATTATCTCAGCCTCCAAAACAGGGTGACCACATCAGAACTCCAATTAGGAACAGTTCCTGGCCTGTGCCAACCCCTGAACCATGCCTGGGAAGTGCCTGGGAAAATACTGTCAGTCCAGACAAAAACTTTACAAAATCTCTTTCAACAATAAATTGATACAGACAAGAAAGTTCAGTGCAGGAGACAGGTCCCTGAAATGAGTTACTTTACCTGTAGAGCAGTAGCTCCGGCCTCTGAGGAATTCCTCTTACTCTGCAGTTCAATAGCTGAAACTGTGGAGCCATAATTTTGCTGACTCCACTCTATTATCTTTTGATGCCATGGAAAAATTGAGCCTGCAGAACCCTGTGGTATTAACTGACACACCACAACAGAGATGTTCTTCTTGACCTGTTCAGCAGCAAAGTCAAGGGATTTGGTCCATCAGCCTGCACTCATTTCCTGGCTGGCCATCTGCCTGTCCGATCAGAACCCAGGCCTCACTGGGAACCACATCTCAGGCTCAACCAGAACACAGGCTGTTTGTCCTCCACAAAGGCAAACATACCAGATGGTTTGGAACATCTGATAGTGGTGAAGGCTACAATTACAAAGGTGTGGATCAAGACATTTTAAGGACCAGTGACCCCTTCTCCGAAGTAAATGAAATGACACCTCCAAAAAGGCAGAATCAAGCCTCCAGAAATTCTGGCTTTGCACAAATATAACTGGATGTATCATCTCCTCATGTCTGTGGGCTTCCTGTGAAAACTCTGAGGATTAAATAGTTACCTTCTTTAAATTTTGCTTTATGGTTGTACTGTCTCTCTCCACCACCTTCATCATTTCTTGGCTTGCCATGTACAAGATGTTGGCTGTAGAAAAAGAAACATGCAATAGTGTAAGTATACAGCAAATCTTTTAGGAAAAACAAGATGGGCCCAACCCTGAAAAAAGGCAGAGCAACCAGAGCAGTCACTGTTTCTACAATCCCATGGAAAAGAATCCCACTGACAGAAAGAGCAGAATTATTTCACCTAACCAAGTAAGTAAAAAGTCATACAGAATAAATTAAGTCACCTCTTATTAATTAATTCCATAATTAATGGAAAGGGAGACATCTTTGGAATATAACTCTACCCTTACAGACTTATGAATCAGCCAATGGTGATGACTCCCTCTCCTAACCAGAGAAGGATCTGTGATGACTAGCTTTCCCTACATGCTTCTAGAAAGGTAAAGGTAAGCATGATAAATCATCCATGAAGTGTTTACAAAAGTGGGCTTTTAAATACAAAGCATACAATAAAAGGCATTACTAATCAATAGATGATTACATTATTGACATCTCAACATGCAAGTCATTCAAATATTCAACATAACATATAATAAAAACAATGGCAACTACAAATATCATTGGAAACTGCAGTCCTGCATAATATTGAGGGTACCTACTGAGGTAAGACTGGACACCAAATGTCTAAGTCTTACCTTTCTGGAATGTAAAGTATTAAAAATGGCTCAGTGCAATTTATTGTGAGTTGGTCTGCAAGATACTGTCTCAGAGACATAAATAATTAAGTCTAACATTTGGACACCTAATTCATTTTATGAGGTGTTGAGTTCTGGCATGTCTCATGTATATTAGACAGCAATAGGAACTTAGCACCTCTGAAAAGTGGGTTGGTTTGTCTGGATGCCTAAATATTCAGAAATTTAAACATTTTGACACAGAAGGATCACACTGTGTCCACCTTGCCTGGCTTCTGTTACAGCAGAACCTGCAGAAGCTGAATGTACACTGCAAGACCTGGCTTTGAACAAGCACTGTTAGATTATGAGTTCTGCTGTAGAACAAACCTCATGTATTCAACTGCAGAACCCAGAGTTGCTACATGACCATCAGTGTTGCATCTCCAAAGGGTGTTTTAATAAGGGCTATCCATTTTTGACATCAGTGTTGTACTGAAGAAATGTGAAGCTAGCCAAAGAATTAGCACTTCATTTACCCTTTTTTTCTGCTCAGTGAGCTTACAGGGCTAATAAGATAGCCAAGCCTCTCCTGACCTCACAATATGAAGCCTCTGTGCTTATGGATCAGAGAGACATAACCTGTATGTGAAATGAAAATGAATTACAATAATCTTCTTTCTCAGCAGTTTGCAAAACCAGTGGAAGACACTGAGTGGCTAAATTACCTTAAAGCATTTCAATTTCCAGGTCCTAGAATGACTGAAAGTATTTTGAAACACTAAATCTTTTCTTGAAATACAGGAGAAAATGGAAAGACTGGCTGTTTTAAAAATCTGAAGCAATGGAGTTTTGTGCACAAGTAGTTAATGACAGTGTTGGATCCGATGCTGCTTTGAGACAGGAGTAATACATTCTCACGCTGTGAGATAGGGGAGGAAATGGTAATCACACAGGTCTTTGGTCACGACCAAAACATGGAGTTGGCTGAATTCCAGCACTACTCTAAGGAAGCAGAATGCCACCAGAGAGATGAGTGATGGCGCTGGAGATCGAATGTTAACAGACAAAGCCAGTGCTCTCAAGTAAAAAAAAAATTCCTAGAAAGTAGTATCTACTTCTGAGCCAGCCAAAGAAGATGTAATTCAGTTCTATACCTGCAGAGCTCTGTCTTCTTCAATTAAACATTGAACACAGCTAATTCAAGTTTTTTCTTTCCTAGGCAAGATGAAAGGGATGCAGATGTGACATCACATAGACAATCCAGAAAATTTACTGGTCCTATCCTACTCTGCTGGGCAAAGGGTTCTCTGTGCAGTTTTGTGTCTAGCAACCTGATCATCTAATCCCTTGGTGGAGCTGGCAAAAGTCTGCATCTACAGCATTGTTGAGTTCATATCCTGATTGGTGGTTGTCTTCTTAATTCAGTCCCAAACACTGGTGCATTATACACACATTTTAGAATGCACCTTCAAAAATTGTCTAGGAAAACCTTAATTGAGAGAGATGAAAGGCAACTGGCACAAGTCCACAGGAGAGTCACTAAACTGATCAAAGGGTTGGAGCACTTCTATGAAGACAGGCTGAGAGAGTTGAGGCTGTTCAGCCTGGAGAAGAGAAGGATTCAGGGAGACCTTACAGCACCTTTCAGTACCTAAAGGGGCTACAAGAAAGCTGGAGAGGGACTTTTCAAAAGCGCATGGAGGGACAGGACACAGGGGAATGGCCTTAGGCTGAAAGAGGGCAGGTTTATACTAGATATAAGGAAGGAAGTAATTCTTTACTGTGAAGGTGGTAAGGCACTGGCACAGGTTGCACAGAGAAGCCGTAGATGCCCAAACCCTGGAAGTGTTCCAGGCCAAGCTGGATGGGGCTTTGAGCAACTTGGTCTAGTGGAAGGTGTTCCTGCTCATGGTAGGGAGGCTGGAGCTGGATGATCTTTAAGATCCCTTCCAATCCAAACCACTTTGTAATTCTACAAGAAAGTCCATAGGTATTTAATTGATTTCAGATTGATTCCTGTTTCTAATGTTATAAACATGACTTTAGTGCTCAAAAGTCCTACTTATAACTGAATCTGTCTGATCTGTCTATCAAAAGCGCTGCTCTGTATCAGAAGGCAGGACATGGAGAGCAGCCCTTTCTACCTGAGGTGCTGATCCTTCAGGTGCATGTGGCTCACTATGGATTTACAAGATTTCACAAAGCACTAAGTGCACAAGCCTGGATTTGGCAATAGGACTTGTACAAAACCCCTTAAATGGGGATTTTAGTATGTCAAGTTTTCTATTTTCCAGTCCAGAATAAGGTTGTTGTTAGTAGGTCACTATTTTTTACTGTACCTACAGTCAGAAATTCTGCATTATCTTGCAGCACCAACAGTGGATGGTTGGCAGGGATGAAAATACTGGTGGGTCATCAGTGGAGAACCTGACACATACCAGTTCATTCAACACCACTGGGATTCTGCAGGCAGCTCTCCACTCCCAGTTCAGTCATACAGTGGGAATAGTAAGTACCCCCCTGCTCCCTTTCTCCCATCTTACTGGTTCCTCTGTCCTATCTCCTATTCTTGGTGGAGTTTGCTCATATTTCTGAGGTGCTTGTGCTTTTTTTCAGTAAACAATAAGAAATGAAGTGGAATTCACACACTTAGTAAACTTAGATTAGTCATAGGGATCCTAATAGTAAATGAATAAGACAGCAAAGGCAATAAGGGCAGTACTTTGAAGGCGTGGGTACTGTGCAAGAAAGGGAACCAGGAAGACAGGATTAAGCTAAACCGGATGAATGGGAAGGTTCAAGAGTCTATTTCAACCAAAAAAAAAAATCCTTCAAATTTTGGAAACATGATCCTAGGGAAACCAATAAACAAGAACTTAAACTTCAGCAGGCGTTAAGTAAGAGGAAATTGCAAAGAGCAAAAGTAGGTTTCCAAGAACAAACATTAAAAGATTTAAAAATAAACAATAAAATATTCCTTAGGTATATCAGAAACAAGAGCCCTACAACAGAATTTGTACAGCTAAAGAAGAAGCCAAAGAAGATAATTACGCTGTTTGGAAGGTAAATTACTTTCCTCTATGGCACCCAACTTTCTTATTCGATACATTCAGGAGATTTCTGCTCTCTATATTCTTTTTCTGGCAATAACAATTTCTATTTGAGTAGTGAGGTATCAAGAAGCAGCATCAGTGGAGAATATAGAACATATCAGGGTATATTTAGGAGCATTAAGAACCTTAAATAGAGAATTACTGAGTCGGTAACTATCTTGCTATGCAAGAATCACCCTGTCCTGTAGCTTGGGGAGTAGAAAATACTGTCCTGTCTAATTGCTACTGATTTTATAAAGGAAAATAACATTTTAATGATCTATAAGTTCTTCAGTAAGCACAACCAGATGACAAAAATTACAGGTCATCTAAAAGCTCTCTCTTACACATCACACAATAAACTTTGGCTGGAACTAAACAGCTGTAAAATGAAAGGTTGCAATGTGTTAAGAAGGAGCCTGGAAGCAAAGAAAAAAGATTAGGATTAGAATAGATAATCTGTTTTTTATAACAGCAAAGAATAAGGTCTAGATTCATCACAATTTTATACCCCTCCCAATTTATAGTAATAAAAGATAAATAAATAATAATAAAATAATAACATTTAAATTTTTATTTTAAAATATCTAATAATTATTGAACACACCTGGCAAACTGATCATTTTTGGGATGGATTAAATCACCTCTCAAGAAAACTCTCTTTTTAGTGATAAGACCTTTAGACTTAAACTTAAGTGCCTAAAAATTCAGGTGGAATAAATCCTGGCTTAAAATTCTAGTCCAGCTTCATAATTAAATAATTGGTAACTTTTTTCTTAATGATCTTGTCAATGGATAAGTGGTTTATTGATAGCATTTGCACAGGACACAATACTAGTCAGTTTGTGAGGAACCAGCAGGGAGAATGTGAGAGACCCCAAGAGGAGAGAGAAAAAAATCAATGCACTAGTAAAAGAAATTTAAATTATAGAAAAGGTAAGCAAGATACAGGCAGAAAAAAAAAATCAGAGCATTTTTTCCCATTACAAGCTTAACATAAAGAATGGAATCAGAAACCAGAGACCCTTAAGATGACTTCTGTTCACTGTCCACATTAACTCAATATTCGAATCAAAGCATTTATTATATTCATATATAGTAGAAGGAGAATTCTGTAGTACGAGTATAGAAATCACACAACATGCCCACACCTGAAGAGCTGTATATTGCTGTGTGCTGAGAGTCACAACCTCTGTAGGACACTGTAAAACCGAGAATGGTGGTGAAAACAATCAAAAGATGTGTCGTTGTCATCACGTTTGTGATACTTCAGGATGCACTGGTTTTCCCTCTCTTACAGCACAATATATTTAAATACAAAACAATAAAAGGAAGTACTTTTTAATGTCATATGCAATTAACTACGAACCTTGCTGCCACAGGAAACTGATGCACATATGTATTTGATGCATTCACATTAAGCATGTTGCCCTGAGCTCCTCTAATTGCAAATGCAGTTACTATAACTAATGTTAGGACCTCTTCATATGTACGAAAATCATGTCTCACTTTACAGCATGACAGGTTAACCCATATCAACTTGTGAGCCATGATATTCCCAGGACTTTTTCCTGCAGAACTATTGCTTAACCAGTAATTTACCATTCTTGTACGTAATTTATGTACAGAACAACTTGTCTCTTTAAGGAATGACAGCATTCTCCTCTCCTTGCCCCCCAAACACTTCTCTTAGCTTGTGAAGGTCACTTTGATCCTGTTCCTCTCCAGCATATCTGCTGCACCTTCTAGCACAGTGCCATCTGTAACCTCCGCAAACACATGCTGTGTTCCACCAGTCACATCCCTAACACAACTACTGAATATTAAAGAACTGAAGATAAAACTGTTACAAAACTCTTCTAGCTACATCTTTCAAGTTTCAAAAATCCTCCTGAATCCCATTTTCTGCAGTCACACATCTGTCTAGTAGTTGTTGTAGGTATGTCATATTTCTCAAACTTTGTTATAAGAACATAATAGGGAGACACTGTAAAAATCTTTATTAAGGTCAAAATAGCCTAAATCCACTGCTTCCTTCTAATCCACATTATACTGTAAGAAGTTTAATGTCTATGGAAAGCTATATTGAAAGAGATACCATTATAAAGCAGGAACAGTAACCTTCTCTCTTGCTGCTGTGGAATGCCAATCTGGGCTTCTTCAGAAAAGCTATTTTTCTCAAAAGCTAAGTCACAAGTTCAGGGAGAAATCTCTCTGCTATTTCCTAATGCTATACTCTGCTAACCTTGGCATTTTTTGAATATTTAGTTCTTTCCTTTTCAAAAAAACTTGTTCTGTTTCCCTATTTCATGAATACCAAGCTGCTTTTTCTAAGGAAATAACTCAGAAGAATTTACTTACTTTTTCTGTGCGCAATTAGAAAGTCATCTCAAAGGCTCTCAGGGACTGTTACTTTGAGCTTTTCAGCAGCTCTGAAAATCAGGCTGTGAACTGGGTACAACCAGAAGCTAAGACTTAGATAATGAATGACCTCTGAGATCTTTCCCTAGGCTTTGTCCTGTGAGATCACCTTCTCAGTGGTTGCTACCTGGTGTTACAATCTCTGGAAAGATTTCCAGCCCATGCCAGTGCCTGGTTTAGATGAAAATCTCTAAAGATTCTGAGAATCATTATCAAGAGTCCTGGAAAAAATATTTATTAGGTGGCGTTGTCATGATTTCAAGTAGAATATAAAATGCAACTTAGAGTCCACGTGCTGGACTTCCTGAGTAATGAAGTTGTCTCACCGAAATCTGCAGAACTAGTCACTGCACAAAATAAAGCACATCCAGAAATCTGCAGGACCCTGGCTCAAAATGCAAACATTGGAAGTGCAAACAATAGGCTGTGTGGAAGCTGTATTAGAGTTGTGACCTCAGTGTCCACACTGACTTAGGGTGAGATGTAGCTTTAATCTGTTTGGTATTTACCAGTGTATCTCACTACTCATTGAAGAGAGAAATATCTGGGGTTTAGTAAAGGCAAAAGGAGACTGAAATTAGTATTCTGGAAAATCATTACATGTGAAAGGTAAGACTGGGGGATGAAGGGTCAGGAGGCCTGGAATTTTTCTGAACTATCACTGAAATCCTCTGAGACCCTGTGTACATTACAAAATCTCTGTCTCAGTTTCCTCATTTTAAAAACATGCTTCAGGCTGCTTTGTCAAAAAAGTGTGTTTTGTAGACTGTAAGTACCTGTAAGTACCTAAAATCAAGACATGACTGAGAATACTGTGTTTGTTGAATTTAAAATTTTTCTCTGAACTGGCTTAGTGAAGCCAACACAAAATGCTTGGAGGACACAATACTGTGCACACCCCCCCTTATATGATGTGCTGCCTCTTTGCTTTCAGCAGGAATGCTTGAAGTGACAGTGTTAAATATTTGAAGGATCAGAACTGTCCTGTAGTTTGAAACAGGTGTGTCTTCCATCAGTCCCTAAGTGGTAATTGGTTCAACTGAAATGAGTTGCTCCTGCCATAGGTTGCATGAGCTTTATAAAAAGTTGTGCACTTGGTACAGCTTCCTACTGAAACCAAGTCAGTTCTACCTGTTTGCCAAAGGAGGGACTTAACCAGTGATAAATCATGACAACATTCAGTGTCTGAAGAACCCCACCACAGCACAGTTATAATGGGATGTGTGAATGAGATGAACACCACATACTTTAGGTAACTTGGATGTTCAGACCCCAAAATGAGAAAGGAGTTCTCATGGACATGAACGTGAGTGCTTCAGAACTCCAGCTGGAGACCCACAGTGGCTTGAAAGCACTTTACTTAGCAAGGACAGTTTGCAATATCAAGTCTGGAGCTGAATCCTAAATCCTGCCTCACCGAGATTTGAATTATGAAGCCATCTCTACCCACTGAAGGTATATAAAATGCAGTTATCTCCTGAAAAGACTGTGGAAGAAAGGAAGAAAGTTTTTTTTTTTTTTCTCATCCTTTCCTTGTAATGCAAAAGCCCAGTACATCTGTGCACTCAATTCCCATCTAGGAAACAGGCTCCTAAAGATCTGGTCTTGAACCAGCCTAGAATTTCTAGGAAAGGAACACACAGAAGCTCTTTCAGCTTTCCCTGTAAACATATATTCACTTATTCAATTTGTTTATCTGGTTTAAGAACAAAGACCACTGAAATTGGCTTTAGACTGTTAATTTGCATGGTGTAAATCCATTTCTTCAGATCTGTATTTATGCATATGCTGGACTGATGCATTATGAGTCAGCCTGAGTCAGTGGGCTAATCCAAAGTACAGAAAATGAAGCTTATAACACGAATCTTTGCAGTGTCATGGCCTTTGTAACTATTCCTTCATGTAGGTTTTTCACACAACAACTAGGAAAGGAAAAGCATTTCTCAAAAAACAAGGGAACAAAAAAAAGTGGTTGCAAACCTACAAAAACTGGTCAATGTACCTCGTGACAGCTGTAGAACCCCTAAGCGTTTTTATTACGTCCTATTCCATCTCAAGTTTTGCTGATACCCTTTGTAATTCATAACCAGGTCATCAGAGTTTAATAACAAAAAAAATCTATAGTTAATTATATAAGTATCATAAACAATTAGGCCTTAGAGCTTAAAAGTGAAATCAAAGTTTAAAAAGACAAATTCTATGCTTATTGTGCTTTAAACATATAAATATCTTCATAAAATATCGTAACCTTTTATATGCAGATCTTTTACATACAGGTTACCTTGAATATAGAAGCCCCTCATTTATTCCCAGGTCAGGCTTATGAAATTTACTGCCAACTTAGCTTCTCCCCATGATCCTGGCAATGACCTTTTTCCTGCCCTGGTAGGATCATTCCCTTTCCATGGATTAAAGGTGATTAAGGATCAGTGTCAGTTTAGTCTCATATATTTGCTAAGCAGAGACGACAAACTGTGCCAAAATGTGATAGATTTATTTGTGGGGGTTTTGTGATAGAGGAACCCCGATTGGGCTCAAATCAAGGATCCAGAAAAGAAAAGACTGCTTTATATCACTGGTAGCTCTTTAACCCAAAGTGTCACAGCAAGGACTTAATATCCTTCAGCTAAATTATTAGTTTTCACAAACAATAATGACTGAAATCAATCAAGCTTTTCAGTGCTTAGGGTTATTTAACCATCAATTCAAGCAGCCATTTGTTAGATGAATACCTGTATCTATTGAGCTGAACTTCAAACACAGTGATACAGCCACAATGCAGCCAAGCAAATAATGTGTGAAACAGAAAATTTCCTGATTTTGAAGAAATACACATCTAGCATTATAATTATTATTTTTCTAAAGATTTTAGAACTATATTCTAAACCAGAATGTTGTCATTTTATTCCATGGACATCAACAGATCTATGCTGGAACTTGGAAAGCTGTGCAGATTTCAGGGAAGAAACATATTTCTAACTCAGGACAGATAAACTTTATACTTGATGCTTGAAGCAATAAAGAGGTTTCCTGTACTTGGACTTAAATATGTGTTTTTCCTCAAGTCTTTAAATTTCTTGCTTGAATATCCAAAGATGACTTGTTTCTTATTTTCAAGAAAAAGATTAGATTAGAGCTAGATTAATTGTAAACTCACACTAAAAACTGAAGGATTATGTTGTCTGTGGAAAGCCAAAATGAGTTGGAATTTTGTCTGTATGTAATGAAATCTTGAAAAAAATTACTTACATATGGTGCACATATCTGTAAAATATAAAAGAAAGTTATGTATTTCTGACTTAACCCTGATAAACTTTGAGAGATATACATGCCTTTGATCAATTTGAAAATCAGCTCTGTGTTGTGGTGCCATGACTGAAGCTCATTCCGTGTGGGTTTGCTCTGTAGTCTGTATCTTAATTACATAAAAATGATACTATGTTCTTTGCTGGCCTAAGGAGATGAAGTTACTGTGATAGAAAGAATAGACAGAAAGAGATGCCATACTAATGAAACAAGAGACAATAACAAAGGAAAAAAAACCTTTTCAACTTCATTGGCTAATGAATTTCAGGAAATCATCAGAATAGTTCCTTTTCCAACAAAAATGAGTGGTTGTGAAGATAGCCACAATCTAGACACTTTAATGGATGCACACGCACATTCTTTAATAGCTTGTTCACCAGACTAAAATAAACACAAGGCTACAAAGGGTTACCCGAACTCACTTCATTTCCCCACTGCTGTTGGCGTCAGATTATGTTGACTCTGTCAACAAGATTGTGGCTGTAGGTGTAAATTTATTGAGTCCCACGCATCAAAATATTGTTCTATCTTGTAAGTTAGTAGGAGCTATGCTCTGGAATGGGTACAGGGAGAAACACAAACCAAATTTTTACTTCAAGGTCCAGATAATACAGTTTCAGCAGCATCAGCCTTGGAAGAACATACTATAAGAGTTACTAGAGTGAACAAATTCAGAGGAAAAGAAGACGACCACGACCCTGACTTCATCATTTCCCAAATGCAAGGCTGTTGCTGCTACTCATACCAACCAACCCCTTGGGCAGACGAATAGAGGGTGGAGAGACTTCTCAGCTGTTTGACAAAGGTCACACGTACTAAGGTATTGTCCTTTTTTCCAAGAAATGAATAAACTTTCTTTAGCTAAAACTGGAGGGGCTTTGTAAGAGAGCAGTGATCCCCTGGTGACTGTGGTGCAGGCTGTGGGCATTCTCTGTACTTCTCTAGGGTATTCTGAGACCCTGCAGCAGGGCAAGTTTTATCACCCCTCCTGGCCACCCTCACCCATCTTCTTCTTCTGGCTCCCTTGATTCTCTTCCCCACCTGTAGAGAACCTCTGCTTTAGATACCTTTTTTTAAAATTCTTATGTATTCCATCAGCTTTGTTTTTACAGGTTTAATGTTACTTAGTTAATTCATCTATTTTTCAAACAACATTTTCCATCTGGTCTCTGTCCTCCCTTGTGTTTGAGGCTTTTAATAAAACACAGCTCACTATGATTAAAAAACAAAAATCTGAAATGCAACCAGGCCCAGAAGAGATCCCTTTAGTATTTAAAATCTTTTGCAAATAATTTGTAATACAGAGGAATATTAAGAGGTAGAACTAATCACAACTTGTAAAAGGAATTTCATTTTACACCACATAGGATACAGCCCATGATAGTAAGGGCCTCTCAGGGTCAAGAAATTAGCAAGTGCAGACAAAGACACTGGAAGTCAAGAAACATTTAAAATTCTCTTAACAAACTACAACTGCAATTTAGAGCTACATAGCACTGTAAAAACCTCAGGCCTTTAAACCTTTACCTCTAAGAACCATGTTTTTTTACTAACTGGCAGACTTTTCTATTGCAGTGTTTTTGCCTATTTCTTGGAAGCATTTTGTTCTGACTATTGTTGGAAAAGAGAAATTGGACAAGATTGACTTTGGATCTCATTTCCAGATATTAGCTCCTGTGTGAGTCAATAGTATTTCTCAGTATGATAATGATCACATTCATCCACTTTTGAAGTAATTTTTCAGCAATATTTGCCACCATCTCTAAGAAAATAACTTGCTCGATTAGGACTGTAATAACAGAGTCACAAGTTCTACTAGACTCAGGTAAAAAAACTTGAAGAGTGGCTACAACTTGCTTATTTATTCCACATTTCTTACATAAAAGTCTGAGCAAAGCTCTTTATTAGTTTTCCTTCTCTGACGTTAGAGACTTAAAGGTTTGCTTTCAAACCCAGGGCATAGTATAGCTTTTCCTGGCATGGACTGACGGTTTGGCAAATGATTGCCTTGATGGTTTGCTTGATGGTTTGGAAAATGATGGTGCCTTTCACTGTATCATCATCAAGTATTCATTGGCTATGGAACAATCTGCTCTTGTTCCATAACTGCCACACATGTTTCCACACTGGCCTGCTTTTGAAAGCCTTTCGTCTCTTCACTGATCAATACCTTTGTAAAAAGGTATTTCCGAGTCTATCTTACACCCTTTCCAACATTAAATGCACCATCTTTTGCTTCGACTTATCAGTTTCTCAGCTTCTGCTTTGACAACTGTGAAGTCAAATTTCCACTGTCTTGTTTCCTCACAATTGCTCTCCAACAATCAAACTGTTGCTGCTTTTGCAGGAATAGATACAGGTTATATCTGCACCATTGTAGGAAATGAAGCCAGGAACTCTTCTGTGGCCCCAAGGCCAACTGGAATACAATGACTTGTTTTCACAAAATTAGATTTTTCCTCTACTCAAAGTGCTTATGGGGAAGATGCATGGCAGTGCCAACTCCTGAACCGTGCCTGAATACTAGGAGAATGCTAAGTGGAGAAGGCTAAAACCATACCAGAAAATTCATTAATGACTAAACAGTGTGGATATCATACTACAGTGCTACCACAAGTCCTATATTCATTCAGCTGATTTCTAGAGGTAACCTATCATTCTTTGCAGGTCCTACTATAACATTTCTATATCCTGCATTCAACTTGCAGAATTCAGGTTCATTCAGACATTCAGTCAGACCACATTTTCAGATTTGCTTTTAACTAATGTCTGACATTTTTTGCCTATATTTTGGATTCCTCAATCATACTGTGTTGCTCCTGTTTATCTGTTTTCTTTGGTTCTTCTACAGTAAAGTGTCCCTCATTAGAGTTCTGAAATTCAGGGTATCTTTAATTAGTGTGTATGAAATTACAGGGCTGGAAGGGATCTCCATTGGTCTTTTTGTCTTAAGGACAATCAATGATACCATGTTATTTTCAGCATATACTTATGCATCCTGTCATTGGGAAGCACAGATGATGAAAGGTTCATTTTCTTCATAGGGAATGCCATCTAGAGTTCCACTTGCAACATTAACTAAAATCTAATCTGAATCATTTTTGTTGCAATGTACTCCATTACACCTTACCTTATCTACCATGGACACATGGATTAAATTATTGTCCTTTACTTGAAAATTTTTACCATGTCCTCCAGTTGTCCCTTGTTCAGTCTAAATAACTGTATTTTATTTATTTTTTTGCCTTGAAGTTCATAATTTCTTCGTATCTGTCATGGGATTCACCTGATTAAATGTGGATATCTAAAGCTTAATTCTTCTTCCTTCACAGTCAGTAAAAAGTACACAGTTCATCTCATCCTAAAGTATTGACCTAGACAGATTAGATAACTGTTACCTATATATTTCTCCACTGACTATGGCAGGATTTTAAGGGGATTAGTGAATGAATAGAGCTCTATGCTGTAAACACGTTAAGTATTTCTGTTCTAGCACAGGTGTCACCCTTTTGTGAAAATACGCAGCCAATATGCCTTCCATCTTCAAATTCTTTGTATCAAACTGCCACATACTCTCTGCCAATTCTCTGCTTTATTCAATACATTCTGAGAACTAGCTGAACAGTCTGTATGTTGCTGGATTCCTTCCTCTACAAGCATCAAGTACACTACATACTGCACTTTGGATAGCTCAGAATGTTTGATGGACATAATATTCAATAGGTCTCCCTGCTCTTCTTTCCCAAGCTTGTTATGTCCCTTCATATTCATATACATATTCCGGTTTTTCTCAGTTCTTTCACCTGTGTCTGTTAAGACAATTAACTTATAATTGTGATGATTTTTAAAGGTTTGTAACAGAACTTTATTTTCCATACTTTTGAAATTTATATTATCTGCACATCACCTACCTCATCTACCATCTTCCTACCAGTAGTCCTTGGTCTCTAATGAATTTCTTTCTCTACTTTAATTTTAGACCCTTCATGAGTGCAAATTTGGCCACAGTGATATAGAGGACTTTTTTATCTGTCCCCTTAAACTCATCATCAAGCCTTCTTTACCAAATGTTTCAATGTTAATCACTTTTTCACGGTTAAGGAAGCCAAAGCTCCCATGACACTGGTCTTGATTGAAAGTGCTCCAACTTCTGTACACCTGTGCTTACTTACAAATATTCTTTTGAGGAACCTAAAACAGTGGTTTTAACAGCCATGTCTTATGTTCTGTGAAAAACAAGCAGCCTCATTACCCTGTCATTAGTTTCTCACTCTCTCTATTTCCATACATCTTTCTTTCCTGTGTTGACACTGCAGCTTCCCAGGACAGTTCTGATGCTCTGCCTTAAAAACTATAATTTACTGTCAAATTTTTCACAGAACTCCTCTGCTTTTTCACCATTTGCCATTTAATTGCTATTACTGCTATTACTTTAGACTCTTGCTTGTGTTGGCTAAGGACCGCAGTAGAGACTGGGGACACATTTTGTCAGGTACCAGCAGTGCTGCACACAGAAAAGCCTGAAGTGATCCTTTCTTCTGTCACACAAGGGTATCCCACAGAACCTCCACAAATTCTTAGTCTCCTTCTTCCAGAACACTTCACTTATGCCTCCCTTAGTAAATCCTGGCAGCAGGATAATTTCACAATAACCTGTTATTACAAAATGCTTGAGAAGTATTTTAAAATATGCAAAACATTGTCAACTCTAAAGCCCCATTCCTGGCCTCCGTAAAGGTAAACTGGACAATATACAATTTAAATTAATTATTTGCTGGTAATTTCAGCCAAAGGGAAGAGTCCTAACTGAGTGACAGATTGGATTTTTTTGCCTATAAGAATGAGTTATGCTGTGTGGGAGTGCTAAAGGTCCCAGACAAGAGTTGGCTTCAGAGGCTATTCAGGCCACCAGAAAAAACATAATTTCTATTCCACTGATTTTACAGTTTATTTCTAAATCCATGACTGCTCAACATTGACTTGCAGATATGAACAGAGTTTTGCTTATCCTTCTGAGGGACTACAATAGGATGATAATTTCCAAAGACTCTCCTATGAAGACAGGCTGAGAGTGTTGGAGCTGTTCAGCCTGGAGAAGAGAAGGCTCCAGGGAGACCTTATAGCACTTTCCAGTGGCTAAAAAGGCTACAAGAGAGCTGGAGAGGGACATCTTACAAGGGCATGTAGTGATAGGATAAGGGGGAATAGCTTTAAACTGAATGAGGGCAGGATTAGGTTGTATATTAGGAAAAAATTCTTTACTGTGAGGGTGGTGAGACACTGGAACAGGTTGCCAAGAGAAGAGGTGGATGTCCCATCCCTGGAAGGGTTGAAGGTCAGGTTGGATAGGGCTTTGAGCACCCTGGTCTAGTGGAAGGTGTCCCTGCCCATGGGAGGGGGTTGTAATAAGATAATCTTTAAGGTCCTTTCCAACCCAAACCATTCTGTGACTCCATGATTTTCGTGTGCAGCAGAGCTCATCTGTACTTTGACATGCTCCGATACAACTCTCCCAAAATTCCTCTAAGCTCTAAAGCAAAGTTGCTTAAATTGTAAAGTGAAGAATAAATTCTTCATTTGAATTGAAATGCCCTACAAAAAGTAGATTGAATTTTTGAAAATAAGTTTCCATCAGGAAATGTACTACTATCTGGTCACTTTTTTCCTGGTAAGTTGCCCTGTCTTATTTTGAAGTTCTTCAGTGGAGTGTAACATTAGTTTTCTTTCTAGTTTATCCTTTGCTCTTGAGGAAGCAATCTCTGTCATTCCTCAGAAAGAGTCAGAAAACAGTGGCAAGAACTAATAATACCAAACAGCACTGTAATTTCCTATGGGGAAAACATATTTTCTACCGGTAATTATTGCCAACAGCAATCTTGGAAATATCGTATAACTTATTGTTTAAAACATCAAACAGAAGGAACTGCTTTGTACCAAGGATGACTAATGCAGGAACATGTGCTTCCACACATGCACACACACATTAGATAAAATGTTGATGTTTAGAGGTTTACAAGATGCAAACATTGACTTTGGGGTCTGCTTAAGTTTATACTTGAATTTAGAATGAAAACATACCAGTTAACGTATAACCACGATCAACAGCAATAGGCAGAAATAGCTGCAATTGTTACGGATGGGGTTCTCCAATCTGCTTGGTACTACAGTTGCTGGAAGATTAGAACTATAGAAGAAAATCAGTCAGCTGTGCTTGAGAAAACACAGTGGAGGGTAAAGGCAAAAATAAAAAGTTATCCAACAATTACATCCAGGTGCTTTACAAACAATAGATACTTTGTTGAGGAGTGTGAAAAACACTCATTTACTTTGTGTGATGAAGCATGTGCAGGTGAAGTGGGGTGTGTGATGGAAACTGAAATGTCTGTGGACTTAATCCTGATCTAAGTTACTTTGGAACAACTCCCATCATCTTCAAATGACAGAACTATCCCTTAGGTAGAAAAATTCATCTCCAGTTTAAGCTCTGACAAACTGTGGCAGATGGCTGTGCTGATAGGATTTCTACCAAGGCAGGGACTTCTGGTCATGGAAAATGTCTGCTTTCACACTGCAAGAGGGGCACAGAAGGGCCTGGTGTAGGTGGAGCTCAGTCCACAGGGGATGGTCATGGTGGGCATTGTAGCAATTCAGCACCTCCACACTGTGGTTCCTGCCTAAGCTCCACTGGGATCACTTTGCTCTACTAGACAAGGGTTTATGCAGGTGAGTAGCTACACATAGGTCAGTTTAAGTGCTCTTCTGGAGTGCGACCTGACACTGACTCTATCTTGAGGAAGCCTCAGGAAACTCAGCAACTTCACCCATCTTTTGAACAAGGTGAACTTCCTCTCAACTGGAATGGCTTTGATCGGTATGAAAGGTGAACTTTATACTTCATTAAACATAAACCACTGTTTGTAAAGCTCATTTTAAATACACCTAACCAGTACATTAATCAGCAAGCCATCTCCTGAGCCACTGGCTTTGCTGTAGGCATTTTCTCCTTGTCAATATTGTCACATTAAAGAATCAGTGAGTGCTGGTGGACGTTCTCATGACAAGAAGCAGCAGCTACTGTAACAATTACATGCAAACCAGTGTCCCCTTCAGGCACATGGAATGGCAGGTGCGGCATTAGTTAGCAGGTTTGTAAATGTCATTTTCCAAAAAAAACCTTATTCCAAGACACAAATGTCTAGAGTTTACCCATGGGTATGGTTTTGGCATATGTTTAAGTGCTTTGCTGGTATTGCACGATGAAGGACTTCGATGAAGGACTTAGATGAATCAAGCTAAATTCCCAAGCAGTAAACACAAGTCATGAAAGAGTCAGGAGTTCTACTCCAGATATTTCCTGGGGGAATTTAGATAGATACCTCTGAGACAAAAGGCATGAGCCTACTGCAGGAGGGAGTCCTTCCCCTGAATTCAGGGGGCTTTGTCTTGGGCTCAGGGAAAATAAAGTGCCAATTTGCAGATGACTGCTTGGCACAGGCTAACACAAAGCAACTATAGCTGGTAGCACTTAACTGGCATATACTTATTTTTAACATCCTTTCTCTTTGTTGATGTTACCTCTTCCATTTTTATGCCATTTGCAACACATCATTAGACTTGCTGTGAATTTGTGGGAGTAAATCATGTCCCTGGGGATGAAACCTCACCAGGGGTGAATAAACAATCTCCCCTTCCCCAACCAAATCCCAACCGTGCCTCACATTTCATGGAAATGATCAGCAGTTCTGCTATCAAAACATTCACGCCTTATGAGTAATATTTATGATGGGAGCTTTTTATGTTGGGTTTTCCCCCCAAGAAGAAAAAGAGGAATAATTAACAGAAATAAACCCAATGAGAAATTTCCACATTATTACTATTATTTTCATAAGGCTTTCACAGGAAAGTAAAAGCTTTTTCAAGTAATAAAAGTCCTCATTAAACATCTTTCTTTCTTTCTTTCTTTTGGAAATGGGGTAAATTATGAAGCAGATTGACTTTAAAAAATAAATAGGACTATAAATACATAAAAGTCATTGCCTTCCTCCAGTAATTTAATACGAGCATCCTACTCTAAAATAAGGAAAAGCTTAGTTCACTCACAGAGAGAATAAAGCAGATGTGAGGTTTTTCCGTCAGCTTAAGTGCTGTCTTGGTAAGGTGAGTTGTCCGACTACATTAAACAAACATTTTAGTCAGGCATCACACAGGAAAATAAACAGTAGCAGAGGAAACATGAAAATATTAAAGACTGTTATTCTTTGGCCCCTTTTCCTGCGAAGCAGGTGATAAAATATTACTGTGTTTCCACAGGTAAGGAAACACGCTCTTAAACACTTTGCAGAAATACATATTACGATCATCACTTAAAATGTCAGAAGTGGATAGGACTCAACTGTGACAGCACACAGGAGCCTGCCGAGAAACTCTGCAGGAGCAGAGGATTTAGCACGCCAGGCCAGGCTGCTGGGCTACCTAAAGCAGCCTCCTGGCAGCAGCAAATTCAGAGAGAGGCAAAAAACAACTTGCTGGAGACAGCTGTAGAGCTACCTGATTTCAGGACAGACTTCTCTTGAATCCTAATCAGTTAGATGATAATGAGAGGGAGGGACATTATCTACTGGATCATTTTTGTCCTCCTTCTATCTCACTAGGCATCAAAGAATGCACATAGGAAGAAGAGAGGCGACGTGCTGAGCTCCATCCTTTTAGCTCACCACTGATATACTGCCCTACGCTGCACAGATGTACCATTATTTAGTTTATGTGGATGTAATTTACGTACCATGTCGGTAATTTCTGTATGCCACGAAATTTTGTCTAGCTATCCATCATGTCTGAAATTCTATACATATTTAAATATAAAAGTAGGAAAATATCCTTGAAATTATTTCTGCATTATAGCCAGAAGTTATCTAAAACTTACATTCATCAGAAGAAACAAAGAAATCACTTTTTACTACCAGGGCTTTGATTTCAGTCAGCCTGGAAAACCAACTTCAAAATGTCCTGGTTTGGGTTCAAAGATCTGCACAGTTGCCCAGTGGTGAGGGGGTAGGGAAAGCTCTTATTCTCCTGCGCACTATGAAAAATGTAGGTGTGAGATTGCAAGGTGCTACCTGAAATCTGGTAGTATCAGTTTCTGTCTCTATTTCCAAATGCATTGTATGCACACCAGCCTGTCTAGCCAGTGTGGTTTGGGAAAGCTGCTCATGAGTAACATACATATATATATATATATATCATCATCATGGCTAGGCTTCGTGAGCAAAGATTTGGGAAGGACTCTATCCGCATTCGCTACAAGCGCGCTGGTGGTTAAAGAGGCCAACGTGAGATAGACAAGTCCGGTTGAAATATATATTTATAAAGTTAAACTAATGGCTAGGAAGGTTCACTCCCTGAAACAACATCTCAGCCTTGGCCATATTGATCAACATAACTGGTCTACTCTGGCCTCAAATCGGGAGGCCTGGAGACACACCATCTATAACGCTGCTGTCTCCTTTGAGAACACACGCAGGATCACTCTTGAGGAGAAAAGACAACGCAGAAAGAACCGTGTCTTGCAGAATACACCATCTAAGGAGTCTTTCTGCTGTGCCTTTTGCAATCGGATATGCCTGTCACGTATTGGTCTCATAAGTCACCAGCGTGCCTGTAACAAATGTGGATAGAGCCTTCCCCAATCTTCGTTCGCGAAGCCCAGCCATGATGAGGAAGGTGTAGTACATCAATTGCTGTCCTGGGATGTAGGTCTAGATACAGTTCTGCTGCTGACCAGCTATCTGATGCTGGCCAATAGCTCATGGCCTGTTTTGAACATTGGGTTTCTTTTTCAACATACTGGTACAGCATTTGAAATAATAAAACCTAGATGAGAATATAATGGACATCTCCCCCTTGGCCATGCAGGCCTCAGCGGACAGGTTTCATTCCATTCAGCACGGAAGGCAAAGCTCTTTTGATTTCGTTTTATAAAACATAATAAAAATCAAAAGAACTATGCCTTCTGTGCTGAATTTAGTCATGCTTATCACAAATTTTGTCACTTTTACGAGTTCAGTTTTAGTTTCAATGCAAGAAAAGAACATCCCTTTCATTTCAAAGCAAAGAAAGGAAAGTAAACTAAATTTTAGCTATGTAATTATACAGTTTTTAAAAATACTCTTTTGGGGGCAAAAACTTATTTCACCATTTCAAGTGAATTCATTTCTCAAGAGCTTACCTAATACTTTAAACACCAGTTTTTTAACTCTGAAAAATATAAACAGGATAGGTGGAGGTGCTATTGAGCTCCACAAGCACAACACCATGCACTGTCTTTACCCAAGTATTTTGGTTAGATGGGCATTTCCATAGCATTTTAGACCCAAAAAAAGAACTCTCCAAAAAACTCCCATCTTGCTTGTTAGGAAATGGAGGTGGAAATGTAAAATCAGTTTTCAAAGAAGGCAGGAAACAAACAACAGGACTCTCACTAGAAACCGGCAGCTGTAAATTGTAACGCAGCCAAAGCATGAGATATCTGACTGCCCTGGCAGCAGCGGTAAAGGTTGCGTGGACAATTCAGATCACACTGTTTTCTGATATCTGAAGCAAAATGAACAGTTGGTAGACACTGAATGGGATTTATCTCCTCTACTTTTAGATTTCTAGTGAAGAGAGAGTCCCTTTTGTGGTCAGTAAAGTGCAGCAGTCAATTACAAGGTGTGATTCCCCTGTCCTGCTTTAGATGCCAACTATTTGGACAGCATAATGTCCACAGTGGTCAGAAGAAGACCACTCATAATGCTGAATTTAAAATCTCTCTGCTAAATAAGAAAGAACTGGAATAGAAACCTCAAGCCATGATAACTCCCAAGGTTGGGAGAATTCAAATCCAGAATGCAATTTTCCAGTTGGCTCCCTGGAGATACAATTTTAAAATAACTTAATCATTATAAAAACTTCCTATTCCATTTTCATGGCATCTGGAAGCTTATGTTTCACTGGTTTTTGATGTAAATTTATCTTCCAGATGCTATTTGATAGATCTGAAAAATTTATCCTATAAGAAAACTTTTACTCTATGGCACTTCAGGGATGTAATTTTGCCATCCTGTACATCCAACAGAGAGAAGCAGCCACTGCTGGGAGACAAGCCTCAATACCTCAGTTAGGATTTTCACTTCCTGCACAGTCCCGTGGGCATAGAAGTGGAGTGCCTGAAACTGCCTTACCCATTTTCCTCTGTAAAATGAGGGAAATGTAAACACTCCACATGAAATCTGAATGTCTTCACACTTGAGATAAAATTTGAATCCAAACTCCGGAGTTTAATCTTAGTTCTTTGCCTTACAACATCTCTTGGGTGCTTCAATTAAACTAGGAATCTACTGTTTCCAGTCCTCACTCATGTGACAGCCTAAACTCATCTGAAAGCCTCACTTCAGGTTTCTGAGCCCCCTCCTCCCCAACCTGCCCCAACAGCAGAAACCAGACCTCCCCCTGCCCCAGCCTGTGGTGCTGCCCTGTTCCCCGACCAGGTTAAACAAACAGGCAGATTCCTCCAGGGAAGTCACAGGTTCAAGATCACAAAGGACCCACCTCGTTTGGGCCAGTTGGAGCTTTTTCTTGCTATTGTGCTTATCTGTATCTTCCCTGTCATCCAGACGTTAACCCCTGACCCATGAGCCCGCTTCTCGAAAAAGCCGCGCGGTGTTTACCCATTATGTAATGTCTGTGCTTCTGTGGAAATTCTACAGAAACAAACGGAGGAAGTTTGCCAGTCAAATGGCTGGACAATAAATCCTGTCCCGTGCAGATAGAATGGTTTACTGTCACTGTAAGTCTGCTACTGGCATCTGTCACCGAAGAAATGTTTATAAATTTCAGGGCACCGGAGTGCCAAAGTATTCCAGCACAGCAGGACTGTACATGATTTGTAGAACCATCACCACTGCGCTAGATATGGGTAGCCTTGTTTTGCTAGCCTGAATAAACAGAGTGACAATGTTTCAGATAACTCAGGGTCACTAATGTTCAATTTTTCTGTCTATTCATCTCCTAGGTTCAGGAATACAAGTACCCAGATGCTTGTTTATTCATTGTAATGCTTTTTTTGCCCTAAGGTATCTTTACTACCCAGGTAAGCAAAGCCCCTTCAGCCCCTTTTGCTTATTTCTTATAGGTCCTTTATTATTTATACACCCATCCTTCCTTACAATCCATTTTCTTTACAGTTGCTGCTGTCTCTCCTCTTTCTGTACTGTTTCCCCTTTGGGACAAGACATTATATTATGTTCCCTGTCTGCAGTGTCATCGCAATTCCTCCTGCTGTGTGACTGGGGCTTCTACGTGTCATCAACTATGAAGTTAGGACAACAGAAAGAGATTCCTGGATAAGAAGCAGGAGCAAACATAATTTGGAACAGTGGGACAAATAGGTAAAACAATTCTTCCTTCACAGACTCTTTCAACCAACGGCCTGATCCTGCTGCCACTGAATGGAGCTTTTCACTCTCGGTGTCAACGAGAGAAGCACTTGGTCTCAGAGTTTTGCTCTAATTAAGTTTTCAAATCTCATTTCCTTTCAGAGCAGAGAAAACATTGTTGTGACTAAGTTTTGGATGTAGTAACAAATCCCTGGCAGGTTGGTTTGTTTTAACGGACGTACTAGTTTTAAGGAAACTTTTACCATCTTTTCTGCTCTTAATCACAGCTTTTATTACAATTACAGTAATGCAACAGAGGTACAGGCCAAAGGCAATATGGGTATTTTTAATGAGTTGACATGCAAACTTCCTGCAGAGGAGAAACGACTTCATTTCTGAACCATTAAGGGTTCAGAATTATTTATTAAGGGACAAGGAAATGTTCAAAAAAGCATCCACCATAAATTCAGAGGCTTCAGCAACTCACAGATGAGCAGTCCCATAAGACAGACTCAGTTGTTGTGCTAGGTTTTAGCAAATTTTTGCTGAATGGTAACATTTTCTATTGTCCTCAAACAATGAAAGAGAAGGTTAACAGGCAATATCCGGAAAGCCCAAAGATTATTAATCCACACATGTGGTCCTGAGTCACTGGGCTGTAAAACATCATCAGTTTCCAAAGATGAAACCAAAGCGGAATTCTGCTTGAGAGAGATGATATCACAAGCCCAAAGGAACTACTTGCATCAATAAGGCCTATTTATGCAAGTTTTACAAGACATTAGCTCCCAGGGGTTTTCATTCTGGTATAATTAATGCAGCCAACAAACTCACCATAGGGAGAGATCACATCCTAGGAGTGAAGGACCTTCAGCCTTGTTTCTTGCCTCAATTTACCTTACAGCTCAGACACAGGTCAGACACTTGTGCACACAGGAAATTACAACAGGCTGACAGGCACACATCAACTGGGCTCATTCACCTGGGGACTGAAGGGCTCAGGGAGTCAGGCTCCAACAGCAGCATCCAAAATCTGTTCTGTTCAATTATTCCTGCCACTGGCTGTGGTCTGGGCCAAACAACACACACAAACAATGGCTGGCCATGCCTTTTTGGAGGTTAATGCAGGCCAAGGACCATTTCCAATACAACCCTGGCTGTGTATAACCTGCTTTTTAGAGGTAAAAGTTTATCTGTGAGGACCAGAGAAGGATTCCTGGCTTGTGGAAATGTGACCCCACAGTCCGCCACATACCTTTTCTCTGAGACACAATTACCAAAGGAAGATGCTTGAACATCTAGTGTAGGTATAACTGTGTGCTTGCTTTCGCCTTTGCCACCAGGAAACTGACATAAATTAATAGGAACTCAAGCAACAAACTATAGGACTTCTATCAGAAATCCACATTATCAATCAGGAGATTGATTGTGTCAGGCACAGGGTACTGCAGTGGAGTGACTGTCATTATGTTCAGTTTGTACAACATAAATGGGGCTGTCTGGGTTGGCACTAAGAACCCTCCCTTTCCCATCCTTCTTCCAGGCTCTGTACCGTCCTACAGAGAGCCTCCCACACAGACCAACACATCCAGAGATCCACAAAAGGTACAGGACCTCGCTGCAAACCCAGTTACTCTGGCACATCTGTTCAGACAATTAGTAAGTAAAGTTTAACTGATAGAAGACAGAGCCCAACTGGAAATGTAGGAATGTGTTTTTATTACTATTAATGCAATCAAAACTTCCTTCTTGCTATTATTACTGCGTTAGCATGTCAATTCTATTCCAAATTGTTTTGAACTGCTAACTTACCAAAATACCTGGAGTATAGCACAATTCACGTTCTGGTTTTCATTCTAAACTTAACATAATTTAACTGAAATTACTCCCCTTCTTAAATTTGTTTCTCTTTCTAGAATGTGCAAAACACGCATACAATATGCACTAGTGGAACATTAATCTTTCTCTTTATGCCCAAAAAAGTGCTGAAATTCTTTGCATAAAGTAACTTCTATATGTCGTTGTAGGCTGAAGACTCTTTTCTGAATTTACCAATATTCCAATTCAGCTGGCTAAATCATAGCTTTAAAAAAACAGATGCAAAGAACCCTTTGTGAAACTGATTACTGATTTATATTCGCCATCCAGTACGAATGAAATGCAGAAAGTAGGCAGACATAAGTCACATTAACTAGATTGTAAAAAGAGTGTTTCAATCACATGAGAAATCACGTTAGTAGCACAGGTCAGTTTTCTTAAGAAATATATATCCTTTGGGAAAATATTTTGTTAATTTCCCCCCGTGATTTTTTTTTAATTGACTCATTTGAGATTTTCCTGTACCCACGGTCTTAATTTCAGAAAAGATCAGACCTGTTATTCTTAAAAAACTTGTGCTTTAATATTAAGCTTTTGGTCCACAAAACTAAATCAACATTTGCTAAACAAGGAAAAGTACAAAAGATAGTTTTAACACAGAAAAGGTGCTCACCGATGCAGTCGACGCTGAAGAGATTTATGGAGGTTGTTATGGAAGATTCATCACAGGTCTTCATTCCTCGCAGTGCGAACCGCACCAGGGAGGCCTTGACGCCCTCAGGCAGGAAGGACAGCAGGTAGACAGGCATGTACAGAGCATAGCGGAGCTTGCACAGCAGCGGGGTCATGAGCTTCCCCTGCGGGGACTGAGCCATGCGCTCGATCGTCGGGAACAGCAGCACGGAGCGAAGAACCTGCCAGGACACGAGAAAACCACTGTCAGAGGAGTCCTGCAGCACCACAGCCCAGCCCGGGAGGATGAATTTGGAAACGAGTCCCCCACTTGAAATGAAATGGGGTTTCCAGGCACGTTGCACCTCAGACACGCAGCCAGGATTTGTGGAGTGTCCATGTTAAATTTTTTAAAAGATGAAGCAAACAAGTATATGGTTATGAAATGCTCAGTTTTATGATAAGACGGCGAAGAACTTCAGAGGTGAGTCCTTTGGGGATCATGATGTACCTGGAAGCACCAGCAATGCTGGTTCCAGCAGGAGTAACCCCAGCAGAGGGCAGCAGGCAGGAGCCCTCCGCTCAGTCCCGGCGGGCTTTACATGTCAGGAAAAGTACATTGCTTTTTATTTCTGGTAAACTATTTTCTCCAAGTAAACCAACCAAATTAAAATGCGTCAGCCACTGTGATGGCTGTGTTACAGTTTGACAACACACAGGGTTTTCAATTTGCAGTTCAACATAGGTAAACTTGGTCAGTACAAGCATAAAAGCGCACAGCCCTTTCACTGTGGTGCGTACACTGACACATAATGTTGCTTTTTGTATGTTATAATGAAATAGACATATTCTATAGCTGGTAATCGGTTTATATGGTGATAATAGAACACACTGTAGCCTTAAAATACAAAGAAATCAATTAAAAACCCATCCACACTAATAAAAAATGAATTAATATACCTACTCTCAGCTATATTGCAATGTTAAGATCAAGCAAATATTCTAAAAGGATAACTGCAACATTTTTCCGGAAGTAAAAATATATTGTAATAATTCACAGAGGAATAACCATCAAAGACACACACAGTACCTAACAGAAGTATCAACAAAGTAAAGTAAGAGATATTCTGGATATTGCATTTGCAGATAATTAGGTATAAACAGTTGGGCTTTCTTGGTGACTCAAGATAAATAAACCTGATGTAGTTACATATGCCTGCTCTACTGCACATGTCATTCTATATATTGTGCAAATTAGATTAATATTTTTATAAAAAATATTTAAAAATAATTGTCTTTACTTTCAGATGAGACAGCTAATGTATGCCACTACACCTGTGTGCAGCACCCCTGGTCTCAGCGGCTCTCCAATGGAAGGCAGGGCATGTCAGTAAGAGATGCTTACAAGATCTGGGCATTGTAACATAGCAAACAGCAAAAATTCAGGAAATATGATAAAATCACAGCATCCTTTGGGTTGGAGAAGGCCCTTAAGATCATCAAGTCCAACTGTTAACCTGGCACTGCCACATCCACCACTAAATCAAGTGCCTCATCTACACATCATTTAAATACCTCCAGGGATGGTGAATCAACCACTTCCTGGGGCAGCCTGTTCCAGTGCTTGATAACCCTTTCCGTGAAGGAATTTTTCCCAATATCCAGTCTAAACCTTCCCTGGCACAACTTCAAGCCATTTCCTCTTGTCCTATAACTTGTTCCTTGGGAAAAGAGACTGACTCCCACCTGGTTACAATCTCCTTTTAGATATTTGTAGAGAGCAATAAGGTCCCCCTGAACCTCCTTTTCTCCACTCAGCTCCCTCAGCTGCTTCTTATCAGACTTGCACTCCAGACCCTTCACCAGCTCCGTTGCCCTTCCTTGGACACCCTCCAGTCCCTCAATGTCTTTCTTGTAGTAAGAGGCCCAAAACTGAACACAGGATTCCAGGTGTGGCCTCATCAGTGCCAAGTACAGGGGACAATCACTGCCCTCGTCCTGCTGTCTACACACATCTGTGTGTCTAAGTTGTGTAGCAGATCACCAACCAATTCCTCTCAGATTACTGCAGCTTCAGTCTGCTTACCATCCCTATCTTCCAGCTCAGGGGCCTGGATACCTGGAGAACAACTGGTCAGAGTAAGGTATTGATCTGCTGGCTCTTCCTGTTTCTTCCCTCATGATTCCCTGCAGCTGGAAGACAGAGGAGAACACTACTTGTGCTCCTGATTCCCTAACCAGTTGTCCCATGGCCCTGAAGTCTCTCTTGGTTTCCCTCAGACTGCTTGTTGCAACTTCATTGCTGCCTAGGTGAAAAATCAATAGCGGATAATAATCCAAGAGCCATACCAGAGTGGAAAGCTTTCTCTTCACATCTTTAACCTGGGACCCAGGGAGGCAGCAGGTTTCTGTAAGAAGTGGGTCCTTCTGTTCCCTTCAGGAGGAGTCTCCTATGAAAATGAACCATCTTTTTTCTTACAGAAGCAGTTTTGATGAGGGGTGCAGGATGACAACCTCAGCGACACCTCCAAGCCAGGTGAACCATTATCCTGATTACTGTACTTGCAGAGCCTCACATCTGTTATTCTACAGCACCTGGAGAGGTGGGGCAGTCTCAGAGGAGACACAGCAGTTGTGCCAGGCAGGAACTTGTTGCCATTGCCCTGTCCCTTAAGTCACTGTGTTCAGCCAGGCAGAGAGAGGGCAGGGAATTCTCCATGTCATGCATCCATCACTGGAAACTTGCCATACTGTACTTTTTACACTATTTTAAAAGCAGACTTTGAAAGAGCTATTTATATAAAATAAAGAATTATTTTAAGAAATCCTTCTACTTTCCAGTTGATCCTACTTTGGTTTGAGACAAAGAAAAATACCTTCTCAGGGAAATCAATCCCAGGCCTCTTTTTATTAAAGGCAACCAGCAGCTGAAGTATAGGAATGCAAAACTTGTACTAAATTATATGGTAGTTTTCTGATACTTCAGCTAGGAGCTGAACTCAAACTGTTGTGATCTAAAGCAGATTTGACCTGCGTTCCCAAGTACACTTTAATCCCTTAACATTGCAGTTTATAGATATAGGATTAGTTGCTTGGAGGGCTGCACTAACCACTGGGGAAGCTGCTAAAGCTTGCAGGAAAAGGACAAACCAAGAAAGTTGTTCCAATGTCCTATGCATTCCTGCATTTTGTAATTGCACACTTATTTAAAAGATGGTGGTAAGATGGAGGATAATTTAATTTTTTTTTTAAATATTTTTTCTCTTAATAGAAAAATGTAAAATTTGTATTTTTCAAACACTTATCAACTATTTCTTACTTTCCTGCTACATTCTCAAGCCAGGATTTTGAAATGTGCATTTCACTGTAGAATTGCTTAAAGATGTAGTTCAACTTCTTTGCAACAGAACTGCAGATACAACACATTTAACCCATTTTATTATAATGATGCATGTGACCATAAAAAAAAGTCATATTTGTTTCTTGAAATAAGTGAAGCAGAAATATTCAGGTAAAATGAGGGAAATTATTAATATGCAAATGGTCAACATCAGTTAATAGTTTTTTTTATTTTTCAAATGGCTGGATCTTATCTATATGAATTAACACCAGCTGAAATCAAGTAGATGGCACAAAATTATATTCAAGTTAAAACTTTCAGAATTATTATAAGACCAGTGAAAATATAATTAGAGAGAGAAATCCAGATTCACCTGGTTTAAACTACCCTCAATTCAATGTCCAGTGATTTTTATGTGTTAATCACATGGAAAAGCAGAGAGCTGGGTGAACAGAAACACAGGTCACAGAGATTCAAGTGGATCTTGGGACCACAGAAAGTTGGCTGGTGAATCTACTGAAGGCAAACACACCCTCTGTCCAGGAGTTGCTGAGAGCTGTGGGTTGTTTCACCTACCTCTGCTGTGCTTTGGTCTACCCACTAAAAATAGTACATGTA
This sequence comes from Pipra filicauda, assembly GCF_003945595.2. Taxonomy (NCBI): domain Eukaryota; kingdom Metazoa; phylum Chordata; class Aves; order Passeriformes; family Pipridae; genus Pipra; species Pipra filicauda. Next base: position 1,109,022 of record NW_024103929.1, read on the forward strand.
CTATGAAGTTATACTGGAATTGCCACTGTTGATTGTTGTGACAATAAACAGTATTTGTAAATCTGTCACTCAATTTATTTACCAGTTATTTATTTATCATGCTATTAAGCTGCAACATTTCAACACTCAGGATGACGCACATATCAAAGTTCAGTGTTCAAGCATAGATGCTCTTTGGGTTAGTCACTAAACAGCTGCTTCTATTTCATCACTAATTTTTAACTCTAAATTTCACAGGGCTCAAGACCTGAATGGTTCAAGCATCTATAATACGATTCAGTGTCTCAGAAGTTCTACATCTTCTTAAGAACCAAAAGCTAACCTGTAAACTCTTCACATAATTCCTGTGGCTGCCATGGCAGCTCCTAGTCCCTAGTCAAGCAATGTATAAATACATATATATATATATATATAGACACGTGAAACTGCGAAAACGAAGTCGTGCATGGCCTGAGCAAGCATCCAGAGAACAAACTGCCCTAATAGCCTAGAATGTTCTGCCCTTTATTTCTTCAACACACACCACAGTAGGAAGGTGTATGGACTTCAAGAATTTCCCTCCTGTCACTGTTTATATACTTCGGTATTTAGAGCAATCAGTCCATCAACTTCAAGAATGTATGACCTGCACAGTAAATTTTAGAACACAGAGGGAATAGAAACTATTTATTTTATGGGAAAAGTGAGCTTTCAAAGCAAAGATTATTAAATATCCATTCCCTGAAAGCATGGCAAGGTGCTTTGTTTAGGAAGGATCCCTAAATGAATGTGATTCACTTCCATGTGATTACTCCTTCATATAAATATTAAAAATAGAACAAAGGCTTCCTCAAAACTACCTAAGTAAAGAACACATACATTCCTGTACATCTGGGCTTTGTATTCAGCTTTTAACCTATCTAAAACAAGATGACAAGATGACAACTAAGTACCTTCAGACTTCACTGGATAATAGTTATGTCAACATGGTTTTGGATTTACAGAAATAGTTGGAAGTTTTTTTGTTTTGATTAAAATGAGAACATAGTACAAAAAGCCTAACAACTAAATTTACAGTAAGTTGATGTTTATCACTGCACAATTTAATAGTCTCAACCACACCATCAAAGGATTTCTGTGAAGTGTTTAAATGGTTTCCTTACAAGAACAATAAAAGTATGCAAATCATATAAAGCTAAAAAAACCCTGCACAGTAATATTTTTCATAAGTGCCCTCTACTGAAAGGGTTGAAATATATTAATCAGCTACAATTTAAAGTTTGAGTGGGTAATATTAATTGTACAGGGCCTGGTAAATGACAGTGCTGAGGAAGCAAAACCATACTTAAAAACTAGATGCTATTCACAACCAGTATACCAAAAAAGTGACTCGATTTTCAGATCAGCTAAGTCCTTTGACGACCACAAGAGGAGCTTGGTACTTTTGAAATCAGTCAGTTTTGATTACACAAGAAATGCTGGTTAGAGACTCAGGTACCCCAGGTGTGTGCCCTCCTGAGCTCACATAGCCAGTGCCACCTGCTCTTAACACAGAGAGACGTTTTGATAAGAGAAGTAAAATGGGAGAGAAAAGCAGGGAGAATGTGAGAAGGCAGACAATGACTGACAGAAAGGAGCAGGAGCCATTCCAAAGATTTGTTTCAGAAGAGATCCCAAGTAGGTGAATTCATTAATTAACAGCCAGGCTTTCTCAGTCCTTTGGCTCTCAACGGAGAGACCACCCCTGCCCATGACAGCCCAATGGTATGCTCAGATATCTCTGCCAGAGTTGTAAAATAACAAGACCCTGACACACCGAACAAAAGACCAGAAAGTGAAACTTCCTCAGAAATAACCCACTGATTCACTTTGTTTTAATGGCAGAAGCAGCAGTGGCTGGGGGCTCACATTGGATTTGCGCGGGGACGGACCCATCGCACGGCCCGATGCTCAGTAACAAAGCACTCAAGCACAGCTCTGTGGCTCACCCACAGCCCCACAGCCACAGCACCACTGTGTGCATGGCTTCAAATCACAGGGCTGGGAAGTTTTATTTAAAATTCCTTCAAAACCCTGAGAAAAGCAAAAGCTGCTTCTCTGTCGAAAGCAGTACTTCTTTTGATATATATTAGTTCATCAAATGTATTAGTTTGTTATTCCTCTGCTGTGTTGGCAGAGGAAAAGCTATTATCTGTCAGGTGAAACCTAGTAAATTTTTCAAAGATAACATAATGATGCACTTAGTGGTAATCTACAGTCTACCCTTGACACGGAATGCCACATTAATCACAATTTCTTCTACTCAGTATGCAGAAATCTGCAGGCAAAACAACGAGGATCAGGGAAGTATTCCCTGCTTTATTGCCACAGCTGTGCCGAGCAGATTTCCAAGAAAACACACAGGACAAACCAGACAGTGTTGGCTTCGGCTGTCCTCTCACTAGAGCAGGACTTGCTGGGCTTGCCCCTTCACTGTGGTCAGTCATGAATTATATGCAATATAACATAATAAATATTCTACTATATATAATATAGTAGAATATTATGTAGTATATAAATATAATATAATACAATAAAATATATATAATACAGAGTTCTATTTTAAAATCTTGAATAATTTCTTCTTCAGCTGTTCAAGATGCCATTTGGTTTGCTGTACCAGCAAGCTGTCTGTCACAGCTCGATATCAACAAACCCACAGGATTTCATGACACCAAAAGAACCAAAGAATGATCACAAGTGACAAAAAATTGTTTTTCTCCTGGTGCGAAGTCAGACCATACTGTGTGCACTTTCTGCTATTCTACCTTATGGATCTCCTGTGATTCTAAACAAATATTTGGACATATTAAATAGGTAACAAGTATCTCAAACACAGTTAATAGAGAACCTTATAACCGATGATTTCAAAGTGCTTTATAAGAACTAAGCTTTTTATTGACAAATAAACTGAAGTTAGATGACTCCACATAAAAATATAAACTGTAAAAGCAGGAATATTTAAAACGACTTTGTGGTAATTCACAATACTCTGCTCTAACCAAAGCTTACTCTTCTGGGTAATCAAACTGTTTCCATAAAACAAAGCGGTAAAATATGCAAATAAGCAACATTTTGCAGAAAATGTTGTATTTTTTTATTACAACAAATGTCATGGTGGTTTAGTTCCTTAGTAGCTGCTTTAGTGAAAGGGAATATTCTGTTATCATCTTCTGTAGCCTGCTCTCAACATACAGGGTGTTATAGAACAGGGCAGGGGCATGTACATCTGATTTCACACTTTCAACCTAAATTTTCTACATTTCCTATTTCTTAGTTCCCAAATTTTCCCTTTGGCATCAGATGAATTTAATTTTTTCTATTACTTTCATTCCAGACTTCTCATTGTATTATGTATAATCTGCGAGAGTATGTGACAGAAGGAAGGATTTTTTAATTTTCTATGAAAAGCCTTTGTATATGAAGAGCATAATTTGCTCCCTGCAGAGCTGAGTTTGTTTTCCAAACAAAAGCACAGTTAGTGTATGCAACTCTGTGAACCTGCTGTTAAAACTCTAAAAAATACACTTAAATTTTCTCTGATGGGCTGAATGAATTCTTGCTCCCTAAGAAAAGCAAACTTTTTGAGTGCCACTAACAGCATCGTGGTGATGTTTGTCAGCTCAGATTCACTACGGGGTATTTGAATTTTCAGTTGGAGAACAGATTGGATCTAGGATCAAGGAGTGATCACAGGACCTTTTGGTAGAATTTTCACAGGCATACTGAGGATCTAGCTAGGGATCAAGTTCTCTAGGGGAATCAACACATGCAGGGCTGTGAAGGCACATGGAGGATGCACAGACACAGGCAGAATTGCTCTCACAGTATCTGAAGAAATTACGGTTCAGTTGAGCAGAACTACTTAATGCCATCTTTAAACATGCAATGACCCAGTCAGCTTTCTCATGTAGGTGAGAGCACAGTAGTGTAAATGCAACAGGACAAAACCAGAGAGCAATGTGCTTAAAGATGATCACGAATTACAGCCAGGACATTGTTTTCCTTTTATATAGGCACAAATGCACCCAAACAGTAGCACCAAAGACACGAAACACAAGTATATAAACACTGAATGCACTTTTAAAGACTGAGCAAGAAAATGTGCAAGCAGTCCATAGATCCATTTACCAAATAAACCTTGTACTGAATTTTGCTTGACAACATCAGTGCCATTCCCTCTAAGGTGCTGGGCCTCGGTTCTGCCTTGGGTACGTGCCAAGTCCAACATATGCACACATGCACACGCACACGTGCACATAACGACCAGGTACATGCTTCTAATTCTTCACTGAATAAATACAGCAATACCTAGGGATCTCCATCCAGCACTCCGGCTACATGAATATTAATGACATCTTACACTAAAAGAGCAAATTCATAAAGAGAGTAAAGTATGCATATATGCACAGAGCTGAGCTACGCCAGAATAGCAGTATGGCAAACAGTTCTCTTTGTCAGTGCAGCAATAATCTAAGCTTTATCACATTAAAAGCACTGATTTTTGATAATCCGTCATGTTTTTTTCCCCCTTGTATGCCTTCTGTAAATAGAAAGAGGTGAAACTAGTAGAAAATTTTTATCACCTAAAATGTGATAAAAATTGTGTCTACCAATTCGCATTGTAGCCTCAGTACTGGTAAGTGGAACTGGGCTAGGACCTAAGCTCCAGGACCAAAACCTTTTAGTATGTTCTCTGCCATGATTTTGACCAAAGCCAGATGTCCTGAGATGACATCTGGGCACAGGTTAGAAAATAGCACAGACCAAGGACTCTCCCAAACACAGAATGTGTATGAAGTGATCATGTTTGGAGCTAGGAGAAAAGGAGAAAGTTTCACTGTTGGAATCTAAGCTGTACTTTCCCACCTGCTGTCAAGAGCCACAGGATGGGCCCTGGTTTGTTTTATACAGAAAAATAATTTAAACACTAGCTTTAGCACATCTACCTCATTCAATCAGAAATACCTTGAATTGTTCAGAGAGATTTAATAATCAATTTTGCCTACATGACATTCTAAATACACTGTGTGTCATCCTTGGCAACTACATACAGATCCTCCCTCTGTTATCAAGAGATCACTCATCAGATGCTCAGCAAGGAAAGAACAGCCAGTCGCTAACTCCATATGTCTTTACATACAGAGGTGTTAATGGCATCTGCTGAAACTGCACCATGAAATGGTGGGAAAATAACTGAGAATAAACCTTTGTATTTTTCAGAGTTCATTTTGGCTTACTGTTATCCAAGTTCACTACTGGTTCTTAGCTGAGGCACCCGAGTTAGGAATTAAATCACCCCAAGGCTCCCAACTGAAGTTAGTCATGGACAGATCCTCAGATGGCAAATGAATTAAAACCACTTTCTAATAGAATCTTCTGCTTCCCACTAACTACAGAGGACCTAAGACTCCTACTTAGGAGCTTCATAATATAGAACAAAATGAGACTCCTCCTCCATGGGAGAAGTAGCAGAGCACACTTTCAAATAAATACTTTAAGGGAAACAAACACTACTATTAAGCAGTATCTGAACAAGTGTTCTCTAAAGAGGCCCATTCATAGCAGTGTATTAGCTCCAGTACCAAAACCACTATGTAAATATATTGGTACCCCTTAACATGGCAATGTAAAACGACCAGAATTTAGTATTTAGTTCTGTAAAAGCAGAAGATATGCAGTAATTCCAATATCTGGTCAATGTTTGAAGATCTGATTTTCAAATTACAGACAGGCAGTGTAAGAGAAGAAGCTAGAGGTATTTCATACTGATTGTCACTACCTCTTTTGTAGCTAGACTGCAGTTTCCTTGGACATAGTGCTACAGTATATACCAAACTACCTTTCTGAGATCCAACTTGGGTATTTGCTTTATGATGCTTAAGGCAATTTTTCCAAGCAGAAGTACAGAAAAAACCCCACTTACAAACAAAACGCCCAAAACAACACCCACCTTCACCCCACACCCCGAACTGGAAAGAGATGGTATAATGATGAGGTTCTGTTAAGTTAAATTTGGCATTTTAAATATTCATCTCACTGAACCAACTCGGAAGCTACTATTATCTTTAAATATGCCCAGGAAAAATAATCTAAAGCATGAACGAGTAGGAAAAAACCTGGCAAGTAATTCAGCTGCAAGGACATGTGGGAGATGGTGATATGCAAGTGTGCAACACGATATGGTGCAGAAAGCAAATGAGAGAGAAGTTCTGCAACTTCATGTTTGTTACACACAGTGAGGAAACACAACACAAATGCCAGAGGAAGCTCTGCCTCTGGGAGACAATGGAGATTGCATTTTGTGCTCTACATGCTAAAGGGAAAGATTTCAGCCAAAAACCAGCCGCAAATACAGCCTAAAATTAACAAGGGGATTGGATGATAAAATCTTTGAAGGAAATATTTATAGAGAAAAACTATGAATAGCTTGGCAAAATGGGAGCAAAAAGGTAACGACGTGGAGAATTGTAACTACGCAAATTTTTAAGGGCTATAAATGCAAAGGATGTGAAATAATATTTCGGGTGGAACAAGTGACATAAGTAGATTGTGACAGAAAGAAATGAAAAAATTGAAATGCTAAAGCAGGTATCAGAAGTCTGTATTGACACAAATTTTTATGCTGCACCAAGCTATCGGGTCCCAGCTGTAGAACCATTACCAACAGGGATGGTGCAAGAGAGAGCAATGCCACCTTACATGGATGTGACAGACAGCCTTGATTTCCCAAACTGCAATATTGCGTCAGGAGATGTAAAAAAAATAATCAACATAAGGCCTGATAATCTTATTTATATATTCAACTTCTCTCATGCAACTACGTTGTCCTGAGACTATGGCATATTACATACACTGACTAAACCAATGACCCAGGAAGAATGAAAAACAAATGCATTGACTCAAAACATGGGTTCCTTCTATCCTTTGTTTTGTGTGAATGTTAACCACATTCAAAAATTAAAAATTTAAAGCATGTTTCAGCTATACAGCAAGCTGGCACAATATTTGCAGAGTGGCTATGTCCAGGAAAGAAATATATCCTTTAGGGAGGAGAAAACCAATCAAACATTATGTTGACGGTTTTACCACTCCTCCGAAAAAAAAATCAGAAAAAACCCTGAAGTAGAGAACTCTATGGAAAAAATATTTCTCTCTAATTCAAAGAATTCTGTTAATAAGATGAGCTTTTCAACACTCAAGCACAAGACTGATCATTAAACCCAGTCCAAAACTGTTCTGCATTTCCTTTCCATCAAGCTGTAAGAAATCCTCCAGCACCCAATGATAAATTTTATGATGCTTTGGAAAAAGATCCAAATCCCCCAAACTGATGATCCAGCACAGGATGATAAGACAGCAGACTTACAGCACTACCACTGTCTTGGGCCCCCTTTTCTGATATGGAACTCATGAAATTACAATGGAGAATACTTTTGTGATTTCAAATCTTTGATGAATTTTACTGTGAGCATGTAAACAAGGTTTTCAGTGTTATGGGGAACACTGTATATACTGTCTACCTGTGGTCAATCTTTACCACTTCCAAGGAAGGCAAATGAGGGCACAGAAGCTATACCTCAAGTCAGGGCAAAAAATATTTGTTGGACAACTATGGGAAAGTCCATAAACGGGAGTTTAGGTACTGAAATATTATGCATACTTTATACTAATGATTGAATTTCATACACATATATATATGAATAACATTTACAATATATGTGCAAAAACGACAGCCACCACAACAAATGTACTCTCTTAGCTTTTTTTATACTCCATTAACTACTCACATTCACTAAAAACAATATAGTTTTCTTATCTGTTACTTATTTGGATGGTTTCTTCAGATTTAATAATTTCATGTCCAGAAATCCATTTCAAATTCCTGAATTTATTTATATCTATGTGATCCTATATATATATTGTATTGTAATATAACATAATAGATAATCACATAACAATTTTATTTTTCTCTGTATTTATTCCTATCACTGTTTATAGAAGGCACTCCTATACACATAATGAGGTAAAACAAGCCAAGATACCCTGAGCTCCTCCCATAATTTAGGTTCCTTATTATCTTCCTAGGGTTTCCTTGTTTCCCTCTACTTATTTCAGCCTGAATTCCTTTTTCTTCAATACAGCTGGCTGGAAATGACCTTGTATGACACTATTTACGCTTTTCTGTCCTATAAACTATATTACACTGGACTAAAATGTGACATGTATCATTCATCTTCCCAAGAGCACTGATGGAGACCCCCAGTCCTTTATTTATTACTCCACACACCCAGTGGGAAAAACAGGCTCCTCTTAAACCTTATCTGTACAAATATGACTTATGAGATGTATAAGAAACAATAAGTGGAGAGTATATGAAGAAAACACTTTTTAGTCCCATTCCTTCACACCCAGACTTGGGTGTGTAATTCTTACAATATGTGTACAGCAGACAAGGCTGCCTCCTTGAAGTGCTCTGCTGATGCGAATGTCTTCTCAACATTCTCACTCGTGCTCCTTGGCCTGATTGTCACTCAAAGGTCAAACTAGACCACAGTCAGCAACAGCTGAGGCATGGGAGAAGTGGTAGCCAACCTCTAATCAATGTCTCCTCTAGAGATCTGTAAAGCAGCTAGAAATTCATAACATACTTTTAACAAAACACTGTTGCCTTACTATTGTGGTGCATCAGATCGTAAGCTCAGCCTGGCTGTGTGACAAGGCCTGTCTCCTGTTTGAATGCTGCTTTCCGTTTATCTTTGATGTCAGGGATGTCTCTGCCTCTTGGTAGCTGGTGTATTCTTCTTTGTTCGTTCTTAACCTTATGTTTTTACAGATAAAATTACTTACAGTATACTCTATAAGACTGGGACATTCAATTCAGTGTGAGGAAAAGACCACTCTCCTTTCTCTGTGACCACAGGGACAACCCACACAGACCTTTCTCACCTCCAAAAAACTTCACTATTCACTGACCTTAGGGGAGCTGGTCAACTTAGATAGGTCTCCATCACTCTGAATTACAAAAGAGAGAACTTCAGAGCCTCCAACAGGCTGGCTGCAGGGTAACATAAATTCAAACAACCATGTATCCCACGTTTTTAGCTCTTCCTATATGGAATTATACAGAAAACATCAGCTGTATTAGTTCTTCAGGAAACAGTGTACCTAAATATATACTTCCTGGAAGGTTTCTCTAAGAAACAACATACATACAAATCTTCCTGAACACCTCAGAAATGTATTGTTTCCAAACATTTCAACAGTATTAACTTCATTCAAGATACAGGGTAATGAAAGATACAGGGCACACTGAGACTCATCTTGTAAAGTTGTGCACAATCTTCACAACTTCAGTGTTCTACCGTGGTACCAACTGTTGCAAAATGTAAGGTCATACTAAGATTTATTTTTTTTAAGGGAATATTAAAGTTGTATGGACAATGCTGCCCTCAGTGATATCAGAAAAAGTCACTATTTGAAAATGGAACATAAATATATGTAAGCCAAGCAACAGGTAATGAAATCTAAGGGAAAACTCCCTTTTTGTGTAAGCTGGTTTGTATTTCTCAACCATCAGTTTTCTTGTATAACCCTTCTGAAGTTGTCAATTGTAATACAATGAATCACAACAAATTTAATTTTAACCTTATAAGTTATTTAACTTATAGTTACTTCCATTCAATATATCCAGTATTATTATATAAATGACACTTCCTTCAACATCTGAATTTGACCCACTATGTTCAAATATATATAAACCCCACACTCTTCAAATAGATTAAAACCTCAGCTTATTTTTTTACTATTTTCTTTCACCGTCTACCTGATGATATAAATAGCAGGCAATATTCTCATCTGTTTAAAATACTCTACAGTGATCACATGGTTTTTCCACGTTCTGGCACCTTCTTTATTTAACATATATGATCCAATTTTATTTGAAGTACATCTTTAAGACCCCAAGCCTCCAGTGCTTCCTGGCAGTTCCACTTGGATGGAAACAGAATTCAAGGACCAGCATTTTTGCTAATGTATTTGTATTTCAAACTGTAATCTCCAGTGTAACGACAAATACAGTGATTATATCCTTAGGTATATAGACCTGAGTGTCATTTGCACCAAGGTGAGGTGTGACTAAATTTATGTCTACTTTAAGGCCACTTTCCACTGACTTAGCATAAATTTGATTCTGTGCCTTATAGGTTGCAGTCCTCCATCCGAACTCATTGGACCAGCCATACAAAGAGTCCTGTTAAAACATGAATCACAAGCAGGCTTCTACAGTATTAATTTTTGTGCTGTATTATTAGGAGAATACTAGAAGTTGCCCTTCAGAGTTTAATTACAAAAGAACTAAAATGGGACGAAACCAATTGAGGACATATCTTTCCATAGCAAGAAAGTGAGAAGCATGGAAATCTTGGTAGTATCCCACTTCAGCTGCTAACAGTAAGAAATCAGCTTTGTCAACAGTGGTCACAAGCAGAGTAATCAAAAAGGTAGACCCCTAATGAGACTTCACCATGTCCAGTACCCTACTGAATACTTCTGGTCCTCTGTGATTCCACCTACTGCACAGTGGGGGTGTAATCTTGCTCCTGTTGAAACCAGCAGCAAAATTTTCATCAATTTAATACATCTTACTTCTGCTCCATGAATAAATTCTGATTTCAGGATTTATTTTTCAGTTATTAAACGTGACAGTCTACAGTCATTGTAGATCTCACCAAATTTTCCCAGCTCTAGAAACCAGGATTCTTATCTATTCTTGGACAGCCAGATGAAGACCATGGTTGATCATGAAGACCATGGTGAAGACACTGATCATGATAGTTAGGGATTAACCTCTCGGAGTGACAAGTAGATGGATACTTTTCACAATTCCCTTTGAAATCAATATGCTTTCAATCACACCTTTCAAAAGCTGTCAGCATTTTCCCTGTACCTGACTTCCAATGCTGAAATCTGTTTGATAGTAATGGGAGAGGGACCATCCATACCTCACCTTACAAGTGGGTCACAGCACAGGAAAAAATTATCTGTTGTTTCACATTACTTGAAATATTTTCCAGTAAGAAATACTCCTAGAATTTTTCCAGCTGAAGCCCAGAATTCTGCTAAATACACAAAAGACTCAGAAGTGTTCTCTACAGACACTGCAAACTATTTTTCAAGAGGTCAGCTCTACATACTGAACTATTTGCAAATTATTAAAAATATAAAAAATATTAAACACACAGACTGTTCATTACATTTACAAGTCTCACAGGGTTGAAATGCAAATTACTCTGTACTACAAATATTTGGGTAACTGAAAACTTGCCCAAAATGTTTGAATTAAAAAAAAAAGAAAAAAGAAAAAGCCTTTTTATGGGTTAAGGTAATAATGAGAAAACTGTTCTCCCAAAAATCTGTATCTTATTGTTGGACTGAAAATAGTTTAATAGAGAAAATATTCATTGACAGGGCAGTATTTTACATAAAGAATTAAGCCCCATCAAAGTGGGCAATGTCATTCCATCTACAAGGGAAGTGCCAAAGGAGACGGCCAAAATTTGCAACGGTGTGATAATACCAGCAGGGATGGATTTGTTGCTATTATGATTAAAGCATATAAACAGAAGAAGATTAGGAGGGGTGAGAGTGAAAAGAGAGGAAGAATAGTTTATTGGTTGGAAGAAGGGCTGGGAGAAGCTTATGTTGGAATGCAGTGTCACAGTTACACACCATAAAGCTTTCAGTTGCTCCCATTACATGAATGTCAGAACACAGCTGCCACTTTCCAGGAGAAATTCTTTCCTTTTTCATTTTGGAAGTACAGGGTGGTTTTTTTTTTTTTCAGTGTAGCACTCCCATGAGATCACTGCATTGCATCTGCAGGTACCCTTACAGCACACGGACTGGTAAATGTGATCCTTGTAGACATGTTCTGGGACATTCACCACTTAGGATGAACCAGCAATATGTCTTTAAATTGGAGAGGTGGCTCAACCTACACAAAGCATTAAGATTTTGTGTTGCCTTGAATCAACTGCCTTCACAGTCATCAATGTACAGCCATAACTACTAATAAATCTCAATGAAAATCCACTCAGTTTAAGGAAGTGTGGCTGAACAAGGTAAATGAGAAACCAGCCTTACAATTATAATCTCATTTTGCCGATGAAAAGGAAAGGCCATAATTTTCCATCAGTGCCTTGAGATCCTTGGAAGTGCTTAGTGCTCCACTCAAGACATTTGGAGATGTATTTTAGCACTCACTGAAGTCAGCCCTCAAAAAGGCATCCAGTGAACCCAAGCCCATAACCCTTCTTGGCTCAAAGGGTTAGTAGTCAGACAAGGAAAGCTGAGCGGGCATTGAATGTTGGAAGGAGTTCATTCCACTACCATTTTAACCAACTGAAGTCACTTAGTTAATGATGTGCTCTGGAGGAAGAAGAACAGTCAGGTTCTGCCTTGTGGTATCAGTGAAGAACAGAATGACTGTCAGGAAGTATACACTGAGCAGAACTTTGCATTTTTGTCAAAGAAAGGAAGGAAATCAGGAGTATTTGAGGTTCAAGATAGAACTTATATCCCAAAGTCTTGTCAGGATATCAGAAGAAGAGAATAAGAGAGAGGAGGGAGTGGGGAGTTCTCTCAGTCAGCTCATTTTTCCATCCTTGCTTTGACCTTTCCAGAACTGTAAGCATTTTAAATAAGAAGGGGAAAACAAAAAATTCCTTCCTTCATAATACTACAGAGTGCTGCTAGCTTTAATTACTATGACAAATGGAATATAGGCAGGAATCTGCTAAGAGAGCAAAATTATCATATCTAATTTATTACACAAATAAAACTGGTCATCAGGTAGTAAGGGCTTTAGTTTAACTGAGAACAAGAATTTGTAGAATATCTTTCAATTGCCCATGCCAGGTAAAAAGTCTAAACTCTGCCAGCTGCCATTAAAGGTCACAATTTAAATTATATTTATTGAGAACTGGGGGTTTGTACCTTTCATCTCAGTAAAATATACTTACAGTAGTCATACTACTGTTCTAAAATAGAGAAGTAGAAATTCAATATTTTCAAGAACAATTAGGACTCAGTGAATTCTGCTCCTTAAACAGAACTATGCCTTGTTTTGGAATTTTAAATGGAGCGGAATGTTCTTAAAATTTTCCAGTGACTAGAAATGTTGTAACAAAGTTATTAGAAGCATGTTTTCATTAACAGCAATTGAAATTTCTTACAGGACTCCAAAGTTATAAGTTTATTAAATACATTTTTGTTCCTGGACTTGTGCTCATATGTATACTTAACACTGAACTCCACATGAAAGAGCAAACTCCAATGATTTTTTTTTACAAAATGCCACAGTTACATACACTTACATCCAAACAGTAGAAATCAAGTATTTAAAATATTTACACATTGAAATAAATAGAAAAGGAAGCAGACTTCTATTACATTTAATTTTGAAGATAATCTCAGTCATAAGAGTACAGAGGGGGATTCTTAAGAAGAAATCTAGGGCTTGATTTAGTTCCCTAAATATAGACTTACAGTCACTGAACACATCCTCAGGTATCTGAAAAGATCCACAGTGGCATTGGCAAAAACTCCCTAAATAATCAGCAATCACAGAAATAATAAAAAGATACAGGAAAAAATTCTCCAGTATTTGCCTGAACTTAATTTTATGGTGTATTAGAAATGCCCTAAATGCAGTGAATGCACTGTCCAAGCTCTGAGATATCATAACTGTTTTCTATAAAGTTTGTGTCTTTTTCCGATTCCTTTCACTCCTCCAATGAACTCTTCAAACAGGACACACCATTCTCGGGATAGAAGGCAGTGCAGCAGAAGCAGCCCTAGACTTCAACATAAATCATGGGGAATGAACAAATTAATAATACGGCAGAGTAGAAATATTGTAATTAAAAGACTGTCCTTTCTAAGTAACCTCTTCTAACTAGAAGATCCAAGACAAGTCCTTCCCCGCTTCCTGAGTAACTATCACATACAACACAGGCAGGAGCTGACAAAGCAGCTCACCTTCTTTGCTGAGGACTCAAGATTGACAAAACCCATCTATTTTAATATAGAGCTTCTAGGAACAGATATTGTTTATTAAAGCCATGCTTAAAGTTTAACTACATCTTTGCAAAGTCTATGTTCAAAAACTCCACAATATCCCTTCAGCTGCTCCTTTCATGAACAAGTATTTAATGTCCTAACTGACTCCTTTCTCCTTTTCTCTACTTAATATTAAAACAGCATGAAAACTGCAGATTTCTGGCTCTGTTTTCTTCTGTAAAAGCACATTAACTACACTAAAAAAAAACCAAAAACAAAAAATTCAAGCTATGTGCAACATATACTGAATTCCAATCGTTTGGTCCAACTCTCTGAAGAGATGAGACTCTCATTTTCAAGTGCTATGCACACACATCTGTAGACAGGATTTCGAAAGATCTCACCACCCAGCATAAAAAGTTCTTTGCGAAGTGTGGCTTTTGAAATGGTGTTGAGCTCTTTTTAAAACATATGCCATAAATCCTCATTGTTTTTGAAACTCACTTCTTGTTGTATGTTTATGATTCTCTCATTTCTATCAAATCAGTTATTACAATACGAATCTAAATTTCTGGAGATTCAAAAAACAAAATTTTATGAACAAACCTGTAAAAATTCCCAGCACTTAACAAATCCTGTTATTCTGCCATTTACTATTTTAGTCATCTTTTTATTTTTACTCCTTAATTTCCTCTTCATTCTGATGTTTTCCTTTGGATTCTTGATGAATGATCACAGATTCTGCTTTTCAGTTTATTTTTCTTCCTTTTATGTTTGTACATTTGGCCACTTCGATGTCTTTTTACTTCCTAGAAAAAAATAATTTTTATAGGTTTATCTGAACTTTGACTACATACATCTGCAATCAGATGTGTCATTAGTAGTGAAACACAATGTTACTAAAAAACCCCAAGTCTCTTGAAAATTATTGTTCTTATGTTTTCCTACTTCAAATTACACTGACTAAAATCTCACTTTTCATATTGTTTCTATATTCCTCTCAGCAGTGGTGAGGAGAAGTAGAAGAGAATATGACTGGGGCCCTAAGGATTAGGGTCTGTCATCAAGCCAGTGAAAATAATGGTTGCTGGCAGTCTCTTGGGTGAGTTGACACTCTCAACCCCATTCCGCAGTTATCAGCCTTTCACCAATGGTGTTCCCAAGGTTTGTTGAGCTTTTAAATTCAGGCTGGTGGCTTTTTATAGGTGTCTCAGTAAAAAAGCCAGGATCTCTCTAACAGGTCTTTGCCACGAACTCACCAACTGTTGCTCTTCGCTTTGCAGCCTCCCACCCTAAAGAGAGAACGTTTTATGTTTGTCTTAGGTTTTCATATGAAGGTTGTTTTCGATTTTTTCCTTTTTAAAAAAAAAACAACAAACCTCTCCACAAATCTTCACAGAAACTTTGATGCTTCAAAGATACAGTATTTTATTTATTTTATTTGGTTAGATTTAATAAATCACCTGCATTACTTCTCTCTTTTTCCAAGTAAGTGAGCTGTGAATGTTTGCATGTGCCCCAAGTTCATATTGTTGCTTTGCTGGCTGTTCCAGACAATATCAGATTTACTGATATTGCCTGAAGCGTCATTGAGAGTTGCAAGGTGGATTTTTCAGACTCTGCAATGTGTATGCTGTCAACTAAAGCAAATTTTTGCCTAATTGCTGCCTCGGACCACCTGGGCTTCATTGTACATACTCCCAAAGACTTGATATATCAAGAACTGATAGAGAGAATTGCCAAAAAAAAATTATATATATATAATAGAAATAGTCCAACTCAGTGACCAACTTAAAACATCCATAAAGTTAATAAAGTTAAATTAACGCACACGCAGCTCACTGAAGACAGCTGAACTTAGGTTCATGTTTAAATCTGTGCAAAATTGTGTTAGTCTGTCTTTTTTTGCTTTCTCAACACTTAAAGGGAGATGAAGGGTGGGTTTATATAAGCCCAATGCTGTTTGCTTCGGTTTTTAATATGTAGTCCATTTATCTGGGTGGATGGACTGAAGAAGAAGAAAAATATACCAGACTTGGTTTAGTTTTATATCATGGCCTAGAAATTCATAGCTCTCTTCACAAGATATGCATTTATCTAAAATGTGCACCAATTCCCTTGTGAGGTCTGCTAAGCAGAGCCATCTGCTTTTCTCCTGCATAATAATTTTGAAAATGTTGTCATTGGGTTGGCGTTACTGTAAGTCTTTTAACCACTTTAATTTTTATGGTGATTTTTTGCACTTTTCATTTAAGCCTGCTACAAACAAGAAATTCATATAAAAATAGTGTTTCTCCATATTGTTTCTCCCGATCATGATCCCTACTGCTAGACATAACCACATATCCATATGCCACCTATCAGTCCAACCCCTTCAGGAACCAAGAGCAAACAGTTCTCAGCAAGGACAAATCCAAACAAGCTGCACAAACCAAGGATATTTATTTATGCTTCTACCATGCTGTTGGTTACACTGCACCCTGGCACACAGGTACACAAAGTATAGAGAGAAGATATCTTCTTTCTTCAGAAATCTTCTGGCTATTTTTCTGTATTTCTCTATATAAGAAAAGAATATATATAAAATATATATTTATTACTCTCTCTCTATAGAAACATATATTTCTATAATATTTTTCTATTTTATGCAGTCTCACTGTACTCTTCAAAATATCTGAGATAAGCTTACTTTTGTAAGAGAGCATTCAAGGTGGTAAAAATATATTTCTTTGGTAAGTATATTTTAAACTTTATAATCAGTGAGATCACCAGAATCACCAGAAATTTATTTACCAAGACAACAGCTATGTAAACTGACTTTGTTTAAAAGTACTGCGACATCTACTTTAGGTGATCAACACCGGAATTAGATACCAGTATATTAAATAAAACTTTCAAAAATGCAATAGAAATTTATATTCTTTTTTACTTTTTCATCTTCTTTCTACTTCCAAAATGCACTAGAACATCAGAGCCTGCTACATTACCATCCTTTCAGAAGATGTTTTCTGTAATGGTAACACCACTAGTCTTGGATCACATAAACAGGTTCTAAACTCAGCAAAATAGAAACTGAACAAATGTAATTTCCTTCATATGTTCCTTCCCTCTTCCATTCACGCAGCTGAAAAGATTCCCTATTATCTCAAACGTCAGAAATGCTTACTAGTTCCTGTACTGTTAAAAAAATCTCCCTCACAAATCCAGTCTCACAGATCCTGTGGATCTCCAGTAATTCCACAGTAAAGACACTTGTTTTCCTGTAGAAATACCCATATTTAAAAACATGGTGAGGTTTCTCTTTCCTAACATTATGAAAGTGCTTCCCAAACTCATAATCAAGTGTTGAACTAAACAATTAACTTGTATACAGAAATGATGTGACCTATGAATTTGTTTTATACACAACTATTCCAAGTTATGGGGTTTTAGCTATTATTTGTGAAATCAACCAAGTTCTAGCAATACCCAATATTCTTTTACTTCACTGAGACATAGTAACAATGCATGGGTTTGAATTACATATCACAGAAATTTTATTTGCTTAAACTAATACATACTCGGAGGTTTCAAGCTCTTTCTCACCAATGAGTTTCACAGGAAGAGCAATACTTACTTTGTACCCATTAATAAGTGTTAATTTATTACCACAAAGGTGGCATTTCAAAAGCATCACTGCAAATGAAGACTAATGCTGTAACAGACCGAATTTCATTAACAAGGAAACATGTCAATCTTTGACTAAATTAATGATCAAAAGAGGTGTTTTAGGAAATGCTCAGTAGTGCTGCCAGCAAAGCACAAGGAAATCCTCCAAGTAAGGATCTGCATTTTAGAAGAGAATGCCCAGAGCTTGGAGCATATTTATGAGTCAGGCTCATGTTCCAACAACTGATAAAATCATTTTGTCACTCAGTCTCATTTTTCAGTTCTACTATCTGAATGAAGAGCAAAGATTATGAGGTTAAGAGCAAGTATCAAGGAAGCTGTACATTATTGCAGTTTTCCATCTTGACAAAGTGAGGCTGATCTTTTTCCTTCCCAGTGTCAAAATTTTTTAGCAGTTCGGCAAAATCTGGATGCCACAAAATTGAATATTGTCAAGATTCAAAACCCACCATGGTATCTAAAAAGTGTTTGTGGTTGCATGTGAACCAGAAAACAGACTGGCCAGGAACCATTCCCTGGCCCTGTCACTAAACAGGAGGGCATGGGATGGTCTGTGCCCACAGGGCTGAATCAACTCCTGCCTCCGAACAGGATGTCTTCATCCAAACTAACTCCTGAGAATGGTCCTGGACCTCTGCCAAGCCCAGAACCATTCCAGGTTGTTTCGGGGAGTTGCTGGCTCCTTTGGGCTGAAAAGTCACTTAAAGACAACTTTAAAAACATCACTAGACCAGTACTCAAATCTGTGCAGTAGCCCCACGTAATTACAAGTGTGGATGTAACCTGTGTGCCCTTTCTCTACTAATCAGACTTACTCAAAGGCATCAAGCTAAGACTAAGCTTGTGCTAATGGGTCTTCTGAAAGAGTTCGTAACAGAACTCCCTGAGAGTCAATAGGAAAATATGGATGGGGTCCAAAACTGAATTTATGCTGGAGTAAACTGGCAATTCCTGTTTAATTTCTCTTAATGAAATAAGAAAGCATAATTTCACAGAAGTTTTAGAAAAACAATGCAGTACCCCATTAACCTGCAGAGCACAGAGGCCCAAGAAGCCAGCAGCATTCGTGTCCAAAGGCCAATGAAGCTGGTAAACAAGCTAGAAAAGCCAGAAAACAAGCCTGATGAGGAGCAGCTGAGGGAGTTGGGTTTTTCAGTTTGGAGGATAGGAGAGGAGGTTCAAAGGGGATCTCATTGCTCTCTGCTGCCTTAAAGGAGGCTGCAGGGAGGTGGAGGTCGGTCTCTTCTGCCTTGTCTCAAGTGAAAGTATGAGAGGAAATGGCCTGAAGGGAGTTTCGGATTAGATATTAAAAAACCTTTTTCATTGAAACAGTGATTAAGCATTAGAATAAGTTGCCCAGGGAGATGGGGGAGAGATGGGGGAGTCACGGTCTCTGGATCTGGATGCGGCACCTGGGGATATGGTTTAGGGGTGTTTATGGTGGTGCTGGGTTGATGACTGGACTCAGTGATCTTGAAGGTCTCTTCCAACCTTGATGATTCCAACCAACAGCTGAACTAAGAGAGGAGCAATCTAGTCTGTATTTGGCTAGACCATGGCAGGGCTTTAAATTGTTCAATAAAATTTCTTTACAGAAAGGGGGTCAGGCATTGGAGCAGACTGCCCAGGGAACTGCTGGAATCACTAACCCCTGGAAGTGCTCAAAAAACATGTGGATATGGTACTGTGGGGACAGGGTTTAGTGGTGAACCCTGTGCTGGGTCAACAGTTGGATTCAATGACCTCAGAGGTCTTTCCCAAAGTTAACGATTGTATGACTCTATGATTCTAAAAATCAAATCTGCTAAACATACATACCAAATATAAATGTTTACTGGATTATTTGAACAATAAATACAACACATTAACCTCTAGCTCAGAATAATAAACTGTAAGCTATGAAAGACTCTTAAAGCAGTGAATTTAAGACCTAAACAAAAATTCATGTAATGAAAGAATATCACATAAGAACTACACAAAAATAAAATCAAATGATCTAGCTACTAAAATACATATATGTGCTCAAAATCTTGTGGGAATCAAATATTCCAGTAAAAATAAAGGGAGAGATGGAAACACAAGTTTCTTATTATCACACTTCATATGTTACAAAACCTAAGAGTTAACTTATTTTTGGCAAAGGGACAAAGGTTGCACAATACTCCGGCTTACACAAATATTTTCTATTGTTAAATGCATCTTAAATGTAGCTTGTCATATATTAACTTTATGCACACAGTGCACCATGCAGCCTAAGAGTGTCCCAAAGATCTCTACGTTTCAAAACACTGATGAATAGTAAGCTGCCAGAGTCCAATGAACCAGGTGTAAAATAGTTACTCAACAATTTATAGTTTAACTGAAACCAGATAAAATCATTTGAGCAATAAATACTGTACACATTTTGACCAAATTGGTATTTTTGGACAAATTACTGCATATGGTATTTTCTAGAATACTCCTTCCTGAAAAGATAAAACAGTAATAAAAGTTCTCTCAAAAAATGCCCTTGTTTATAATCGTAAAGTGAAATATGCCTGTGGAAATATATCCTCATGTTTAACATTTTTAGTTGCTCTTTCCTTTAAAGGAAAAAAAGAGCTAGATGTGCAGTGGAAATGGTTATGAAGAAGTGGATATGCATATATTAACCACATGCATATATTAACCACAGACTTTATGCTAACACGGCACTTCCTTCCACTGAGGATTTTATAATGTAAAGAAAGAGAAAATGATTTAGTAATATTTAAGAATAAAAATTCTGTATTCTTCATTCATCATCCACTTCTAGAGTGAGTTATTACTGAGCACTAACAGTTTACCATCTCCAGAGGGGCAAGGACATGGTCCTGCCTCAGCCTTCTTATTGCTTCACAGTGACAAAGGGAAATGTTCAGATACACAGAACATGCAGTAGCAGCTCTCATTGAGTTACACAAACCAAGACTGAGTTGCATAAGCAATGATATTTGCATACGTATTAAATTTTAAAAACATCTTTCATAGTACTCATCACAATTTATATTACTAGTTATTTCCACACATTTCCCCATGTCCAGCCAGCAATCTGGTCGCCTCGAGATAAGAAATCACTATTAAAACCATAACCAGTCTTAATTTTTGGTGTAATACATAATGTAATTGTCAAATATCTAGTGATCTACTTAAAAATTACTTAAAGATGAGAACAAGAAAGTCTTAAATATATTTATCACTGTTATTAATTCTTTATATTCCGAGGGCATTAAAGGCTCAAATTCAGACTCAGAACTTATTTTTACATCAAACTACTATATTATATGTTAGTAGGATTAGCCATTAACTTTTTGTTTCACGTTAATTGAAAGTTTGTGTATAGCAGAACAGAGCTTCCACAGGAAATCCTTGGCATTACCCACAGGCTAAGCACATGCCCTGCTTTGCTAATAATGTAACACTTATTTGAGAAGGTTGAGGTACCTGAAGTTCTGATGCTCGCTTCATCATCTCCAGGGTGATGTAGCAACCAATAGAATGTGCAATCAGTACCAGCTTTATATCTTTTGATACATTCTTTTTGAGGAAGTTCAGCTTATGCTCTACTTGTCCGTTAAGTCCAAAAACATCCTCTAGCTCCTTAATATCTGTGTCTGAAACATAAAAGAAAAGAAGTCCTTTGGTTCAATGATAGAAATCTCAAGTATCTCTCGCCCCCCACCTCACTTCTTCATAAAACACTGAAATAAATACACATATTAATTTAAAAAAAAACAACTGAAACCACCAGACATAATAATTTAAGGTTACCACCACTGGCAAATATAGACTGATGAATCACATTCACAGGATATGAAGCCTTATGTGTAGCTTGGGAACCAGGGAAGGATAAGGAAACATGGAGCTTCATGGCACATCATCCAGTATTGTGGTCTCCTTCATTAAGGACAAGACCAAACTCAGAACATTGGATCAGCTTAAATCAATCCAACTTCACAGTGAGCAATCAGGACCTACAACAGCAATACTGCCCAGGAATAAGAGTCCCTCCTCACAGAAGACAAACTATCATGTATGTCATCATGCACTAAAACTTTCAGATATTCAAAATCTCCTGTCTTTAAACAAAGATGCACAAAAATGTTCCATGTCATTAGGAAAAACAGAAATGCCTATGTGTCAACACGGAGCGCTAGCACCTACACAAACTACCCTTATTTATGCAGGTTCTTATCACTGTCAATTCAGTCACAAAGAAGATCAAGTTAGAGCTTCATGCTTCTAGATTACGGTGCAATTTGATCACTGCTTTGCCAGGGACCTCTTAAGGGAGCTTGAGCAATCCCTTATGAGAATTTGGATCATTGCTTCCTGGCCAGTCAACAAGACAAAGTTGAAACAGTGTCTGTAAGAATATACAGCAATTCAGGCATCTTTAACTCTTGCTCATGAGGTGGGTGACATGGATCTCAAGTTCCACAACCTAAGGGGGTTCACAGCTCCTTCATCTGCTAGAAAAGTGCTCTACTCACTAAACTAAATGCTACATTGAGGATATACCACTCTAAGCTGGACTACTCCACTGAAAAGACTGTAAGAAAAAATACTAAAATAAGAATGAAAGAAAAGAGGTAGAAAGCATGAAGGAATGTATGCCTCTACCTTACCTAAAGGAGATGTAGTGGCATTAATATCACTTAATGTCTTAAATCCATACTATTATCTCAGGATTCAATTTCATACTTCAGTATAAAACTCTGATTTTTATACTCCTTGCAGGCTGACTTTGGATGCAGCTTTAGTCTGAAATAAGCTAAATCTCCTGGCAGCATGGTTCAGACACATGATGGGGACTGGCTCATCACTGATCCATGGTCCTAGAGATGGCATCTAGGTTCCTGGCAAATGTCACACACCTTTTCAGGAGTAGCTGACAGAGATAGTGCACCCACAGTCCTAACCAAGTATTAGGTGTGACTTCCCACTTGGTTTCTTTTGATGTGCTCTGCAACAGTTCCCTGTGTGAAAAATAAATGTGGAAGAAAGCATCCATCGATACTATAAATACATTAAAAAGACTGAAATGCACTGAAAAACTATTGTAAGAGAAAGTCAGATAGTATCATAGATCCATTTCAGATGGGAGTTGGTTTTGCATCTGCTTGGAGAAAGTGACAACTATGGGTGAACTGCCTAGGACTGTGAACAGCGTTTATCAAATCACAAAGGCTGACGGGATTTTAATACGTATGTAGTAAGTTTGATGGCAATTGGACAGTAATCTCAAATACCAAAAATTACCAATGTTACCGTACTGAAGCTATTGGAAGGCTGACAGTGACAGTACAAATTAGTAGCCCAAGTGGGCTGGCACTATAACATCTTTTTGATTATCTGCATGAAACATAACCTTTAGAAGCAAAATAATTGCTCGAGAACATGTTCTGATGGCTCTTTTCTGAGTTTAAATTATTAGCACAAAGATGACAACAAAGAAGTTCTTCAGTTAAACTAATATTTCTACTAAAACTACTGATGGTCATATGCCAGCATAACTTATAGTAATTTACTCAAAAAGAAAAAAAGGTTTACTAAAACACACTCAAGGAATGTAAAATTAGATGAGAAGTAATATTTTGTTTATTAGGTCTACATTTTATTTATTTTTTTATATATATTTAATTACACAGCAGCTCAGTCTCATGAAGGAACAGGCTGTCTATATCACAAGTCTAATTACAGGTATACATAACACAAAACCCCCAGAATACTTGAAATACAAGAGGCCACTGGATACAGAAACAAGTGACAGAATAAGTTCTATTGAGTATATGATAATATAACCATGTGTTGGGTTGTGCAGGTCATTTTGCTATCATTTCCATACTGTTTTAGTCAGGCACTGTCAACTCAGTAACTTATCAGCACATCTTATAATGTTTGACATTTCATTTCAATTCTTGAAAATAAGGTTTTTTACAAGAATTTCAGCTTATTTGCTAGTTAGAACAAGGGAAAAGGAGGTAAAGTAGACATATAAATCTTCTAGAGAATTCTCATGGTTCACAAGAACCCAGAAACCAACTAGGAAAGAAAACAAATTTTTATTTGCATTATTCAGTCTCATGAGGTTAATGGCTTCTTTTCACTATATGAATTCTGTATCTGCTAAAATAGATGCTGAACATTGCTGCCATGTACAGCAGAGACAGTCTAGCCCCATCTCAACATTTTCCAAGTTTAGATAACTATGTCAGACGAATACAGTTACTTATTTTATTATTTATTATATTATTATTTATGAAGACATTAGATATCTAATTTATTATTTAGTTATCTAATAAAGAGTAGTGTAGAGATTCTGGTCAACATATTCATAGCTATTACTGACTTCAGCAGAGATGTGCCTGTTCAGAACCAGTTGTGTTGCCAAAGAGGAAGGATATGGTTGGGATTAAGAGTACAGTAAAAAGAAGGGCTTTTCGTCCTTGCATTTGCCCACACTTCAGTTTAGGACTTGAGCATACTCAGCTCAAGCCTGTGCACTAGTGTTTCCTTATGGGAGCTGGGGAGAGCAGAGACTGAAGAAGCAATTTTTAACTGGATGGGTTAGTTGTGATCGATGATGACCATGGACACCCGTTCTACTGCACTGGGCTGAATCATCCTCAGCACAGCGTATTTCACACCACTCAGAGCAAAGATGCTCCAATTCCCAGGCTACTGGTCTGTGTCACACACACATACAATCCCTCTGAGGCTGCGAGTCCTGACAGCCAAGGCTGACCCGAGAGAAATATTTCAGCTGTTTAATACAACCTTTCCTTTCCTTCCAAAATACTGGTTTGTTGCCAAACCCAATCACCTTGGCACTATTCCTGGAGAGCCACACTGGAGGATGAGTGTGCAGTGTGGGGTTTGGTGATCTGCATGCAAAGCTCTCATCACGGACTGACCCCGCTCTCGTCAGGTGAAACTCCAGTAACCCTATATTGAAATACGTATCCTATTTTGCATCTGGACAAATATAAAGTTGCCCACGCCTCGTGTCACTTCAGGTTTCCCCAACACAAATGCTACACTTCTCATAGTCCAAAGTATGTGAGAGCCGGGCTGCGTCACAAGTTTGGAAGATTTATTTCTTTATTTTACAGAATAAAATCGCCCAGGAATTATCCAAAATCAACATGAATTTCTTGGGTGGAGAAGCTTAAATGGGTTCTTTGTATAAGCAAACAGACTTGCACAAACACACTGGCAGTCAGCTCTCCAATGGCTCTACATCAGAGAAGGGACCAGAGTGACTTCACCTCAGGTGTGGAATACATGCCATGGCTGAAGGACAGCTCATTTAAGCAGTTTTCAGATAGTAGAAATTATAAGACTTGTACCTTACGCTGCAAACACCCCATCTGCGCCAAGACATGTGATTTTAAGACTTTATTTAGCTGAAGTGTATTAAAAGAAATACTGTATTTCTTTATTTTCTTTGGCAAAGCATTAATCTTCTGATGTGCTTTTGGAAAAACAAATGCGCCATCACTTTAATGAATCTCTTTTTCTGACCTCTGCTAAAACCACAGGCAGAAAACAATGACAGATTAAAATAAAGTGTTTGCTCTAAGATTAGTCAACAAGTTAATCTTGCTAGGAAAGAGGACTTTGGTTTTCAGGGAAATAACCGAGAATTGTGTTTGTTTGTTTTTTCTGCTGTGTATACAAGGGAAATTCTTAAGCAGAAAAAAAAAGCACAGCAGTTATACAAGCAGACTTTAGGTTGGCAATTCACAAAATGTAGCCCATCATTAAAGAGTCTCCAAAAATCATAGACTTCTTTTTACTGGATGATTCAAAAAGATACTAGAGGCCAGATTTTCCAACAGTACCCTCAAATGCCTGTGTGCTTTTGTACTTTCCGAATTTCAAAAGCAAAGGCTTACATGTCCAAACTCCAAATTGCTCTGGTCACAACAGGTGACTGAGTATTTGAGCTCAGTACATACACTTGTTCACTTGTCAGGGAGTGACTTTGAAGTTTGTCCCAAGATCTGCTCATACACAAGGTCTCCAAATTACTCATGAACAAGTAAGGAACTATGTGAAAAGGTAACTTGTGATTATATGTCATGAAGGAATGGGAGGTAAAAACCACTGGTCTATCTGCACTGCGTCCTCTTCCCTGGACCATTTACTCTAGGAGGTGGTAGCAGGATATCTAAGAAAAATCTCTAATGAACCCCTTGTCTAAAATCTTCTGGTCAAGAATTTTCAGAACTGGACCTTTTGCAGGATAAGGACAAGTAAGTATTTGGAGACTGAACCAGGGGGCTAGAAAAAAATTCACCTCTTCCTCTGAAGATGATGCTCATTTCAGCTGTGTGACACATCATCATGCAGCTTAATGTTAGCAGTAAGGAGAAACAACAAGTTTTTAAACACATGAAAATGCAGTAACAAGAAAGTATCAAGAGGAAGCAAAGCAAAGCGGGAGAAAATACTGACAGGTCAGTGATGACATCAAAGCTTATGAAAAGGCACAAAGCATCAAGTACAGCCAACCACATGGTTCAGGAGAGTTAGCTCAGGGTCATGTTAAGTCCACTGCATCTCCACCAAATACCCTAAGTACAATCAGCATATTGGGCCAAGTGTTTTACACTTTACACATCACGTCCTTTTTCCACTGCAAACATACACACTGCCTGGTGGGAGGAGCAGCAGTTGTGACTGAGTAACTTCTGTGCAGATGAAGCAACCCCTGGGAAGTTTTATCTTATGACAGGGAGAAAGCAACCCCACAACTTAATTACTCAGAAGGATTAGCTGTTAAAATGGTGTGCATAATCAGGAGTCTAATTCTGGAAATTAAATAAATAATTTGACTGCTTTTGTTCTTATAGCAAAAGACAATAATTTCTTACAACTGAATGATGCCACTTGAAACTGTTTAGATAGAACTGTAAGGTTAAAAATTGAGACTTAAGGTGAGTCTACTACGGGCATCCCCTAAAGACATATTGCTTAAAACCTGAATGTTTCACCCAATCTTTCATTTGATTAGTGAACCCTGGATAATTTGTATGAGCAAGCAATAAAATGCCAAAGAAATGGGATGGAAACCGTGAAAGAATGTTCAATAAATACTGAAGAACTGCTCCTGACACCAGGAACCAGGACTTAAAGCATTGTGTTTTAGATTAACCTTTAGACCTTAGGCTGTCCCTAGCACCCTCAGGAACTGTTCATGCAACTTTTAAGATAAACACACCACTCATTAGTGTTTATTGGAGCAATTACTTTTTGTAAAGGTATCCTCCACAAATAAATTACCATTTACTTAAGATACTGAAGTGGTCGTATGTTGTATTTTCTTTACTAGAAAAATAACAAGACCTTATTTTACAAATTGAACTACTGATTTCCTTTGCTATCTGCATACGTATTGCTGGGACACTTGTTTAACACCTAATCTGTTTTTCAAAGGAAGTTGTATTATAATTAAATTAGTACAAGCATAGTGTGACAGAATGAACTAATAAACATGACAAATACTAAACCACAAATTTTTATTAAAAGCATACAGGAGCATATTGAACTTATTAAATTTAGAAATCTGTTAGAAACTTATTTTATTTTGCGTTCACAGTCTTGCTTCCCTCTGATTAGGGTAACTTATTACCAAGGTATGATGAGCACAAACTTTGTCTCCAATTTTGGCAAGGCAAACACCATTAAAGAGTGTTTTATTACACAGTTTTACACCAATCAATGTCTCCATTCCAACCACTCTAACACGCATGAAGCAAATATAACATAGGTGTTTTACATAACATAGATGGAAAAGTTTTCTGTATTTGAATGACTGCATTTTGCAGTCATTCACTAAGCTGAACAACTGCAGAAAGTACAATCTGTTAGAATTTTCAGCATCATATTATAAAGAGAGAAAACAAATAGTAAAACAAAAATTAAAAAACAACCCCTTAGCAAGGGAGAGGTTAGAGAACCACCACTCTATAGGAGTAGATCTGAATTTCCAACATGAAGTGATGTCAAGGAGCAAAAACAAAGAGGTCTGAGCCCATGGAAAACTGATTGTCCATGTTATGTTTTCTTGTTTTCTGGACACACTGAAGCCAAGTGCAAGGCTCTGTGAATGCCTTCCACTTGCCCACACAAACAGAACTTCACACTTCAACAAAACTTGCTTTTATACAGTTTAACAATGAAAGAAAACAAGAATAACGATGTTCTGCACATCACCAAGACTGGGTAGATATAGCATAGATGGCAAAGAAAGGAGAGTGGAAATTCTGTGAGTCTTGAAGGAAACAAAAATAGATGAATATCACTTCACAGGCATTGATTCCTCTGGTGTATGACAAATGAGGTGCTGTGCTGCAGTAGGCAAGTCCAACAGTCACACCTATTGAAAACAGCACTTCAAAACTTTGGGAAGTTTAAACAGATACAAATAGAGAAAGAAGTACTGAGAGCAAACAAGGGAGAGCCGAAGTTTGGAGCAGAGTAAGACAGCTGGCCAAGGAAGACAACCCATGTTATTTCATAGACAGGAAATAAAAAGAATTATTTCCAAAGTAAGAGAAAATGAGAAGGAGCACACTACGATGTCAAGAGAAGGAAAAGGGAAAAAGCAAGGAGCTGAGAGGGGCCGTTACGGATTAACAATAAGAATTTTTACCTCACAGTGACCATACACATTGATGGGTGACATTTTATGAAGTGTTTGATCCTTCTACTGAATTCAACCTATAACTTTTGTTAGGTCAATCTCAATTTTTCTTGAAAATCCCTCCCAAAATTTTATTCAGAACTGCAATAGAGACCAAGACTGAAACATTCAACTAATTATGACTCTTCAAAATAATACCAAAGTAAAACTTATCTTGAGAATAACACTAAAATAACACTAATGCACTTCCGGCCTCACTAGCTCCTATAATGGCATTAGGATGGCACAGAGTAAACTTAGTCCTTTTTCTTTACTTTTGTGTATATTCATCTTGGATGATACTATTTCAACAGAAATATAAAGCAAAGTGTAGGTTTCTATGTTCATTTGTCCATGGAAACATTAAATTTAATATTCAAGTCCAAATTATGTAACAATACCATCTGCATCCTTTTTAAGTAGTAAATGATCCACTTAGGCAAAT
Organism: Pipra filicauda; assembly: GCF_003945595.2. Classification (NCBI taxonomy): domain Eukaryota; kingdom Metazoa; phylum Chordata; class Aves; order Passeriformes; family Pipridae; genus Pipra; species Pipra filicauda. Next base: position 1,137,926 of record NW_024103929.1, read on the forward strand.
ATAACATTTTTCCATCTTTCATCCTTCAAAATTTATTTATAGATTATAAGAGGCTTTCAAAATTGTTATCTCATATTCCCTGTTGCTGTAAACTGGTGCCACAGTGCTGACTGAAAAGAACTACGTCAGTTTATTCCAGCAGAGAACACGACCGACCCCCTGCTACCAGTGCCAAGGGCTGTAGCACAGCACGTATGCAAAATATTCTGCCATGCAGTGCTACCTCACAGCACTCAATCCATGCTCCTAAGCTGCTACCTGGCTTGAAAAGCCCTGTAATCTGTGTGGGCTCCTCTTTGCACAAGGAGTGTGAGCTGACAGCAAAGGGAACCAGCCACAGCTCAGTGACTCCCAGTACTGATCCCTGCTGGCAAAAGAGAAATGGACAAAACAGTATATGTAAAAGCCTGAATTTATGAAAATCATTTCACTTTCTACTTTATATAAATTTAGCAAGTTTCTTTATCAGTTGCTGATGCTTTAAATAAGCATTTGCACGTGCTGTGCAGTGCAAGTTTTGTATGTTTCAGGAGGAAACACAGTTTTGCCAAATGACCACTTCAAATTCTGATTTATATCTCTTCTTCTCCAGTGTTCTGTTACATTGTTTAAAAATTAATTCTCTATTACCAAGATAGCAATTTCCTTTTTAACCTTCCTGAAGAAAATGCCGAAGGTTTCATTCTTAGTCACTGGCCTGAACTGCCCAGCATGGCAACTATGGCAACATGCCCAAGGTAATGTGATGGTTTCATTTTACTTGGAGTCTTACCTGACAGCTGAAATGGAGACTTAAGTGACACCACTACAAAACTGAGTCCTAACAAGAAAGCTGGATAGGAACTTCTACAAGGGCATGGAGAGATAGGACAAAGGGGAATGGCTTTAAACTGGAAGAGGGTAGGTTTAGATTAGACTAAAGGAAGAAATTCTTCACTATGAGAGTGGTGAGGCACTGGAACACATTCCTCAGAGAAGCTGTAGATGCCCCATCCCTGGAAGTGTTCAAGATCAGGTTAGATGGGGCTTTGAGCAACTTGCTTCTATGAAAGGTGTCCCTGCCCATGGCAGGGAAGTTGGAACTAGATGATCTCTTCCAACCCAAACCATTCCAAGATCTGTCACTACAGATGAATAAGGGATTTTTTGGTCTTCATTTTGCACAGGTGAGAGGTCCTACATGGAAAGTAAACCAATTAACCACAAGCAGTTCTAGAGTCACAGTTGGACAAAGTTTGGTTTTCTCACTCATTTACATTAGCAGATATTAAAGTAACAGCTCAATACAAATGCTTTGAAACTGCCTGCAGCTTTGCAGTATAATTTCTATAAAGACAGCAACTGAGTTTGACCTGCACTCTAGATATAAACAGATCCAAATATGATCAAGTAGAGTTTTATAATAAAGTGAATTCAGAAATACTGAAATTGTTCTCTTCATGATTAATTGAAGAATAAAAGTTCTTCCTCCAAATCATGTAAACACCAGTACAGAAGTCAGCGGAGTGTCTGACAGCAAAGACTCATTAGTAATATGTTTGAAAACATAATACTGTTCGGAAAAAAATGACACTACAATGGCAACCCCTGAGAATTTTAATTATCTGCTATAACGTTTAACCAATGGGGAATAATTTGAAAACTAAGTAGTCACCTGACCACACCAGTAATTTGATAGCTAAATTAGATAATTTTAATAGATGTATGAATCCACTAATCCAGCCTTTAGGAAGGTACGAATGTCTGGCTTAAAGAAAGAGAGCAGTGCCACGTGGTGTCAAAACTAGGAAAAAACAAAAACTCCTTCACCCAGCAAGCAGCTTTGGGACCCCCTCATTCAACCTGAGTCCACAGTACCATATAATTTTCTTTATAATTTCTCTAAGCAGTCATCCTCTACTCAGATCTTACTGAGAGATTTAGGTAGATACACTGAAGGTATGAGTAATTCACTACTGATTATTTCAGAATGAGACCATTTGCAGTTACTTCTTCCTGCACACTCTGCCTTACAGTTTCCTGTATTTCCCTGAAATGCCTACATTGCTCCTTAAAGAAAAGGAAACTCCTAAAACCAAAACAAAACAAGAAGGGGTCCATGTTCCAAACCTGATTGATTTTAGAATCTGGAATTATGTTGTGACGATTCCTCAGTCTTACAGCTGAAGATCACTGTCTATTAAAAATAAAAATGCCACCAAACATTGGATCCCATCAAGATCTGCACCATTTGTTGCAAGCTTTGTGGATATCAAATTAAATCAAAGATCTCTATCATAAAGTAGAAACTCTTAATAGTAAATAAAAGTATTGATCAGCTTTCTTCCTACAGCTAACCTATGAAGAAAATAAACTTTTTTGACTCAAGTATAAAAAAAAAAAATCCAGACCTGTTACACCTTCAGATACAAGGAATTATTCTCTGCTATGGGGATACTTTTTTTTCATTCTGTTAGCAGCCATAAATATATCTTTCAAAGTGAGTTGGGTTAAAAGATTCTTAAGTATACCCCCCAGGGAAAATAATCTGAATCATCTCAATATTGTGTTTATTGAATTATGTTAGGGTTTTACTTTCCCTATAATAGTATGGTATACATTTAAATAAGTTACTCTGAAACATGACAGTGCTGGTCTGTCCTCCCTTGGAAATCAGGACACCAGAAGATACAACTGTTACCTCTTCATAGGGTTCACATTCTTGAACACTTTCCCCCCCCCCCAACAGCCATCTGTATGTAATCAGAAATGATGGTATCAGTTGGAGAACATATCTGTGTCATGGGGTGAAAGGCAGAATATGATCCATAAACAATTTCAAAACCTACATCCAAAGTTTCCTGGAATGCAGTAAAGACATTGTACTCTCCAATGGATGGATGTCTTGATGTCTTTTTTTTTTTTTTTTTTACATCTTGTTTTCTGGATAAAGATCCAGAAGATTGCATCAGGTTTCAAAAGCTATTACAGAATCACAGAATATGCCAATTTGGAAGGGACTCACAATAATCATCAAGTCAAACCCATCTTCAGAAACAGAATTATATTACTCTTATTTGTAGATATGGATGAAAATTTCTGCTTCTTTTAACTGAGGAATTAGTTGAATAAAGTACTAGAATTGGATTAGAAAGCTCTTATGGACATTTTTCAAAAAATATGCCAACAGGTATTCTGCTGACAGACTGAGGGGAAAACCTTGAAAGAATCAGAGAATACAGAGAACCTATTTTTCATGCAACCATAAGAAATGTAAAGACAAAGTTCTATTCTTAGTAATGTCAACAAAAATTAGTCACGACTCCATTGAAGTCAATGGAACATAGAGCTATGCATTAAGTGGTACTAAAATGAGCTTAATAGTGTTTAAGTGATCATTACAAATAAATACATGGCTGCTAAGGTATGAGCAGTTAAAATTGTTATCATTTTGGATGGCCAGAAAAGAAAACAACAGAGCAACTCAGAAATACTTCACATATGGCAAAATTTTATTTTCTTAGTTTTGATTTTAAACAGAACAGGACCTTTAAACACATGCTGAAAATTAAGCAAGACTGATAAAGTCAATGCCAAATGCCAAGATTTCACTCTAAGGATGTATTTGCATAATTATGGACATGATTATGGGACCTCCATGAATAATTAACTGAATGTGGCTAAAAGGAAAGAAGTAAATGGAGTACTGCAGCATCCCTAGGGCTGCTTACTTTTCACACATTTAGATTTCAAACATTCCAGTGGGTTCATAACATGAAATGACCGTTTGTTTCCTTAAAATAGACACCTAGCACTAAAACCATACAGTAAAATTCAGATCTTACCAGGCAAAGACAAAAACCTCAACATTTAAATGCCTCATAATAACTTTTACATGTGCACACACACTTCCTTCCTTAGGCTGCCTTTTCCAAGACAAGGAAGGAATAGGGTTTCTGGGCAACAGCAGTTGCTGGATCAGGAGGGGCAGGAGCACTGCACTGCACTGAGCTGACAGTTCCTGTCCCATCCTGTGAAAACAACCAGTTCCTCTGTGCACACCCCGATGTGGGATCCCTTGCTGTTGACGAACACCATGTGAGGAGCTCAATGTGATTAATCAGTGCCAAGGCCAGCTCTGTAAACAGGAAGCTTCTCCTCTCTATACATTAAAAAAATTACTCTCGGCTATGAAATAGTTATGAAACTAGCAAAATTCTACCTGAATGGCATGCCTGATACTTGGGGGTTTTAATGTATCTACACTGTGATACCCCTAGGCTGGGAGAAATCATGTCATATAATTCTGCATTAAAATTAAGCAGAATTTGAATGTGGTCTGGGACATAAACATAACTACAGAGTTCTCTGGGTCTGTAATATATACACATAACTGACTAAACCTCAAAAGAACTTACATTAGAGATAATCCATCTTTCATTGATTCTCAGGTATTTTAATTTATATGCCTAGGAAGCAGAAAATGTTATTGAAATAGAAATTAATGTGAATTAAATGTGTGTAATGTGAATTAAATGTGTGTATGCATAAGCTTAAAGTATGCATGTGAGATGCCAGCCCAGCTGCCTACCTACTGCTTGTCTCCCTATATATATGTACATATAAATATGCAAGACATAAATGCCTTTTAAACCCAGCTATCACTGTGTACCTCAGCATGGCCACATCTCTGCTGTTATTACTGACCAAACAGTGCTGAAGCATAGATAATGATTTGTTGGTCAAAAAAATTTCTAAGTACTACAGAGACTAATTCTGAGGTGTTTTTGTACTGACCGAACAGACTGCCAGTAGCTCTGATTCACCTGATTCAGCAGTGTAGGTATTCTCCACCATCAGCAATCACTAAAAATATCTATTCTACTTAAAATACATGAGTCACAAGCCAGTGAAAACTACCAAATACATATGGAATCCCTGTGCCTGTGTAACTTCTCTCCCTGGAAACGTTTAAGACCAGGTTGGATGGAGCTCTGAGCAACCCACTCTAGTGAAAGGTGTCTGTGTCCATGGTAAGGGGATTGGAACTAAATGGTCTTAAAGGTCCCTTCCAACCCAGGCTATTCTATGATTCTATGATACACAACAACAAGGATGAGTCCCTATTTTTAGGAGCCCAGTTCTTGGAACACCCAACTTTCATGACCTCCTCCTCTCCTGTTTGCAGCAGTACAGACCACAATCCCACTGCTCACCCTCACCACACATCTGTGGTGGCACAACATCTCTAAGGGCACCGCAGCAAATGCTTACACAAAAGAAGTGTTATTGGAAAAGTATTCTTAGTTACTATTCATTCCGCTTAGCAAGTGGAAAGCGGCCAGAGTGCCAACTTCATCTGATCAGCCAGCTCTTCATGAACCACAAGCAAGTGTCCTGGGAACCACCAGTGTCCCACAGATCACAGCTTGGGAATCACTGTCTCAAATAACTCATAACCCTCTTATTATAGAACACCATGCCCCTTGTCTTGCTCAGGCTACTATTTTAGACTTTTTCCTGCCAGCACAGCATATCATGATGGTAGAAACTTATGGTTCAAATCTGCTAACCATGCCCACACTTTTATCTGACATTTGGTGGACAACTACCTAGCAATTAACAAGATTATTAATTTGCTAAAGTAAAAATTCGGTTTGACCCAAATAATTTCAGTCATTTTTTGTAGATTTATATCACTTGAGCTAGAAGCAGACTCTCACTCATAGTCAATTCTGCAGTTTCATTAGAAACCGGAGGGCTGCAAAAGCAAACTCCGTTCAGATGAATTGTAACAACAGCCAAGAAGCAATATATCAAATAAATTCAAGCTCCACACGGCTTCCAAATTTTCATGTAACACTAGAATTTATTTTTTTTTTTATACACAACTTAATTTCACTTCAAAACTTCACACTGATGGTACATTAACATTTTGGGATCACATAATCAATGTCTTCACAGATAATTTATTATCCCTTCACCACTTTTGTGCTTTTTCCATATTCTTTCTTAAGGATGTAATGCAGTTTCAAAATGGCCTAAAGGCCCTACACTCCATGTGTAAAGAGAAAGCAATGGAAATATTCTTTTGATGGACTAGAAATCAATCATTACCTACCTCTTTTTGTCAAGAACTATGAACTAAGGCTAGCTTAACAGATTTTAAGGACATACTATTATCTTCTACAGTCCATAGAACATAAAAGATCAAACTAGAATTTTATCTTTTAACTTGACTATTAAGAATGGCATTTCATTCAAAAGGAAGTTAATAGTGATTCAGATGCAAAGCAACATTCAGTAGACAATCTGTACCAAAGAGAAAATATGCCTTGCTGACACTATAAAAAGTGTTTGTAATTTGACTTTGTATAGCCCAATACTCATCCGTACAGTTTAGAAAGTTCAAGAGATTTATCTTTAATATAATTTATTACTTGACCAAATATTGTATCATTAAGAGATGACTGATGACTAGCTATTTGTTAGGTATATATTTTAACGCATCAGTTGTGTCTCTTTAATCAATTAAGAATCACACGATTCCATATTTCTGTAGCGCTTGGCATACAAAGACTATTATAACAAATAAATAAACAAATTGACTTTGATTTAATTTTTCTTTACTCTCAATCTTACTTCACTATCAAAAATAGTATCTTGGCCGTCCTAAGGACAAACCAAACCAAACCTGTGTCCTTTTTCTTGAAGGACACTGAAGTGCTGGAGTGTGTCCAGAGAAAGGCAAGAATGGGTCATAGAATCATAGAATCAGTCGGGTTGGGAGGGACCTCTGAGATCATCAAGTCCAACTCTTGATCCACTACCACCACGGTTACTAGACTATGGCATTAAGTACCACATCCAGTCTCATCTTAAAAACCTCCAGGGACAGAGAATCCACCACTTCCCTGGGCAGCCCATTCCAATGTCTGATTACCCTCTCTGTAAAGAATTTCTTTCTAATATCTAACCTAAACTTCCCCTGGCACACCTTAAGATCATGCCCTCTTGTCTTGCTGATAGTTGCCTGGGAGAAGAGACCAACCCCCACCTGGCTACAACCTCCTTTCTGGGAGTTGTAGAGAGTGATGAGGTCTCCCCTGAGCCTCCTCTTCTCCAGACTAAACAACCCCAGCTCCCTCAGCCTCTCCTCACAGGACTTATGCTTGAGTCCCTTCACCAGCCTTGTTGCTCTTCTCTGGACCTGCTCCAGCACCTCAATATCCTTCCTGAACTGAGGGGCCCAGAACTGGACACAGCCCTCCAGGTGTGGCCTCACCAGTGCTGAGTACAGGGGAAGAATCACTTCCCTGGACCTGTTGGCCACACTGTTCCTGATCCAGGCCAGGATGCCATTGGCCTTCTTGTCCACCTGGGCACACTGCTGGCTCATGTTCAGCTTCCTGTCAATCCAAACTCCCAGGTCCCTCTCTGTCTGGTTGCTCTCCAGCCACTCTGTGCCCAGCCTGTAGTGCTGGAGCATAAGTCTTATGAGAAGCTGCTGAGGGATCTAGGGGGGCTCAGCCCACAGAAAAGGTGGCTCAGGGGGGATGTTCTCGCTCTCTACAACTCCCTGAAAGGAGGGTGTAGCCAGGTGGCTACACAAGGTGGTGGTCGGTCTCTCCCAGGTAACAAGCAATAGGACAAGGGGAAATGGCCTCAGTTGTGCCAAGGGAGGTTCAGGTTGGATATATAGAAAAATTTCTTCACTGAAACAGTGGTTAAACATTGGAACAGGTTCCCCAGGGAAGTGGTGGAGTCACCATCCCTGGAAGTGTCCAAAAAACGAGTGGAGGTGGCACTTTGTGATATTGTTTAGTGGGCATGGCGGCATTCAGTCAAAGGTTGCACTTGATGACTCCTTAATGACTCTATGATTCTACTCTTACTTCCATCTGAGATCTCTTATTTCCTATTTCTTGTCAAGCCACAGCAGATGTCCACAGAATTAGACCACTTTAAGACATGGTTATGTATGTACACAGGCTGTCTATCCATTTTTAGTGCCAATTTAAAACAGAATAAGAAAGAGCTAGAAAACTGTTCTCCTTTTTGTAATTTTGCCTACACCTAAGGATTGATGTGGGCCTGTTTTGCAGCCACAGCAGTGTTCAAAACAACTGCTTTTTTAAAAGCTGAGGAGGAGGAGAAGGATGTTGAAATTGAGGTATAATTTTTCATTGTGTTCACTGAGTAAAAATAAGTTTCAAATTATTTTTCACAGTGGACTGATTGCTGGAAACAGAATTACAGCTATGAAATGTTCAATTAATGGTGTGTGTCTTTGTGGAGCAGAGCCTGCAAGAACTCTCTGAATAGAAGGATATCATAGAGAAGTAAAAATGAAGGGTGTAGCTTTGTTTGGTTTCCAAACTGCTAAGTGCCTCCAGTCAAATAGGAAGTAGTCTATGATTGATGTCTGCTGTTGGAAAACTTGTTTTAGTCTTTCTGAGACTTTCAAAATTTACCTGATCTACATATAACCAGACATAATACTTCCACACAGTTGGCCTAATTTTAGACCCCTTTACAGCATCATCACTTACAAGTTAAGTGCACTATTTAAAGGCATGCACACTTTAAATCAGTAGTCTCTGAAATGAGGTGTATGCACAGTGGGGTACAGGAAAGAAGTACCAGAAATGTAGAGGAACATGTATGTAATTTAAATTTTTAAAAATGGTATGTTGAGGGTGTGTGCCCCAAATTCTTTTTACTGACAGCAGTGCAGGAGCAAAAAACTTTGTAGACCACTGTTGTAAATGCATCAGTATGAATTGTTCTTTTCTGCTAGCTCCCCCTCCTCCCCCACTTTTATTTGCTAGATTGCAATCTGAAAAATCTCAATAATCAATGGTGTCAGAGATTCAAACGTTTTCTGCATAAATTTATGCCCTCACCTTTGTTATCAAGAAATACTGAACTTTCTCAGAGGATCTGCATGTGGCTATTTTAGATAAGGCTTTATGAAACGTCTATAGGAAGGACATAGGAACACATGGAATTTTTACAGTACACCTTAATTTTTAAAAAATACTTTGCTGGGTCAAGCATGTCAATCCCCCAAGGTCAGCAGTGGCAAGAGAAGATGCTATTCAGGCATCACCAAGCCTGGACACTTTCTGCCTCCCTTCCCCTTGTGGTGATTCTTTCAGGCTCACAACCCTGCCACAGGATGGCACTGGGACCAGGAGCAGCACAGAAGTGTGAAGGTCAGTGTCCAACGCAAGGACAGGAGTGCACCCGCATTTAGAGAACTTCACTCTTTCAGCAGCTGTTTATGAACCACCTGTCCATCAGGTTGTTTTATCCTTTTAGGTCTGCTCATACAATTTGCCCACAATATAGTGCTTTGGCTGTTAATTCCTTAAACTTTTTACCTGATGCATAAATAAATAAATACATTCTCTCACCTGTTTTAAATCAGCTTGTTAAGTGATGGTTAGTTCCACTACTGAATCTGGTATATTTCATCCTGTATTTACCTTATTTACTGTCATGATTTTGCATAGAATCATAGAATCATAGAATCAGTCGGGTTGGAAGGGACCTCTGAGGTCATCAAGTCCAACTCTTGATCCACTACCACCACGGTTACTAGACTATGGCATTAAGTACCACATCCAGTCTCATCTTAAAAACCTCCAGGGACAGAGAATCCACCACTTCCCTGGGCAGCCCATTCCAATGTCTGATTACCCTCTCTGTAAAGAATTTCTTTCTAATATCTAACCTAAACTTCCCCTGGCACACCTTAAGATCATGCCCTCTTGTCTTGCTGATAGTTGCCTGGGAGAAGAGACCAACCCCCACCTGGCTACAACCTCCTTTCTGGGAGTTGTAGAGAGTGATGAGGTCTCCCCTGAGCCTCCTCTTCTCCAGACTAAACAACCCCAGCTCCCTCAGCCTCTCCTCACATGGCTTGTGCTCAAGTCCGTTCACCAGCCTTGTTGCTCTTCTCTGGACCTGCTCCAGCACCTCAATATCCTTCCTGAACTGAGGGGCCCAGAACTGGACACAGCACTCCTGGTGTGGCCTCACCAGTGCTGAGTACACAGAAGAATCACTCTCCTGGTCCTGTTGGCCACACTGTTCCTGATCCAGGCCAGGATGCCACTGGCCTTCTTGGGCACGTGGGCACGCTGCTGGCTCATGTTCAGACACTCAGTCATGCTCCTGAGAAGCATTATGCTCCCCAAATCAAAGAGTCATGTAATGTCTCAAAACGAGAAAGCTGCTTTCTCTGTGTTGTTTTAGTTGTCTTTCTGCATTCACTCACCAACTTCACTCTTGAAAAGTTGTCATTGAGATGCCCATCAGAACTGCACTCTAATAATCAAGGTGTGGGTCCACTATGGTCACATACACTAACAAACCAATGCCTCCTGCCTTGTATGTAACACTCCTCATGGCCAATGCTTTGTTGTCTTAAATTTTTGTCTGCCACTGTGCAATGAGAGATGATTAATATTACAGAACGGTCAGTGATGACACTAGTATCTTTCCTGAGTTTTATAAATGTACTCAAAGTTCAAGATTGCCTAGGCAGAGTTAAAAAAGATCTTTTTTGTCAGATGCATTAATTCATACTTATCTATCCTGAAACTTGTCTACCATCTTCTTGCCCAACCATTAAATTTTGTGAGATGTTTACACAGTTCCCTCACATCTAATGTCTTCTCAGTAATTAAATGCTATGAAGTGCCATTCACAAACTGAGAAATTTCTTTGTTTACTCTCATTCTGCAGGTCATGGGTGAATATATTGAATAAAACCCGACACAACACCATCATGGTACTTCACTTCTGACCTGTCCATCTTAAAAAGCTACCACATTCTTGAAAATTCCCCCTCTCACAGAAGCATTGTCAGTGCAAAAGGATACAGTGAAGTCAGCTAAACATTTGCGTTCAACTTAGATCTATCAGCTGCTTTTACCGACTGGAGCTGTCCTCCACCCAGATTTACACTCTTTAGTAGTACAGGGACTGTCACAGTGGAAATGGGACAACACCCCTACTGACTCAATCTAAAATCCTTCCCCCTTTCAATTTGCTCAGCCATTTCAAGTCACCAAACACATCTCTCACTATCAAAGGTTCTTTTTACTAACTACACACTTACAGACACGATCCCAGTGCAGACCTTCAAATGTTCCCTGCAATAAACTCAGCTCCACTCTGTTGCCAAACTTCTACCTGTTCCCTGTGGCTACTACTGTTCCAGAAATTATAAAGCTAAGGATTTCTCACCTGTCAGAAAAAAATGCTAGTAGCCAGTAGCTTGATGCTTGAACATAATGACTGGCAGGAATTTTACCAAAGAAATACAAGTTTCATATTTAACTTTCAAACCTGAAATTAAATAAACCAATAAAAAGGCTTAGAAGCTCAGGTGCAAAGGTTAGTGAGGGAAAGTTATGCTAAACAGCTAAAATGGTTTCTTCTTCAAAATTTTCAGGTAAATTTACATTGCTGGACCTTTTGGACCTAAGAAATCATACTGATTTACTGCTACATCACTGCAGCCTGACCAAGTCCAGAGGTATTCTGACAATAAGCAGCTTTCAGGGCAGGATTTGCTGCTGGCTCCCCCTGTTTTACAATGTTCTACATTAACAATGTCTGTTCAAGTTGGCTACTACGTCTTGCTGGAGATCTGCATGTCAAAAGACTCGTAAGAGATACACAAACAATCTCTCCCCTCCAAACACCCCACACCCCAGACTCAGAAAGATGTAATTGCTTCTAGGAAATTCAGTAATTTAGTACAGCTATTATTAAATTCAGAGATAATTAAATCTCTCCTAACATACTCAATCTTTGAATTGGACATTTAATTTAAAAACGTACTTTTCTAATCTACTCTTCTCAACACAGACACATTCTAGATCCTCTTCACTGTAACTTGTCTCTAACAACTGCCAACAGCAAATTCTTATTCTCTTAATAGCACTTATTTGTCTGGCAAATCTAATTTACCTAAAAATACTTTTTTTCCCTCAGTAAATCCTCATACAACTGTTCTGTGGAAATACAATTGAGACACTTAAAACTCATATCCTTCTAACAGGCCATGTTCTGGTAGTGAAATGGGAGGGGTACAAACATTTGTATGCACAAGTTGCAATATTGTACCTTCTATCATTTCCATCCCACTGGGAGGTTTACAATGTCCGGCATGGCTCACAACCCACACGGGATACTGCTGGTTCAGTCCACAATATAAAGCCTGTATAAAGGTCCTGTAATAACCTGCCAGTCCAGGGTTACCTGCCAAAAAACAGAAAACGTACAAGCGCAGTCAATATTAACCTTCCTACAGCAAGCATTCTGCTTCAAAGCAAACTAAACAGCATTATACAGCAATTTGTTAATTTATTTTCTCTAGTGCATTTCCAATTTTTGTTTTCCCAAAGTCGGAGGCTATGCTATTCAACTGGTTTAATTCCATCGATCAATGGCGTTCATGGGAAGCATTTTACAGATTACACTGAAATGGTAAAACCTAAAACTGAAGTCCAACACAAGAGAAAATTTCTTTTTCCATCAGAGGTCTAACAGCTTGCTCTATCTGTCTATCCATCTATCTATCCATCCCATCAAGCTACAGAAACACGAAGTGAAAATATCACAAAGACTATAGCATATGTCACTTGATCCAGATGTCTGCCCTTCAAATATCTCAGTGTTACCACTTCCAAATATCTCAGTGTTACCACTATAGTCATTCTGATTATACAAAGGGTTGCCCTGACCCTGAAAGAAAGGATGATTTTACTTTAAACTCATTGGAATAAACTTATTTTTCCCTGTTTGCAACCTCATATTCTCTCTGTCCCTTTCCACACCACTGGAGAAGCTCTTTCCTTTTCAACCTTCATGCTCTAGAACCACAGGAGAAGCTGTGCTCTCTCCTGTACTCCATCAGCTTTACAGAGGACTTCTTCGAAGATGCTGGTGTCTGAACGAACACAGTTTGCCCCAGGAGAGCAGACCACCTGCTCTAAAATCCAGTTTAACAGTGACAATATCAACAGTCAGGTACCATTGCTGAAGTGGAAACTGAAATACTGTCTCAAAGACAAAAATATGTATCTGGGAGGGATTTCAGGACTGCCAAACAAAACTCTAATATCTGTTCCTCCTTTCTTTCTTTTTTGGTTATCAGTAGTGAGATAAGTTGGAGAGTAAAGCCATATGAAGATGAAGCAGAGGTTTCCTAATTTCCATACGATGCATAAAAATTCCGCATAGACATAAAAACATACAATTGCTATATATTTACTGATTTTCCAGAGGAGTTTCACTGATTTCTTGTTATCATGTTATCATTTCTTGACATTGGACAAGCCCACCATCATAGTTAGGATTTTTCATTTACATTTCTTTCACTCCCACGTCAGGCAATTCTTAGTTTGGATATCATCAACAGCAAAACGCAACAAGAGCACTATTGTGTAAAAAGGTTGCCATTTTTTAAGACGAAGACATTCCAAAATAACACCAATGTATTGCAAAACAAAAAATCCTTCATTAAAATTTTGTCAACCCCTTTATATCAGTCTGATTGCAATAACAGAGGCTGAGCTGTCTAAGTATTGATATGACAGAGAAGAAGAAACAAAGACACAATCAAATTAGTACTTGTGGAAAAGGTGCGTGGAGATAAAAATGGGGTTTATTCCAATTCTTCCCTTTCTGTAGTGGGTATTTTCATATTTTCTTCTTTCACTTCCACCCTTTTGTTCTTCAGGCAGGACACAGTGAGTTCATCGCTCTCCCAAGAGGCATTCCCTCAGCCCAGGCCTTCCAGAGCAGCCTGTTCACCACTGAGCAGGAGTGTCCCAGGCACCCACAGCCACCTGCAGCACAGACACGTGTAGGAAGTGATGCCACGGCTCACAACGGGGATCATGGATGGGCACAGGAGGGAAGCCTTCCACTCTAGGTCGTGTATCTCACATGTTTCACCCCTCACTTACATGTAAAAAGAGTCTCTGATGGTTTTTAAACCTTAATAAAACTACCCATCTTACAACAACGTTGTTTTTACAGCTTTTTACAACGTTGTACACAGCTTTGGAGGGAGAAAAGAAACCACCAAACCCCAGTATCAGTTACTACATATTTCTAAGCATCTATTTGCAAGCTTGACATTAAAGGAGAATTAAAAAAAAATAAAATTGTTGCATTATATAAACTCCAGAATGCATGATCTAATTTTTGTAATCTGATTTCCAGAAAAACAACTTAAAATCCACAAGGGTCACACATCCATACAACTGTATCACGCTTTCATACGTAAAAATATATAACACAGAGGGCCCCAGAGAGAGTAAAATAAAATCTAGACATCATCTGTCAAGTTCCTTGGATTGATGTTACACAGAGGACATACGTCTTTCAGCAAGGTTGAAGATAAAAGTAGCAACACTCCAAAATAAATTGTGTCTTTTGTAGTACAAATGATCACAATATTTTGGCACTATGCTTTGTCCTGAAATATAATGCAATTAGGAATTTTGAGATCAAGGAGTCACAACATTATTCTCTATCAGAGCCTTTTTCCTTTACATTTTTCTCTCCTTTAATAATGCAGAACAAGGAAAGGAGAAGAAATGACAGCAGCTGTCTTAGACATTTTGTTGCTCTTTCCCATCATCAGCCAGGTGAACCTAATGCATAAAATCTCAGGATTTGGCCACCAACTGAGGAGCAATCAAGTAAGAACAGCTTAAGGACAGTGAGGCTCTGCATCAAATACTATACAAAGCTCAAGACACAAATATTTCTTTGAGGGAAAGGGGATTTTTATCCTGTGATAAATATAATGTGTATTTTAGGCAGGTAAAAACAAAAATCCATAAATGCAAAAGAAATGCCATTTCTGCACTCCTCATGATCATGTGCTCATGTTAAAAGACATTCTGAGAGGTCTGAGATGTTAGAATTGCTACTGGCACTTTAAAATGCCTTGAAGAGGTATGAATGAGAACTGCTGGCATAAGCAGAAAGGAAAACCAACACGAATTTTAACAGTAAAGATTTCTATAGAGAAATCACCACATGTAAAGCAGCTATAAATTTATTCTTTATTGAACTTGCAATTCCAGTGGAGTTATTGCAGACTTGCACTAACTTAAGTAAATGCAGATCAACAGCCCTTGCTCTTGAAAGCTGGCATCTACAATATTTGTAAGTGGAGAATGTTTATCTCACATTTCTGTAAAGTAATTTTATATGTTTTTACTTGAGCTGCTATCTGTCAAAATACTTTAAAGGGGAACAAACAAAAAAACCCTGATCAGATAAAGATTCTTTTCATACAACGGAATAATAGTAAGAGCTCATGGAAATAACTGGGGTTCCATATGCACAACAGTCTGTGATCAATAATATTTTGGGCTCATCTACTGCGACTGAAATGTGCTCAATTAAATTATTTTATTTTATAGACAAGGTTAATCACAAAGGTGCCCAGGCAACACAGTGCTCATTTGAGCATTTTACCTATTTCCCAGTACATCAAACCAAAACTGCCTATGCTCTATCACTCAGCAACCAAGTGTCAAAAAATGGAAACCATAAGTAAATTCAGTGTTAACCTCCATGATTTGAAGGTTACTCCAGTTATTTGAATACCACATCAATCCCTAGGCACCTCAGGGCAGCTGAATCATTCATGCACGCCAGCAGATCTCAAGTTGCAGTCATCTGAACCAAGAAGCACATTGTAAGCAGTTACTCTCAACTGTGCTTAATTTTCAACTGCATTTATGTTGTTTCAGGAGTCTTTTAAACAACAGCTGTAAATGGTGACCCTAACAGAAGAAGACACAAAACTACAATACACTGAGCATTTGCTTAATTTGCAGAATATTTATAAGCATTTCATGGGAAGAGTACGTCAAATGGACAATTTATACAGTGAATCAGAACAGTGGGGGCACTTTATTTGGTGTACTCATAAGGTGCAATAGCCAAGGGACTCCTGCCTGTTCTTCTCTGTAGCACACAACACGTCACCCAGTTATTCTACACTAAGCTCAGTCTTTCCATTTTTAATTTGAAGACAGGAATCTACTTGTTCCCTTTCCAATCTGTTTCACCCAAGCTAACACAGAACAATTGAGTGCAGAGGTTTAACCTTGAGCTATAGTAAAAGGTAAATATTGTCCACTTTTATATACTGCAGATATAAGCTTTCAAAAACTGGAACTACTATTCTTTAATTATCCATGTAATTAAAAATATGAATATTACTTATAAATATGCATTTTCCTACCCTTCACTTTCACACACATTCTTGTTAATACTTTTTCCATCAAATCAGGATTTTAAATGCCATCTGCTTCCTTCTTATGAAGACAGCTAGAAGCAGAGAAAGAACAACTTGTACAAACTGAGTATCTACCCCAGGGTATCACTGCTAAAGAATAACCTTTATCCTGATTTCACAGGATTTCCTATATAACACATCATAAAGTCAAACTTGGCCTGTTTTAAATGAAATACATACTAATATTTGAGATGCTGCACTTCCAAAAAAGAAGTTACTCAGACTTGGTAAGTTCAAAGTTATATATGGTATGCCATCACTGCAATTCAATCAGTTTAATTCTGAATGGCAAACATGTCCATTTAAAAAGTCACAGACTACAGCTACTGCTCATAAGCAATGACTGTTTATGACAGCTTACAAATTTTCAAGCATTTTTAATTCTTCAGCAACAGAAAATATTCATGTAAAAGGAAAATTATAATTAAGAGAACACTACATGCAAAAATGTTTCCGATATACACCAAACCATGACAGAAAAGTCTTCTGTCCAGAAAGGCATAGGTCAAAAATATATACAGCTTACTGAAAAGAAATTTAGACTAAAACATAAAATTAAAATAATTCTTAGCAGTTCTGGAAGGGATGGCTGAATTGAAAAAGATTTATTTGAGTAGTGTACAGTAAAAGGCAAGAGTGGAGGGGAGTGAAGGAGAAGAAATTTACGTGTAGCTAAGTCATCTCAAACCTTGTTTGGAAACAAGCTATTGGGTTCCATGCACTGTCCTGTGAGATGTTCCCCAGTGTTTCCAGTTGTGTCTCCAGAAGCCTGGCCACCTGTGGGAGCACTAGCTGGCATTCAGCCGTGGTGCTTTATATGCTTTCCAGCAGTTGCTTTCTGCCTGCTCTGGGACCTCAACAGGACCATAAAGAATAAAGGCAGCTACATGAATACAAGAAGGGAAATACACAGCCAGCAGTGGGTTTACAGAGAACTCTGAGGAATTGGAAAATATGCCAGCAATTACCATGTGTTTAATTTTAGAAATAATGCACAGTTTCAGAGTTAAATGTGTATGATGCAGTATTTACATTATAATCTCCTGCAAGAAAAAATGAATGCAGACTTTTAAAAAGAAAAAAAAAGAGCAGCCATAAATCAAACTTGAAATCCAGGGGTGCACAGCAGGACCACACAAAAATCATTTTTGTGGCAATGATTCTCACTGCCTCTTCTCAGAGCTGCCAAAGCTCCCAGCTCCAGCTCGAAGAGCCTAAATGACAAGTTCCTTGCTCAAGGAAACTTAATCTGCCTTTGGCATCTGACCAGCCACCATGGAAGAAGATGCAACTCCCCTATGTTAATGAATGGAAAGCAGCCCATACAGATGTCAGAAGGATTTAAATGGAGCATGTAAAAAACACAATGATGTTCTCACACTTGGGAGAAAACAGCAGAATCTGACACCGTGGCTGATGATCAGCCCTTAAAAGGCAACACACAGGTTTCCCTGACATGCAGGGTCAAGGGATTCCAAATAAAACCTGTCAAATAACATCTGAATGACCATCATAAACTCACAGCAATTAAGCTTTCACCTGTTTGCACGTCTAGGGGACTGGCATTCTTGGTCCTGCATCCACTAATAGTCCCTACACTAGAGGAGCAGCATCAGCAAAGGAGCAAACAATTGCAAGGATGTTGTACAGAAACACATGTGAAAGCTCCGTTTGATCCTCTCTTAACTCTGGAATTGTGAATGTGGCTGGAAAGCACCTTAATATATTTGCTTGGATTATGAAAATAGGGAATCTCAGAAGGATCCAGCCAGCTGTTTGTAACACAGCTTATTAGAAAGGTTTTTCAAGAACATTTCACATTTTTTCCCTATATATACATATATAACACATACTTTTATTAGTTTCATATAGCTATAAATCCTATATTACATATAGGATTTTATAATACACATTCTTTATACACATTTTGCAAAGCCAATAAGCTTTCCTGCTGTTCTCTAATGCTGTTCCACCTTTAGGATAAATGTGAGTCCATTTACCTCTAAAGAAATCCCACAGACAGCCTGATAAACCTGAATTAACCTAACACAGCTGGTTTTGCCCAAGTGACAATTGTGCCTGAAGCCTGAGAATAAGAATTCCCAGCTAAAAACTGTGACAGTACATGCTTGTTTTCTCACAGGAACGATTAACAGCATGTATCCAGGCAGACAAAACATGAAGTCCAAAATATTGATTTCACCCACTGCAAACCTACTGGACTTTGTGATTAAGCGATATTGCACAGGCTATAAAGTTCACAGATGTATTTCAATAGTTACCTCTAATGCCTCAAGCAAAGTAGGTACATAAATAAATAAAAAAAAAAGCCTAGATTTTATTTTTTTATATGTTTGTAAACTAATATTTCTTGGAAGGAAGTTAAGATCAAGATACAAAACTAAAATAATTGAGTTCCTAATAGAATAGCCATTTTTTCACATTTTTCAAAGGTAGAATCCAGGATTTTCTAGTGCTTACAACTAAATAATTTTTGTTCTACTTTGTCCACAGCAAAAGAAAAATTAAAACATTTAATTAGACCTCCTAGTACACACCTACACATACACAGTCTCTTAAACCTCTCCGTAGGCAGATGAAGACAGATATAAGTACTTTTAACATCCCAGAGATGGTTGGTCTGATCCAATCCATCCTAGAACCAACTGATGCTGGCAGAGAGGCTACTGCAAGTTCTACACTGGGTCTAGAATTCCCAGTGGGAATTTTTCAGCCAGCTTCACGGACTGAAGCAGAACAGGACCAGTAGAAAGCAAACCTCCTTCTGAAATAAAGAGGGAGCACAAAGGAAGTGCACAAAGAGGAACACGAGACTTGATGTCAAATGGGTTCACAGGAATGCCTATGAAACATCTGAATAACACAACCCTGATGAGACAACAGTGGCAGGAAAAAGACAAAGGAAAGAAAAATAAATAATTCAAACCCAAGATAACCACAAATTTTTTGTTTTGTGCCGATACACAGCTCTGCAGATGTGATCACTTTTGAATAATATGCAAGGAGAAGGAAACAATACACTCAAAAGGCAACAGAAAGAACATTTTCAAATATGTATCAGAGATTTTCCTATGCTGTACCACTGATAATAATTACAAAAAAAAAAAGCATAGGTTTGGGGGCTTTGGGGTTTGTTTGGTTTGTTTTATAAAGATAGCAACAGATAGGAAACAAATATCAACACAGAACACCAAGACAGCTAATTTTAGAAAAGAAGACTGAAAATGTGTTTCTGCGTTTTTTGTGTTATCAAGAGTGAACAGAACGTCACACTTGAAAACAACAGTCTAAGGTGATTTTGCAAATGAATTTTGCATTTGCATTTTTGTCAGTCTTCAGAAATGCAAGATAAAAGAACAGACTGTTCTGCAGGTGGATAAACCAACATTTACCAATCCACATCCTTAGGAAAAAATTCTTTGCATTGACACCACTGCATTTCTGATTGAAGAAAAAAGCCTTATAGTTGGGGTATTAGTACTAGTCCTAAGTAGATGCTCCATGGAAACTTCAACTGAAACACTTTATTCAGGAAAACACAAAACCCAAGTCACTTCCCAAGCATATTTGTTTAGTCATTTGAGGTCTATTATGAAGAGTTTCTGCCTCTTAAGAGAAGGCTGTGATACGAGATAAAAAATACCTAAAATTTAAAGGTGAAGGGCAGTTACTTATTCCTATGGGAGATTTTAAATCCATCATGAATAACCAAGAATTGTTTTCAAAAATGGAAATCAGGACAATGATCAAAATTTTTCCATCATGTCCATAACAGGAAAACAAGAGCAAGAGCTATGACTTAATTTTTGGTTCTACTGTTTTCTGTAATCCAGATATTGAACATAATGGGTCACATTTATTTCTAATACAGATTCAGTGATCGATAAGATTTACCAGCAGAACAGAAATGAGGCCTTCTGTTAACTTGAAGAGAATTTTTATTTTTCATTATTATCAGATATAACTAAGTCAAAATGTTTAATATCAAGGCAAATCCATATCAGCTCAGGTATTTATGGTAGCAGCTCCCAGGAAGGAAGCACAGTACATGCTGCTGTAGCTTTAAACATTTTAACTGCATTATTTGTACATGATGCACATGGAAACAAAGGATTTCCTTCATAGGTAGGTCCTCAGTAAGTAATTTCTTCTTCCCTTCTGCCTCAGACACCCCATGAAGAGAAACAGATCCTTTTTTAAATTGTCAAATCAAGCAAAATACCCTAGAACACAACTTTCCCATAACTCTGGCCAACTCAAGCCACTGCATGCTGCAGGAGAGGGATCACTTCCTCCTCTGATGTTGCTTCCAGCCAGGCAGGAAGGATCCATGCTGAAAACGCCTCATTAGCAGGGAGAGGACACTGGGAGAAGACTGCGGATTGAGAAATTTCAGTAAGTCACTTCAGTAAGTCACATCTGCCACCCAGATTTAGTGGAGGGAAACACTGTCAAGCACAGCTGGATGTTCAACCATCCTGTCATTACTCTGCCTTCTCAAGCTTAACAAGCTCAGCTGTGCCAAGCCCCCATCAGAGGTACTTCTGGAGCACTGGGAAATTAACAAAAGTGGCACATTTCAAGCCTAGATCTGACAAACAGGCCCCTCTTTGCATGAGGAAGTTTTTATTTTTAATGAAAGATTATGTTTTTTTCTTCTCTAAAGACAATGGAAGCTGGTGGGCTGACCCAGTAAACAAAGCTCAACTGTCAGCATATTTTAAAATATTAGCCACAAACAAGTAGTCCATAAGCAACAAAAAAAATGGAGAACAGTGTCCTAAGAATTGAATTTTTAATATATAATACGGGGTATGACACACACCTTTCCTTCAGGGGGTACTTTACCAGCATGTATGTTTTCCAGTCAAATGCATTTTGGTATCATTTTGAGTCCCATGTGTCTCAGAAAAAAATTGGAGAAAATTGACTGAGGTATTCCAAGTTTTAAGGGGGTTAAAAGTAGAAATCAAATAGGTACAGACAAATTAGTTTTATCTGCAAATAATGTTCCCAGGAAGTCAAACTATTTAGCTCAGTAAATAAAGGGGAGGGCCATTTTGTATTTATTCCCATTTTATAAATAAGAAATAGACCAAGTAATCTATGCATGAAAGTTAAAGTATTGCTAGTCACTGAGCTCCACCAGCTTACAGTGCCTTATACACATTGCCATCTCAGAAAATATATGGTCAGCTGAACACAAGACTGATCTCATAATCAAGTTATGAATATTGGTACTAAAGAAATGGCTAGAAAAGCTGACAGAAGCGGAAATATCATAGCTGATGACTATTTGGGAATATCAGGAAGATAGAGTTGGGTAGTTTTTGTGTTTGGGGTATTTTTGTGTGTGTGTATATATGCTTTTGCTCCTGTTCAAGGTGTGAATATACCAAATTTGGTGATACACATCCCATGCAAGTATAAGAATAAAATGTTCTGCTGTGTTTATGTCTCACTGAAATCAAAACTGTGCTCTTACTTCCTTATCTGCTGGTAAGACTACCTGTATAGGGAAAGGGGAAAACATGTTATTTTACTCTACATAAACCTTTCTACCTGCTTTGCTATACTACACGAACTTTTAACCCTACAGCACAGTCCGTTCTCATTGATTGCTTTTGTATAACATATACCAGTTACTGGAGAGTAGGAAAGCTCCTTTCCCATTGCCAAATCTTTTTTATTCAGGAAAAAAATAAAAACAAAGAAATGTAAAATACAAATTCTCCATGTCAGAATCTGAGAACTCGGGGTCAAATGCAAAGAGTTGGCAGCTTCATCTGGAGCTGCAGTGTAAACAAAAGCAGAAGCCCTGAGGGAGAGGCATTCTCAGCGAATCACTACCACCTGGTGAGGCTGGTGGGGTACCAGCTCCTTTCAGAGCAGTCTTCAGACAGAGCATGTGAACCCACGTGTACACGCTTCATGTTGTGGACTGACACCGTAATTTATCAACAGAAAGTTCTGTGGCAAGTCCAGCTGAAGGAACTCCCACCTTCTCCCTTGACTGTCGTTCCCACCCTCCCACCAAGGCTCACCAGCCCCTGAATTACTCTGGCACAACTCTGTGGGGCCCTGCTCCAGGAAACTGTTCCAGCTGTAGAAAGACCCCAGAAATAAATTTATGTATTTATTTAATTCACAGCATGATCTCTCAAGCTATTGTTCTGGCATAACTGAGGGATGGAATGGCACAGTGTGGTGGGAACAGGAATACCTTATGCCAGCATTGTTGACAAACAGTTTGGATTGTGAAATAATGGCCTTAGGAAGTTTTTTAAGTGCTTCAAGCACTAATCTCTTAGATTTTCAATATCAAGTCACTCTTAATATACACTCTAGAAACAGTTTCTAACTTCCACACTACTTCAGACTCCGGACCATCTGCTTTATACCCAACTTCACGGTTCTAAGAGCTGTCTGAAGGCAAGAGCTCTATGAATGGCCCAATCCTGCTACCCAGTCCCTTCACAGGCTGCCCACATCCAAACAGAGGTTCAACTACTTAAGTAAATAAAAAAACAGGGAATGGTAGAGACTTTCCAGGAAAACTGCTATTACATGATGCTGATCCCATACAGTCATAACACAGACAGGTGGGATACAGTGAAAGACACCCTTGAAAATTTTAGGAACAGCATCTAGCTTTCCTGAGCAGCCCAGCAGGCAAGTAATACATTCAAAGCCCCAGGTTGCTTCAATTCCTGTCCTGCAGGTGAGGTCATGATAAAGAGCACAGCATTTCTCTTCCTCTCTCAAGGAAAAGGCTGCAGATTCACTGCCATCCTCTCCATGAAGTCAGGCAGGATGTTTTACAGTGAATAACTCTGCTCAAGTATAGTATTTTCAGTTTAATTTCAAGCACTGGAAGTCCCACAGAACAGATGAATGCTGCTGCTAATCCAATACGTAAAAGAGAAATCTTTCTTAAATAAATAGAGTGAGTATCTGTGCACACACAGAAGGAGTTCTGCTTAGCTGTTTGGATATGAACAGCATATAACCAGGATTTTAGGTGCAAAATTTAGACTTTTTTAGTTCCTGCTGATTAGCCACATGTGACTCAAGTGTGCCAGCTGGACTAGATGCCATTCTGAGCTCCATAATCCTCCACATGCCTTGTCAAAGGAGCCAAGACTCCAATCAAACAAGATTTATAAGTTGATTCCCTGGACCAAGTGTGTTACATAACACCATCTTTACTTTTGAGAACCCAAATTTCCCTTTTTCTCTGCTCCATTGCTTCAGCTGAGGATGGACAATAGTAGCACTGCTCCCCTTGGGATGATATGGTCAAAGTATGCAAACGTAGTAGAACTCATGAAACTTCTTGTATCTCACACTAGTAGAGGTATGTGAAGATAAACACACATTGCACAATGTTAATATGATGGAAAACATACATCCACATAGGAAAAAGCTTTTCAGCCTCAGCTTTAGGTCATCAGAACTATGTGATACAGGATTAAGCAAAATAAAGTGTAAGTCAGTGTGAAAAAAGGGGTCTTATAGAGCTTATTTCAACATTAGTACTACACTTATTGTAACTAAAGCAGTTACATTTATGACTTTCACTTAGAAGCATTCAAACCTCCAAAATCCAAAGTTAAATGAATGATTCCTTTAAAACAAGAAGTATTTTTATGTGATGAGTTATTTTCCTTAATGTCCTTTGGGTATTTAGGGCTGTACACTAGAAGGTGATATATGCCCTGGCAGAAGAATTTCTCACAGTAAGTAAGAGTGGAGCTGCCCATGGAGCTGGCCAATGATTTAAACATTTCAAGAGAGGAAGTATTTGTTGCCTCACTCTATGTAACTGTGCTTTACTATTAATTTATTTACTTAGTATTAGCTGATTGTAAGTGAATGCTACCTTGGGTAATTGTATAAATATAAATGTTGCAAAAGTGAATGAAGATTTGTTTGATCGTTTGGGACACAATTTGTGAGGATGACTATCCACTGAAAAGCAATCCAGTGAAAAAGCTGGGAACAGAAGCCCCAGCACTCCCAATTCTTATATTCTCCACTCAAATTGGACTTCCTTTATCTCACTCCTCCTAATGCAAGTAAAAGGCATTTTTATGATCCCCAACAACCAACATAGCTGATTAATCACTGTCACACAGTCTAATTAAAGTACTAATTTTTTTTCTGATACACAAAGTAGAGAAACAGTCAGTGCTTACCCGTGCATTGAGATGAGAGCCTGAAACCTGTACGTACATGGTATAACCGGCTATTACAGAAATAAGTTTGCCAAAACCCACTATTTTTCTAATCTTTAAAACAGCTCCCTCTTCTGGTATACTCTGTCCATACTGTGTTTAAGTCCCATACTTTGTTCCTTACAATTTTTAATTTGATTCTTAGCACTTAACAAACCCAATTTCAGCATTAAGACCCTCACTGTGCAGTGTGGCTGTGAAGGCAATCTACAGCTTTTGAAAGGGCAGCTAATTCTAATCAAGTACTTATATAAGATTATCCATAGACCTATCTTTACTGCCTTTTAAAGGTACCCCAAATCAGTCCAGATCAGATCCAACACATGGACAAGGAGCTTGGATGGCGAGTCCACGGGTCACGTTTGCAGGATCACTGCATTTGGAAGGGATCACCCAAGATCTTGTAGGTCAACCCCTGCTCACGCAGAGTCAGAGCAGGTTGCCCAGGTTTGCACACAGTCAAGTTTTGATTATCTCCAGAGCTGGAGACTTCACAACATCCCAGGGCAACTCAAACCCTCAGCAGGTAGAAATGCTCATGGCTGTACCCATCCCTACCTACTGGTTCTACAAACTACCCAGAAATTTATACTACTCACTTTATCATCTTAATTAGGTGTTTACTATTAGGTTGGGTAAAATCAGGCCTTAGAGTCCCTTTCTGCACCAAGTGACAAGGGCTCAGCCTGACCCCCCAAAAAAACCACACCAATGAAACACCAAGCAAAAAAGCAAACAAAAAAACAAAAAAACCCCCCAAAAAACCCAAACCACATGAAAGCTCTCATAATCATGATGACAGTGACAAAACTGCAGAGGTAACAGATGAGGACAGACATTTTTTCCTACTGTTGATGTTCTGGTACTATTCATTTAAGAAAAACTCAAATCACAAAACCAAAGGAGGAAAAAAGCAACTTTTACTGCCTAAAGCATTCAGACAGAACAGGTTCTCAACTTTGTTCACAGAGTTGTCGCTGGAGCTCGTTCAATGACTGTAAACACAAAGCATACATGACCCAGAACTAAGAAGTCCCCTTGCCCAGGAGGTGAGAAGTCATCTTTCCTCTTAACCTGGCTGTCCATTGCCAGCAACATTCCCCTTTCCTCCAGTTTCAAAGGCAAATTCTGAACACTGCTGTGTCCTAGCAGAGGAGACCCTGGCTGCCAACTTAGAAAGCAGTGTCTGAGAAGATAAAGTATCTTCCTTGAGTAACTCAGTGGTCTTGACTCCAAAACCAGATTTTGCTTCACATAAACAGTTCTGATCCATCCACGTTAAATGCCAAGATTCCATATAGGGTTCTGGATTACATCCTGGCTAAGGTTGCCAGAAGCTACACACTGCAAACTCATCTGCCGATATCGAAAGTCCAACTCAGTTGCAGACAAACAGTTATAACACACAGATTACATACCAACAAGCCCATTTAATCACATGAATTTTGTAAAAATCGAAGCCCATTGTAAAACAAAACTGAAGAGAAATTGGAGTAAACATACTTTACACAGTTTGTAGAATGAGGAAACAGATTCTTTTAATATTAAGCAAACCCCTTGGTCTCAGTGGTGACAGAAGACCTCTGAAGAACCATTCATTCCAGTAACTGCTGAGCAGAGTAAATGATTAATAACTTTCAAAAAGCTGGTTTAGTGGGAGCCAAAAAAACAAAACACAAAGGAACTAAGCTTTAGGGCTGTACAATTAGTTTTATTGTAAAGTATTATTATATAGCGATTCTAACTTTTCTTATGCAAATATTGAGGGTGATGACTGTTAAATAACAAAACAGCAGGTGAAGACAAAGCCAGATAATGTACTGAAAGCTTTTCAAGTCCCTGTATTACAGTCAAAAATAGAACTTCAAAGACTTTAAATCTATCAGGATGTCTCATCTCAAGGGAGAACACATTAAAGGCTTGTCATAATCCAAGCAAATTGTTTGCACTGTTTTCACTGCTGAAAAATAGCTAAGTAGTCCTCAAGTGAAACAGTGTTGTTGATGTAAATTGATGTAACTACTCCTAGGAGAAGATGAAAAGATGAGCATCCAAGTCCTCACCTTCTGTTGTGTATAAGCAATTCTTGACTCAGGAGATAAAATTTTTATATTTTAACAAAAATGTTGGGTTAAGTCCTCATAGCCCTTAAACGTCACCAAGTCACCACATGAATTGATAAAACAATAAGATGATCCAATAACCCAGCAGCAATCCAACTGAAAGCAGGCAGATCAAGAGACTTGGCAAGCATAGGGAATACTCTGCATGCAGGCCAAAGAACCAGATTCTGAAATTATTTCTGTATATTAATGAATGAAACTTGTGTCACATGCTTTACCACAAAGAATGTTATTTACATTACACAATATCAACTGTGAACTAAGCTTCCCAAGCACAAGAGTGAAAATAGCAAAATTGCTTTGTTTTTACAGCAATGGTAACACAAATTAGGAAGTCTGGAATGAAGGTATTCCAATGCACTCCTGCAATGAAATGCAAGAAAAACTTTGACGAAAAGCAAAACATCATGAACTAAACAGCACAGTGGTTTTAAAATTTGTACAGTATTTATTTACAAGGTTAAATGTTTCATAAATATACAGACATAAATAGACAGATACTCTTAAAACAGTAACAAAATATTCCATTACACTTTGTGGATTCTGGTTTTCAATGAACACAAGCAATGTTAAATATTGCTGTAGTAGATTTTGTACTTCACTGCTAATTTTACACTAAACAAACACTGCAAAGGGGGAAAACAGACCTTTAGAACACAAGAGGAAAACCAGTTAATTTCTGTCCTTTCCATAACGCCTACATTTCCAGAAAACGATGGACCTGATCCTTTAATGTTATGCTCATTAAATGTTACATTTAATGTTACTCTCATGAATAAATCTCATCAATTTTAACAGAGAAGAATTCATAATAAGAAAGGTAAACAAGTGTACACATATATTCTGGACTGAGGAAAATTTGGACCTTACACACAGTAATTACTTTAGTGGACACATTATTACTCCTATACAGAGGTTTTGCTTACATAAGGAAAAAATGTGATAGAACAAAAAAGGGCATATTAAATGTTTCAACTAATAAAGTAAAACTTTATTTAAATTTTAAGTTCACACAGACTGCCATTAATAAAACAACATTAGCTTGTTGCAGTTAAATGAGATTGAACTCTGCTGCATGTTCTGTATTCCAACCCCTTCAAGCACAGCAAGCTGTCAGTCCTCAGGAGACAGAATCCTGCCTCATTAAAGTCAATGGGAATTTTGCCATTGATTTCTGAGCAGAAAAATGTTTGGAGTTAGCTTTCTCTCTCTCCCCTCTTTTTTAAAAAAGTAAGTCAGACCAGAGAGAAATCCTCCCCATTCCAACGAACATGACTAAAACGCAGAAAGAAAATAAATATACAGGATTTATTCTAAAATGTCTGGCAACAATTCGATTCCAGCAGAGGTCGAGAATTTTATCATCTTTCTTTTCAGTAGCCCCCAAACAACCCAGTTTTGTATGACTACATATTAACAAAATCATATGCATTAATTTCGTTAGGACTGGAAAAGTCTGTACCAGAGCAGTTTAATATGCAGAACAGGATAACACATGCAGCAGAACTAACCACCTTCAGTTCAGATCACTCAACGCTTGGCTGTGCATACTCTCCTTTTCTGAGCCAGAGTTGCCCCTGTCTGGATGTTTCTTCCCTTGACTTGTCCCAAGCTGTCCCTTTGCCCCTCTTTCCTTCATTCCATAGAGAGTCTCAACCAGGGATACACGCCTTTCGAGTGTGAAAATTGCTGGACTCCAGAAGGGCTCCACAATGCATACTTGGGAAGCTACGAAGGGGAATGCTATCGAACCCTAACTGTTTAGGTACACAAACACGGTGCCAGATGACCCAATGTCAGGAGTTCTCCTAAGGCTGTGTTTTTTGTGTTGGCAGATAAGCCTTCCCTTGAAGGCTAAAAATGAGGCATATACCGGCAGGGAAAAAAGCCAAACATTTGATTTATGAGAAGCAAAACTGGGCTTTGTGATGCCAGGTTCTAGTCAGCTCCCTGCCAGCCACAGCAAGAAGCTCAAGTAACTTGATTCACTACTGAATTTGGGCATCTGAAGTGAAGATAGCATTATTGTGGTTGCTGTGATTTTAAATTGTGACAGAACTTCCAGTTTGTTACCAAGATAATTCTGAAATAAGAGCAAAACCATAAATCAGCTGCTTGCAAAAGCTTGCAGGCCATGACAAAAGCACACTGAATATTTCACTGATGTCTGTTTCTGGATACCTACATCATTAATATAGGATGTTATTAAGCAGTCTTCACAGAACTGCTCTGCAGGAAATAAGCTCCATGTAGCCCTGCCACTACATTTTCTCGCATGAAAAGCTCCCTATGATGAATATGGAGACCATACAGTGTGTGTGTATTGGTATATTTTGAGCAGAATAATTTACGTGCCTTGTAGAGCTACCTTGTCTTGGATGCTCTTCACCCACATATCTTTCTACTGATGTAAGTTAGTTTTACAGATTTATCCTTGTTACATCCTCTACTACCAACCTAAACACAAGAGTACCACAACCTGAAGACAGGTGAAAGGTCCAGAACCTGGGGGAAAAAGGAACTTAGCTGTTCAACTAAGCCTTCCAGAAATGCCCTAAGTGTAAGAAAGCAGCAATTCAAAAGCATTAAATTAGGCTTGTACCTCCAGAAAACTGTTTGGTGATTTGGATTTTTACAAATAGTCTTTTACCAAAGAATTACACTATGCAGTATCTGGTTTAAAAGGTTATTCCAACAAAACAGGAACAAGAGGTAATCATAGGAGGTTTATTTCTTCTTTTCAGTTAAGGAGAGAATTTAAATTTCACTGTCACTGGGTTAGAAGTTACACTATTATTCAACTCAGAAGGCAGGGTACATAAAATCATTGTGCCCAAAGAAACTAACATAAAATATTCCATGGGCCTTCCAAAGCCTTGCAAAAAAAACCCTGAAAAATTGAACCCGTGCTCACTTTCACCACTAAGTAAAGATCAAGCCATACACTGTCCCATAAACAGCAACAGGGTCCACAAAAGTGAGCCAATGTTGTGGACAATCAAAAAAAGTCATTATTGGCACCACTCATTCTGTGGGAAGTAACCAGAGTATCCAATACATTCAAATAAATCATAGGAAGTATTAGAAATCTGCAAACTCTAAAGCAGTGAAGGAGTCACAATATCTGAGCTTGAGTAGGCTTGAGCTCTACTTTTGCTAAAGGCAGAATTCATACAGTTCACTGGCAGACCTCAATGAATTTAGGACTTCTCCATTAATTTTACCATATGCTAAACAAAAGTTCAGACCTCTCACTTTAGGATGGTCACATTTAAATAGAACTGTACAATGCTCATTGAGTTCATGTGGCTCAGCATAAAAATTCAAGTGCAAAAATCTAAGTTAAAAACCATTTGCTATTAAAAAAACCCAACTTATAAAAAACTACTGGATCCAGAATTTTTCCTCTAATACTGTAACTTTCCTTTTTCAGTTGGCACACAGCTGACATTGCAGTAACGCTTCAACATGCAAGATATAAATGGAAGAAGAGCAATGGAAAGAAACAAACTAAAAACTGCAATGCTCCCAGCCAACCACCACCACTGAGAAAATGACTGAGACATCCTAATTTCTCAGTACTACCTTATGGCACAGTTACAAGTACCGGTAGTAACAGTAGTAATTGATTGTAACAAAAAAAGTCACCATTGCAATCTTAGTGATACACATGAGCCAAAATTTACCACTTAAAATAGAGAGATATTTCATACTGAACCTGAACATCAACACACTTCTGGACTTAAACACAATAAGACCCTTACCGGGAATAATCATGAATAAGAGCCGGGGTAGATTTTTACTTTCATCTTTTGAGAGGTCTTTCCAGGGCCCACACTTTAAGACATGGGTAGCAGCTCCACAACAGTAGATAAATTCTTCATGTAATGGGACTGACTCTTCTGACGGCGACCTCATGTTTGCTGTGAGGCAGAATATGGTACTGTTATAACAGGTCAACAAACATTTACATGGTTGGCTCTTTGCTATTGTACCTTCCCACAGAATAATTGCAAAAAACCCCACCCAAACCACCCCCCCCTCCCCTGAACAGCTCTCATATCCAGTAAACTGAGGTCCAATTCAGTATTTGATGTTTGAAGAGAGTGTAGAAGGGGATACATATTACTACTGTATGAAGGCACCTTTCAGTTTTGTCACAGAAATACACGGCGATGAACTGGACAATAAGATCTATTCTACCTTAAAAGCAAATAATTTTAAATTTCTTAATTCATGCCATCCAGTGAAAAGATTTATCTGAAACCCACCCAAAGGCAAACAAAAGAAAAAGCACCAAACACACTGAACTACTGCATGACTGTCTCTGCAAGTTCTGTGTGCCTCATAATAAATCTGGATATTGTTCCATACCACCATGACTTTTAAACCATCAAAAGCATCTAGTTAAGGATAATCTTAGGTCTTTCAACTATTTTTGTTTAGTGAAAAAGGACCATTCATTTTTCCGTACAACAATACAAATTCTATTTCCTAGTCAGTTTGTGAAGTTTTAGGCATGTAAACCAAAGCCTAAAAAGATATACAAAGTTTGCAAGTCTATTTAGGTACTACCTTCATAAACAGTCACTGGAAAATTCCCTGTACTACACACCAGGACGGGAATAGATCTAAGCGAAATTTTAAGTAATGACACTCGACAACATTAAAAAAGTATACTTGAAGAAACAACATTTCTTCACTTCCTCCAGTTTTAATCTGAAGTTTTGAATTATTTAAGGTAAAGAATACCCAATGCAGAAAAGACAGATAATGTTGGTTTGAATTAGCAAGTACTACCTTGAAAAAAATTTAGTACAAACAAAAAACACTTCTAGAGAGAAGGGAGAAGAGTTCTTTGATACTTTCAATTACAATACATCTCTCTGGATTAAACTTTTCCCCCTACCTCCCTATTTCACCCCACTCCCCCCAAAAAAGAAGGTTTTTTAATGACAAAGGAGACACTTTTACTACTTCATTATTTGCCATGTTGCTGTCTTTGAGCAACTAAAACGCAAGTAAAGGGAATTTTGTCAAACTATAAAAAGGTGCATTCTTAATGCATTATTCCTACTTTTATTTCTTTATTATTTGAAGCTGAAAGAAGCTAAAACCAGTTCTGACAGAGAAACCCAGTTACTCCAACAACCACAGTAAACCTTAAGCTTCTCACTCCTTTTCTGAGGTGTTTACAATTCAAGAAGCAAAAGTAACCAGTCCTTACCCAATAAAGTAGGTTCCATACAAAGTTTCTGATCATGAAATCTGTTGCAAAGTTTCATTTTGACTTGATTTCATGGAACAACTCCAAATGGAAATCCCACTGACAACTCTTCATTCACAAGAAGCATTTGCAACGTAAGTCAGAAGTTAAGCAATGAAGAAAACTCAGCAATGTATTCTGGACTGGAGAGGTAGCATTTTCAGGTTCACACAGACTTCTTGTACTAGCTTTGGTCAAGTTTTTAACTTCTAATTTTAAATACACACAGTGTTGCAGTACCTGAAAGGAAGACTGCACACTGGAGAAGAAATGGTTCTCTAAAAAACTGCCCGTCTGAGACAATCCCAAAGTTTCCTAGTACTAAGTCTATGTAATATCCGAGGGATTTTTTATTTATTTATTTATTGTTGGGTTTTTAATTTGTGACTCTATGGCCTTTGGTAATAGAGATGGACAGAAGACAAAAACAGAGAAAAGACAGTGGATGTGCTCCTAGATACTGCTCAGGCCTGTTTTAAGATCAAATGAGTAATACCCAAAAATGCCTCTGGATCTCCTTCCCTCTTCTTAAATGAAGCTTTGAAGAACAGTTTTTCCATTACAGGCATCTATCTTTGGCATGAAATGCCTGCATTTCCCCTAGAAATATCTTAAGATGGCCTATCAATTTCCAAACAGATGTAACAGGCAGAAGTCTCAAGAGATGAGGTTCCTATCAGCTCCGTCAGGTGGTAGAGTGGGCACAGTTTGTGCCCCAGTAGCAATTTCAAGAATGTTGAGGAGAAAACAAAACCACAAACTTGACCAGTAGGAGTTTCATATGAATCATCACAGAGTCAAAGAGGTGCAACCACTTAGGAAATCAGGCCTTATTACGTCCCATGCAGGTTTTTTTTCCTTCTCTTCAACCCCTCTTCATGAATTCTCTAAACGTACGCGGGAAAAGTATTGCAAGAAATGCAGCTTCTATCAACAGTACTTACTCTTGTTACAAAACTTTGGTTAGAATACAGAAATATGGGCTTTGACTGACAGGGCTTTAGCACTAGATTAACACACCCTTAATGTAGGTGTCTACCTGAACGCAAACTCCTATTACAGGATACAAAGATTTAGATGTCAGTGTATGGCCTGATCAGGGAACAATCATCCTCTTGGTTTTCATCTCAGGATGAGACAAATCCTCCCCTGGTTTGCAAAGACTATAACGAGAACTGAGACACACACTTGCACTTGCAAACCAACACATATATTTAGGTGTTTTACTACTGATCTGGATGCCACCTACAGTCATTTTTTTCAGATAGGAATATTTGAAAACAGAGTTATCCACAAACAGCACATTACTTCTGCCATATGACTAAGTCTCTTCATCTGTGGTTCAACTGACCCCAAAGTAAAATGCTGATTGCAAAACAAAGTTTCCTTTGCACACATTGTGCTAATTATTTATGCAACTCTCCTGATAGCATGTTTTAACTGCTCCATCACACATTATTACTTGGACTTGGCATTTTATTTAAAAGATAGCTTGGAAATAACAAAATTTGTGATTTGCATTCAAAAGAATGTTTAGTGACAGAATTGTCATAAACTGAGACTAGCAGCACACAATGTAATTAGAGTCAGTTGATAGTTGGCATATAAACTATCCAATAACAAGACAGGACAAGCAGGCTGGTGTACCTGAAGCAAGAGAGAGAATGGTAACCACAAGGGTAGAGTTGCATAAATCAATGATGAAACCAAAACAAAGGAGAAAGGACTATTGACGCAGATTTAACATATGGGATTACAAAAAAACATAAGAAATACATCCCAGGGTTTCCATGGCCAGGATTGCTCTGAGACCACTCTCTATGCTTTTTGGTAAGTCACAATAACATTGGAACAAGGTACACAGGAAAACGGTGGAATCACTACTTCTGGAAGCATTCAAAAGTGTCTGGATGTGGCACCTGGGGACATGGTTTAGTGGTGAACATGGCAGTGCTGGGTTAACAGTTATACTTGAGTCTGACTTAGAGCTCTTTTCCAACCTTAATGATTCTACGACTGTGAGACATGCCTGAAAACTGCAAAGAAGGCAACCACCATGCCCATGTTGGAGTGCGCAGGGAGCTCTGGGCCAGTCAGCCTCAGTTCACAGAAAGCTATCAAACAAAATCACTCCCAAAGTTGTACTCAAGCACATGAAACAGCCATTAACTTGCCAGCAATGTCTTTCAAGGATAAGTGTTGGGCAACAATGTTCAATGTCTTCATTGAACACCTACACAATGGGACAGGAGGCCCTCTCAGCAGGTTTGTGAATAATATCAAGGGAGGAAGACGCACCAACTGAAACACTGGAGGGCAGGGCTGCTATCCAAACAGGCAGCTGGAAAAACGGGAACTACATGAAAGCCCAAGGCAAATGGAAAGTTCTTGCACCCAGAGCTCAGTAACCCCATGTAGCAAGATGGGCTGGGGGCTCAGAGGCTAAGAAGCGGCTTTCCAAAAAACACACTAGTGATTAACAAGCTGGAAATGAGTCAGTAGGGTGCCCTTGCAACCATGTGTATACAAGACTGCATAAAAAGGAGTAGCCAGCAAGTTTTGGGATGTGATTATCTTCTCCTGTTTGGCATTGGAAAGACTGGAGTACTGTGTCCACTTTTGGACTCCTCATACAAGCACGACATCAATATACTGGAGAGACTCAACTAGATGATATGGACCTGAAGCATGTGATGTACATCCAAAGGACAAGGAAAAACAGTCAAAAGTTGCAATGAAGGTAATTTCAATTACAAAGGTTTCCCCACATACACACTGAGGATTATTAAATAATGAAAGAAATTGCATAGAGAGGTTGTGGAATCTCCAACTGGAAAATGCTTTCAGCAACCTGACCTACTTTGCCCTTTTCAAGAAAGGAGCTGGACTACAGCTTAGGGATAATGTACAGAAGTTGGATGTATGTAAATTCCTGAGACCGAACTTAGGTACACCTTAAATTGCCAAAATAATTGGTTGATCCAATTGCAAGGCTGCTGCTTATCAAAGATCACTGTAAATCAGGGGAGATCTTACTGCTAGGAAGAAAAAAAAAAAAGGCGAGGGAAAAAAAGTATCTAAAATTATAACCATTTTCTGTCAAAAAAAGTAAGGAGCACCCAAGGCACTGTAGGCTGATCTGGCTCAGCTGAGTCCACAGAAAAATCACAGGAGTATGTATTCTGTATGTTCTTCTAATCATATAAAAAGGTTATTCTTGAATAAGAGACCAATTTGCCAATGGCAAATCGTGATCAAGCAACACAATTGCTTCAGTGATAAAATATTTGGCTACAAGAATGAAAGAAAATATGTAGATGTAATGCACATTGTCTAGTAAGAATTTTGGCACCATCTCCCACTGCATTCTCCTTTCTAGGCCTAGGAAATGCAGGCTCAATAAACTGACTTGCATAGTTTGAAAACTAACTGAATAAGCTGAAAAGACAGTCAGCTACTGGTTGTCAGCTGAATGTCAAGTAATCCTGGGTCAGTACTGGAGCCTACAAAGCCCAACATTTTCATCAGGAACCTGGATGGTGAGACATAAAGAGCAAACAATGCTAAATCATCTGGAATGGTGGAGACAGCTGGAGTAGAGCTTCAGTTCAGAGGGTTGTTTCCTTGAGAACCTTAAGGACTGGGCTAACAGATCCCTTATGAAGCTCAACAGTAGAAAGCACAGATCTGCCCCTGGAGCAGCCATGCTTCAGAAGGAGCTCAGAAGTAACTGGCTGAGCAACAGCCTTGCTGGGAAAGATGTTTGTCATGATGGATGACAAACAAAGGCAACAATGCACACAGCAAGGCAAACTATATATCAGATTGAAATTTCAAAAGCAAGGCAAGTAGTTGCATGGAAGTTACTCTTCCCTTCTATTCAAAAGGTAATGAGGACATACCCGCAACGCTGAGCTCACCTGTGTTCACCCCACCAGGTTAAGAACACAGGGAAACTTCAGAGGGTCAAGTAAATTTCCAGGCCAGAGGTTTAAGGAAAAGCTTTATGAATTGTGCTTTTTCAGTCTGCCAAGATCTAATCAAATAGCAACCTAGAGCCATTTGAAAGAGACCTGCAAAAGCAGCACAGCCCAACTTTGCCTCGCAATGGCAGATGGTAAAACAAGAGGCAACAACCACAAGTTGAGTCTTGAGAGTTCAATGCACCATAAAAAAATGAGTTGCTAAGGAGGCAATGGAAGATTGCTAGGAAGGTGGCAGAACCTCTCTTGTTGAAGGTTGTTAAGACTCAGCTCGACAAAATACTAATTTTCATCTGACGGATGGACTAAATTTTCTACAGAGTTTTCTAGAAATCAGCAGTGTACAAACCTTATGGCCCTAAAACATCAGAAAGAATAAAGCGTGCGAGGTACAACAAGGATCTCAGTCAGTTCTTCTAGAACCTGAGCAAATGCAGAGTTTCATGCATACAGTACATGACAATAATTAAGTATATAGGTCAGAGAAAAGAAATCTAAACTAGCCTAGTCCTCCAAAAACATAGGAAACTGAAGTAGATGTACTCTGAGGATTAGCTGTACCACTTAAATAAAAAAAGAAACCCTGCCCTAACAGATGATCTTACATGATTGAATTCAACATCACAATGGAAAAGAATAGCTGGAAAAATAGTGAGATTCCTTCAGCTGCCTGCTATGCTAAGACTCTGACAATTTCTGCAACAATACCCTCAGAAGAGAACCCTCCAGATCTGATGTACGCTCCTTGATTTGCAGACTGGAACTTAGATGCTTATATCTGAGACCTAGAAACAGAAGCGACAGACTGACTGACCTGGTGAAAAAACTGCAAAGAGGAACAAGGGATAGGGGGGACGACATGATGTGTCAGATGAGGGACAACACGACACAGGAGGCCTAGCTCTCATCGAGGATTTATTCGGACAAAATACAAACAATGGATGCCAGATTGTCTAAGGGAACACAACAAATACAGGTCAAAGACTTTGCAACCTGTTGTGACACTAGTCACAAATCTTGACTAATTCTGTATAAGTAAAGCAGCAGCAGCAGCCAGTAGCACATAAAAATGAAACATTTCTTCATTGTACTTTGCAGTACAATTCTCTGTCAAAGTTATATACTAATTCCTTTTGCACTTGCTCTGAATTATGTCAGGTGTTATTTGTAAAAATGAGCAAAGCTAAAAAGTTAACATCTCAAATGAAGCAATGTAGTTATACAATAGAACCCAATAAACCTCAAACATGTCTACATGGGGCAGTTCAAAGCAGCTTTTCTCTAGGACAAGTGAAGTAATTAGACAGCCTTGTTTTTAGGGATCGCTCGATACCTAGCGATCCGATGTCTTCATTTGTTTTGTTCCTGTATCATTATCCACATGCCCCTCCCTCAAGCAGTAAAACAGCTGCAGGAATTTCACTGATGACTGTGCAAAAATATCAGTGAAACATGTGGAAATGGGGTATAGCTTACTGAAACTTTGGGCTGCAGTGATAAAAAGCTAAAGTGCAGAATGAAAACGGGAATCAGTTTTCATTTCTGCACCTTGTTCAGAGACAACATACAGGGGACTCTGCACAGACCTAAGGAGAGAGAAACCTAGTTTTAAGAACTGCACCTACCTGCAAGACCTTTGTATCATCATAAAATTTGCATTTTATTACCACCAATACCCTTGTAGCAATGATCAAGGAAGTGCATACTGTCCTCATAGAAGGGGAGCAGGGAAAATGATTTCTGGGTATCAATTTTGTACAGGACAAGTGGTCCCTTGTCAGTGCCAAACATGGAACCAGTTATTGAGACAGCTTTTCAGCAAAGCAGCATTGGACTCACAAATCAAAAAACTATTAGCTTGGGAAGGCCCATTTGTGGATTCAAACCAAGAATAGATGGATCCCCCACCAACCTTATTCCAACATGGTGCTTTGGTCTGATATGAACAATTTCAAAGGAGTTTTGGGAGTAAGGAATCACGAAATCAGAAAATATGTTCAGATTACACAATTAATCACGTCTACATTGGTCTGGTACAAAATTATTCAACAGAGAGGGTGATTAAATGATGGATTAGGAGGGTACACCATAACTTTTAACCAATATTTATATCTCACTAGCATTTTTGGATTTAAGAAGTTCAGCATGTACTAATGACTACAAAAAAAAATGGAGCTCTTGTAAATTATCATAATAGAACTATTACAGCACTCAGTCTCCATTTCCACACTACTCTCAAGAGGATGAAACAGCAAATGAAAGATTTCCATGGGGATCAGGCACAATGGCAACCTCTATGAAAGCAGTCTGAAAGCATCAGCTGTTGGTCTACAGCACTCAACAGTCAACAACATTCACTGCAGTTCTGGCAACAAGGCACTAAGTTTGATGTCTGGTCTCTCTTTCTCCTTTGGTAATCACAGACCTCAGTTTAACAAAGGTCTCAAAACCCCAGTTATGCGTCTCCAGTGCTCAAAGAGCACAGTCCATGCCCCTTTGTTACCAGGTAGATCAAAGCTCCTCCATTTGCCATTGTAATTTGACACTCAACTAGAAACATGGAGCACTGGAGTCAGAGCAAAAATAAGCAAACCCTGAGAAGTCACCCTGGTGTGGCTGACGGTCCCTGAGGCTTCATACAACACCAGCAACTATAAATGTATCCAAAGAACAAAGACATGACATTCTAAAAGCAGAATACGTTTTATCAAACACATTTCAGACGACAGTGGAAGAGGTCCTACACACAAGGTCCTGAATCATACCCAGATGGTCACTTTTACTTTCTCAAAAGAGCTAAAGCATCTCAAACTGGTTGTGAACTGTTCAGAGCTACCAACATGAAAATTACCCCGAGTTCAAGTTTGTCTTGGTTTGTTGTTTCTTCAAGGAACTTCATAAGCATAATTAGGTTGGGAACCCCATGGATTACAAGAAAGTGGTAGGTATGCTCCCAGGAAATTCCCAATTTCCCAGTCAATATGCAGGCCTGATGATAAAGCGAAGAATGTCCATGACCTAAAAAAGAAATTAGCATGCAAGTTGTTGCTTAAAGAAAAAAAGGAACTCAGGGAAGTAATGACAGTTTCATTTGCATGAAAGCAAATAGGATGGTTTAATTTGATGTAATATGAGGTATTTTCCAGAACAGAAAGTGGGATTTTGGGAAACTTTTTAGTGCCAAAGGAAAAAAAAGTTGTTCATTTGCACATAGAATTGAGATCTACTGGAGAAATCAGGTAACTTTCAAGGACAGCTTTCCCTCCAAATACTGCTTTAAAGTATTGGATGCAGAGAAAAAACTTGGGGATTTTAAAACTGAAACCTCACAGAGGGATAAACAGAAGGTGGTGAGCATGAATAACATGTGGGTATAATAAATGTACTTTAAGTATATGTTCTGAGATTAAACTGCAATGCTAGGAAAACCTTGGTCAAATAAAGACAAAATATCTATGTGAAAGAACCTAAAAAGCTGCTGCTGAAGTACAACGTCTATGTGGTAAGAAAGGTTTCCCGAAGAGAAAAACTATGCCAGGTCTCTTCTGATCAACAAATTTCAAAGGCACAGCAGACTCATGTCAAGAGAATCTTGAAATAAACTTTCCCAGCTGCCTGCTACATTAGAAAGTCAAAGGCAGATAAATCAGTTTGGAAATCTAAATCAGTTAGCATGAGAAAATTGTCACAAATACAGTAAAGTTTGCAAAGTATGCAATTTGTTTATTTATGTTGAACATCAGTACTTTGGGAGCCACTGGGCAAAACTGAAATGTAACACCATGATTACAGACTGGGTTAAAATCTGGCTGAAGTTAGAGGTGGGAATGTTATACTTCTCAAACAAGAATCCATCATGCTTAAGTTTGGATACAGAGAAAAGTAACATTAGTGGCCTTCAAATTTCAGCACATATCAACACACAAAACAGAGCACGTTCAAAAGTTACGTGAATTATGGGGGAAGACATGGTCTTTTTGCTTCAAAGGAGAGAGAGAAATATCAAAATATATTGCAAAAAAAAAGTGAAGGAACAGGTAATCAAGGACACACAGGAGAAGAAACTGAAAATGGTATTGAGAGAGAGGAACATACACATGCAAATAGGTTTGCTTGTGGTCTAAGGTTTTGGATAAAATGCTTGCTCACGAAACAAAGATGATGCTTCTTTGCCATTTGGTTCCTATTATCTCCAGGGAAAACGAGAATTTTGCAACTTTTCTAAAGAAAAAAAGGCAAAGAATTATTTGGCTTTGCAACCATATGTTCTATAATCTTATTTTTTCTCCTACTACAAAAAAACTACAAGCCCCACATTTCTGTTGGACAGTTGTTTGAGTCATACAGGTAATCTGGACAACATTCAATGAAAAACAAAAATGCAATAATTTCAGGTAATGGCAACCTACATATTCACTTAAACCACAGCATCCAGAAGTTAAGCACTTGAAGAAACTTCCATCTTTCAGCAGCAGCAATAACAGGCAAAAGCAGTAAAAAGCAATTGCTATTTCATCTTATGTTCAATAACTCTTTTTCCACCTCCTATCAGAATAAGATTCACTGCTCCATGGAGAGCACTCTTTTTTCTTGTTAAGCAATGCAAAGTTCAAAGAGCATAATGAATACTAATAAGAGGCAGGAATCAAATAAAAAAATAAATCAAAAAACATACACCAGTACAATTAGCATCATGCTGCCCTTGATTTGGCTTCCCCCATCCTCTCCTCTACTGTTCAGTATAAATCTCTCTATAGAACTAACTCTTATTTCTTTGTTTCTTCAATTTTTTCATGTTAGTTATTCTCCTTTAACCTAAAACATGCTTTGAATTCAAAACACTTTTTTCTTCTCATTTTATCATTTCAATAATTTTATATTTTCATGTGTTCTTACATCAACTGTGTATCTCACCTTCCACTTAGCTCTCCAGCTGTTGCCCGTTTTCCTGCTTTCTAACAAGGACATAAAAGAATTAGTCAAAATCTCATCTACTCACAGTAGACCAACTTACTAGTCACAACAGCATTCTCCAGTAATCTCTCAACCTGTGTTACCACCTCCTCCTTACGTTTACTGCAGCAGCTGTACATTCTGATATTAATTTACCCACCCAAACAGGTCAGGAAGGCACTGTGAGCAGAGACGTGGGAACAAACAGAAACAGACTGTAGGCAGCTCTGTGCAAAGGACAAAGGAAATCAAACAGGAGAACCAATGAACAGGAGACACGAATAAAAACGGGTAGCATTAGATCCCTTTCAGAGTCACTACAGCAATGTAACTGTACTACTAATATGAGGCCTGGAGTCTAAGTCTTTCCCAGTAAGAAGCACTGGTGATGTTCCTCATTCTGCTGATCAGGGGGACAGGACAGGGAGTTGAACAGTCAGGCTGGACACAGTGGTGCTGTAGCCAAAAGGTTTCTCTTAGAACCAGTGTTGCAGGAAGGCCTGCACGTGCCAGTGCTGACATACAGACCTACAGTTCTGGTCACAAGAGTATCCAAGCCATTTTGGGAACACTCCAGTGTGCTCCTCACAACACCAGTAACTCTGGTAATTACTCTATTACAGCATTTTGCACAAGGTCCCAGCTCCGCCCATCAAGATAAAGCCTGACAAGACATGACTATGTATGAATACATACATGAACAAAGCCTGTGCTCACCACAGGTGCAAACAAGAATCCAGTTATAATCTGATACTCATTTTATTCCCAATTGGTGCTACAATTTCTTTCAGGAGGTAAAATTTGAGGAGCCAGACTTCCACAGAAAGTTTGTATCACTAAATATTCCTTAAAAAAAAAAAAAAAAAATCAAAAAATTTGAGAAAGAATCAGTCAAAACAAAGGACAGTGGGAATGGGATCTAAACAGAAGCAGGAGATGAGATGGAAAAAAGAAAGAACCAAACGAACACCATGGTTCCTGGTAGCTGAAGAAGGAAGCAAGGACACTGAGGAAAGAAACAAGGATACTGATGAAAGAAACCTTGCCAAACTTGAAGTTGGAGCATCATTGGTTAGAGGTGTTCTGGCACATCAGGATTACCTAACATATGGTAACAGGGCACTTACCACACAGTGCACGGCTGTGTGGGTGGTTGTGCAATTCCAGCTAGATAAACAAACAGTTCTCTCATTCATTTCACTATTGACTAGGTACTCAGGCTGGTATTCATGAGAAGACTCAGATTTGTTTCGATCTTAATTCTCCATTAAGCTCAGACCTTTCATATTACATTTTTTTTCCTATTATGAATATTCTTTCATCGGAATAATTTACTTCTCTTAGTATAACCTGTTCACAAACCTTACCAGACATCTAAATGTCGTCACACTAAGTGTAAGCAGGAATCCAATTCTGTCAAACATTTCACTGAAAATTCAAAGTGTTACACTGTAGTTTGTCAAGAGCAGAAAAAACATACTTATATTGCTATTAGGAGCACGCCTGATTTAAATAAGAGAAAACTACCTCTCCTCTATATCCTGTAAACATGTTTTGTGTACAAATGCATGCACAGCACCACTAAAGCTGAAACCTTGAAATTCTGCTTCTAATATTTGGTAAAAATAACCTAGACATTACCCAAAATGGAGATCATCCCTTTTTCCAGAAAAGGTGTCTTAATTATAATAAATCACAATAATAGAAAAAACAGTGTAATTTAAAAGAAATCCGAGCTATCAATAAAAAAAAAACCCAAAATAGCGAGAAGAGTGCAATTAGGAAGCTTTAGAGTAAATCTTGTCAAATCTACTGGTAAGTTCTTTGGCTTGGCAGTCATATTGGTAATTTTGTTTTACCATTACCCATACACAATTTAT
This sequence comes from Pipra filicauda, assembly GCF_003945595.2. Classification (NCBI taxonomy): domain Eukaryota; kingdom Metazoa; phylum Chordata; class Aves; order Passeriformes; family Pipridae; genus Pipra; species Pipra filicauda. The sequence goes on from NW_024103929.1 coordinate 1,180,716, forward strand.
TGTAATTGCTTTGGTGAATCAAATGATGCAGATAAATAGGTAATGACCCATCAGTGTCTACTCTAATTTAAAAAGTAGGAAATACGAAATAGAAGTAGCAGAAAGCATGCTGAAAACCAACAAAGGTGCCCCCTGAGTTAGTGGATATTTGACCCACTTGAGGCTGGATGTCGGGAAAACTAGAGTTCCACAGGGGTCAAAGGCAAGGATGAGTTGATGGATAAATTCACTATGGATCTTAAAGACCTCAATACATCTGTTCCAGAAAGTTCCTGGGCTGCAGTTTGTTGAAAGCTGAGTGGATATTTACAGAGTGGAACTAGGTGAAGTATGCTTGCCTTTTTCATAGGCATCTGCTTAGGACGTTGTCAAAGCCCCTTGAAAAAAATCACTGACTTCAATTGCTTTTATATTCTTGTAGTAATTCCATGATGAAAAATATTCTCAGTGCTGTTGCTTACCCAGTTCTGTAAACGTGTGACCACTTCCCTCAGTGACATCATATAAGCAAGTGCCACAAGAAAATAGGTAACTGCAATAATCCCAATTAATAATTGAATTAGTCTCAGAGACTAGTCTCTAGTCTCTGAGACACAAAGACTGCAGATTCATATCCAGATTCTGTCACAGGCCCATGCAGACGGACTCTCACATTTAACTGGACATCACAAAGTCCCAGAGGGCCAGGAGCATACAACACCTAAAAAATAAGCATCTGCATCATCCAAGCCATTGAAGTCTTCTCATGATAAGGCTTTATCATTATACTTTCGTTGCAGGAAAAGAAGCTGTCTCATCATTTTTGCAACACAACAAAAAACCTACTAGTAAGAAAGCTCCCAACAACTGCCACATCTCAACAGCACTTGATCATTAGCTTAATTTCTTTAACAACACACTTCCACACCAGCATTTACACTGCTTCCCTGAACCTGCTGCTCACCTCCTGTCTGGCACAGGCGTTTTTCCTCTTCTGTAATAAACGCAGGCTTGAAGGCAGGTGCTAACAGTGGTGATGCTCTGGGACCAGTCCTGAGAACCACCCTGACAGACAGCGGGTTCCTGAAGGGCGTACGCGCCTGCCAGCCTTGCTGCTTTTCCAAACCGACAGCTCCTCTACTAAAGCGCGCTTCTTTTCATCTAAAAAAATCTCATCTCACTTCTAACTCCTAAAAATTTATAACCTTATTTTCCTCTTTTCCTACTTACAGGCCCTTCAGGTCACAGACTTTTCCTTCATTTCTTGTTTTATAACCTGCCACTTAGATAACAAGCACCAGTCAGGCTCCGACAGATGCTTCACAGAAACACGTGCTGACATATAGAAAAAAACCCTACAAGCAGCATCACCTCAGTTATTTTCTGGAAAAGGAGACACCGCTTAAGGACTCGTTTCCTGAAGTCTCCTCCCAATCCATGACAAAACAAGTCAAGGGAGCACGTACGAAGCTTTGCTTACAGCACGGGGTGCGTTACTCCATCCTCAACCGCACGCCTGGAGATCACCAGCGTTATTTGGCGGAACAGGGCTCTACAGACCTGACACCCGACACAGAAGGGATGGGGGCACCTCCCTGCCGGGCGAGGCTCCGGGTCAGCCCCGTGCAGCGGCGGGGGGTGACCGGCCGCCGGCTCAGGGAAGCTCTGGGAGCCGGCACAGGGGCAGGGGACGGCAGGGTCGAGCCCTGCGACACGTACCTTCCCCGTCCGCAGGCACCCGGCACGGCGGCGGCCGGCGCTGTCTCTGCCGAGGCCGGGCGGAAGCAGCCGGCGAGGAGGGGCGGGGGCGGCGGGGCCGCTCCTTCCGCCGGGGCCGCGCGGGAGCGCCAAGGGCGGGCCCGACCCGCCTCTCGCTGCTCCGTGAGGGCGGTGGCTGGGACCCCCGTCAGGGAAGGGGAAGCTCTTCCCTTCCCGGGCCTGGTGCTACCCGTCACCCATCACCCGCTTGGGAACGGCGGGACCACGAGCGAAGATCCCCCGGGACGCACGTCTTGACGGGGGTGGGGGTCCTTCAGCCTGTCAGTCACGCTTGCCCAAACCTCGCAGTTTCTTTGGGAATTCTGGCAAAGAAAAAAAAAAAAAGATGCGTTTGGAAGAGCAAAATAAGCCGGGCTTCCTAAGAAATGGCATCATCCATTCGTATTCATCCCTCAACGTGTTTGAAGGATAGAATCACAGAATCATGGAATGATCAAGGTTGGGAGAGGCCTCCAAGATCATCCAGGCCAACCGTCAGCCCAACAACTGGAACCCTTGAAACACTGAACCACATCACTCAGCACCAGATCCAGATGCCTCTTAAACACCTCCAGGGGTGGTGACTCCACCACCTCCCTAGGCAACCTATTCCAGTGCCTGACCACACTACCAGTGAACATTTTTTTTTCTAATATCTAATCTGAATCTCCCCTCTCTCAAATAAAGGCCATTTCCTCTTGTCCTCTTTCTGAAGGTGGTGAGAGACCACTCCCACCTCATTACAACCTCCTGTCAGGTAGTTGTGGAGTGCAATAATGTCTCCCAGAACCTTCTTGAGACTAAACCCAGCTCCTTCAGCCATTCCTCATGAAACAGGTTTCTAGACCTTTCTCGAGCCTTGTTGCCCTTCACTGGACACACCTGTGAGGCCATGGAGTCAGAACAGATGCTCTATGAAATGTTGGTTCCTTGTGTGGTCAAAATCAAGGCTTAGTCAAAAATCAAGACTTAGTAGCCATTTGGAAATGAATGCCATGATTGTCACTCTGTGTGATGGTGATGTGCTCACTGCTTTTCTGGAGTCTGCAGGTTCAGTAATTCTCACCTCTCAGAAAGGGTACAGTAAAACTACAAAAGATCTAGAAAGTGTACCAAAGGTTTTCACAGATGTGAAATTCTTCCACATAGGGAGCACTAAATGAAATGGAAGTTGGAAGACAAGATGATGAGAGAAAGAACTTGGGGAAATAATGACAGTAGTTTGTGAAAACAAGTTGAATGGACAGTGATTCCTCATTGCAATTTCTAATGCAAAAACTGTGATAAAAAAAATTAAGCTCATAGGCAGAAGTTTCAAAACAAAAAGGACTTTAATGTAGTCTTAAAACCTCATTGGAAATGTCACAGATTCCTAAAATTTCACAGGAATTTGCAAAAAGATAAGGCAGGTTTATGAAAAGGAAATCCATCAGGGATTATTAAACATGAGAATACTGCTTAGTAGGCTTAAAGTAAAGGAAGCCCTGAGAGCTGTCATTCTTCTGGAGATTGTAGCAGGGAAGTAGCCCAACGTGCTTGCCTTTTCCTTACCACAACTGTTGGATGCTGCCAAAGACAGAATGGACTGTTAGCTTGATCTAATACAGTTTCCATGTTCCTATTTGCAACAACATTCACATCAAGTCCTGCAGGTCATTTGTTATTCCAGAACTCAGTTTGTCTAATGTACATTTAATATATAGAAGAATCATCTAGGTGCTTGAGCCACTGTTGATCAGACTACAACATTTTATTAAACTCTTTATGAAATTTGATTGTCAGCAGCAGGTAAGCTCATGGGTGAAATTAAAATAATGACTGTGTGTATTTAATTTGATATGAAGTTCGTAAATTCCCATAGTGAAGTCACAGAAAATACTCTTTTTCACTTTGTAGAAGAGGTACTTTACCCTGGTCTGTGGGCAAAAGGAAACTTAAGTAGGAAAAGGTCATTGTTCCACATCTTTGTGGAAAAAAATTAACTTGACATAGTGTTGGTTGTCTCATTGTGCCCTTTTGTGTCGGTACATGTGGATATTGTGATATGCCTTTGAGTTTGTTCCTAGCATAAATGGCAGCAATAGTGTTTTACTGTGTATTATAAGACTGAAAAACCCAACTGCAATCTTTTGGAAATGGAAGTTGATTGGAGATTGTATATTTTAGGTATCATATACATAGTATTGCTCTCATGTGATTTTTTTTTTAAATATATCAAATCAGACCAGCAAACACAAAACTTTGAGCATGGGAATGGTCTAATATCGAGCACTGGTCCCAGAGTTTCTGGACATGCGTAAGCTTTGCTTAAAGAAACAGCACCCTTGAAAACAGTGAGCTTAAGGTGGCTTACGCGCATAAAAATTTTGCTGTATCAGGGTGAAATAGAATAAGTACATTTAAGTGCTAGTTTAATTCGGGGATAGGTAAAAAGTAGAATTTATGTTATGAAGCTTGGGGTAGCGCTTTATAAGGTCAAATTTTCATGAGTATTTTGCATTACTTCCCTGGTTACGTTTTTACTGCTACATAAAACAGGACCGGTGAGTGTCCTTCAGAGCTGTCCTAGCAGCCTTTGCACTCTCACCCATCACATACTCTCACACTGCATACAATCTAGGTTTTGTGAAATGGAGAAATCACAGTGGATTTAGCAATAGTCTTTACATTTTTCAGGCACTTATAAATGAAAATACCTCTACACAATATAACAATTTTGTCTAATGGCCACAGTGGTACCACCCGTGTCCAAAAGAAGACTCGGGCCAAGTACTAACAAGTGTAGATGTGGCCAGGCTGTGGCCCCTTGGCTGGTTAAGGGTCCCTGGTGTTGTTTCATTTAACTGCAGGGTCAGGGCCTCTGACAAGGCCCAACTAGGAATGTTTTATATAGTCAGGTACCAGGCCTTGAGGAGTATTGATGTTGAAACAAACAAGCCTGGAATATTTTTGCTGGCATCAAATGAGAGGCACAACAGCATTCAAACAGCTTTGAGAAGTTTAGTTGGTAGTATCTCCAAGCACCAAATAAATCTGCAGGAGATAGGTTCTTCTGGCCAGGGCCCTGGAGGCCATCTGCTGTGGACTTGTTTAGTAATGTAAATAATACAATAATTGCTATGACCTATATATTTAAGGCTATTTTCATAGTTCAGTTTAAAATACTTAATCCAAAGAAAGCACAATTAATGTCCAATCAAAATATAAAGTGCCCTTTACATGTCAGCAGTTACAGGATAGCAAATCCTGTCAAGGAACAGATGGAAGTGTCTTTGTTAGTGTTGCCCCACAGATGAGTGGAAATTAGTTTTCATGCAGCAGAGACATAAAAAAGTGCATATATATACAGAGTTCGCTGAAAGTGCGTAAATACATGAAAAAAAGTTGCTGGTAAAACTTCCTGAAGAGGCATTTGGTTCTTGAAAGTACCCACTAGTGTAAAATGTACTTGTAGTTAGCTGTTAATGCAGCTGTGTGTACTGGAACAACTCACACAGCAACTGCCTCATATTTAATAGCTGCAAACTGTAATATGAAATAAAACATTGAATTTCATGAAAGTAAATTCCGTTTATAAGTACATTTGAGAACTAGTCGAATAATTCGTTGTTTCTTTTTCCCTTTGCCTTCCCCTGTTGCTGTCTAAAACTGACCATGAGAACTGTAAGTCGTGAGTCACACCAGTGTTTGGCCAGAGATTTTCTGATGTTTCAGAGGGTGCAGGCTTCAGCTCAGGTGCAGAATTTAGTCTCTTGTAAAAAGTCAGCTCCAGCCCTAACTATTGCCTAAACCCCATGGATCACATTTTTGCTTAGTCTTTGCAGAATAGTGTATTTTATTCTGAACTGCTATTTATGGTTCCTCATATGTGGTTTCTGTTTAAACAATCATAAAACCATATGCACAGTTAGAGGGAGACAATGAAATACAAACCACTGGAAAGTGTTGAACATTCCAGACACTTTTCTACACTTTTTCATTCTTGTTATTGATGAGACCAAGTACTTTACCCTGGAGGTCAATATGCAGCAAAAACCTGTTGTGGTAATGTTTGTGTTTTAGTCCCTATGCAGATAGTAAATTAAAATTATTTCTGCTTCAGCCATTTTAAAGATATGTAACTTTTCTTCTTTACAACAGGTTTTGCATAAGTTTAGGTACACTAAATCCCCTAAAAAGTCATGTATATTGTGACTGTATCTTTGATAATAACACAATATTCTTCATATTCTAAAACTCTATTGTTGGTGAAATAAAATCTGTGGCTGACTTTTAATTTGTCTTATTTGTCTTATTTGTTTTAATAATGTCTTATAACTTTCACTTAATGTATGTCAGCATTACATGAAAAAAAGTTTTACATTTTCAAACCCTTGTTCTCCCCTCCCTGCTACCATTATATTGGTGCAGTACTTTTCAGGGCAGAGTAGGTGACTTTGATTTTCTGTTTGGTTGTGTAATTTTGTAAAGAGAGGTAGTTCCAAAACAAACATGAAGTTTAGACATCAAAAGAAAGAGAGGTCAACCTGTCTGCTCCTGAGTGTAGCACGAATGGGGAATAGAGTACATGGATAAGTGTAGGTACATAGATATAATTTTACTCTAGAAGTAAAGCATAGGGCAGAAAAAACAAAATGCTTATTTTTCTACTTTTCACCTGCACTTTTAAATTTCACTTACAGATTCAGAGACTCACGGAAGGATGACATTGGAAGGTCTAGAAGATGGTCTAGACTGATCCCCCTGCTCAAAGCAGGGTCAGCTGCAGCAGGTTGCTCAGGGCTTTGTGACCAGCTGAGTTTGAATCTTTCCAGGAGCAGAGACTCCACAGATATTCCGGGCAACCTCTTGCAGAGTTTGACCAGTCTCACCGTAAAAAAGTTGGTTCGGGATATTTTAATTTTTTATTTTATTTCTTGTATTTCTGGTTGTGCCCACTTCCTCTTATCATGTCACTGGCTCCAGCTTCTTTACTCCCCTACATCAGTTATACCTGTTGATAGGAGCTCCCTGAGATTTCTCCAGGTTAAACAGTCCCAGCTCTCACAGCCTTCCCTGGCATCTATCCCTCAGTCATCTCTATGGCCCTTTGCTAGACTTGCCCATGTAAGTCCATGTCTGTCTTGCAGTGGGAGCCCACGGCATTCCAGATGTGGCCTTACCACTGCTGTGTCAAAGACAGGGATCAATGCTGTTGACCTCCTAGCAATGCTTTTCCTAGCACAGCCTTGGGACACTGTTGACCTTTCTTTGTTGCAAGGGCGTGTTGCTGGCTTACAGTAAAATTGTTGTCCACCAGGACCCCCAGGTCCTTCTCTGCAGAGCTGCTTTCCAGCAGATTGGTCCCCAACATGCACAGGCACGTGGGATTCTGTCTTTTCCTGGTGCAGTGATTCATATTTTTCATTGTGGAACTGTGTAACATTCCTCTGTGCCCACTTCTGCAACTCATCAAGGTTCCTTTGAATAGCAGCACCTCCACCCCACTCCTCCCAGTTTTGCTGAGGGTCTGCCCTGTTGCCCAGGTCGTGAGTGCAGTGGTTGGATTGTACTGGTCCCAGTATCAACCCCTGAGTGTACTATTAGTGAGTGGCCTTCAACTGACCTTGGTGCCACTGATCACAGGCCTTTGAACCCAGCAGTTGTTGATATTTTGCCATGGTTTCTGGCAGTTTCCCAATTTGGAATCCATCAGATTTTCTCACATTTTGCATGAAAGTGCCTAGGATGGCTCATCCATTATTCTGTGATTAATTCTTCTGCTTTACTTGTGTTTCTGACTTCACAGGACATTTTTTTTCCCCTGTACAGAAGACGGGAAGCCCATTCTGGCTAATTTCTATTTTCAGTCAGTTAGCAATAGTGGAGAAGCTTTTCCTGTATGCCTCCCTCCAGAATGCTCCCTGGGCACAGACTTTGCAGAGAGTCTCCATTTCTGTAACATTACTCTATTTTTTCCCCACAAGCTTCTAAAAGATGGCAGACTTTCCTTTTGGCTTATAGACAGACACATCCCTGCAGTTTCTGTTTTTATCATTCGGGTCCAAGGCAGGTGCAGTTACTATGTAATTTGGGGAAAGGGAGGGGAGGACGCCGGGGATTGTGGTCTTTGTTTGTTGCATTGCCATACTTACCTATTTAAAAATACAAAAATATGGCAATGATACAAATGTTAGTCTGTGAGTTGCTGGCACATGAAAAAAAAGGAGGGTAGATTACATTTAAGGAGAAAATTATTAATGAGATTGGTAAAACACTGGAGCAGGTTGCCCAAAGAGGTGGTGGATGCCCCATCCCTGGAAACATTTCAGGTCAGGCTGGACAGGGCTCAGGGTAACCTGATATAGTTGAAGATGTCCCCGTTGATTGCATGAGAGTCAAACTAGATGACTTTTAAAAGTCCCTTCCAACCAAACTGCTCTATGATTCGATGATTCTATGACTGACAACAAACTCCTGTTAAGTTACAAGGTATGTGGAAATAATAAAACCAGACAATTCCATTTCAGCAATACTCTGTAATGTTCTGTGGTATTTTCCTTTATAGTCTTAGAGAACCTATTGTTTTGGTTTTGGGGGGTTTTTTTGGATTGTGTTTTTCTGAGGGGGTTAAATTTCAAGAAGTTGCTATTTCCAGTACAATTATTTTTGAATAGCACAGAAGTTGGGTTAGGCTGTTACCACAGCTACTGAGCTCTCAGCTGTTTTGCTGTTGTGGCCAGTTAAGCTGTTCACTCTATTTGTAAGGTGGTTGGAAACTGGATTCAGGTGTCTAAATGTAGCAATCCAGTGCTATTTGAGATGTCCTTGTTCCCCTAAGACATCTGCAAGGGTATGGCACAGATGAGACAGGACCTATGAGGCACTTTCTGGTCTGGCAGCTGATGTCCAGACATCTCAGGACACAGCAACGCACACTAGGACATGTTGGCTTGGAGTTTCCTGCATGTTTCTGCAACTGAATCCTATTTCAGCACTCAGCCATCCTTGACTGAATTCCAGTGAGCAGCACCACCTTATCAATTGAATTTAAAAAGCCTCTAAAATTAACATTTTCAAATTTGCCAATAAATTCATTGGGTTACTATGTCTGAAAGAGGGCAGAAGAAACGTATACGCATACTGACAGCTGTACGTGTGGAATGTGATTGCATATGCCTGGGGTTGGGATCCTTGGGAAGACTATAAAAAGGTCTTTAATAAGACACACAAGACACGGACGCAAGACACGGGTGTGAAATAAAAAAGACTGTGTATTTACTTAAGAAAACAATCTGATTTGCAAGCTGGGAAGGACATGCACTAGATTGTGTTTTAGAGAAGCAGCATTTTCTTACATTTTATGTATTTTTAGAATGTTAACAGCCTTTGTTACAGAAGTGGCATTCTTGCACTGAGTTTGAAAGTGTTAACTAGCCTCAGCATAAATGTGCATTAAAGCTGCTCTTGTTACACATGAACTGGAGCTGGGGGCATTGTACTCATGTAAGTGCCGAACTTTCTCCACTAATTCCTGGGCAGGAGCCCTGTAATCCTCTGGGAAGGTGTTTTGACAGTCCGTTTCATTGCTGAAAGCTGTGCTGAAAGGAATTTCCTGCCTTAGATTTCAGAGGTCTATTGGAATTGCTTGCCTTACTGAGAGACTGACTCTTCAGCAGGCAGGAGGGAGGTGGCTATGGTAGGGCAAGGCTTGCTTCATGAAACTTGGCCTCGTTGCAGCTTCCAAGAAAAAGAATAGGAATTGGTCAGTTCTTTCTTCAGACTCAGAAGTCAGCAGCTTGAGCTCGGCATTTTTGAACCTTCTCCCTCCCTTTCTATTTCTCTTGTGCCGTCTGTATAATTTAAATAGAACAAGCGTGTTCAAGAATTTGTTATCAGCTTTTTTTAGGTCATATTTCTGAAGACCTCACAAGCATCACGCTGCCATTTGCCAAAAAATTAACATAAGATAAAGTGAAATTCCAGTATATGTCTGGAAGAAATCCAAGTGAGTGCAATGTGTAAATAATCAGATTTTTAGCTTCTGCCCTTTACTAAAGGTGTTTGTTACAACCAATTCTTTATTATTTTAATATCTCATGCCATTCTTTTGATCAACAAATTCTTCCTTTCTCAAACAAAATAGTAAAAAAATGTGTGATTTGCTAAAACATACCAGATTTAATATTAGATTTTTTTCATATGGCTTCATACTAATTAACATTGCAGTATCTCTATTTTAAATGTTACTTTGCTAAAAAATGGTAAGGGAAATTAGAAGTTATAAAAATTAACACTTTTTTTGACTGCTGAAATTTAAATTCAATTGAATATAAACATTTAGAGATTTTTTCCCCCTTGAAACTGAGACCGTAAGAAGACAACCAAATCTTTCACAATTTCAACTGTCTAGTTACAGATTTATTTTAAGCACAGATTACTATTACTGATGAATCTTTTATATGTTTATCTTCACAATATCCCTGTAAATGTAGGAATTGCTGTTGTTTCTCCTTAGAAAACAAACACATCAGTTGCACTAGATACTGAAACAATTTTAAAATCTAGCCTGACTAGAACAACAGATTTTTATATAGAGCTGGCCTCTTGCATGAGTTTTCAAAGGTGTGTTTGAATTATTTGTGAAAATCAAAATTCTATAACATTCCCAGATATAAAACAAAACTGAATTCACGTTATCACGAGTTAGTTAATTCTTCCATCCAAACCAGTACAATGGTATGAAACAATTCCTTTCTGTTAGCACTGAGGATAATTTCTCAGAATAAAGTTTTCCCTGGTTTGGGAGACATATTATTGTGAATCTGAGAAGAGAGGCCACTCTTCCTAAGCTGCCATGTTCTCTGGGTACTCAGGCCAAGTCTTGCTGGGCTATAGCTCTCTCTGATTTCTTTTTCTGTCTTTACTCGTGTAGCAGATGATGAACCCCAGCAACTTATCCAGTCCCTTCTTTGTTCTGTTAACCCCTGTGCTGCCAGGTAGCAATTGCAGGAGCAAATGGGTGGGATTTATATGGGGTTTGTTAAAGCTGGCAGATACTGAGTATTAGCAAGTTTTGAATCAGCACCGTGAGCCTCCGATTGCTCATGCTAAAATCTTCACTTCAGAACAGAAATCAGAAAAATAAGCTTTTAGATGGGTTTAGGGGAGTCTTCTGTTTCAGAGGTTGCCTTTTCTTCCACTGCTTTTAAGAAAAATTTAATTAAGCTTTAATATTCTGGGTACCTTTTTTTTAAAGTGTAGTCTATGTTTATATTATTTGTCTAATAGTATATGTATGAAGTGGCCACCACCTGCATTTAATTTATCTTGTGACATCTCTTTCCTGCCTTGATATAAAATTCTTCAGAACACAGAAGAAATGACTATTTTCTGCTTGGACTTTCCTGGCTAGCTCCAGTTTGATTGTTGTGGGCCTCTTAGAGCCTAAACAGATAGCATACACCCAGCACATGGGTTTTTAACTAATTACTAATATTCCTAGAGCACTTTGAAGAGAAAAAGTACAATACATGTGTTAATTATTATTAAGAACCTAGCTTTGAACATCGTGTTCTGATATGAAAAATGTTAGTGAGTCCTCACCAAATTGTAGCATTATAAATGTATTTCATTAAGAGATCATTAAGACATTAAAAGACATCATTATTAATCTATACATGATCTAAGCTTGGCAAACCTCTGTAATCCAGACTCATTATATTAGCATGAGTTCCTTTCCAGCCAAAAAAGTGCTGAGATTTTGCATGGTAGCGTTTCCATTTATCAACGATATTACAGATGAAATAAAAACTCTGATTTTTGGAAAATCTCCCTTTCTAGTCCCATTACTTTTTCCTGGGCTTGATATAGTGCAGTTGTTGTTTCTGGCATTAATGTCTCCTAGGTTCAGCGTTACACACATTATTTGAATTGAATGGTCTTATACATGAAGTGAAAAAGATCTTCAGCAGGCTCTATCCAGGGGTTTCTTGGATGTGCATCAGTGGATTTTGTGGGAGAAAAAATCCTTCTGGTAAATAAGAGTTGTATGTGTTCTTTGATAATGTGTTCTAGAGAAACTTAATTTTTCTAAATTATTAATTGTGATGTGTAGCACAATAAATAGACTGTTGAAAATCATGGTGATTTTCTTTAAAGTATGTACAATGAAAAAACCACTTAAGTGATGAACTTCCAAAATAAAAAACCCTCAAAGAAATCTGCTAAGAAAAATCCAAGAAAACCAATGGGCTGCCTTTTCAGTTTTCTTGCAAGCTTTTATCTGTCATTTACAAGTGCACAGTTGTTTCTTAATTAGAGCTTTTCTGCTTTAAAAACTAAAAATGTAGTGAGACACTCACATGTGAAGAAAAATCCAAGTTTTCTCCTTATTGCAATGTATTCTCTAAAATGCAATAAGAAAAATGAAATATTTTCTTAAAATGTGAAAGCAATTTTTCAAAATAAATTTGATGCTTCCAAATGTGAATATGCATTTTCTGGGATAAGTTGATGTGCTATAAGAAAGTTAATAAATTTTTAAAAACGGGTTAAATCAATCTAAGGAAAAATGTGCCAATTTAATATAATGACTGAGATGCACAAACCCCATTTTGCATGTAATTGCAGTGTTGTAATGGTACAGTGCAATCATCATGTCACTGTTCTTGCTTATAAATTCTGAAGTGTTTCACCAAAATCATCTACTCTGGCTAATGTATTTACTTCACTGTAAAATGCATTTTACTCAGAAGAATGTAGAAGATTTTGTCCTGTGCTTGCAGACACATATTAGTTCATTTGATGTCATCAGTTAATATACTGAAGTGCATAGATATGCAGCACTGGAATTTGCAAAGCTTCTAAATGTCTAGTTCTATGTATATAGTTAAAAAACTAGGGATTTTACCTCTGATTCCCTTTAAGCTTTCTGTAATAGAGGTCTGGTTAATGTACTGGCTTGGAAAATACTTTCTTTTCAGTTATGGAAATTTATGCTTAATATTTAGATGCCAAGTCAAAACTCCTTTTGGGATTTAGATTCAGATTCAGGTGCAGGCATTTAAATTGAGATGCCTACAGTACAGCCACCTATGTATGACCTAGATAAGTAAACAATTGATTCAGTTGTTGGCATTTGAGTGTCTGCTGCCACCTGAGATGCCCTTGGGCATTTGAGACAACTGCTTCTGATTGGCAGATGTGATGGAGGATCTGTGGGAGCTCCTTGACCTTTTGGGGAAGTGGCAGGAGGCAGGTGGAACACCCTGGGCATCACACATGAAGCCTGTACATAAGCAACTGCCCAAGGTGTCTACTGTCCGGTGATTGTACTGAGCAGATCTCCACTGGCTGCAATAGGAGCTTACACGTCTAGCTCACCTGTAGGCACTTATAGGGTAGACATCCCAGTCCAGATGGCTGAATCTGAATTCCACTGCTTGGGCTCCATTCAGTTGCCTGCAGATGTATCATAGCTGTTTGAGATGCTTTGCAATATCTGTCACATCTGCCTTTGGCTGGCAGGCGAGACAGGCAGTGTAGGGAAAAACTGCCTTACTCAAGTAGCAACTACATGCTAGACTGTAAATCCCCTGTCTAAAACGACATGAGGGGCTTATGCGTGTGCAGCCAAGTACAGCTCCTTATATTTATAATAAAGATGCATATTTGTCATCAAAGCACTTCTAGTTTCCAGATAAAGACATAGAGTCTTCCTTCAAAACCTGAGCATAGTGTGAAAAGTTTCTTCTAAGTAAGTGGTGAAGAGTCTGCATATAGGGAAATACATTTATATACTGTGAAACGTTGCAGTTTCTTCAACGGAATAACAGGTCTGTCGACCACAGAATTTGCTATCAGCACTACAATTTTGCAATGTAGAAAAAAGTCCACTAGAGGCTCTAGTGGCACAAGCCAAGTGAGTTTAGTCCTATTTTCAAAGGTGACATAGCGCTTTTAGGTTGAGGTTTTTGTCATTGTTATGCAGTGCCCTATTAGAGATTCTTGAGTGGTTTCCAAAAAAGCTGGCAGGCCTGTACAGCACAGCCCTTCTGAAAACTGATACTCATGGTCTTGTGACTTTAGCCAGGCATATTTTGACAAATATTCTTGAGTAAGGCAGAGTTGACAACTGAAAAGGATCAATATTTTCTCCAAAATGTTATGCTGCAAGAATCTTAGTGATTCCTGCAGAATAGAAATTGAGAAATTGAATATTTTTTTGTTTTACTTTTCTGTTTGTAAACAATATTAAGTGTACTATGCAAATATGATCAAAATAAAATCCTTTATTATTATTATTAAGAACTTTTTAATGGTGCAGTGTTAATATTTTCTACCAGTACTTCAAATCTTTGTACAAAAGAAGACCTGCCTAGTGTAAATGAGTTGAATGTTTGAGACCTGCACTTTTGGTCACAGACTGACTGGCTGACTCATTTGTTCCAATCAGATCAGTCAAGTCATAGTTCAGTGTTACAAAGCTCAGTCTCAGGTTGAGTATCAGATAGCAGACTAATATGCTGCAGATTACATTAATCGTACTTGTTATCTTTTCCTCTCTGCCCTTTCTTTCCTATTTTTTGTGAGTTTGATTCTATGTTTGTTTTCACTGTTCCGTAAGAAAGATTATCTTTACAAGACATAAACTATAATTATATATATGCATATCTCCTATATCTCATTTACTTATGACTGGTGTTTGAACTCCTAGTTTCTTTGCTGTATTATGTACACTTAGTAAAGAATAGTTTAAAAAAACCCCCAGCCTTAACTGATTTATAAGCTTTTATGCTTATCACTCCGAACAAAGCTTGAGAGCACTTGGCTATGATATTAAACATGTAGTCATGGTTGAATAAAGACTTCCTTAGTCAGCATGCACTTGGATTTTAGTATCTTAAGCCTCTATGCATCAACCCCCGGAGCAGCAGCAATGTCTTTTGTATAGAAGTTTCACAGTTTCACGGTTAAGGTATGTGCCTAACAAATAGGATGGGGACTGGAAAGTTATCCCCTAGTCTGAGGAAGTTTGCTAACCACAAAGATGTCTGTCAGCTGAAGAGAGAAGGAAGAAGTAAAATAGTTCATATTTTATCAGTGTTGTTGAAGCCAAAACATTGTGCACTTGTGAATGAGAAAGTAATGTGGCTGGAGAGAGAGGAAGCACCAGGACCCCTGCTTTTGGAGTTTACTCAGTTCTCACTGCTAAGGAATATGGAAACTGGTTTTACAGTGTCCAGTGACTGTCTAACATAAACAACAGCCCTAGGGTCGGCGTCTATTCATCCCAGCAGAGTGCTCTTTTCTCTTTGCTTTTGGGTTTCCTTATCAATCTTTCTTGTTAGTGTGGCTTCACTTTTTATGATGACCAGATGTTCTATTGCTGCAGTTTTTGAAAGACAGTTGTCCACACCCTAGATGAGCATTTCAACATCAGCAATGAAGAGTCAGGTTTCATAGAATCACTGACTCACAGTACAGCTGAGGCTGTCTGGAGGTTCCTTAGTCCAATCTCCCTGCTCAAAACAGGGTCAATTAGATCCACTTGCACAGAGCTTTGTGTCCAGTTGGATTTTGAACATCCACAAGGATGAAGTCTCTGCAAGTTTTCTGGACCACCTGTTCCAGTGTTTGATCACATTCTCAGTAAAAACAAAAGAAAAAATTCTTTTTCTGAAATGGAATTTCTTGTTTCAGTTCCTCTCATGCTGTCACTGGGTGACACTGGGAAGAGTCTGGCTCCATTTTTTTCATCCCTTCCCATTTGAATTCATTGAGCTAGTAAATGTAGGAAGCTTTTAGTACTATAGACTGTATAGCACACTTAGATACTAAGTTTATTTAAAATTATTGTAGTTCTGCTCAAATACAAACACTCGTCTTTTCAAAAAGGCACAGTCAAAAGCCTGAGAAAAATCTTGAGCAAAATCTGATGAAAAGCCATACTTTGTCCCGAAAGTGAGTAAAAAAAGATGAAGAATCCTAGGACAAAAAGCATCACTGAGGATACCACACCATTAACAGAATTTCATGCTTTAATCTGTATGCTCTAATGTCAGGCTATGCAAGTAAGCTGCACTGTTATAATGCACTATACAGAGAGAGGGTATCTATCAATTTTATATGATCAAAGTCATAGTGGGTTTTATATCTAGAAGCCACTACCTTCAGTTCTTTTCAGGGACAAAAAAATAAACCTGAGGACCCAGGAAAAATGCTTGAAAGAGTTTTCCCTTGACTAAATGGGCTCTCCAAGGCAAAACATGTACAGAAGAAATATATGGACATTTACAATAATATTCAGACACAAAGCTCATAAGTATCCCCAGGAGAGGGAGAATCAGAATTTCATACGAGAAAGAAAATGCTTAACTGGCTTGAAACACTATGCAGTTATGTATGTTTAAGAGATTTAAGCACAATCTGGAACACACTCATGGTAATAAGAGGAGAAGGTGATCAATTGCAGGAGCATCTAAATAGATTGTTTGGGAAAGGGCATAATTGTTATTTCTGGCTGTATCAAAACAGTGACCACTAAAGAGGGAAAAGAGCTAAGTAAACTAAAGAACAGCATAAGCACAGCTGGGTATAGACAAGGTAAACAAGGCATGACCAGTTTAGGTAGGGCATTACAAAGAGACCCGTGGCCTTTGCAAGAGTCAAGAAATGAGAGCAGCCTGCAAGGCTGCAAATACATGTAGGCTTTCTGTTACAGATTTTAAAAAGTTTACAGATGGAATTTGTGATATGCAACCTGTGTCAGCAAGTGACGGCATGGGGTTAGTCAAAGTGTTTTTCTAGCCCTGAAAACTCAAAAGGTGTGAGATGACTTCATGACATAGGACTTGAACTTGAAAGTGCTCTTCTAGTAAGAAACAGCAATTTAATTTGTAGTTGAGAAATTATGAATAAACATGAATAATCCTGAATTCAGATAAATAATCGGAAAAGTCTTTCAAAAGGCAGAAAGAGTTTATTGCTATCATCAATTGTATCAGTCAGGACCTCACAGGCTTTGATCCTGAGAAAGATTAAGGACGTAGAGATAACTGCTTTGCTGCAAGAAACGATAGTCATCAAAGATTAGAGCTGGGCAAGATTTCTGAGGTTAATAGATTTTTCTAAATGCAGTGCTGAGCTCTTAAAAAATATTTAAACTGAGGTTTTTCGTATTGAAAGATCATTCTGAATGCCGGTTTATTTACATTTAATTTAAAAGAAGAAAAATCACCTTGAAAACTGAAATAACTCTATTATAATGTAGCAAATATAAAGCCTAGCTCTTTTGCAACATGACATTGTTATTTCTCCTCTCATGGTGTCATCTGAAAGCATAATAGTCATGTTCTGTCTCCCATTATTTAGATCATTAATGAAAGTATACGGTGTGGTGTGCTACTCATGTGCTTAAAATTAATTCAGCATATAAATGCTTGCAAGACAGATCCTTTTGTGGTTCATAAATCTCAGAGGTTTTGGCAATTTTGTACTTTTTAAAGCAATTGAAGCTTTTGGGTTTTTTTGTTTGGTTGGGCATTTTTTTTGTTTTGGTTTTGTTTTTTTTTTTAATTCTTTTGTTTTAATAAAGCCATAAATTGCAAAACAGGCTTTTTAAACATTTCTGATATTCTCTTGTTCTGACCTATTTGAAAGTCTATATAAATCTTATCTGCAAAGTTTGGAATTTCCCATTAATAATAATGAAGAAAAAGAAAAGAACAATAAATTGTTCAAGAAGAGCCTGGAATTTTTCACTGTGAGTTATCCAATAGAGTAGAAAACTGAACAAAGATTTAAACATCAAACAAATGAAATTCTGATTGTCGTTTATGAGGAGAAAACATCTGTAATGGATAGAACGAGCAATCTTGAATCTTAATATTCAGACTTTAATGAGTAAACAGATATTTCACCATCTTGTAAAACAATAGTATTATGAGCTCAATCTGGTTAGAACTACTCGGGTGCTTAAAGACAACCTTAAGTGTTTTTCTGGATCAGGCCAGAATGGTCAGCACCCTGCCAGATTAATTCTTGGAAGAGTTTACCAAAAATAGTGAGAAAACTTCTTGTGCATAGCAAGAAATCCAAAACAGTGACCGAACAATGTGCATTGACAACAGGATAAGCCAAGTTCTTGAAGAGAATGATCTGAAGTACAGAGTGTCAAAGAAAAAATTATTTTTGTTTGTTTTTTTTTTAATAGTGTTTTTCCTCAGTGAATGGATTCTAGGCCAAAGTTGAGTTCCAAAACTTTTTTTCTATAGAACATCAGATTTGAAAACCCAGTTCCATTTGCACAAGCAGCTGAGTGAGCTCACTTGTGGTTGGGTTTGGGGGAAATGCTAATGTAAAAAAATCGCCACCTTCTCTCATAGAAGAGTGCAGGGAGTGTGCTCAGATATATGGAAGCTGCTCAAAGCTGTAAGAACTTTAAATAATTTGCCTGATTTGCTGGCTTGATAACCCCTCTTCATCAGAAGAAAGAGTTTACAGGTACTGTTCACATTGCAATATTTTCAAGAAAAAAAATTATTAAGACTTTTTCTAATTTTCTAATTACCCTTTTTTCCTTACAACCCCTCCTTTTCTCACCAGAGAATGGGTGTAGTTGCCAATTCTGTAATATCGCATGAGGATGAGGTCCTTCACCTTCATGAAATACTTTACTTTCTCCTCTCCTCCCTTCTTGTGGGATCACTGAAACTCCTGCAATCAGTTCAAGCCCAGGTTGGATGGAGCCCTGAGCAACCTCATCCAGTGGATGGCTCGATGGCAGGGTTGGAACTAGATAACCTTTAAGGTCCCTTCCAACCCAAGCCTTTCTATGATTCTATGTGGGTTTTTGGACAATGGAATCCTCAGTTAAGTCACTATTTACTGTTAGTTTGTGACTCTTCTAGATGCATCTTCTGACCACAATTCGTCAACCCAGTTATACTTGAATTAGTCTTTATTATGTATTTACTATCCAGCCACTCAGACAAATTCTAATTTCCCTTTGGCTCTGCTTGGGATGGAGTTAATTTTCATCACATCAGCCTCTGTTTCTGTGCTCTGGATTTGTGGCTGAAACAGTGTTGATAACACATCAGTGTTTTGGCTCTTGCTGAGCAGTGCTTGCTCAGCATTGAAGCTCTCTCCCCCTTCCCTACCCACAGTGAGTAGTCTGGGGTAGGTTGCAGGGAGAACCCACTGGGACAGCTGATCCCCACTGGCTGGAGGGATATCCTGAACTGCATGTCGTTGTGCTCAGCAATAAAAGCTGGGGGAAAGAAGAAGGAAGAGGGGATGTTACAGCATTTTGAGGCCTCTCGCTGAGGAGCTGCCTCTGGCTCTCTAGCTTGAGCACATGTTTGGTCTCCCACAGCATTTGTCTTCCCAAGTAACCATTGTGTGTGCAGAGGTCCTGATGCCCAGGAAGAGGCTGGACATCTGCTGGCCAATGGGAAATAGTGAATTAATTCTTTTTTTTTTTTTTCTTGCACATGCAACTTTTGTTTTTCTCTTAAACTGTCATCTTCTCAGTCTGTGAGTCTTCTCACCTTCCTTCTACTTTCTCCCCGTCCCACAGGAAAGAGGAGTGAATGAGTGGGTAGATGTTTGGCTGCTTGCTGGTGTCAAGCTGATTAAGTACTTGAATTAAGTAGGAACCCCTTCATTGTATAATTTAGGAAATTTATCATTTGTATTGATCCTAAAAATATAGTTCACCATAAAATGCATAAAATCCTGATTTCTTTTTGTTCATTTTATCCATCTTTTTTCTATAATGTTGAAATTTCTTATATGTTTCCAAGTCTGTAGGAGAATGTTACGTTGGCAAAACTGCAGCAATTTTACAGGCTCCAGCCTCAAGTCACATATTTCATGTTTTCAGAGTTCTTTCACTACCTACAGTACATCTGAAGACCTTGTCAGTTTGTATCCAATTTTACACATTTTTGCACTCTCTGGGTAGACTTTGGCCTATTTTACAAGATGACTTAGCTGATCTTGCCTTTGAAGTCTGGAAGCACTGCTGCAGAGATCAGCTGTTAAAGGAAAGGAGGCACAGTGCTTGCTGCAGGGGGATTTCAGTCCTCATTGATCTCTTCAACATTTCCAGAGAGCAAGTAATCCTGATAACATGACTGATCAGTTCAGAATAGTCTTTAAAGCAGATCCAGACTGACCAAAGCAGAGGGGTAAACTCAGTGAATTAAATATGTATCCTGAATACTCAGCTCTGAATAATATATAATGGCCAGTCTTCGCGAGCGAAGATTTGGGAAAGGTCATTAACCCTTCCAGCCTGCGCAGTGGATTTTTAGGTGAATATTGCAGTGGTTATTTATGAGGTTAATGGATACTGAGACACTTGATAGATAAGCCTCACTCACTTAATTAGAATTCCTTATATGAAGTAAATATACATTGAGAAGCCAAAAATAATAAGAATATATATAATTCTTTGACTGTCCTGAATTCAGTGATTGCTAGAAAAGCCAAATATTAGGACATTTTTACATGGTATTAGATATGGCACTGGAATTGTTGACTTCTTTAAATGCAGAAATAACTACTCTACTTGTGATGCTTCAGTAATTGCAGGCAAGCATCAGTAATCAAGGAAACATTGATAGTAAATCTTCATGAGCAGAGACATAATTCTGACCCCAGCGGAGCCAATAATTTATTAATTTGAATAATTGGATAATTTAAATAATTTAATTTAAATAATTTAAATAACCCAAATATTTTAAACCATTTGAATAATTTAAACAATTTAAATAACTTAAAAATTTCAATCTGGTGAGACTTTAGCTTAAGAGCATAACATAAGCAAGTCTTCCTTTTACCTACCATCTCTGCATCAAACACACCATTATTAATTCTTTGATCAAGTATTGTGTGATGCAATGAAACATAGACTTGTTCCCTGTATAACAACCGGTGCAACTAAGAAAAGGCAATGGGTAACAGTAGTAAGAGACTCTCTTCTGAGAAGCACAGGAGCACCCACTTGCTGGCCTGATGTGCTCTCTAGAGAGGTTTGATAGTTACTGGGGGCTGGTATCAGAGGTGTCACCGAGAGACTACCAAGCCTTGTACAGTCCACTGAGCATTATCTGCTGCTGTTGTTTCTCATGGCACCAGTGACACAGCCAGGAGCAGTCTGAGGAGGATCAAGAAGGATTACAGAGCTCTGGGAGCAGCAGTGAGGGACTTTGGAGTGCCAGTGGTTTTTTCGTCAATCCTCCCAGTCAAAGCGAAGGGGTCTAGAAGGGCCAGTCAAATCTGGCCAGTCAACAAATGGTTACAGGAGTGGAGCCACAGCCAGGGGTTCAGCTTCCCTACCACAGGAGTTGGAGATCCGTAGGGTGGCAAGGAGGGCACACAGCAAGCTTGCTACCCTAGACTTCAGGGGGGCAGACTTTGCCTCTTCAAGGATCTGCTTCACAGTGCACCGTGGAATAGAGCCATGGCGGGAAGAGGGGCACAAGGAAGCTGGTTAATGTTCAAGGATCACCTCCTCCAAGCTCAGGAGCGATGCATTCCAACAAGGTGGACGTCAGGCAAAAACTCCTGCAAAAATGAACAAGGAGTTCCTGGAAAATCTGAAACATAAAAAGAAAGACTACAAGAAGGTGGAAGCAAGGACAGGCAGGCTGGGAGGAATACAGAGAAATCGTCTGAGCACCCAGGGATCAGATTAGGAAAGCTGAAAGCCCTGATAGAATTAAACCTGCCCAAGGACATTGAGGGCAACAAGCAAAGTTTCTATAGGTACCTCAGTGATAAAAGGAAGACTAGGGAGAATGTGGACCGTCTCTGGGAAGAAATGGGAGACCTGGTTAACCAGGAGACGGAGAAGGTTGATACTCAATGCTTTTTTTGCCTTGGTCTTCACTGACAAATGTTCCATCTACACTGCCTAAGTTGTAGAAGGCAAAGGCAGGGACTGGGAGAATGAAGAACCACCCACTGTAGGAGACAATCAGATTTAAGAACATCTAAGGAACCTGAAGTTTGTGGGACTCGTGAAATGCATCATAAAACACATCGGTAACTGGCAGATGAAGTTGCTAAGCCATGACCCATCATATATGAGAAGTCGGGGCGTTACGGCAAAGTTCCCTCTGATTGGAAAAGGTGAAACATAACTCCCATTTTTCAAAAGGGAAAAAAAGAAGACCTGGGAACTACAGGCCAGTCAGTCTCACCTCTGTGCCTGGCAAGGTCATGGAGCAGATCCTCCTGAAAACTATGCTAAGGCAAATGGAAATCAAGGAGTTGATTTGTGACAGCCAGCTGTGCGATGTAAACAGTGGGGGATAACATGAAGGGTAGGATTAATCCTCTGTAATTTGAGGGTTAGAATTCAGCTTTTAATTCAGAATGTATTTCAAATTCAGAGTCTAAACTTAAATAACTGTCTGTATTTATACATCTACGTGTGAGCTGGGTATCTAAGATTCCCTTACTGCAGATGTAGGCAACTGTTCAGTTGCATAAATATAGGTTCCTGATGCCTGTGACATGGGGTACCTGAGATCTTCATCTGGAGCATGCAATGTACAACAGACCCATCTGGAGGCCAGAAAAGATTCTTTAAGACATATGAAATGGCATATTTGTATTGACAATTGCCATGGAGCCATGGAGCCATAAAACTAGGTGGGACAAATCACGCTTTTAGTCCCTATGGAAAGAGTATTTAGCACAAAAGGAGTTATTATGGCCTGCAGTCATAAGGAGATGGCTAAGACTACCTTTCCATTTTACACAGGTGATAGAAAAACTGTCAAATGGTAATAACTAGCAGCCAAAAATTAGTTAGTTTACATTGTCAGGTATCCTTAGCTCTGGTGAAATGATTCTGTGTGGGGATTTTTTTTTAAAAAGAATGTCACATTTAATTATATATTGGCATTTTATAATAACTCCTCCCATTACTGTTATGTTTATACAGTCCCTTCAGGATTTGATCTCTTCAGCAAAAATATCTCTCTGTTGCAGCAGCAAGTGGGTGGGTTGCCTTAGATTACCTTTTTACTGCTGACCCAATTTATCTGTTGTTACTCATTGTGTGCTTGATAATCACCATAACAGCCATAAATATAGTAGGTCTGTATTCTTGGGAACTAAGGTCATAGAAACAAGACTGTGTGCCTGCTCAGTGTAGCAAGTACAGCTCTAGGTAGTACATCTACAGAAATCCAACAAGTGGAACTGGAAAATATGTTAGACTGCTTATTATGCCAAGCTTTACTGCTTTTATTTAGAAAAGAAAACACAATAGTGTGTCTTCAAAAAACTCAGTGTAGGGTTACAATACATGAATCTTGGTAGTTCTGCTCGTTATATAGTCCAGAAGAATCCATAAGCATCTTAAACCCCAAGATCCATCAAAGCATGTGTCTTTGAGGAGGAACACAATCTTGTTATGTTTAAATCTGTAGTATCCTAAGGCTTTTTTTTTTCCTTTTCCACGACTTATGGGAAGAGATTGGAAACTCAGGTATGGAAACAAAACAGCTTTGTGCTGCTTCTAGCATCTCTAAAGGCAACCAAGTGCAGAAACAAACTTTCCTGAGTAGAAACAAGTAGCATTGACTGCACTACTCAGTCTTCTTTTTACTTTGTAGGTATCTATAAAGTATTACTTCTTACCTTGTTAAACTATATTTTATAATGATCCACTCTCAATCATTAACATTGACTTATCCCAATATATTTAATATCCTTCTGATACTCTACAGCTTCCTTAAAGGAGACAGAATGCTTACCTGCTGTAGGGAAAAAGGTTTTATGGCTAGTATGGGTTTATTAAAATATTGATGCTTGACATAGAAGTTACAGAGTTGTCTGAAATAACAAAATACAAGAAATATTTAAAGAAGCCATAGATGCTTCCAGCTGAATGCTAGGGCATCCTGACCGCAGATGTGGAACTACAAGAAACAAGTCATAAACCTCAGGACCTTGGAATTAGGAAATCTGGCTCAAAAAAAAAGGCAAAACCTATCTGTTCATCCATAGTTAACAGTTACGCCTTTTTTGCAATTATATATGCAGAAGCAAAATACTTTTTGTTGAATAAACAGTACTTACCTCAAGCAAAAAAAACTGATGTTATTGGAAAAGTGTGAAGCACATTGAGGAATAAAATGGTCATCAAGCTGGAGGCAAATGGAGAAAATGCAGAAAAGAAGTGTGTAAGAGACAATGACATCCCTGGTGGTTTCCCCAGCTGCCTTTGTTTTATTTTTTGCCTTATTTCCTGCTCTCTAATGCCAATGTGTGTGTACAACAGAAAGTGAGGTACAAGGGAGAACCTGAAAAAAAAAGGGCAGAAAAGGAAATGGAAAATAAGAGAAACTAGATGAAAGTGAATATGAAAAAACCAGAAAATTGAATAGATAACACTAATAGGAAAGGAAGAAAAGTAAGAATCAGAAGAGAGAGAAGATTAATCACATGCGTAAGGGTAAGGAAGATGATGGAAAGTAGAGAGAATCTGCAAAAGGAAAAAATTAACCTAGTTACTGATAAAATGGGCAAATTTTAATTTTCTAGGGTGTAAGGGAGAAAAAAACCAACCCAAAACATAAAGCAAAAAGTAGATAGGATGCCATCAAAAAGGAAATGGAATAGCAAAATACAGAGGAGCAAACAATAATTGACTAAAAATACTAGAAGTAGAACCTGCTTAAAGACTTGCAAGTAGATGGAAGCTGAATAGACAAGTGTATCAAATTGCCAAAGTATCTGAAGGGGACCACACTTGCTAAGTATCGGTTCTTTTGGATGATGCAGACTCCCTTGCTCTTTCAAAAGAAGTATACTTTATGAAATGAAGTTTGCAATGTACCACCTTGTAATTCTTCCTCCTCATTACCAGAAGCTTTATCCACATTATTTGCCTTTGCACTGTCATGCCAGTAAGACAGTCAGGTTTCTATAAGCTTGCCAGGTGGTCTTCTTTCTTGATTTCTCTGTGTCTGATGCAGAGAATTGATGAATTGGACGAGACTATTAAAAAAAGGGAAAAAATATGGCAGTTCTAATTTCATTGCATATACTTCCCACTTCACCTCCTAGGAGGCTGGCTTAGATCTGAAATGTGATGTTGGGGCCTTGTTGGTGTTTAATGCCAAAAAAAAAAAAAAAAAAAAAAAGAGTAGTAATTAATATCAGACTGCTCTGGGCAAGTGGTAAAACAGATCAGTAGGTAGAAAGAGCAAAAATCAATTCTAGTGTGGAAAGCAATTCCTCCAAACAGGAAATCCTGTGGAGAGAAGTACCATTGTTCATAAATTGTTTCTCTTTCTTAGCTAATTAAAAAACATCTTTTATAGCGTGGTTAGGCCTCAGCTGGCTGGAATACGAAAGTCTAGTCATGTGAGGCTTGATGAATTAAAATCACAGTTTTCTTGTCTATTTGGCTTGCAAAATTTTCCCCACATTTCTCTTATTAAAAAAAAAAAAAAAAGAGCTTGGTTTTTGTAATATTTTGTTTTACATTGAGAGCAAGGAAATGTTTTGGTAAGTCTCTATGCTGTCTTTTATCACCAATTCCATCCATAAACTATGTATGACTTCAACAGATGTTTCTTCTACTGCAGACAATAAGATGTTTTGAAGTCCTCAGAAGCAAATTAAAGTAAGGAGGAGAAGTTTAGAGAGTTGCATGGAAGTGAGAGACATTTTTCCACAGGGATTTAAAAAAAAATAACCTTTGATGTCCTATTTGGGCCTAGTAATAAAAAGCAGAAAGATGTTCAGGTAAAGACAACTCTGTGTAGGAAGAAACATCTACAACATTCACAATTAACCACAGTTAATGCTCTATCTGCAGTTTAGATGCACCATGCCAGGTTTTCCTTTCGTGTGACTGTAACTTCTTTGACTTTGGACTGACTGTTTTATATCAGGTAGGATCTGCCCCTTGGAGTCATGTTGTGAACAACTAGAAAAGAAGGAAGAAAACTTGAAGAAGGATTAGAAGATGCCTGGTTTGTATCTCATTTAAATTCCAGTTGGTTTTCCAAAGCATCATGAAGGTTTTTTTATTTTGTGATGTCTGATGTTGTAAGCAGTATTATTAAAAGTACCTGTAATGTAATTCTTCTCTACGTATAAATTATTTTGATTCAGATGTTAGATACATATTCAGATATGTGAGAGAAGGGTTATAGTATTTCCTCCTGTTTTCCTATCTGGGATAAACCCAGAAGTTTGCCATCTTTACCCATTTCTGTGACATTTTAGACTTTGAATGGTGCATAATTGTCTTATATACAAATGTTGAAGCCTCAAAAATGTAGAGAAAAGACAAAAACTCAAATGCTGGTCTCAATGTTTATAGAATTTAGAGGTGAAACCACACAAAATTAATGTATTTCTAACAGCATTACTTGTAAGAATCTTGTCCATGAGAGGACAATACTGCAGAATATCATCTAATGAGACTGATGTTCTGGGAAGCAGTGACCAGTCATCTTCCAGAAAGCTGGGGGGGAAGTTGTGCTAGAAATAGGAATGATCCCAGAGAGAGCACAGACGAGACTAAGGAGGAGGTGAAAAGGCAATTTAGTAAATTCCCATACAGCTGAGCTCCTACCGACAAGTGGACCAGGAATTTCTACCTTGCTAGAAACTTTGATCTATGGATCAAATTCCAGAGCAGGGCTGGAACAATGGGAATAAACTGCATAAATGGGATTCATGAGGCATCGTATGTGAGATCCCACCTGACTTTTAGTTGATGAAAGATGTGGCTTTTCTGTAGGTTCTGTTTAATAACTGTCAGAAGGTTCAGATATCTAAAATGGCATAAAAAAGGGCTTCTGGTGTCTGGATCTCACCAGAAGGTCTTTAGCTGCAGCTGCTGCAGTAGGCCTGAAGAAGGCTGCACAATGTCCGTCACCGTGTGGTCATCTCAGACACAGCAAGGAATGTGACACTAGACACCTAAATGTAGGCAAATGAGTGGAACCCCAGGGGCTGCCATGTAATTCATCTTTATGACAATCTCTTTATTCTCAATGAAGAGGGATGGTTACTTCCTCTCTCCTATTTTACATATCTCTGTTAGAGTGGGATGAGTGGATGTTACTCCCAGAGGAATTTCCTGCTTCCCAGCGGCAGCAGATACCTCTGTTTAGGTAACTGAATCCCACCCTTAGTGTTCCAGGTGAGTTGAATTGCTGTTTCAGTGCCACTGACTGTACTGGTTAAACTAGAAATTCAGATTATAGTGGGAATATTGTTGTTTCCCAACTGACCTCCAGCGTCTGCTCCAGAAAAGTGGTGGTGGTACATCAGAGCTTCAAGCTCTGTGGATGTATCGGACCTCTTACTGTACCTTATGCATTCAGCACCTTCATCCAAGTATACAACACCTAAATTTAGATAACTGATCAATTCCCTAACATTCATTAGTATTAGAATTCGGTGAGAGGAATCACAGCCTAAATAAATGTCTAGACATAATTATTTAAAAACAAAAAGGTATTTATATCACAGAGCTTTTGGTACTTAGATATGCCCTTCTGACTCTAGCATAATTACTTTATGAAGAATATTTGTATGAGATATTATTTATGGTATTCAATAACTGAACTCACTACTGTTTCTTGGTTACCATGTTATTAAGTGTATTAGTATATAATACTATAATAACTAAATATAAAAGTGTTCACAGAGCTTATTTATTGGTTGCCAGCTATATCTAATTGTATTACAGGTACAAGAAGGGAGGTATAAAATAGTTTTTAAACACTTAACAAAACAAATAAACCACTGCCTTTATCAAAAACACTTCCAGGGAGAAAAGAATTCATATCATATAGTCAGAATTAAACTATAATTGTTTGAAAGTAAAATACATAAGGAATTTTTTTATCATATTATTTTAGAATTATTTTGGTTGACACGAATATTACTGAATGTTTTTAATAGTAAAACTTCCCAGAAGATGGTATAAAAAGTGATCTTGCAGTCACTGTGTATGATATAAAAATTACTCACTAAGTAATCAAATTGAGTTCAGTAGCACTGGAAATTAACATAGTGGGACTGGGGCTGGATTTTTATTTATTTATTTATTTATTTATTTTCACACAAAAGGCTTTTCTTTCTGCAAATATAGAATTTGAGTGACTGAAACTTCTTGAAAGTGTATATTTGGTGAATTGTAGAAATAACTTTGAAACACAAAAAAATACCACTCTTTTAATCCTATCTTCCACAGAAAGTGGTATTACTACTACTACTAGTATTCTACTATTATTTTTATTATTGTATTATCATGCCCATTATTACATTTCCTCAGTATTTTTTGTGTAGCATCAAAAGCTGCTATTGGGATTCTTTACCCTGATTCAATCATTTTTCTACAACCAGAAGGAAATTTGAAGTTTTTGAATACAGTGAAATATTCTGAAGAAATATATATAGAGCTAATCTGAATTTTTTTATTTGTCCATTGAACTGAACTAGTAACCCACAGAGCACTAGCACAGATTCCTACTTCTAAATGACACTTTATGAGAATCAGTCAGATATTTGTTTAATAAATGTCTTTTCATCTGGCAGCAGATAAACGTAGCTACTTAGTATATAAGCATATACCTTATAAGTTTTCAGAATTATATACAAATTCAAATCCAAATCAAACAAAATTAGTTAATTTTCTATCACAGTAAAATGTTGCTAAACTAATATGCAGGTGTACTGTCTGGAAAGAGGCCAGGAAAAACAGTTGAAAAGTTGCACAGTGAAATCATAAGAATTTGCAAATGGTGATGGCTTGTGCTTTTAATTCTACAAAAAGTTACGCATTGAAGCAGGCAAAAAGGGTTTTAATCATGGGTGAGTGAGTTTGAGGAAATGCAGTCTTGTTTTAAATGTTTTGTAGGTCACAAATATTCTCAATCTTTTTGCCTTTTTTTTTTTTTTTGATAACTCAAATTCTTACTGACAGCCTTTTAACAAATAACAGTTGCTGTCCTTAAGGTAAAGCTTTTCCTGAAGCAGGAAAATTGCTGTCTGAGGACTAAAAAGGTATAGAACTCTGAAGAAGCCTGATTGTTTACTGAATTTGTTTGAAAAACTTTGTCCTGTAAATTTGGCTCATATAAAGACATATGGGTTTAATCCTCCACTTCAGTACAACAGTTTTACACTGGTGTAACTTCATTAGAGTTGCAACGGTGTGCAGTTGGAATAACAAAGTGGCGAATCAGACCCACATGTGTTTCATATCCCCTGAGAGTTGTATATCATGTGCTTCTTGGATCTGGTGCATACTGTGGGAGAGATACTGTATCATGTTAGTTCATGTGAGCCAATATATTATCGCATATATTGTACTAGATAAAATATATACTCCGCAGGTTCAGCCTCTGAAGAGGGAGAAAAAGTGGATAAATTTATGCAAAACCTGCTTTTGGAATAAGCAGTAAGTGTTTTCAGCTCTGTCTGTGTTTGGGTATTTGAGATAAAGAGTTAAGGTACTGGTCCAGTTGTTAGATATGGTTCACCTCTATGAGCACAACAGTGAGTAAACCCAGTATTGGTTTGCAGTGAGTACAGAGAAGTGAATAATTTTGCTTATGGAAAACGACCACTGCTTCTGAAAACCATCTGAGTGGGGTTTTGAGGTTTTGCTTTGTTTTGTTTCGTTAAAATGGCAACCAAGCTGTGACCCAGCCTAAGCCTGTTTATGTTACAAGAACTAGTGGATCTGTAGCACGAGGCAACAAGACTTGACTAACAGCTGCAGGAAAACAGTGCAGAGTCCTGATCTGTGTACAAGATTCACAGCATATGTTAAATAGTTATTGTGTACAATGGAATGAATTTAATTGTATTTAGCCATGCTGTAATTTGCTAACCAATTGTTAAAAGATGCTGCAGGATGTCAAACTCATATTTTTAATAAGCTGGGCAAACTATCAAGTGGTCAATGTTCTTGTGCTTCAGCCTTTTTTGATTAGTTTCCTTGCAGGCGGGTTTGGACAGTTATATGGAAACAATACAGGGATGAACAAAGAAGGGACTGGAGTGATAATTTGAGAGAGTAACTGGGAAATTGGTCAAAGGAGAAAAAAACATGATGTAGATGTTTCACGGCATGTTGCTTTTTATCCTGGTCACTTAAAAACAATGTGCTGTAATTTATGTGTAGACAGACCTAGTTAATACTTGCTTGGTTTATGTAGATGCTTGGGTGTCCAAAAGCCCTAAATCAGTTTTATAGTATGCATTACATGTACTGTTGACTGGCTGACCTGAATAAAATGAAGTTTACAAACTGGTTTTGATTAACCATGTCTGAATGTAGACATTTAGCCTATTATTAAATTTAGAAGCCATTGGTTTATATTTTGTTTTATTGCTAATCATCTTTTACATTTCTGTCAGAGTTTCCATAATGTTCAATTAAAAAACAAACATTGTGCACAGATAAATAAAAGTTCTCCAGGCTTGTGAGAATAGTGTAGACTGTGTTTGGAAATCACCCATTCAACTGCATTGTATTACTATGGAAGAATTACTGCCAGAGACAAAAGAGATCTCAGTCTCTTTTTACTACAGCAGACTGGATGGATGGTCTGAGTTTGACCAATACAGCTCCACTGGGTTTACTTATGACAACAAAAACTACTGGAAGCATAGCTTCCCTGGCCATTCATCCTGATAAACGAGCACCGTCCTAGACATTGCATATGTGTTCGTTGCAGTGTTTCTGTTCAGAGGCTCAGAGGATAAGGCACCCAAAAGCAGTCCTGAGGGTATCCCACCCTGGAATCTCATGTCTACTTAGCACTTTGACATCAAAAAATTAGAGCTAGATGCACTGACTGCACCTCTTCTAATAAAATAACCACTGCTGGTGTGGGTCCAGACGTGGCCACATGTTGTCCATATTGTTTGTTAGCACACGGTCTCAGGCGTGCATTTCGTTTGTGCCAAAAAACTGTGTCCCAGGTGACAGAACAGAGACCAAAGGGTGGCACATACCAGAGGCTGTTCCCAGAAAACAGTTCGGAGGTACCACTGGTTTGGGGAGTAAGACAATTCAGTTGTATGGATGAAACTGCTGCCCCGTGTCAGCTGGGCAGAGCATGAGTCCTGGTTCGTTTTCATTACTGCTGTAAATGGGGTCATTAAGTTGCTTTCTGCAGAGAGGCACGACTGAAGTTCCCGAGGTATGTGCTGCCTCAGAGGAGGCCCTAAATGATCCACTTGCATGTGTGCCTCTCTGAAAGGGAAAATGCAGAGTTTGAACAGATATTGTGCTTTGGGATGCTTACAGGGGGCTTAGCTTCCATCTGAAATCTATTTCTCCTGATTCAGTGCTTTGAATATGGCAACTCGTTAAGATATCAAGTATCTTAATGTGTGTTACCAGCAAAAATACAAACTGTAGATTAAAATCTGTTTTGCATTGAACCTGTGGGACTGAAGTATTCCACTCCAACTTCAGCATTTACTTTGAGTATGTGAAAGGGCTGGGAGCAATCAACTGCTAAAAACCACTCACCTCAACATATCTCAAATTGATTTCCAGCTTCCATTTCAGGGGAAATATCCACACGTTTTCACGATAAAAGTAGTCAAAAGAGAAACAAAAGAAGACTTGATGTGCTAACGGTTAAAGAAACATCCAGCTATAATTGAGAGGGAAAGATAATGGCACATCATGTGCACCTTCCTCACAGCATGAGTTGACCATGTCTTGTTGCATGTACCTTCACAGCCACTGGTCTGGCTTGGTTTCAAGTCAGTGATTGTAGAACAGGACATACTTGTGTTAAGTGAAAGGCAGTAAAAAATCATTCATTTTCTGTTCCCTGGCTCTTTGAGATTTATCAGACCTTTGTAAGTATTGTTTGCAGTTCCCTTGAGATGTTCATAAGAATGCAGCCCTTATTGCCTCCAGCCTTTGCTCCTCCTCAGCTGAGGTTCAACTTGCATACCTTACAGCAAGTCTGTTAACAAACCATCCCCTCCAGCTTGACATCCACAAAATAAATGTTTCATCTCATAAAAGAAACCAAAGCTCTTAAGAGGAGCAATTACAATGAGCCTCTTACCATACTGCAGCCTGGAGTCTGCAGAGCTTAAAATGTGGTGAGAGTTGGGAACTCGCTTCTTCACTCACAGGTCAGGAGGGGATTGCTATTTCCATATAACCACACCTATTGACTGCAAACAGGAGAAACATGAATGCTGCAAGAGTAAAAGAAGTCCTGTTTTCTGTCTGACCATCCAGTAAAACAGACCTACCTTTATCATCCATCTACATTCTACATCCTCTCCATCAACCCACGGGAGTCCATGGGGAAGGCTGTGGTCTCCCATTCCTGCTTCCCTGAGGTACAGTTGAGCAGTTAAGCAATCTGAGCAGAGACAAATGCTGGTTGGAAAATGGGCAGATAGGTAAAACTGGTTGGGCAAGAAAATAAAAGCTATATTCAATGGATTTTCAAAAGTTTAGAAAAAAGTTGGGAAAGTTTCATTTTTATAGAAGGTTTAAAATGTGGAACTGATTAATCCTTTTACTGTCATACAAGCAAGTTTTCTCCTGAGAATGTTTAATGCATCACTGCCCAGCTGAATATTTTTTTACCTTAACATCTTGGCAGAACACTGTCGGACTGTGTCAAGATGTTCAACGTTTTGTGCAAGATTTTTTTTCCCCAATAATTTGAAGATCAAGATTTTCTAGACTTGACTTCCTAAAATATTTTACTGCATCGAAATGATATATGAATTTCAAAATAAAAGAATTGGTATCAGCATAGACTGCAATAAGTGCATTCTATGAAGTTCATGGAGTTCATGGCCAAAATAATGCTATATCAATCCATATAATTTTATTATGTAGTCTATATATTGTAAATTTCAAACAATTACTGCTTCTTGTGTGTGATACCTTGTGGTTGGTTAACTTGTAGTTGCAGAAAGAGTCTTGATCTGAAGATACTAAGAGGAAAACCAGATATTATATCACTGTGTATTTTTTCTAGTGAATACTTTTGGAAATGAGTGCTTTTTCCTACTTTGAATTTTCTGTCTTAAGCTTATACTTATGTGCAGGTTGTCAAACAAGAGCTCGCCTATTAAAAGTTTT
Source organism: Pipra filicauda (assembly GCF_003945595.2). Classification (NCBI taxonomy): domain Eukaryota; kingdom Metazoa; phylum Chordata; class Aves; order Passeriformes; family Pipridae; genus Pipra; species Pipra filicauda. The sequence goes on from NW_024103929.1 coordinate 1,213,573, forward strand.
GAGTGCTACTTTTAGACTTTGGACTTGACAACTTTTTAAATATTAAATTTTGAGACATTGACAATGATATCTAATAAAATAAAAATTGTAAAAGTTATAAAACTCATATAAGTTGGGATCTTTCTCATAAGTTCAGCTGTAGCTAGCTCAGTTATAGAAAGTTATTATCTGCCCAAATTAAAATTCACTTGGTAAATCTCAAATAGAGCAAATCTCTTTTCCATTTACGAGAGTGTAGGCAGCAGCAGGAAAAGCAACATCATCTGACAGACTTGATTATCCTGCAGTAGGCCTGAAAGTCATAACTATATTCCAGAGAGGAGCATATGATGGGATGATGTCAAAACACCTGTGTGGAACTCTGTCAGCTCTTTGTCTCCTGTTTGTGTGATTCCTGTGTGGCTGTCAAAGAGACCGTACAGTGTGTCGGGTTTAATAAAAGCAATGAGTGAAGGGAATGAAGCAGTTGAAAGCAGGTCCTTCACAAATGATTGGATAATTAAAAATATGAATGTAGCTAATCCATGTTGACATTTTTATAGCCTTTACATGAAACAACCTTTAAGGGTATGGTGGAGTGGAGAGATAAGATTCTATGGGAGGACCACTGGCAGTCGATCACAGAAAAAGAAGGTATCGTATAAAGAAAATGTTCGTTTAAATGGAGCATAAGAAAATAAACTGGATGCCTAAAAATAAACATCAATGGGAATCTCCTACATGAAAATCACTGCTAAAGTAGTTGTACACATAATGATGAATCCATAGCAACAAGCAGTAAGTTATCCAGGGGCGATCGAAGTGCAGAGTTGCACCCCCTTAAGTGACATGGGGACTGGCAAATAGTGAGCAGAAGTGAGGACAGTATTATGATGTCTTTTATATCACTTATATGAGTTATTCACTTAATGCAGCCACTTCTGGCAAGCTCTGTCCGTTCCCTGTGTCCATGTTTTATAAAAGTAAAAAGTCTCAGAAGAAGTAAAAGAATGGTTCACAATTTGGAAAATAAAGCATAACAGAGTTCAGTGACATATAAACTGAATGAAGAGATTTGTTAAAATACATCCATGTGCACAGAGAACAAAACAATTAATATTCCAGCGTTCTTCAATGTAATAAAGAAAAGAGATGGCAGAATATAATAGCATAGAATTTGAAGTCCGGGAAAAAATAGAAGTATGCAGCTTGATTTTCACAGTGGTGCAGTTCACAGTGAGTGTTGTACAGTGAGGACAAAATTGGGTTTGACATCAAGTACAATAAATACCTAACGCAAGTCTTTCTATCAGATAGACTCTAGCATGTCAGTTGATAAACCACGGGACTTGATAAATTAGCTCTAGTTCTCTGTAGTACTTGGCATAAGGTATTTGACTAGTGCTATTGAATAGACAAAATCTTAATACTATGCACTGGAAGATGATGGATGCTTTGTATTTCAATATTGTTCATGTTTGCAGGTCATTGAGTCATTTTGAATCAAACACAAAGTCCAAAAGATTTTGTACACAGAGGTAGTTTCTAACCAATGTTGCAGCATATGAACTGGTAGTAGCTGGGAACCACCGGGTTAAAACAGCATAAAATATTTAGTGATAACATCAAGAACTCTGTGAAAGTATAAGTGGCAGGGGTAGGACTCTCAAATTCAGAAGAGTTTTTTTGTCTTTTCTTGACATCAACCATACATTAAACTAGCCCTTGAGAATATTTTAAAACATGAATATATCTCCTCACCTGCCCATGACCTGCCCTCTTAGTTCATGGTGCCTGGAATGTGTTCTGGTGTTCTTACATCCTCTCCCTTTTACCTCTTCTTGCAAATTGGGTCATGCTCTCCTTTCAGCCAGGGAATTTGTTGTCACTACAAAATTAAAAGCAAAACAGGCCATGGTATATCTTGGTTGAATTGGAGCAGATAATTCATAACAGTAGACAGTGAGATTTTGGCATGAGACACCTATAGAGAATCTGAACTGTCATAGGACATAATAATGAAAAAAAGGGAAAACAGACAAGGAGAAAATGTTATTCTTTGTAAAAGCGGCAATGAAACTCTGCACTGTGCTATCACGGGATGTCGTGGAGGCAGTGTCAGCATGTTCAAAACAGGATTAGGCAAATTAATGGACAACAGCCCATTGACTGATACGAGAAGGACCAAACAGGTATGTATTCCCTGGCATCCCTCATGTGATGGCTGTGGGGTATGGGAGTTTATGAAGGGCATGTGCTGCAAAAAGTAGCCACAATCATGTGCTGTCATGTGCTTCTCTTTTTGCCACTACTGGGGACAGCAAGATTAGGTGGTCTGAAGACAAGTTCTTTGCTCCAGAAATGCCAGAAAATGTTCTTATTGAACAAAATTCTGCTTTCAGTATTAATCCAGGGGAAGACTGTGAACATGAGTGGAAGTGAATTAATTTTACATTTGCAAATAGCTGTGGAATATAAGCCAGAACATTGAAATTTCAAAGAATATATTAAAAAATGTGGCACAAAATATCCCTAAGTAGAAAAACCTTTGCAGAAACCTTGACTGTATTCCTTCAGAAGGAGAGACTTTTATATACATAATATTCTGCTTATTTTTTTATGAAAAGAAAAAGAAATAATAGGCAGTTTCTCATCTGTGTAAATTGACAGAGGTCACTTGAATTTGGTGTAAATATTCTGCTATGCACAAACTGAGCAACTGACTTAAAATTTATAAGTCCACACTCTCAAAGGTATTAATCAACTACTGCACTAACCCTGAAATCACGGAAACTTTGGCAGAGGGTGTATCCCAAGAAATTTAAGTGAATTAGTCTCATTTCATGTGGAAAATTGGAGAGAAATATGCATACATTAAGGAAATATGCAAGCTAATGTTCTAGATGTTTATTGTTTCCATGTGTTTATTTCTAAACAGAGTAATTTAAGAAGCTCACTTTGGGCATATGGAAAAAATATAAGAAAAAAGTCTGACAAATATAAGGAAGCAAACTTAAAATGAGAAGTGCTTTGAGCTTTTTCTTCAGTTCTTTCCATCTGTAGGAATGATTTTTAATAGTGAGTTCCTTAGACAACTGATGTTACTGATTGGTGTGCTGGTTGCTCATCTCTCTCTCTATTCTCTCTATTTTCATTTTCTCTTTCCCTCCTCTTCCCTTTCTTCCTCCCCTTTGCCCTTCCCTTCCCCTTCCATTTTCCCTTCCTCTCTCCTCACTTCCTTCCCTTGTTTTGTCTCCTGGCTCTCCAGGTAGCACTGCAGATCTTCTTCCTTGGCCATCTCCTCTGTTTGGCCCACTTTGGTTTTTCACATGTGCAGTGAATCATTTCATCCTCACAGCAGGATCAACCAAAGCATGATAACCCTTCCCACCTATCAGCATCCACAATAGCACCTGTTCTCTGATGTCTGTATTCATGCAATGAATCATATTCTTATTTTTTAAATTCTCTTCTGATTATTGTCTTTACTTTCTTCATTGTGACTTCAAAACCCATTCCTGTCTCTTCATCCAATTGCAGAAATATTACATCATCCCTGATTTCTTCTCCTTTTTCTTCACAGCAGCCACTCCAAATACATTTTCCAATAGACTTTTTGTCTAATATGAGCAGTGAGAGAGAGAGAGTGGTGTGGCAATATTGCACAAATGTTGTCTCTGCCTTTTATTCCTTCTCAGGTGTAACTTAGAACTTTTCTAGATTCTCAGTTCTCAGGCATTGGTCACTTGATGTCTCGGAAGTGAAACATTTCCTCTGTAGTAGAAGAGAGGGAGTCACTTTGCTTCTTTTGTGGGTACTCCATGAGGAAATCTGCTTCTGCTTAGGGGATGTCTTCTTTTTAGTCAGAGGGGTGTAATCTCACACTTCTGGTACTGAAGAGGATCTTTAGGAGTGGCTTGGAGTTGATTTTTAGTGAGTGAGTATCCTCAACTAAATAAATAAAAGAAAAAAGTACGAACGTAAGTAGAGAACCATGTTCCATGTCATTCTTGATAACAATGCCCATTGAGCTTAGCTTTGTACAGCAGACAAAGAACTTAGCTGGGGGAACTGTACTGCTCGACTGACCACATAGTCAACCCAACCCTAGTAATACAAATTGTGTGAAGATTATTGAAAGGAGGTGGAAAAAATGAACTGTAAAGGTAACTCTTTTCTTTCCCTATCCTTACAGATGTGCAACTAAACCACACTGAACTAAACAAAGATTTCATTATTATTAAAATTCAGATCCTTGGGATCCTGTTGTGCTAAGTGGTCTAAAAACAAAGGAAAAGAAACCTAGAGGAATTTACAGTGTGGTTATAAGACAAGAGACAACAGATAGCTATAGGAGAACAGGGAACATGGGGAAACTGTAAAATAATTTTGGTCATCATGACAAACAGTGATCTCAGCACTCTAGCATTCTCACTAGCATTAAGTGTTTTGCAGACATCATGGAAAATAATGGGTGGAAACAAAACTCCTGTTAGTTTTTATAAACAGAGTGTTCATAAATTTTTCTGTGGTCTGTTACAATTGTAAAGCAATCCATTTAAAATTGACTGATACCAACTTTCCTCATTGTGTAGTAACAGGATGAGTAACTTAATAGAGGTAAGTAAAGAACTGGGGTGGTGAGTTTTGTCTTGCAAACAAAAAATTCCAAATGAGATATACCAGAGCAAGGCTTACTGAGCAAGATGGAGCTTTACTTTACTGATATGTGAGCCTTGGGCCAGGACAAGATCTGTAGTTAGGACCATGGCATGTCATAGGCAGGGTGTTATAATTTTGTAGAAACTAAACTGCATGTATTCTTTGAAATGCCTGGGACCATGAACTTTGGCTGCAGGATCCAGGACCACACAGAGGGGAAAGAGATATGGCTGAGTGAGAAACCTGGAAGGAACCTTGCTTCTTCTGCAGCTCTCACAACCGTATAGAAGGGGTCAAGGTGGCAACTTGCTGGACAAACAAAAATGTTATTACTGGTTTCTGCTCAGCATACTCTATTTCTCAGGCTTACATGGGTCTTGCAGTTACCATGAGATGAGTCTTCATCTGAGAAAACTCCATGACTAAGATCCTAATGCAACTGAATAGCAATTTTTACCTGACAACACACCCTTTCACCATTTATTTGAAATGGAAATTGTTTGCAGGCTCTCTGTTTCACTTCTGCATTAAAAAGGTGTCCAGGTTTTTGCTGGGATAGAGTTAATTTTCTTCCTAGTAGCCGGTACAGTGCTATGTTTCTTGGATTTAGTATGAGAATAAAGTTGACAACACACTGATGTTGTAGTTGTTGCTAAGTAGTGCATACGCAAAGTCAAGAACTTTTCAGCATCTCATGCTCTGCCAGTGAGGAGGTGCACAAGAAGTCAGAGGGACCATGGCCAGGACAGCTGTTCCAAAACTGGTGTCAACTGGCCAGAGGGATAGTCCATACTGTAGAACATCATGCCCAGCGTATAAACTGTGGGGAGTTGCCCGGGAGGCAGCAATCGTTGCTTGGGGATGGGATGGGCATCAGTCGGTGAGTTTTATTTCTCTCCCTCTTTTTTGCTCTCTCTTTTTTAATTGCAGTTATTATTTGTTGCTTTTATTATTGTTATAGCATATTTTATTTCAGTTATTAAACTGTTCTCACCCCACAGGTTTCACCTCTTTTCCAATTCATCTTGATGTGGCGGGAGCAGTGAGCAAGCAGCTGCATGGTGCTTATTTGCCGACCGGGATTGAATAATGACAAAACCCAGCAATTTTTAGCATAAAATTGCTCTTCAAACTACATATAGCTCTTGGAAAAATATTCTAGATGATCAAAAGAACAGGGAAATATTTCAACATACCCAATTTTTCTATCAGTGTTTAAATTCCTGAACAGAAACACGTACGTCCTAAGTGATACAGTAATGAAACTACTGGATTCAGTTCAGATATGCCTCTGCTCAACTTAATAGAAAACCTAAGGCACTGGGGTGCTGTAGGAGTTAACAGCAGGAGCTAAAGGTCTGTTATGTTGTGGATGTCTAAGATGAGATCCAGAATAATACAAAGTTGCCCAGAACACAAGTGATGTGAAACGCCTAAATCCAAGAATAATAACCGGGATTGTTATAAGGTCTAAAATATTCTGGTAAAAGCCTAAAGTTTCTACAGTTCGGCTGTAGCATGTGTTTTAAGGCACCTTTTGTGGCAGCTGAATGTTTTGAAACCATGTCCTCAGAAGGCTGTATAGCGTTTACACAAGAAAGCAACACATGGCGCCTGAGCTACCTGATGCATAGGCAATGTTAAATCCAACACGGAGCATAACAGTCACAGCTACACTTACAATACAAAATCAAGGGAAAAAATGGGGGATTCAAATTAGCAGCTACTGCTTCTACTTCCCAGGACTGTGGGTCGCCAAGCAGATTACACAATGAGCTTAGTTAAGTGTCTGTCTGGCCCCATGAATCTTGAATTCTTGGCTGTGGCACAGAAGAGATTTCAACACCTTCTCCCCTTCCTTTTTCTGTGTACATGCTCACATGTTTGCATAAACAAACTGTGGTGCACAGCCTGCTGCCCAGAGCACTGGGAAATAGGAGCTGAGGATTCAGGATGAATCCTGAGAGGATGGAGAATTTAACTTCAGTTCAGTTCCTTCTCTTCTCCTTGCAAGGCTGCGGTGGTGTAACAATGAACACTTCTCCAAGGTTTCACACTGAGTGAAACAGGCATAGAACCATAGAATGGCTTGGGTTGGAATGGACCTTAAAGGTCATATAGTTTCTAGCCCCTGCCCTGGGCTGGGACACCTTCCACTAGACCAGCTTGCTCAAAGCCCCATCCAACCTGGCCTTGAACACTTCCAGGGATGGGACACCCAAAACTTCTCTGTGCAACCTGTTCCAGTGTCTAACCACCTTATGAGTGAAGAATTTGTTCCTAACATCTAATCTAAACCTACCCTCTTTCAGCTTGAAGCTGTTCCCCCTTGTCCTATCACTTTGTGCTCTTGTGTAAAGTCCCTCTCCTTTAGGTACTGGAAGGTGCTGTAAGGTCTCCCCAGAGCCTTCTTTTCCCCAGGCTGAACTTCAGCCTGTCTTCATAGCAGAGATGCTCCAGCCCTCTGAGCACCTCCTCTGGAGTTGCACAGTTGGGTCCATGTCCTTCCTGTACTGGGAACCCCAGAGCTGGATGTAGTACTACAAGTGAGGTCTCACGAGAGAAGAGTAGAGGGGCAGAATCACCTCCCTCAATGCTTCTTTTGATGCAGCGCAGGACGTGTTTGGCTTTTTGGGCTGCAAGTGAACTTTGCTGGGTCATGTTGTGCTTCTCGTCCACCAGCACCCTGAAGAGCTTCTTCTCAGGGCTGCTTTCAATCCATTCTCTGCCCAGCCTGTATTTGTGCTTGGAGTTGCCTTGACCCACATGCAGGACCTTGCACTTGGCTTTGATGAATACGAGGGTTGAACAGGCCCCTTCTCAACCCTGTCAGGTCCCTCTGGATGGCATCCAGATGGCATCTGGATAGTCACGCTTCCATGTGTGTTTTCAGGAATGGGTGAATGTATATTTAAAGGAAAAATCAGTGACACCACAGCTGAATTAATAGTTTCAAGATAAATTTTCTAGGAAAGAAAATCCATGTCGAGTAGCCTGTGTGTCCTGTGGAGCTTGCCACACATATCTGAGTAGTGTACTGCAACATATGAATACAGTTATCCACTGAGAATTCTGATTAGTGCAGTTGACATCAACCTATGGCTGAACTGGTTCTTCAAACATTGTCAAAGTAGCCCTGGTCTGAGTTGTCAAGTGCCTCTCCAAGTTCCAACAAAAGCAAGAACTAAGCACCAATAATTGTTACCATGTTTATTTCATGTTTCTTAGTTTCAGAAAACAATTATGTTCCAATGAAAAAATACACGTATAAAATATGTGAATTCAGGATTAATATAAAAGTGTCATCAGTGCAGGTCTCACAAGGTAAGTCAGATACATAATCCAAATGCAAATCCTAGGCAGATGACAGCTGTTTTTTCTGTCTGTTCCCTGCTTATCTTTCTACCCTCAAATCCCCATCCTCCTCTTTCCCTTCTCATTCCTCTGGTTAGAATCCTGGATTATCTTGGGTATGGTTTTTAAAACGTCTGGAAAGGGGCAAATGCTGGACCGAAGAGATGGCTAGTTTATTCTAATCAAATTCAAAACACTTAATTAATGCACAGTTCAGATGACGGAAGTCAGCCAAGTCTCTGTTTCTGTTGGAACCTCAGCATGTAGATTTCTTTATTGTTTATGATTTTTAGCTGTACAAGCCCATCAGAAAAAACTTTTTCGTCTCTATTTCTTTTTTTTCTCTCCCAGATAAAAAGATTAGGGTTTTGGGGGCAGAGAAGGGCTTTGGGGCTTGCCAAAACGATGGGAAACATTTAGCTAGGAAAGTTCGTTGCCTTTTTGCTAAAAAACTAGAAATTGAATAGCTATTGCTGGCTGTTAGTGCCACCTCCCATGGGAGAGCCTGTGGTGCCATCCATACACCTATACTCAGAAGTTCTTATAATGGGCAGAGGCACTGTAAAGTCAAGCTACCTATATGTACATTTTATTTATTATTACTGATAGCAGTTTACCAATATCCAATATCACTACTGTCTGGTGCTAGTCCAGGTTCAGATTGCAGCGTCTGTTCATGCAAAACCCTTTCTGAGGAAATACAGTCCAACAGATGTTGTGCATCAAAGCAGTGCAGCTTGGTGGGGTTGAGCTGTTGATCAAGACTTGCCTGGGGTGGTAGGGCATGGCCAGGGACTTTGGGGGGAGGAAAGCCCATAAGCCCTCTTAAATGTGCCCACAGGAGTGATCTCAGCCTGTGACTCCGTGATTTATCACTGAACATTTCCTGTTTGCAATGGGCAACAACTGGGTTGTGACTGTTTCAGCCTGGACATGGTGCTGGGAATACATTCCCTCTCACTCTTGCAATGGCACAGGAGAAACAGATGGAGAAGGAAGAGTGTGAAGGACATTATCTGATACAGCACAGCCTGATCCTTCCCTTTTATTTGTTCCCTGGTAGAAGCAGCAGCCTAGAGGAATAGGAATATGATTCAGTTATTGAGTATGTTTCTCTGGAAACTCAGATTGTGTTACATCTGCACCATTGTGAAAATCACTCAAAAGATGCAAATATAAAATATCCCAGCTTTAATTGAGTTCTGTCTGCCCAAAATCCTTCAGCTTCTTGAAAATCTCAGCCTTATTTTCAACACAGTGCTCCAACTTCACACTCAAAGCTCAACCAAAGGCTGAAATGGGTGAACCTGACTTACTTAAAGGAATAATAATCTACTTTATTTAAACAAAAAAAAAAAGAAAAAGAGAAATAACGAGCAAAAACAGAGCACCTCCCTGCTCTACAGCTGCAGGCTCCTTCTCTGACTGATCTGTCTTTTGAGAAACACTTGCAGGCTGTTCTTGTCCACCACTCCTGGCTAACTGCTGGAGCTGACTCCCTCCAGATGGTTTCCAAGGATCACTGAGCAATTAGCCTTTGTCTCTTGAGCTAATATCAACACAATGCACTACGATCTTTTTGACAGTCCTACACCTATTGGGTCAGCAGAGGACTGCAACTGCACTGACAAATGCCCACAAGAGCTCCTCAAAGAGAGATCAGTCAGAGAAGGAGAAAGACATAAAAGGCAAAGTGATCTTTGGCATTATCGTGTGACACATTTTCTCATCCTTTCCTGCCATGTATATTAACTCACTAGCAGAAGTTGCACTGGAGGGGTCAGCAGGGTGGACACCTGTCTGAGCACAATGACATGCAACAAAAAGGTAAAATTGTTTTGGTTTTTTTTCATAATAAAAAAGAGAGTAACCTATTTGAGACATGAATGGTCAAGTTTCATGCAGATCATGAAAGATTTAAAATCCTAAATCAGCTTTGATGTGCTGGTGAGAAAGCAGCAGTGAGCTTAGAGTTTTGCAGAAGACTGCAGTGATTCAGTTAGGTAGCATCAGTTTTACTTTAGGCTTTTTCAGAAGCCTAGAACACAAAAGAATGTCTGGGAAAGGCTTAATAAGCAGAGGAACAGAACTGTGTTCTGTGATAAATTGCATACATAATGAGTAATGACAGAGCTTTTTGCTTTGCTTTTCAATTTGGGTCACAAATAAGCAAAATAATTAACCAAGTACTCTCAAAAGAGAAAATTTCTTTCTCAGTGAGCATCAGCGAGGACTGTATTTTTTCAGCTGCACTGATTCAGAGTATTTTGTATCACCTTTTACAAAGCCAAACAAAGCTTAATGGTATTTCCATTAAATTTCAATTGAAATACTTCCAAAACAGTTCTTCCATAAAGATAGGCTATTTGTCCTGATTCAGCTCTCTGATAAGACCTTATCTGGAATAGTGTGTACTGTTCTGGTAAGCATTTTCAAGAAAGCAGAAATGTCCAGCACAATAAGGGGAATTAAGTCCTTATCAGATGTGATGGAGTACCAAGCTTGTTCCGCACATGAAACAAGGGCAGGGGGTACACACTTGCAGTCAAGCAGTGTATCAGAGAGGGGTGAATACACAGAAGGAACCACTCTTGCACAGTGCAGGTCCAAGAGCAAACTGAGGTAAAGTGGTCATGAAGTCTGACATGGAGAATTGAAGGGGTTTAAGCATCATGTTCTTGGATAACATTCCAGTGGATGTAAAGGGCTTTGTTTAGTTTTCAGGCAGAAATTGTTCAGTTCACAAAAGAAATTGCATAATATAATTCCCTCTGACAAAAATGGATGTTCCTCTCAGTCACATGTCCTAAATGACAGCAAGTCCTAATGGTTGTGTTCTTTACCACCTCCAACCTTTTTAGAGCAGAAATAAGGATTTTTAAAGCAAAGCCAGCCAAACTGGGAAGGGCAAATATCGACTGTATCTGAAGAGAACACATTATTAAAAACACAAGCAAATCTGTCTCTCTCACCATGCAACCATTCCATGGTAAACCAAAAAGCATCAGGTTGCATCAAGGAAAAAAGAGGAAACTCTGATTTAATGGCTCTGTTTCTCTTCCCATTGGTGTTAATAAGTAATGACTGTGAAGTAAATAGAATTATATCAAGGAGACTAGAATAAAATCCAGCCTTTGTATGAGAACAAAATAGGGGAAAAAAGATTTCTTTTATGTGTTGTACGTTTAACTAACTAGTTACTGAAATCGGTGAAATACTTTTGTCAATTGGATGTAGAATTATAGCATAAAATGGTGTTGACACTGTAAGAAAACCTTGTAGTTAGGTTTTTTTGGTGTGACAGAAGAGGTTACCATGTTTGATCATGTCTTGCTAAAACTTTGTCTTTCCAAGATAGACATGTTAATGAGGAGAGTTCCATCAGTTTTCAGCTAATGCAATTAACATGCAGGACTTGAAAGCTGCATGCATGATTGCTGGAGCAGTTATATAAAAACTTGCGAAATTGTCAGTTCTTGCAGGTGGACTTTGCTATAGACTAGCAGCAGCTTTAAAAAAGGAATTAACCCTTGTTAACTTTGCTTCTGAAACCAGTGTCCCTATAGGTACTTTCCAAAGCTTTTCCTGTTTCCTACAGAATTCATTCTAATGTATTACATAGGAAATGTATATTCTAATGTATATATAGGAAAATACTGTTTTCTACCTTAAATGATAAGCGAGATTATTTCTCAGATGTTGTTGGCTGTTATTATAATAACTGGAGGAGGTTCCTTATATGGGAAAGAGAGATCTTGGGGACCATTTGTTATAATGAAAATTGTCATCAAGAGGACAAATTTAGGAAGACAGTATTTTAGAGAGATGGGAAGTGTTGTTCTGTTGTACACTGACAGTTCTCTGTTTTTTTTATGCCAGCGTTGCAAAATTAGTCTTTCATGAGCTGTGAACTGATACTCTCCTCAGAGGATTTTAATGTAGTATTTGAACAATGAATGTGAAACCTGCAGGATGTATTCAAGTAGCACTGTGAGCTAATATACTGTACTAATTGCATAACAGTAATGTATGATTAGTATAAACCTATAAACCACAGCTACCATATCCATCCCTTCTGACAACTAACAAGCAAGCATCCCATCTAGTGAATCTATGATTTTCTTTATTCATTCAAATTTGTCTCACATCTTTTTCTTTCCCCTACTTTCTGCCTGTAATGACTATGTAGCCTACCCAGGGCACGGAGAAGGGTGTCACTTTTCACAAATCAGTTGAGATGGTCTCATGATCTCACTCGCTAGCTGTCGGTCAGAAAAGGGCTTCACGGGTGCATGGGTGAATGCCTTCCATGTGTAAAGCTGTGGACAACTTTATTTGGGCTCTCCCATCACGTCATCTAGCTGGCCTAAACCTCTTGAAGACTAATGATAGAGACTGACGTCCAAAATCTGCTTTACAGGAGACACCTGACAGTGGGGTCAGATTTAATGCAGCATTGCTTTCACATGAAGTGACATGGATCTCTGAAGTGTTTTCATTTTAGTACATGTCCCTTTAGTTCATAAATCAAGAAAGTGTTTTTAAAATTATCATTCATTACTTGGAATGATAATAAATCTTCTAAACCCTGCTTTTCCTTTAAATATTGTACCACAAGAGTGAGAGATCTCCACAGCCCTTATAAAAGCAAAACTTAATTTCATTTAAGGAGTCTACCTTAGGTCAACTCATTCCACCCTTGCTCTTTATCCATAAGAGTCTTCTCCTTCCCCCTGCTCATGGTAGAGAAATAGAAAGGTCAGTGCAGAGTACATTTTAGTAACTTTTATAGTATTATACATTGACCAAAAAGTTTAAATATGGAAAGTATTATGGCACTATGCTATGTTACATGATTAGAAACATGTTTCGCTCGAGATATGATCTGTGTTACCAACAAAATAAGTATGTATAAGATCTGGTTTAACTTAGTTATCCTTTTGTCCTTTTTTTCTGCTTATTGTTATGTAACAGTTGTGATGGTGAAATGCATAATGACTGTTCCGGACAGTATGATAGAGCATCATATGGCATTTATATTGGAGGGTAAAGCATATAAACATATGAAAGTCATTTAAAGATACAATTAAACTTCTAAACAAAGAACTTCATAAATATTTCATTTGAAAACTCAGCACTGACCAACTACCTGAGGGCTAAGGGGACTTTTTTTAATACAACATAATAAAGATTTAATAAAAATGCTGTTGTTAGAAGTGCAAGTGTGTTCACTCTCCCTGACAGAGGGCTATTAAAATGTATCCTTCAGTCAGTTCTTTCTTGCATTTTATTTAAAACAGCAAGGTTTACTGCCTAGGATTATGGTAAACAATAGAAGCAATATTTACAAGTTATATTATATCATATATATCTATATAACCCTTTAATTTAGATAACTCTTTTTATCCTGGGGATTTTCTCCTGGTTGATATGAATTCTGAACTATCAACATTACCTGTGATCAGTTTTACTCTAGTCAATCTTTTGCTACCCTCAGTACAACAGAACAGACTTCGTGGGTTTTCTTTCAATGTAGGGCTAGTGCTGGATCGTCTGTTTTTCATGACTAAATACACCATTGCAAAGATGAGGCATATTTGCCATTGCATGGAGATTTTAAATCCACAGTGAATATGAATCTGAAACATGTTCTCTAGCAAATAAAAAAATTATGTGAACAATGTGGAAATTGTTGTGGGAGATTTATAGTATGCTATGCAAGACAGATTAGGCAGTCATAAAACACTCTTTGACTTTAAGAAATAGGAACTATTGAATAAATGTGATTTTTAACTGTCTTAAGCACTCCAAACTGATATTCCTTGAATATCACTACTGTATTTCATTCCAGGACAGTGTTTTGTAACAATATTGTTCAAAAGTCTGTGAAAGATGTTTTAAAGTTTTGAAGTAAATCCTGGCCCATAAGACTGGAATCCAGGGTAATCAGGTGCTCTTCAATATGTTGGGTATTGATAGAATGGAAAAATGAGAGAGAGATGAAAAAAGAGGCTTCACCAGATTGCAATACACAGAGAAAATGAAAATGCATTATCTGGAGATTCACTAAGCTGCATTAAAGTAGCCAGAAGGGTGTCAGAGGTTAGGCCCTAGACAAGCCATGCTTTAATACAGGGAAACAAGGAAGCTCAAGGACTCTAACTTAATATTTACTTTTTTTTTTCTTTTTTTTTTCTGGCAGATTAAAGTTATATTTTTTGTTCTTCTGTTTTTGGACTGAGGTGAAGAAAGCTCAAGACACATGCTGTGTTAAGGTGGAGAAGTATATGTGTCTTTATTTTTCAGAGTCAGGATGTGCTATTTCACATTTTTGCATGTTTGTTTTTTCTCCTTTTCATTTAACCAGGACACTTTTTAAAAGGACTTTTCTTGATATTTGTTTACACACATAATATTTTGTTATGTTTAAAGGTTTTATAGGTGATAGAACTGCCTATTATTAAAATTACCTAATACTTCCTATTATGAAACTTTGATTTTGTCTACTTAAAATAGTGCCAAACTGTAACTGCTTTGACTAAAGTTTTCCATGGCAAGTAGCTGTCCCAGGCTGTACTTTTCTGAAAAGCTCCAGCCAAAACAGGTCTGCCATTTCTAGGAATGATGCAAGGAAAAAATATGTATTTCTGCCCAAGTCCCTGAAGTCTGTGAAATATAGGCTTTGAAGTGCCCCTTAACGCGAGGAAATAAAAATTAAAATGTTCAGGGGACCAGTTTGCCAAGAAAAGGTATGCCCTCAGTGATTATTTTGCTACTTCAATGAAGATGGAGGTAAAAACCATCAAGTTTTTCTTTTCTGGCTTATATGGACACTAAAATGAGAGCATGATATTCTTTATGATGATTATCTGTTCTCAGCTATAACCCTTCTTCTGTCACAAAAAGGTAAAGAAGAAATCACATACTCTATTAAAACAGAAACAAAAGCTAAATTTGAGAAAGAAGAGGGCTGGAATGAAACAATAAATCTAAGAAACAAGGCCTCAGAGAAATAAGGGAGAACTGACAGAAAACAAAGGAAACTAGAGAGGAAATTTAGAGAATTTTAAGATCACAGATGATTTGGGTTGGAAGGGGACCTTGAAGATCATCTAGTTCCAAACCCACTGCCATGGGCAGGGACACCTTCCACTAGACCAGGTTGCCCAAAGCCTCATCCAACCTGGCCTTGAACATCTCTAGGGATGGCATCCACAACTTCCCTGGACAACCTGTTCCAGTGTCTCACCACCCTCATAGTAAAGAATTTTTTCCTAATATCTAATCTAAACCTACCCTCTTTCAGTTTGAACCCATTCCCCCTTGTCCTGTCACCAGATACTCTCATAAATAGTCTTGCCCCATCTTTCCTGTAGGCTCCCCTCAGGCACTGGAGGGCCACAATTAGGTCACTCCAGAGCCTTCTGTTTTCCAGGCTGAACAATCCCAATTCTCTCAGCCTTTCCTCATGGTAGAGGTGCTCCATCCCTCTGATCAACTTGGTGGCCTCCTCTGGACTCTCTCCAACAGGTCAATGTCCTTCTCTGCTGGAGACCCCAGAGCTGGAGACAGCACTGCAGGTGGGGTCTCACTAGGACAGAGCAGAGGGGCAAAATCACCACCCTTGACTTGCTGCCCACACTGCTTTGGATGAAGCCCAGATTGGCTTTCTGGACTGCAGGCTCACATTGCTGGCTCATGCCCAGTCTCTCACCCACCAGAACCCCCAAGTCCTTCTCAGCTGGGTGATTACCTGGGCAAAGAGTCAGTAATAGGGAAAACTGGAAGTGCAAGATGGGACATTATGAGCATTGAAAATTCTAGGCATCAAAAAGTAGGGAATTCTACTTTAAAGGTTTGTCTATATATCGTGGCACAACTTTTAGTTTGAGATCCATATGTTTTTACGTCTGGGCACTCTGTCCCCATGAGAGGATGGAAATGATCTTTCTATAGTTCATATCACAGATAAGGTTACCTCTATCACCCATTTGTTGCAGAACTGGGAAGGAATGTAAAGCTGTAGCAAGAGATTTCAGCAAGAGAAAGAGAGAGCCTCATTACGAAGATGTGGATGCTAGTCTAGACAACTGAATTCCCATCCTGACTCTAGATATATGATACTGAGGAGGTAACGTAAACCAAACTTTCAATAGATTGCTGCTAACAGAATGTATTTCATTTTCTTGGTACCCAAACTCAGATTGTGGACAAATATTGGAAGAAGAGCTGAAGACTCCCAAGTGTAGCTTAGATCAGTTGGATCTGTAAATCACACCCAGGGTGTGTCAAACTGGATACTCAAAATTCATGGATACTAATAACTGTAGTGTCCCTGCTTCAGTCCTGTATTTGTAGGATGTGCATAAAGCTCACATGGATATTGTGGATATAATTAATATTTGTGAAGGTTTCAAAATTACACCGATTAGCATCATAAAAGAAAACTCATGGGGAGGTTAATTAATATTTTTTAGAGAATAGTTTGGACAGTGTGCAACAAAGATGGCATGAGGCCATCCACTGAACAATGGGGCCATGTATTGAACAATGAAGTAAATATTGAACAGCTGTTCATTAAGTAAACACCATTCACTTGGAGCACTGAAATGGCTGGGGTGCTATAGAAAAAAGTTAATGAATATGTAATTAAAACCTGTATCAAAATGCATATTCTCAAAATAAATCAGTTGAGATTTCATGGGCAAGCTTATCTCTGCCACAGTCTCACTTTTGCATATAACTTTAAAATGTTTTTTTTTTATGTTATTTGTATACATGCATGTTCAACAAAAATATATGCTCACCTGTTAACGAACACAATAAGCAATAGAGATAAAAAAATGGAAAAAAAGGCCTATGAATGGAGAAGAAGAATGAAGTGGATGCAGACAAGGGGAGAATAGGGAAGGCTGTTCTCCTCTCTGCCTGGGATATGTGTAGGAAGACACAGGAAGACTTCATTTCTTCATCATATAAATGCTTTGTATTTCCAGTTGAAAAGTGCACTTAAGGTAATGGTTTTCAAATTCACTTCTGAAAATGAGACGTGGATTTCTCATTGATTTTATCAACTTTTGAACCTTTTAGTCAATGTTCAAAAAATCCCAGCCTTTGAATTTTCCACATCCATTACAGATCAGTGTGTGCTTCATTGACATCCAGCTGATTTTCCTAACAATATAGTTTTTCCTGGAGCTTAGATAAAAGTGACTACAAGTTCACAGTTCTTCACTTATCCACATTTCCATCTCATTCAGTATCTTCCATCATGTTTGAATGACACTTTTTTGTAACAAGTGTCTTAGATTTTATAGTTTATATTGCCTTCTATTGTGAAAAAAGTAAAGCTAAAATAATAGCTAAGAAAAATGTCTGAAAATACTTTACATGGGAGTTGACATTGGAAGACAGTAAAATCACGTAGAATATATCACACTGAACTGTCAATGAGTTGTCCTTTGAAGTCAGAGAACTCTAATTTTTGTTCTTTTCAAATACACATTTATATCCCTTTTTATTTTCGGTCACATGCTGTTTCACAGATCAGTCGAGAATGGTCACTGAGCAATTGCTGTCCAAATTCTCTCACTATTATTTTATGCTCTCTGCCTTTTAGGCTCATTAACTCACCACCTGCTGTCTAAGATGGGTGCTCTTTGGTACAGTTATTGTGGGATTTACCAGATTTTATAATATTCAGTTTGACAAAGTTCAAACTTATAGCTGCTTTAACAGTATATAAAGTATTATTCCAGAGTGAATTTATTTCAATAATTTTTAGACTAAGACTAAGGTAAATATTGCCTCAAATCATTCTTAAAAGTAAAGAACCAGAAGCACAAGGAAGAGTAAAATACTGTAAAAGATAGATTGGGTCTGTTTCTATTCATAAATACTGATATTCCATACAAATATCCCCAAGATACTGCTATGATTTGATCTTTCAAGAGTGCATTTTAAGTAAAAGTCATGCTGAAGATATTAAAATATATTTCTTGACCTAACCATTTAATTTTAACAGAGGTGGACGCGATCATAATGATTTCTGGAGTCTCTAGGTCAGAACGAGAGGTTCTTTAATAAAAGCTTTTTACTTCACGTAGCTTGACCTTTATACTGGGATTTTATTATTTCTATAACATATCCTTTCCTTACAATTACTTGTGTTTCTATAAAATGCTAGGCTTGACTGTTTTGAATGATGAATCGTAGCTGATTTTTTTTATGGTAGTTAGAAAAATAGGGGAGAAAGGTTTTTAAAGAGTCTAGTATTGCACTCTGAAAAACAGGACGCTGTATTAAATACATTGAATTTCCCTTAAATACACAATACAACTTCATCATTAAGCTCCGTTTGATGTTTTCTTTACTTAACTTACATTATCTCAGTGGGCAATCATTCCTTGGAACATTTTAAAACAAATGGTAATTTCAGTTTTAACCAGCACAGTCCTTCAGAAAACACCCTTCACCAATCATCATGCCATGTGCTGGCCTCAAATTTTAAGAATCTTATCAAGCTAGAGAAGAGAAATGCACAAATCATGGGAATACAGTATATTCTGATAATATAAAGGAACACTAACAATATTATTTCTTTAATATATAATTAACAAAAAGAGAGAAACTGTAGAATCAAATAAAAGATGATTGATGTACACGTGTACAATGGGCAAATATTAGGATAAGTATGGTACAAATACAAATACACCCATACTGGTTCAGGGATTTTAATTAGACAATTACCCATAACGTTTATTATGAATTGATTGAATTTTTACTTGCTTTGCAACTTAAGAAATGTGGAGCTCTCTGAATTCAAAGCAGAGTTTCAGTTAAATAAAAGCAATTCTTTATTTCCGATTGTTTAGTAAATCAAGTTGCTTGAAACATTTGGGCTCAACAGTGTATTATTCTGTTTCTATAGAATTCTGAAGTAAAATGAAACTTGAAATCTGGCCTCTTACATCCAGATTTTTATATAGCTTGTGAGCAGGTCTTTACTGTGCTTAGGATTTATGGGACGATCAATGATCTCATAAATAGTTCAGTCAAAGTAAAGTATTATTATTGAACATTAGGAATTTAAACTACTTAAATCAGCTTAAATATACATCCCTTATGTTCTCACAGCATGAATTCAGGGCAGCTAACTATAGGCACCAAATTTTGTGTCAGTTTTTGTAACACATGCAGTATGCAGCATATTCGAGTGTATGGGTAAGCATCAGTCCCCAGAAGAGGGGAGAAATGAGAAATGCACTCTGAAGCGGTGATTAATCAGTGAATACCTTGCACCATGGGCTATCACAACGGAGTAGGATTCTGGGAGTATCAGTAATATTCATACTCAATAGTGGGTAAGAGCAGCTGGAGACCGGTCAGAAATGAAGACCTGGGAAGAGCAGTCAACAAGAAATAGTGCAGGGAGTTGTACCATTTCATTTCAAGTCTGATGGATATTTGAAGGTAAAAGCATTCCACAAAGGGTCTAGGACCCTAAATGAAAAGTCATGGATTCTTACTCTCGCAGCTGTAGCAAGAGGAGAGATACATGGGACTAGGCATTGCAAATCCATGCTCCTGCAAGTATTTCTCTAGACTCCACTCCAGGGAGTGCCTCTCCAGGGCAGAAGCTTCACTTAGATACTTTTACTCATTCTTTGGGGTAGGCTTTCTCTCTCTCTTTCTTTCTTTCTTTCTTTCTGTTGATGCCATAATAAACATGCAATATTTAGGTGATAGAAGTACTGGCCACTTTTAAAACTTTTCATATCTGTATTTGGGGGAGTTGCAGTCTTGTGTACAAATTATGAACAGATTACATTAGTGTAATCCAATCTCCATCTGCTCTGTGTGTCTTTTTTTAGGTTTTGTTGCTTTGCCATCCCCCTCTTGTAAGTGCTTTGTGGAGCTTCCACTTGGTCTTTCTTTTCAGAGTAGTGTAAGTTTCTTAATATTCCCGTGGGCCCTCTGAGGTTAAAATTTTTTTTGTCAGTAACTTTTATTTCTTCTTTAAAAAATCCATTTTGAAGCTCTGTGGAATTTAGAGAGAGTCCTTCCATGCACTTTTGGTTGTATTTAATTGTTTTTCTCATAAATCACATATTTTGTTTTGATGCGAAACACGGCGACAGAAAAGAATCTAACATTTTATGTAACTGGCATGTCATTTATGAGATCTCCATTAGACAAAACATTTGTTTAGATACTCTGTTATTCATTTATTTTTATGTCAACACCAAAACCAACAGCAGAAATGAAGAGAGATGAATAATAAGGCAAACTGTTGTAGTATCAATGTACTCTGCCTAAGGCAATATACTGTGCAACTGGTGAAGAATGCTTATTTCCTTCCCAAAACCTCTGCTGAGAACCAGCTCTTATAAACAATCTCTTACTCTTTTGTCTTAAGGGACTATTTTCAGCTATCTCCAAGACAAAATTTCAGTTGATGTGTTTCACTTAAAAGATTTTTTATGGTAAATTGGTAAGTAATAGCTTTCAATTATGGTTATCTTGTCTACAGTTGCATTATCTTTGTTGCATCTGCTCTTGGCCAATTGCTTTTCTCAGTGTAGTATATAAAAAAGACAGTATACAGGAAATAAACAATAGTCTCATCAGCAGACAGATTTAACAAGATATGGCTTCTGAGAGAGATATGTAAATTTTATAGACATCACAAACAAAAATAAACATTTCAACTGATCTGCTGCAGCAATGGCAATGTTTCTCTTATTAGAGCTGGGAGGTCTTTCTTGAGGAACGATGGTGGCTAGAAAGTAGTTGACACCACCTGCAAAGCATATGTACCCCCAAGTTGCCTTGTGTGGTAGTTTGACCTAGGCCTTCCTTAGTGACCAGTTTGTAGCCAAGGAAGGGTCCAGATTTACCCAGTATTCTCTATGATTTTTAAATAAGCCAGGCTATAAGAAGAAAGGAGGAGAGGCCTTCGCTCTCTTTCCTTCCGGCGGCTTGGAGGTGCAGGTTCCCTGCTGTTGGGTCTGTCGTGTTGGGGAGCGAGGCCTGGTAAGGCCTTGTCGACCTTGGGAGGCGGAGGTTGCCGGCGATCGTTCCAGAGCGACTCTCGGTTGTCCCAAGGAGAGTAGTGAGATATTTCTTTGCTAAGTCTTTTAGTTGTTAGATATTGGACTACTAATCGGGATATATATATATATATATATATATATAATTTTGGTTTTGTTCCTTTCCCCTTCCCCCTTCCCTTTCCCTTGTGAAATTGTATATATATTTCAATTGTATATAACTGTAACATAACTGTAAATATATTTATATATATATTGCTTTAGCTCTCTCTCCCGTTTCGGGTTTTCTTGGTTGTTTTTCTCCCTCTTCTCCCTGGGATTTTTTGTGTGTGGGGGGGGACGGAGGACTTCTTGTGGTAAGGTTTGGAGACTTGGCAGGGAGCCAGCTTCAAACCATATCACCTTGGGAGGGAAAAGGCAACCAGGAGTAATCTGTCCAACTGTTAACAGCAGAAGGAGCCTGTTCTCAGACACCATCTTTAGCAGCCAACTAAAAACTCCCGGAAACTTCTGGGTCAACTTATGGCAGGTGATGTTCATACAGTAAGTGTACTGGTTCCAAGAGCAGCAGGAATTCTGGATTCAGGTATGTGAAAGCAACGCACGTGCAGTTCAGCTGATTCACTGATGTGCAGTACCTTTACTGCTGTCTGGGAACTCTACATCTATACACATATAGATACTGAACATGTGAACTGAGTTTTTTGTGGTGAAGCATATGTGTCTCCAAATGTTGACAAAAGAAGTTGTAACTTACCCAGCCAAAATAGTTAAACACTTCAGTGTTTAGGACTTTCAAATATATGTCTGCTGTTGTTATGTTCTCTGCTTTAGCACTTAACCTTCTGATGTTCACACATTCATTTTAAATCAACTGCTATGAAAGTTTGGACAATTTATGCACTTTCCTGTGAATTCCTTCCAATTTGTCAACAACTTCCAAGCACCGAGGTGAGTAGGACCATGAACAACTCCAGGAAGTAAAAGAAAAAAGAACATTCCTTTTCCTATATATGTAGTTCAGAGATATATTTGCCTCTAAACCAGCCATTTCACTTTTTAAACTTGCACTGAATTTGCATTTGCATCTTATACCGAAGTTTTTCCAACATTACTACTTGCTGGGTGTTTTCTACAATGTGAACTAAGTGTTTCTGCTCTGCTCCATTGTTTGGTCTAAGAGACTTGAGTTTTTTTCAGATTAAATAATATTCTTTTATCCGCTAGCATGTTTTTGATTTTCAACACTTGTGTTCATTATGTGTATTCAGAGGGTCTTGAAAAACATATTATTTAATATCAGAAATGTTGGGTAATATATCACCTGCCAAAGGTCTCAGATGGCAGTTTAAAACAGGTATGTGAAGAATAGAAATCTGATGGAATATATGTTAGGGCACAGGACAGTTCAATTCTCCTTGGCAAAGAAAGAATTAGGAGCATCAATCTGAAAAGAAAAAAATATTAAAAATGCACACCCCAATATATGTAATAGTTCTGTAGCAGACAGTTCATTTAAGAGATTTAGCTCTTGTCTTGTCTCTACTCAAAACTCTCATTTTCTTCCTGACCACTAGGTACCAAAATGGAGAATATCTCACAGATACTCATCCTCACAAGGTGCAAAGGAAAAGGCTTACCAATATAAAAACATGGATTTTTGTTCTGAAGACTGCTAGTATCATTCTTGGGTAGAGATAATGTGTTGAAGTGTTTGGGACTAAGTATTGTCTCTGATATGTGCCCAATCTATACTGGTGTGGGGTTGCCACTTAATGCAGATTTCTTTTTTTAGATGTTTATTGTTGAAGAGTTTATAAGAATCATGACTGTTAAAGCCCTGTTTGTAGCTGACAAAGGTGGATTTCTATATTGATAGGGATTCCTCCTAGAATCACTGGACTTATGAGAAGCAGAAATCATTCCACCAACTCAAGCTGAAGTTTTTCCTCTTGATGTATTGATTAGAAATGGTAAAATGGAGAGAAAATACCATCAATAATTTATTTACATTCAATCATGTATCTCTGTTATTCATCCCAAATAGACAATAAATGTGGCATTTCAAATGGTGCTTTTCAGATAATAAAATCAAGAAGTCAGTAAAAATGCTTATCTGGTTAAAATATCTGTTCTTTGTGGGTTTTTACACATGCATATATGCCCATATTTTATTCTGTATAGTACTGAAAAATAAAAAAAAAAAATTAAGCTTTGCCAGCTGGAGGGATTTGTCAGCTTTTTTTTTTTTTTGTTTTAAGTAGATGTGGAATAGATAGGAACTTGCTAGATTTTGAGATGCTTCTGGTAGACCAAGTAGTGGTTATGGTCTTCTGTCAGATGTATTTTACTTTTTTTTTAATCTTTGAAGACTGGTGCGTAATTGTTCTCGATGGAATTCGATATATAGGATATAATTCTATGTTAATTGTGCTTAAAAATAAAGCGGCAAATTCTTCAATACCCATAAATAATATTTGTAATAATGCAGATTAGGATCTGGTAGCTTTTTTGCATCACTGTAAGTCTTTCAGTCAAGACTAAATGGCTTTCTAAGGAAGAGAAGTTCAAGGCAGACAGTAGTTAAGAATACACTGTACTAGTTATTGGGCCTGTATACCTTGAGAGTTCAGACCAGTGGCTTTTCTTCACTTTCTAGATCTACATGAACTGTTGGTACAGGACAAAAATGGTGGGTTTTTCAATAAGAAATTACTTAGAAAGTTATCTATGATAATGAACTAATTAGATAGGGAGTAAAAATCATAAATACAGTGACAATTATGAGATGTCTTTTAAGAAAATTATTTATTTGATACTGTGTTTAAGTTAGAAATGGTAAATTTTCCCATTCCTAGTGCCATGTTTGAACATAATCAGCTATGACAATTACTACTCTCTTTCGCTCACCATGGAACTTCCTCATATCAGCTGTTTTCCATGTACCCGTGAAAAGGGTTGACGTTGCCTCACCTGTAATTTTGGCATGGTGGTAACTTATGCTGTGGTTGCACCTGTATGAAGTGATGGCTTCCTTGAAAGGGTTTCCCCCTTTGCCAATAAAATGCCAAATTATTTTTTACTCTCTTGATTTGTTTTACAAAAAAACCCCAGATTATCATGTGGTTACAATGGCTTTCTGGCATGTGACTGTTTCTTTTTCTAGAGTGCTGGCTCTACTGTTGATATGATCTTTCATGGTTTGAACCTACTCCCATTGAAATCAATGGAGAAGTTCCCACTTTACGGAAAGTAGTATTGTAGCCTCAGTTACTAATTCGGTGAGTTTTAGCTGTTTATTGCAGTCCCAGTGCCAAACCTCTGTATTGGCCTTGTAGCTTCACCAAGTCCCAGAGGTGTGTGGATTCAATACCAGCTGAGCTGCTTTGTGCCTTAGAGTCATATCTTGCTTTTCCTCACTACGGTCTCCCAAATATTATTTTCTTTGAGAATATGGTTTCCAGCACTAAGCTCTGTCTTTAACTGACTATTCACTCTGTCCAAATAGAGGGAAGGAATTTTTTTAATGACTATACTTAGTGTTTGATATAGTGTCAAATCGATACTGGGAAGAAATCTACAGTTTAGAGCTCACCTGCTGTCCCAGCTGGGCTGTCTGTCTGTCTGCCAGGACTTTTTTCATTTTCTTTTTTCTTTTTTTAATAAAAGGAGACCAAGAAAATGGAAATAAAAATCACAATTATCAGAACAATAAGAAACAAAAATTCTATGCATGCATATATTAAACCCTGTTGTACCTAAAATTGAACTTTCCTCAGGCAAAAAGATCGAAGTGGTAAAAGACTGAACTTGACCCAACAGGTTGTATACACCTTATCTGGCAATATTAACATGCATTTGAAAGTTATTAGTGCCCCAAACCTTTCAGTGCCAAAGTGTGCCCTAAGTGTTATTTGATACTAGATGTTACATAAATTTGTATTTTCATTACTAAGCAACTTTAGGATATGTAGTGTGTGTTTGAAAAAAAGGCATGGTAATAATTCACTAATAATGGGTGCCATGTGGGGGGAAAAGGCAATATTACCTACCAAAGAAATATAAAACATGGTTTATATTTTCAACAGTTTGAGAATGAAATGAAAACAGAATATTTGGTGCACCTGTAAAAACACATTTGATCATAATGGCAAGTACAGCATTCTTAGTGTGGGATTCATATTTCATAACTCATGTTCAAACAAGAAAAATGATTATAATGTTAAGTATTTCCTGAGTTTATTTTGATGGATGGCAGAATAAGTATCTTTTACTCATTAAAATACAGATTGGTATAATTTAATAAATGAATTTAATACACAGATGTTCAAGACTGTTTGAACAGAGTGCATATTAATCAACTTCTCTATAACTGATCCTCTTTTATATTTTTTAAAAGAAATTTGCAGGAGCCAAAAGTTTATTAGATCTGTATGATCTTGGTCTGGTGTCAGATATCAAGTATGTTGTTTGAATCATGTCAGGTGATCAAAGTGTTTCCTTTTGATTGATGAACCTGTAAACACCAAACTATTTGAGTGGTCATTGCTTTTGCATCTATTTGAGACACTGACACATCCTTTGAAAAAATGGCCAAGATTTTTAAGAGTGACTTGCAATACTGAAACTTCACTTTTGGGTGCCCTGCAGAAGACTGATTGTTAGACAGTATTAAGTACTCTGGTTTGAAAAGCTGTTTTAAGTTAGATACATCCAAAATAGGGCCCCAAAATCATTTGTCGTATATGAGAATTGCAACTAAGAAATGCAGAGTCTGATTTTCCCTCTAGCTTATGTTCGCTTTTTCTTCACCGGTTTCGGTCATTGATTTCAATGGAGTTGCACTGAATTTACATGGACATAAATGAGAAAAGAAATAGGACCTTCATTTTTTAAAGCATGTATTATGGAAATATGTGGAGCTGCAAGGTATCCAAGTGAGCTTATAAGAGGTCTTTGCAGAAAACAGTGGATCCCAGATAAGCCTAGGATCCACTGAAAATTGTCCCTGTCTTGCTGCCCTTAAGGCACCTGAAGGAGCCTGGTCTCTCGAATGGGCTCCAGAGCCTTGAGAAGGTGCCAGGGTACTCTGCAGAGAGATGCTCAGGAGTGAGCGTGTGAGGGTCACTGATATGTGACCCTCTGAGCTACCTTTGCCAAATGATGAACACTTCAGATATGTTTCTGAAATTAGTAAAATAAATCCCTCAGGATCTCTTATTTGGTTGTCTGTTTTTAAAATGATGCTCTCTCCTTTTTTTAGTGATAAGTTGGAAGGGTTTTCTGCTCTTGAAGTGGGGTGGTGTAGAGTCCCCTCCTTCCTGCAGCAGATTAGGACCCTGCAGTGTTGGAGATGTACAAGAATTCAAGTCCTTTCTCCTCCACTGAGAAGTGACCTAAAAAAATCAGATGCTATGTAATTCTACAGTGGAGATGATTGAATTTAAATCACTTTGCATACATGATCTCACACTTTCTTATACTAAGAAGGACCATGAGTGAGCAGTGGTTCCCTACAGTTGACTATAGGTGAGTGAGGATATCCAAGGATCATTTCCCCTTCTCTGATTTAGAGCTTCTGCCACTGAACAATCGAGTAGAACAAAAGTTCTTCCTCTTTGTCTCTTTCAGGAAAGGTTCTGGTCTGTAGCTTTTTTTCTGGGTTTCTTTCTTGTAGGTGAGCTCTGAGCTTACACCTCAGCTTGTAAAAGTAAGAGTGCAGGGGCTGGCAGTCTGGCCGTGTCTTCCTACTGAACAGGGGATTCAGATTCAAACAGTCTATTGGGAATGTTTCTTGGCTTTTAGTAACTTCCTGACTGTGCCCAGAAATTTAGGAGAGTACTAGTTGACCTGGGATATGGGTGTGCCAGAAAGTACTCTATTAAGTTCACAGAGTAGTTTATTGAATGCTGTAACATGTGCCAGTGTGCTGCTGCTGCTGCTTATGGTACTAGTATATTTATACACTAGTATATATACATTTTATACCTATTTTTAATATACATATACAGTATCATATATAGGTTCTTCCCAGAATAAACGCTGCAGGTAAATGTGCCTGGGAGGTATCAAGTCTATGAAACACATTTAAGCAGAGATGTGAGACAGTCAGCTATATTCTTGTACCTCAAGGCAAGGAGCTGGATGATTGGCAAGCTGGAAGGAGCACTGCTAAGCATTGCCGGGGTTAAAGAGCAGCTAAGAAGGCCCCAATGCTCAAAGCAAGTGTTGTAGGTGTGTATGTGCATTGGTGATGTTTGTTCACAAAGGACAAACTAACCTTTCACTCCAGGCTTTGTCCTTAAAGAGGAATACCAGATTAGAAGTAGAAAGTGAAAATGACGAGGTTTATATTTTTTAAATTATTAGAGGTCCCTATTCCACCTAGTGACCATGTGTTCCTGGGTACATTCTCTGTGGTCAGGTAAAGCATTTGGGAAACTTTTAGGTGATCACACAGGTTTCCTTTTTGGTGTGGTTAAGACTCTTAGTGTTCAAATTAAAGACTTTTTGCCTTCATAGCAGCAGTTCCAGTCACCCTGACATCAAAATCTGAGAATTAGCTGACTTATGTGTTTGTCCCTGACTCTGCTCCTACCAATTTACCAGAACATCTGGATGGAGACAGTGCTGCAGTGGCTCTGACAGAGTTCATCCAGGGGCTGCTGGTAAGCAGGATGGCTGACTGATTTGTACTCAAATTCCCAAATCTTTCTGAACTGCATGTTCTTGCTCCTTCACTGTCTGACACCTTGTAGCCGTTTGCACCTGTACAGAGTGAATGTAAAAAACTGCCAGTCTAGATGGCAACACTGCTCACCTACTTTGCCCAGGTTTTAAAGCCTGCACAAGCTGAAAGGCAGCAGGAAATCCTACCGAGGGATTTTATCCATTTCTGCTGTGACTCATTTCAAGGTACATGGTCTCACTTCCCCAAAAAGGGAGAAAGGCAGGAGTAGTACATGGAAGAATTATTTGCAGCAACCTTTTCATCTCTAATAGTCAACAGGAAAAGTACAGTTTTACTTTGTTTTTCAGATAACTTAACCATGATATCATAATGATAAGAACTTTGCCTTAATGTCCACTTCTGTAATGTATCAGCCAGATAATCAGTTTCTGGTCCAAGAATTTTAACGAGAAGTTCGTGGTCTGCAATCAGAACAGCTTCTTCCAATGTAAAGACTCATGGAATGTCCTCATACCAAAACACCATAATCAGAGGGTGAGTCTTGTTTCATATGTTTCATGGAAGTGGAAGCAATTAACATCTTTGTTCCATTATTATTTTAGGTGAGAAGCATCTGTTCCTACATCAACTGAGTTGAAATGAGGGGAAAGGCAAGGGTTTTATTCATCTCTTCCTAACTTCTTGATTTCATCTAATAGCTTCTAAAAGTTTTCAGTCTCAAACTGTCCAAGTAACATTTTTGTCATTGGATTTATTAATGTAGATAAATCAGAGAGAAACTCGCCATAGTAATTAGCTGTATGTAAAGAGGATCTGTAACAGTGCTTGGCACAGCGCTTTTTTTGTCATAATCTTACTTTTTCTGGAAGGGGTTTAAAGCCTCACATGTCACTTTCATAACCCAGTCAGTTACTTGTGAATGGAAAAAACCATATTTGTCCTTTTGCTCTACCTTTACCAAATTGTGTTAGACATTGCAGCACAGTTTCCAAGCTTCTCAAGTGTGTTTTCTCACTTGGATTTGAATAAAAATCTCTTTCCACTTTTATCTTGTGCACTTGTTCTGTTATAATTTGAGATGTCACTACTACACCAGCTGTGTGGTGCTATCCAGAAAAGAACCTTATTCATGCTAATGATGATGTATATCAAGACACTGGTTCCAACTCCACCTGCTGGTAAGCCTGAGACAGACCTACCTTTGTTAAGTTGCTGTTCCTCATTTAGTGGTGGAAACAATCTTCTGAAACTTTTGCATAGGTTCTGGGATTAATAGTTTCAAGTGCCACAAGTCACGTCGTTCTGAGATTTTACTTGACTACAGAAAGCGAGCCTCTGTGCTCTGACCTTTTACCCTTTTCTCCAAGCGTGATGTCCTAATTGTATCTATAATAACTGAAGAATCATGGCTAGGGTTCACGAACGAAGATTTGGAAAAGGCTCTATCCACGTTTGTTACAAGCATGCTGGTGGCTAATAAGGCCAATACGAGATAGACATGTCCGATTGCAAAAGGCACAGCAGAAAGACTCCTTAGGTGGTAAATTCTGCAAGACACGGTTCTTTCTGCGTTGTCTTTTCTCCTCAAGAGTGATCCTGCGTGCGTTCTCAAAGGAAACGGCAGCGTTATAGATGGTGTGTCTCAAGACCTCCTGATTGGAGGCCAGAGTAGACCAGTTATGGTGATCAATATGGCCAAGGCTGAGATGTTGTTTCAGGGAGTCCTTGTATCCTTTCTTTGGGGCTCCTCTCTCGCGACAGCTGGTGACAAGTTCACCATAGAGCAGGATCTTAGGGAGGCGGTGGTCCTTCATCCTGGAGATGTCTCCTGCCCAACGCAGTTGTGTTCTCAGTAACATGGCCTCAATACTTGTGACTGCTGCTTGTTCTAGAACAGATGTATTAATGACATAAAACTGAAGAATATGTGACCAATTACGACACTATGACTAATACATAGAATAGTTCAATAATGTACATTTATTCAAAAGCACAGCACAGAGATTCAAAGATAAAGGTTCTTTCTTTACATCTGGATTAATTATTTCCCAGTCTCAGACTGTACTTTTAATGTTTCCATTCTAAAGATAAAACAGCAACTAACCTGTTATTGAACATCAATCACCTTGCCTTCACTTTTTCTTTTAATGTCAATGTAATGTAGTGAACCTAAACATACGCTTGACAGAA
This sequence comes from Pipra filicauda, assembly GCF_003945595.2. Lineage (NCBI taxonomy): Eukaryota > Metazoa > Chordata > Aves > Passeriformes > Pipridae > Pipra > Pipra filicauda. Next base: position 1,243,501 of record NW_024103929.1, read on the forward strand.
TTGACCTACCTATAATATGTTTACATAAAAGTGTGTCCACCTCTGATGTTCAAAGACACACAAGGTTTAATGGAAGTTTTTTGAACAAAAATCTTTTCAGAGTCCTGCTGGCTTCAGTGAGTTATGAACCAACTTCATGGTGATGTCTTCCATTGGAGAATAATGTTGTGCTATTGCAAACAGGTTAGTATCAAGTTTTCTGCAGTTCTGATTCTTGTAAAACAGGACTCAGAAATCTGGACACTCTTGGCAACTTGTAAAACCTCAACTAATAAGCAACCCACTGAGAAATCTTTGTGTGTACTTTTTTTTGGTGAAATAACTCAAAGATTTTTTTTTCCAGAATAATGAAATGCAAGGTAAGTTGAATGGTGAGCCCCAAGGATTATGTTTTTTTATAACTTCCCCATCTTTTGTGCCTTTGGCACTCCTTCTCTTGCAACAACAGATATCAGGTACCTCACTTAAGAACTGCTTATTAAAGCAATAATCACTGATCTTCACAGTGTGAACTTCAGCGCTGAGCCAAAGTCACAGGTGCCAACTCCACCATATTTGGCAGCAAATCTTTATACATCATCTACTGTCCTGCTGCTTTTTTGGCCACGAGTCTAAGAATTCCAGGCAATTGGCAGGCTTGTTGGAGAAGCTCAATAGCTCCAGTGAAGCTGCCCTGTGCTCAGATATCTTGAGCAAATGGCCACTGCAGATGTACAAATTGACTTCACGTTTGTCTAAAGGATTAGATAGGTGAGATCAGCTGTATCAGTGCAGCAAGGCTACAGCAAGTAGAATTCCATGACTATGCCTATGCTAGTAAGCGAGTCAGTGCCAAGGGATATTTTTGAGAACTGGATCCTGCCTCTGTTCCAGCAAAGTGTTTGAGGGCCTCTGCCACAGTTTTGTCTTGGTCCGACTTGAAAGCAGCACTTGTCACAACACTCTGGTGCTACAGCTGAGTTAATGTATGTTGTGGAGAGGGAGACCTTAGTAGCTCACACAGGGAGCAGTGCTGGTACAGCCCAACTCTTTTAACAATGAGCTTCTAAGTGCTACATGAAGCCTTTTGGGTTGGCATTAACTTCTGTGTCTCAGAAACAAACACTACTGAGTTAAAAGGTGCTCCTTTAAGATGATGAGCAAAGCCTACAAGAAGAGGAAGCTCAGACACAGGAACAGAAGTTCTCACACAGGACATGTGTAAAAGCATTGGAGTAATGTTCAGAGGCACCTGAACTGGCTCCAACACCATCAGGATAGAAGCATTGCACAGCCTGGCCCTGTGAGAAGCGAGGTCAGTTGCCTTAGAGCTGTGTGTGTCCCTGCTGCTGAGAAGCTGGGCTTATCTTCTTGTCCATCTCCCTGTCCTGACGCTGCTAAGGTGGTGCTGATTCTGAATCTATCAGGAGATTTCTGCCTTGCACTCCACTGCACAAGGAAGATGTGTTCTAAGGTTAGCATGAATCCCAAAGTCAGTGGTAAACGGATCCTAAAAGCCCAGCTGTTACATGGACTATTTATCATCAAAGTCATTACAGTCAGGCTGTACGTGTGCACACTACACATATTCTGCCACATACGTAAGAATGAAAATTGACCAGACACACAAATGTCAGAAACTGGAAAGAGGCAGTTCCACTATTAAAAGTCCTTCAAAGTTTTGCCAGGTTAAAGCAGGCCGCTTTAGGCAGGAGATTGAACCGTTGGTAAGCTCATAAATGTCTTCTGTATCCAGTGAAGAAAAAGAAAATATGATTTAGGATATTAAAAATTACCTTTTGTTTTTTATCTACCCTGATTATTCCAAGGTTTATTGCAGTTATAGGAGCATTATTGGAGTGACGAGTGAGTAATGCCCTCATTACAGGAGAGAGGGAGCAGGGCTGAGCATGGCTCCCCAGGTGTCTGGAAATGTGCCCTTTGCCTGTGCTGCAACAAAACTTCATAGCAAAGGTTGAAACTAGAGTGTAATTAAAATACAAGTATGTATATCTGATGCTTTTTATCACACTGTGTTTTCATTTAAATTCAAGTCATAGAAACTTCCTAGGTATTCTCTTTTTTAGCATTGTTATCAATGATTCTAGCAAGCTCTTTTGAGAAAGAGCTGTTTTCAAGTTACACTTCCCAAAAATTAGTGTACATTATCTATAACAGATTATTGGTTAGCCTCTCATTTTTTTTCCCCATGTACAGATTGAGTTTGAATTTCCACCTGCTTTTCCTGACTGACATCCAACATAAAGCTAGGTAGATTTATACGTATTTTAGTATATTGCGGTGAAAGTAATAAATGTTGTTGTAGCTTGGCAGTTCAGAAAACATGGAGGGGAAATAATTGTCAGTCAAGGCAGTTTAAATTATTTTGATTTTCATTCAGACAGAAAAAATTGAAAATATTTTGAGTAAAAAAATGCTTTGTTTCACTTAAAATGAATTATTTTGATTCCTAAAGCATTTTACTTTTTGACATTTGAAAAAATACATTTGAAATTCATTTCAAAGCTAAAAGTCACTTCAAATGGGAAACCAGAAATCTTTCAACTTCTAGGGTGTTTTCCAGTTCTTTTCTGTTAATGAACAATTTGTTGGAATTGATTAAAAGTCTTAAAATGTCTGGTCTGTCTGAACCCACATTTTCCACAGGAAAAAAAAAAAGAAAATGCCATGAGCTATTAATTTATCTACTTAGTGGAGAAAAAAGAAAATAAAGAAAACCAAAACCCAAAACAAAGTGGAGGCCATGTAGACAGCTCTCGTGGACTTTCTTGCCCTTAGTTTCATATTTTTCTTGCCCTGCTGACAGACTCCTCTCACCCACTAATTGTATAGAAGGAAGGAAGTGGTATAGGTTCCTTTCCAAATTGGCCGTCAGCTACTTGGTCACATATTTGCTACTTGGTTGGATTTTGCGGAGAGCTGGTAATATTTTATTTTATTTTATTCTCTCTCTTTTTTTTTCCCCAAATGTATATTTCAACTCCTGAATTTCAAATGTGTCTTGTGTTCTACCACATTTTGTTACATCTTTTCAGACATGGTAGTATGAAATAACACAGTGTGACAGCCAATAGCCAGTTATAACTTGAAACGCTGTACAACTGGGAGGAAGAGACTTCCACATTTTCATTTGGAGATTGTTTCATAGCAAAAAGTAAAGTTAGCATGACACAAAGATACAAATCCTGTAATCTTATTACACGTGACTTTGACCAAAGTGATATTGCTGAACATTTCTCTAAAGTAATGTGCAGTATATACTATATCAAAGTAGAATAATTGAAAGTTATGTTCACCTTTATGTTTAACTGCAATGACAAATTTGACTGCTTAGCTGTCTCAGTAAAATCCAATTCAAAATCAGTTTTGTGTTTATAAAGTAGTAAGTTTCAGAATTACTCAGATGAACTGGACAATTACAGTCATTTTCACTGACATATTTAACTAACTTTGGCATCCTTCAATGCAGAAATATGGCAATTTATTAATTTCTTTCCCATATTGTATCCTACACCTCAAATTTGTCATATTATTAAAAGAGGTTAGATTCATAAGTTAAATAAATACTTTTAAGAGATGGTTGCTAATGGCTTACAAATCTAGATGAGTTTTTTTCCCTAAAAACTGGGGTAAAATTTGTAAAAGGCTGTGTTGTCTGCAACAGGAGCTGCTTCAAATTAACAATGCATGTGCAATCCAGTCATTTGGATTCATTACAGCATCTGGCTTTGAGATCTCATCCTTGTCTTCAATGCAGCTTGGAGGTATGATGCCACCTCACAGGGATGTGCCTGAGTTGCCAGAGGGGGGACATTGGGCTCTGGCTGCCCCTGCTTCTTGCACTCCACTGGTGCAACTGCAGCCCCATCAGCATGGGTACCTTGCTAGATGTGTTAAAATAAGCTTGAGGAGGTCTCTGGAGGCCAACCATACCTGACTGCCACACTGACTTAACCAACTAGACCTCCCTCCTCCCTGGCATAATGATGGGCAAGACAACTGAGTCACTTTGTATCACGTCTGTCTGCCTTTGATAACCACAGAGGGATTCAGCTCAGAGCTACCTGATCTACGCTCCTCAAAGTAAGAGTGTTCAGAATTGAAGTCTGAATTTAGTTAGTAGGCAGTTGCTTTTCTGGCATATTGTTTGTATGAAAGCTGCATCACATCATGTTTTTTTCTATACTGTAGTGTTATGCATGTTTTTAAGACCAAACTATGAATTTTCACATTTTAATACTTAACATTTAACATTTAACAGTTAACATTTTAATACTTGCTGGTTAACAATTCAATACAGTTAATTAGGCATTTCATAATATACAATATAGTTATAGAATGCATATGATTTCAATAAAGAACACACACACACTCCTAGGTGTGAATTATATATGCACAAGCTCTCTCTTCATGAGCAGATAAGCACACTCATGATAAATAGATCGCTCTGCGTACAAAGGCAGATGAATTTCCTTAATCAAGACGATGTTTCTTATGCACCTACGCAGATTTCATAGAATAAAGCTCTGCTGGAATTTGCCTGAAAATAACAGGGGGCAAATTAAATTTTCGAGTGGAATTCAGAACAATAGTAATATTTCCTGAAAGGCTACTAATTCTAGTGAAACTATTTCAAAGGCCACATTCTTTGCAGGTCGCTATGGAAGGCTTGCTCATGTTATAAAATGATAGCACCCTTTTGTGGTCTGAGCTCTCTGTTACACCTGCTGTGTCCACTTTTTTCCCTCCTCGTTTTCGGTTCTGCTTGGTCTAGCACGGACTGGTGCTGCATGAATACAAAGCAGCAATATAAAGAAACCTGCCCCATATCTCAGGGATTTTTTTTCCTTTCTGACTGTGTCTAAGATGCAATTAACTTCTCATAAGACATAAAATAACAACATTCAAAGCCAAAATTGCTAGCCGGTATTATTCCATGTGTTAAATTACCAGAACGCTGAAGCTAAAATGGGAAACACCCTATAAAATAACTCATTATGAACAATGCTGGTTTTCTCTTCTTGTTATTTTGGGTTTGCACATCCCTTTGATAAATTTTGTTAAGAGAGACAGTGCACCCACTCTAGTGCTAAGGGACTACAAGAAAAAAATCCTGTTCCAATCATAAAATATTTTCAGATGAACCAGTAGGGTGTAGGCTATAGAGCTATTTTATATTTATTTGGGTTTCTCTGAAGATGCCAATATATGTCAATCATACTTTTAAATAAGCTCTTTGAGACTCTGAAGAGAGTGTATTCTGTGGCTCTGTGAAGCTCAGCCTGCTTTTGCAAAATCTGTTCATAATCTGTAAATTCTCAGAGAGTAAATTGAATCTCCCTCTTCTGTGGCTAAATTGGTGTCAAAAGAACTTTAGTCACAGCAATACACCTGCTCGCTTTTAATAGCTTTCTCTGGTATTTTTCCACAGAATCTTCCTCATTTTCAGTAAATCAAAAGCTTGTTGCTTTTTTCCCTCCAGTGTGACTTGTCTGATCTCTGAAGTCCTATTTCCCCTGTCTAAAAGACTGCCATACCCCTGATCAATGTATCTTTGTAACCCATGGTGAGTCTATTCCTGCAGCTACAGAAGGGGAAAAGGGAAACTATTGAGAAGGAACACAGTTCAGATATGAGAGTCTTCTCAGATGAAATCAAAGGAACAAGAAAAGCAGAAACTAATGCTTTCAGGGCACCTGAGATATAGTCTTGAATACCAATGATATAAAATCAAGCAAAAAGACATGGGGAAAAAATGAAATGGAAAATGCCTCAGACAGATAGGGATGTCTGTGAAGAAGCAATTCTAAAAGATACAGCAAATTAGTTTTTCCCTCAAAAAAGAGAAAAGTAGCAGATCTTTGTACAGTTCTGTGTTTTCTGCTCTATGCTGCTCAGGTCTGAAAACAGTATTGTAAGGAAAATGCTGACAACCTACAGAAAAAGGTTCTGGGAAAAAACAATAGAAAATTCAAGTTTCCTGCCTCTTCTTCTCATCACCCATCCACTGCAACTATCTCAGATTCTTCCTTCTTTGTGTCTGTGACTGCCTCGCCCCTCAGTGTCTTTGAAGCATCTCCAATTCCCCATCTCACGTCTGCTGGACTTTTTCACAAACCAGCAAGAAAGATTCATGTCCCTTCTCATGGTGAAGACTTTTCCACAGTGGGCAGAGTAGCCACATCTCTCTCCTCTACTCAGCCCCTGATTTCTCTAAAACTCCTAAACAGTCCAGAGCAGAGTAACCTCTGTAAATACTCAATTTGGCCAATGGCTTCCAATGTTTTTAACAGAGGACTGAGAGATAAACAGACAAATCCTGTGATCAGGTCACTTTCATTTGTGTAGAAAATCAGGCTGAAAAATAGTAAGAAGCCTCAAAGGACTGATTTATGATGAAAGATAATCATTGTGGTATTTATTATTATGATATAGATCTGTCTTCCTCTCTCTCTGTGGTTTTGACCAAAAATTCCATTCTGGACCTTATAAAATTTTCCCAACAAAAGTTTGTTAAAACTTGCATATTCCCATGTCAGTTTCTAGGATTGGCATTTTTCCGATGAAAAAATATTTTCTTGAAACACTTGACCAGCTCTAGTGATCACATGAGCTGTAATAATTTGTATTTACAGACTGGGCAGACTGAAGAGCAGAAAATGTTAAACCAAATAACATCCACCCAAGCTAGAATAACTAAGAGGATTCTTAATCTTTATGTCACAGGATACTGCTCATTTGGGAGTAGGAAAGCTTTCATCCACTAACAGAACACAGTTTCAGGTTCCTATGCAATAAATGAACTTATTTTGCCTTACTTCAAGATAGAAAGACCTGAAAAGTCCACATTTACTTTGACAAAAAGTCTTACAGTGATGAGATTTTTCCACCACTTTTCTTGGATGAAATCTCTTTGAACCCCTGAGATGCCTCTTTTCTTACTTGGTAGCACCTCATTGCATAAGTGATGGCATCAAAATCTGTCCCTGATTGTGGAGTTCAGTCACTCTTATCAGTGGCTCCATTGCCAGGAATGTACACTGGGGATGAGAGGTCAGCTTTTGCTTGTAAGAGGTGATGGGCTATATTTTAACAAAGGAAATCCTTTCCATTTGTGTGCTGGCTGTTTGTTTGTTTGTTTGTTCTAGATAAAATTGTTAAGAGTTTAGCTAAAACCCTGGATTGTTTATTGGATTGTTGCAGTCCAAACCCTGCAAAGTAATAATTAGAGAGCTTTGCTTTTCATTGTTGCATTTAAGTGTTCTTGGAGCAGTGGTTGCTCGGCTGGAAGAGAGGGAGCCGATGATATATATTTTGCTTCTTTTAATCTACTGTCCAGCATCACTACTATTCCAACAGTGGGCCTCCAGACTTTGTTCATTGTTTTTAAATTAACTGGAAAAATATTGCTTTTAAAAGGTGAAAGCATAAAGAATTACCAGCAGCCCGATCAGTTTTGCTACATCCTTCAATGTACTACTGATCACTGGTAGTCCTAAACCATAAACTGAGACAGACAAGCCACTTCGTGTATTGTGCTCTGTGTATTAAGAGAACTTGGGGGGTTTTCTTTCCTTTCTCTCCTTCCATTTAGCTCTTTGCAAGTGGAGCCTCTACTGACATCCACTGGTAGCCACAAGACAGCTGCACACAAGCAAACTGCTTGTAACCCACCCGTGCTAATCCCCTCTCCTGTGCCAAATCACTGATTTAGTACCGTGCTAGATGTCAGCTCAAATGTAAGGTCAAAATAATGTAATCCTTCCAGTTTCTCCCTCTTTCCCAGAGGAACAGCCCCTTTCCCTTCCATGGTAGTAAATAAATTCAAGAGATGAAAACCTGCTAGGAATTTCTTTGGCTGCACTCACCAATTAGCAATACAGAAAATCAAACCACAGTTTCCTAGGTATAGTGGGAACTTATAGGGAATGAAAGCTACCAGGAGCATGAGCTTGTATGTTACTCATTATACTTTTCGTTTTGTTTTGTTTAAACTTCTGTAAATTAAGACTTAATGATCAAGGGTGCAGGAATGAGGATTAGAGACCAGATTGGAAGAGCTGAGGGCGCTTTGCTGTACACGCTGTGCCACTGACTCTTTCTAGTCATAGCCTGGCCTATCCATTAGTACTACAAATACTGCAGTATGAGATGAGTGTGAAGATAATTAAGAACACACCTATCAGCATTAGCTTCTTTTGGCTCTGTGTGACTCTCTTCAGATTTTGGGGGCATGTCTACAATATAATAAAATTCTGGGAGGTGTGATACTTTGGTTTGGGTCCCTGTGAATTTGCATGGCTTTTCATGAAGGAAATGGAAAAAAATTGTATTGTAAATGTTGTGAGACTTAGTGGAGAAATCAGGAGCCTGAATAGGGTGCTCATTAAAGTTTGGCCAAGTATGTTATTTTCTATATACTTTTAGGCAGTTCTTTACACACTGACTTAGTTATCTCTTAATTCATTTGGTAGTTATACGCAGTGATGAAATATCAACTCTTATAGTCTCTGTTCATTTTTTATGTGTATTTTTGGTTTTTCTTAAATCATTTTATGGTCACCTAAGTCACGTGATATTGTTTCTCATTACTGATTTGATAAATTTAATCAGTAAGAACAGCTGGTAGAGAACAGGAGGCCACAGTTCAAGCCATTCACTTTTTTACTGTCAAAGTAAGAGCAGCAGCCATTTTAAGAATTAGAAAATATGGCAGAAATCACTAAGGTCTTTCCCCTTTTTGGATCACAGCATCAGTTTAAACCCACATCACTGTAACTGGAGCACAAACCTGAATATGGTCATGGAAGCTCAGCAAAACATTTTGCTGACCCCAAATTTAGAGGTCTGCCTTATTGTCCCACCAAACCAAAGGTCTCCCCACACAAAAGACTCAGTATTGTCCTTCACAGAATTCTAGAATGGGATTGACTTAGTATTTTCTGGAGAAAAACACCAGCTTTCTGGTCACTCGTGGTGCTGCTTCTAAGGTCCACTGTTTCTAGAACCACACAAAATTCTCATTGGTGACAGCTGAGAAAATTTAGAAAGAGTTGAGTTGTTGAAAGCAGCAGCAGCAGCAGCAGAGTTGATGAGTATATGTAAATCTGAGGTCTTACACTGCAGAATGCAGTCAGTTCTGATATATGCTCTGTTTGCCGTCTGCTTTTACTTATGAGGAGCCTTACAAGATGCCCAGGAGAGGCAGAGCTGCTCTGGTGTGGTGACACCCACAGTGGCTACTGATGGAGAATGTTTGTATTCATTATGACCACCACCCCCAAGCTTCCCAGTCTTTTCCCCACAGCCCAGCTGGCTCCCAGTCTGCATTTAGGAGGGTCAATTCACCCCTTCATCCTCGGCTGCCACAACATTAGGACTGTGTCTGTTTTGCCAAGAAGCCTCAAAGGAGTCCTGCAGCAAATGGACAGTAGTTTTTGTCGACTGAGGTGTGGAAAAGCCTTCTGCTCCTTCATTTCTGCAGATCTTAAAGATTTATATATTTTCAAAACCACAAATGATTAATCTGCAAGAAAGCAAAGCTGAACAGCCGAGTGGTGGGGTTCCCAGGGATGTGAAAGGAGTTGTCCAAGTGGGCTGTTAGTGGAACCTAATTTTATTTGGCCAGATCTTTGAGCTCCTCTGTTCCCTCAAGCTATTTGATGCTATTTTCCAGTGTGAATATGCATCTGTTCATGTAATTTAGAAATTAATAGTTTAAAAACACTTCAGAAAATTACTTATTATGTTTCAGCTACTTTAAAAATAAAACCTATAAATTCTCTCTGAATGAAACTTGGGGGGGGAAATGGAGTATACCTACTTCATTACCCAGTCTTTGGTGTGCCAACTGGGCCATGGGCATCATCTTTATTAAGGCACCCAGCACCTAACATTATAAGGATAAACATTAGCATTTTCTCCTGGACCTCAAGCAGTTTTTAAATTGGAAGTTGGAATGTCAAAGCCGGGAAATCTGAGTGCACCTTTCCCTTATGGAAAGTTCAATGCTTGGGAGTTCTTAATCAAGATTGTCAGACGTTTCCTGCTCATTTTCAGCCACCAACGGCAGGCATAGGTGACTCCCTCCTTGCTGTCGAGGGGCGGACAGAGCAGTACTGTGTGATCTGTTGCCCACTGAGCCACCTGCAAGTCGTTTCGCTCCAGCTGTGGTAGACCTCATGCAGAAACACAGCCTCGAAAGGGCTGGCCCCTGGCCAACAACACTGTTAGGGGTTTTTAGCTTAATTCTTTCACTGACCTCCTCCTGAGGAGCATAATTCATTAAGTACAGTATCATAAAGACCATGGCGATTAGAAACAGAAAACACCACCACCAGTGTAGCCCATAAAGGAGGGATCGACAATACAATGTGCATATATGTATATATATATATATATATATTTATTTTTTTTTTAAAGTTCATGTTAGTTTATTCTGGTATTAGGAGCTGAGGAGGAAATGTCTCCAGCTTTGCTTGCTTGGGATCTCTAGGTATGAGTTTAAATGGATAATATTTAGTCTATGCTACTGTAAATCCCAGTGTGGGGCACAGCAGGCTGTCCAAAGTGATCATGCTCCTAAGCAAGGATGTGTGGCAAGGATAAGGGTCACAAATCAGAGCACTCCCTGGAGTCCTCTACTGTGAATGGAAATGCAAAATCTCGCATCAGCTCACAGCATCACTACTTAAAGGGGAAAATAAAACAAAAGAAGGTAGGATATGCATGCTTGGAGTCTATTTTGTACATTTTCACATGATGACCCAGAAAAAAATTTATGTTTAAGAACAAAGATCATTCTGGTATCCTGCAGATGATATTTTGAGTCACTCAGGGTTATGACTGCCAGGCAAACAGTCTTATTAATGGAGATGGTTTTGAGACATCTTAAAGGCATAAGACACTGAATAACCCTTTCTGATCAAACAGTCTCATTGTATGTAGACTATTATGAAGCTGTCATGAGGCTATACCCATATTTATTTTTGGATTACACTAAAAGAAATTTTGTTCATCTTCAAAGTCTGATGTCTCATGTAATGATTGTTAGCAACAGTAGACTTAGAGAGGTTTCCATGCAAAAGCTGAAGGAATCTGAACTTTTAGTTAAGTACTCGTTGTTCTTCCTTGTCTGATGGTTAAAAAAGAAAAGGAAGACCAGGATTCCTGATGAGGGTCATGCCTATTGTATGACCGTTATATGTTTAAACACAACCATTCTGCTTCCTCTTCTTTAGTCTTTGGTTTCTCTGTTCAATTTTTTTCTTCCAGGAATTTATCAATTCTTAGAGCTCCACATTTTTCTTTGACCTGCCTGTGAGTGCAATTCGGATTTCATGTCTGACCAAGGCATATAGACTCATAAATACCGATGGTAAATTACAGCTGATTTTAATTAGATAAACACTGCGTTGCTTTTTTTGCACAAAGCTCACACCTTCAGATATACATAATAGTGGAAGACTGAGAAATGGAATTAACTAAAGAGTTATCAAGAAATCTGCATTAAAAGCTATAGTGTGTAATTTTTTCAACCTAAGGCATCTTGTTTCAGTTCATTTGACTATTTTGATTGTTTTTATTCTGAATTGGGGTTTTAGTGAATCTTTTCAAATTTATGGGAGATATAATTCCTAGGAGAAAATGAGAACCTTAGGGTTGTTGTAACAAATCCTGCAGCAAACCCTGCAGCATCAATTTACCTGTCTCTCTTCTGTTTCAACACACTGTAATTCGTCATATAAGTGATACAGGCTATGTCCATTTAGAACCCCACGAGTTCTTGAAGATCAGACCATTTTTCCTCTGTAATGACAATTTTTTTTTAATGTACAACATGAAACATTCAAAATTTAATATTTATCCAACCTTTCTGGATATGGTTTCCTGACTCAGTAGCCATGTACAAATTAATATGAAACCTATTTCAGACACAGGACTTGCTTGCTTTATTGGCAGCAGTATAAGCCTACACAGGTATCAATCACCTCTAGGGCTTGAAACATGCAGTCTCTCCTCGTTACTGAAACACAGCACAGTACAGCACACTGAGGGCTACGTCATGCCTCGTACATCATCAGGAATGAAGTGTTGAGGGATAACACTGTAACCATGAACTCCTAAGGCTTTACCAGTCAGTGCACCCTGTCTGACATGATATTCACACTTGAAGAAAAGGCAATGTGCACCTTTTCCTTTCCTGAGCATTTCCCCTCAGAGACTGGATGAGTGTAGGAACATGGGCCTAACTTCCTATATGATCAATTCAATTAGCTCCTATTCATGAGAAAGGTGTCAGTCAGTTGTTCTGATTGAGCTTCTGATCAAGCCATGCCATTTGGTAATAAAATTTCATTACCTGATTTCTTGCTATTGGATACTCAGGACCAGATCCACAAATAGAAGGAGTCATAGTATCCAGTGTCATGATATTTCAAAGCTATACATAGGAGTAGTATTCAAAATATTGGGGTTTGTGCCAAAGTTGCTGAAATATGCAAAGAGGAATTGTAGGCATTCCACCCTTACCTATTTGAATTGCTGCCCAGAGATGCCTCTGACTTGCCACCCACTCTAGAGTGAGCCCTGGGTGTTGGTGGCTCAGTAAAGCAGTTAGAGTGGCATAATTTAGGCTTATAGGTTCCTGGATCAATATGATATTTTGCCCAGTTTCTTGGCTGAATGTTTAAGTGAGGAAGTTGAGTTGAATGGTTAAGTTGAATGGTTAAGTGAGCAAGAGCAGTCTCCTTATTTACTACTTGGGGAATAGCAGCCCTTTGGGGAGACCTGTTAGTTTCATCCCATGAGAGGGGGAAGGGTTAACCCTTCAGTGTTCACTAGGACCACTTAAGAAGTCATTTCCTTTTGGTAACAATGCAAAGCATATGCTGCTTGTTAATACAGATGGGCAGTGAACTAGCAAGGCATATTTAAAGTCTTTCATTGCTGTATGGTGCAGTAAGAATACATACACTTGAGCCAATGAGAGGTATGTTTGTCCACAATTTCATTACTGTTTGTGTCTGAGTTAGTGTCTTCATTAAAATGATAAGTTCCTCTAAAAGCTGCAAATGACAAGTGACCTTATAATGTAACATGGTCCCACTTAGTCTGCAGGAAAGTATTAAATGTCAGGACTTATAATTGTAAGGATTTGATATTTATGAAGGTCAGTTCAAGTGTGAGTAATATTACATAATATTACACTTAAACTAGGATCTCTGTTCCTAGGAACCTTTCAAAAACACCCACCTGGCAGTGCTGAAATAGTGCAATGATAGATGATGATTTTTTTAGACTTAACACGTATTGTGAATTTGCAACTCATGTAGGGTTTGTATTAAAAACTGACACGTTATTTTAATTTAAACACAGGTTAGGTTATTAAAGTTGGTGAACAGCCAGAAGTATATCAATGTTGAAAAATGTCCATTTACTTGACTTTGGCTCTCTTTTGCTTTTATTGCTAAAATACATTAACAAATTCACCTGAATTGTTACTCATAATTAATATTTTTTGTTCAGAAATTAGCATATATTACCTTTGAGGCTTGACTTTGCAAACCAGAATATAAGAAATTTTTTCAGTCATAAAGGGAGAAGAAATCACATTCCACAGGTTGTATATCTCACTAACATTAAATTTTTTCATGTCAATTCACAATTCAAAATGCTAGAAATTAAAGACTTGAAGGAGTATTTCTATTGTGTGTTTCTTGAAAAATCAATTTCTTGGGGAGATTTAGTTCCTCTGGAACCTGATGGCCACATGCTCACAAGTTATACAGATACAGACTAAACACAAGGTAATCTGTCTTGATGGATGCAGAATGTCCACAGTTATCATTACCTATAAAACCTAACTGGATGGCCAGCATCTTTCAACACCTGGCAGGATTATGCTTTGCATTTGTTTCTTTCCTCTTTCCATCATCAGGCCATCTCATATCTAATCAGTAAAGTATGGGAAGTGCCCATGGAAGACAGAATGAATCAGAGCACAATTTGATGCATTTCCTGTTTTTCACAGTGCATTTGAGCTTTTGTGCTGGGTTACTGTAGAAGGAACATGCCTAATCATTAATGAATTGCTCGCTCTAATCATTGAGGTGACCACTGAACCCTTTTGGACCACTGCGCTTCACAGAAGGGAGGGAAGTCTCATCAGGGAGCCTCCCTCACAGCAAATGCCATAAAAGAAAAAAGAAAGGTAGGATCTCTGGTGATTCATGACTAGTGTATTGCAAGGATGGAAAACTTTTTTAGTTATGGAAAGGTTATAAGAATGAGGACAAGTTTGGAGCTGGGCCCTTTATGGCTGTGGATTTATTGGTTGAGCTGTGGTTTGTTATTTGAGGATGATTAAATGATGTGATTCTGGCTTTTTAAATTCCACAAGCCTCTTGTGGAGGGATGTAGATACCTTAAACAGCATTAATACAGGTAGCTACAATGCAGACTAGTCTGAACAAAATATCAAAATTCCTCATAGAGTCAGTGGAGAGAGAGAGAATTTTGGGATGTGATTACTGCAACACACCTCTAAGTTAAATGAATCATTCTCTGAAAGAGTCTATTTTTTTATGTCAACAGAATTTCAAATGAATATTTTAAATATAACTATAGTTACCTATACTCTCTGTCTATGCCAGACAGTGAAACAGGCAGGGTCAGAGGTAATGTGGGAATCTTATGCAAGGGCCATTAATGGTTCTCTCTGGTGACTGTTACACTTGGGTCCTGTTTCATCTTGTCGAATTACAAACATTTTACTGTTGTGCTTAATTTGGAAATCCAGTCACCAAAAGTTGTCCAACTGTTTCCAGCTGTTCTACAGTTTCTGTTATATGCAATAGAATCAGACAGGTATATTCAAAGGAGGACCTGCGACTTGAGTGGTTGGAGTAGCTCTCTGTAAATGCTGATTTCTGGTGTGCTGCCTGTCAGGTGCCATGTGCTACATGTGTTACAGAGTGCTTGCAACACCTTCAAAACCACCTCTCATACAGAGCTACCTGGGTCCAGAGGTTTAAAAATCCCGAGTTAAAATCACAAAAATATTCAGGCATCATTAGAAAATCTGATATCAGAGTTGTCTAAAGACATCTTTAAAGGCATAAAGGACACACATATCAGTTCCAGTGAATCCAAACCTTTGTGTTTTGATAAGACAGTCTCTTAACTTAGATGTCTCTTAGGAAGCCCAGTTATATTCAGCCTACTCCATCTAGCTATCCTTTCGTCAGAGTTACCTCTGCTTCAGCTATAATATGTCCTTGTCCCACACCTTCAGGTGGATCAAGTAACCATTTATTTCTATAGGGAATGATTCCATAAACAAAAGACAGTGGGATGAAGGATGGAGTATGATTTTCCCATGCATCACAGCAGAGGCAGGAAGAGAAGTGGCTGGTTTGGGCTTCTGTAGACTTTCCTTCCCCTTTCTCTCTACCTTCGCTACCCCTTAAACAGCCTCATCTTCACAGGAAACAGAAGACTGCAGCATCCCTAAGTAATTCATGCTGGGAGAGGCCAACAAGAGGATAGAGAAATGCCTCATCAAAACTTTCTGTTCCTCTGTCTTCACCAGGACTAACATGTGAGAGCTGGTTGGTATTTTAGAATGAGTATTTGCTGTGTTGGTAGTCTGCTGCAGCATATTTAACTGTCTGTATTCACTGGAAAAGAAACAGCTCATGGAAGCTCAAAGATAAGGCGAAAAATAGACAACATGTGTATCAATGCACATGTCCTATCTGAGAAAAAGTGGAAAGGGAAAGTACCTGTCTTTCCTATCCAGAAAGGGGAAAGTGTCTAATTTGACTAACAAATCCATCTAACACAAATGAGCTCAGGTTGCAGCAGGACCTGAGGTGTCTTCATATTTTTGGGTCATTGCAAAAGATAATTAAAGTAGCTGTATAGAGGAGGGTGCAAGGAGAAAAGAGGAGCCTTCACAACACTGAGGCAGGTGGTTGATGAAAAAGTATTGGCTAAGTAGTAAGAGTTGGAAAGAAGAAAGGAGGCAGGACCTTACATGTAAAAAGGGAAAAAATTCAACTGATACAGTGAAGAAGGTAAATAGGACAATATATGTTGAAGAGAAAGGAGTTTCTTGGTACTTCTGGGCAGTGTAAAGAGGAACAATTCAGAGACAGAAAGAGAAGTGGCCTCATTAAAAACAACCAACTTACAGTAAAGGGTGCATTCCACATCAGTGCAATCACACATCAGTTAGGCAATTATTAGTGTAATTACACACAGAAAGAAGACTAGACAGAGAGAGTGATTACATAGGTGACAGTTAAAAATTCATCCTTTCTTCATAGCAGGGTTAAAGTAACTTTCAAAATCCAAAAACACATAGCATTGCTTGTGAAAAAAGGTCGAGCTGCATGTATTTCGGGGATGGGGACACCTTGGCACATCTTTAGTATTGGAAGTGTGTTTTGTCAGTTGTAAACCTATGGATGAAGTAAAGTTTGTGCAGATATTGGGTATGTGGGAGGTTGTGTTGGAATAAATAAAGTGTGTCAGCATGGTGGATCACAAAGAGCATCCATGCTGTCATGTGCAGTTCTGCACAGGTAGTGGGGGAGGTTTTGAGTGCTATTATCTCTTTGAAAAGTAATTTCACTGAGTTTTAGTGATTACAGTCATAGGAAAGATAATTTAGCAATTTTAACTGTAGTCTAGATTAGGCTGCATATATGAATGTCCGTGTAATGGCAGTTTAGATTGAACCAGCTATTTTATTTTAACAGACCAGGGTTACGAGCACAGTTGCTTTTTCAATGTTTGCTTTTGGTGTTCTGTAGGATTAAAATGGGTTATGAAAACATTGGTCAGCCCAGGCCTACAGCTCCATCATCATTCACTTTGACTGCAGAAGAACATCATGATGAGGTGAAGGACTAGCTCTGATGTATGAGAAAGAAATGCAGCATTTCCTTCTGCAAGGACCATGTGTTGTCTTTCATAGGAAAGTGTGCATGTTTTTTTTCCTTTTGATCTTTATACAGTATTTTCTCTGTACTGTTGAACTACACCAAATGTCTCTTTTGAGATTCAGGCAAACAAACATTAACCTTTTGCCAACTGGTGTGAAATTAAAAAAAAAAAAGAGTTTTTTAAAATCTATTTCAACTGCTTTTCTGTCAGACAATGATTGTGTAATTGAAAGACATCCAGTTGATAAAAAAGAACATGTTTTTTATTGGCAGCACAGTAACATGAGTTCAAAGACTGTATTTGCCAAGAGTGCATAACTCTATAATGGCCGGCATACTTTTACAAGTGTTCTGTGGTATTACTGACAGAAAGATCACTTTGGTCCAAGACAGATGTAAAATACTTCATTTAACAAATATTTACTCCACAATTATCTGAAAATGTAGAAAGTACAACCTGACATGTTTGAATATCTAAAGAACCTGTTTATGGGGTATTCTATTATTGTGCCTACATAAAAATCCAAAAAATATAATTATAGGTGAGGCTGGATGATTTAGGATATTGGTAATAGGATACAAAGCCTTTCACTTCTTGGTCAGCAGTTCAAATCTGGCTTAGGTTGGTAGTAACTCAAAATGATTGCTGCACTATGTAACTAGGGTTAATCACAGGTTGGTGCCTTCTACTTTCAGAGTCCACCACCATAATGACTAAACTGTGCGATGACCACAGGCTATTGGCACTTTTGCAGGAATTAGAGTCACCAAAGAGAAGACCATGTAGGTGGTTGCAGAGATATAAGATCCCAGCACCTCTTGCAAAGAACTACCTACTCCAGGAACCTATCAGAAGTTTTGTCCTAACTCAGCAGTGGTGGAGACAGGAAAAAGTTCTGCCAGTTGAACATCACAGAATGCCACCATGGAACTGTTAGGAAACACACATGTCACTATGAACCATCATAGCAACAGCCATGCTGATGGACAACTGTGTGGCATAATTATTAAAGGGTAATCAGAAGACTGGCCAAAGGGTGAGATTTATCTCAGTTTTTATTGGGTGTTTTGAGTTTCGGAAGTAACAGAAGTGGTCAATGGCGTAGTTGCAAATATCTATCCAACATGGAACATCACAATAAAGCTATTGACAGGCAACAATCCCTGACCTGTGTGCTTGGGAACAGTTTTGGAGAATATTAGCTGGGCCAGACCAAAAGTATACCAGGAACCACCTGAGAGGGTGACAGTTCAAACAATCCTGCTCTGGTGCTAGGCCCATACCCAGGCATGAAGTGTAAGAAAAGCTGTGTGACCCTATCTAGGAGGTTTTGTCTTCCTCTCTGAAGGGAAAATTGCAGCACTTTTGATTCTTGTGCATTTAGAGTCTTTAGACTGAGATTTGTCAGTTGTTCGAGCCATGCTTCATAAAAGGCAATAAATGTGATCCTTGTTGTTAGTCCTGGTATACAAATAATTTTATATGAATTGAAGTTCATCATTCACAATGTGTTGTTGCTCTGGCTGAT
Organism: Pipra filicauda; assembly: GCF_003945595.2. Taxonomy (NCBI): domain Eukaryota; kingdom Metazoa; phylum Chordata; class Aves; order Passeriformes; family Pipridae; genus Pipra; species Pipra filicauda. The sequence continues at coordinate 1,261,982 of NW_024103929.1, forward strand.
GTCATTTTTCTGCTTCCATCCCTCATATGCTGATGTATAAATGCTGTACCTAATGAATTCAAAAATTCCACAGAATTTCCTTTGTGGGAATAGACCAAATATTACTGATTTCATGTAAAAAACAGGCAGATACTGAGCATTTTAAAAGTTATTCCTTGCTGTCTTTGCTGTTACAGTTATGGAATAGTAGGAAGAAACTGAAGAACCAGTTTTGAAATCAAGATGATTTTATTTTCAGCTTCCACTGTGCATTTTCCATGGACCAGCAAAGGGGCATGAAGGCTCGTGGGTCAGATGGAACTGAGCATCACAAACTGTTTGGTTTGGAGGAGAGGACGAACAAGGGAGCACTCATACAAATGGCCTGGTTTGGGGAACAGAGGGGAAACCCAGGTATGCGGGGAGGAAGAAAGGCAAGATGAGTTGGGAAAGGCAAAGGATGAGAAGCTCGGACCATTTGTCACACTGGGAGAGAGAGATCCTTGGATAAGTGCAGCTGCAACATTGGGGGATATGTTCAGGAATCTTAACTTAATAGATAAGTTTTTTGTTAATTATTAAGCTGACAAAAGTTTTGCATCCTCTAAAACAATGCAGATTTTACATAACCACAGTTTATATCTGCAGTTTTCCTCTTTCAGATATACAGGCACAAGGTGTGATTCTTGGAGTTAACCTATGCAGAGCCAGGAGCTGGACTTCAGTGATCCTTGTGGGTCCCTTCCAACTCAGGATATTCTATTATTCTATGATATTTAACACCTTTTCTCTCCTTGATATTGGCACATTTAGAAAGACTGCAGCGACATCTTGATGACTACAGTTTTCTCAGAAAGGGGAGGAACAGATTCCAGCACTATTGCATTTTTTTTGTGTTTTTGTAGAAAAAGGTTTTAGGTTTTTCATACTTATTCCTTGATTTCAAGCTCAGATACTTAGCAACAGAAAGTGCTATCCTGACACCACTGCTTACAGGAATTTCCCAGAATGATCCAGGGTACTTCTACCATTTCAGTCCCAATTTTCCTTCAGGTGAAAGTGATATAAGTCTTTATTTTAAATTACATTCTTTCTCTCTGTCAAATGTTGTGCTCTCTAGCAATGACTGATGACTTTGCACTTTAAGAAGTTGTTTAAAAATATGCATACCATTACAGGTGGTTACTTAAGTTACATAAGTTTAAAGAAAAATATTTAAACACAGAGGCCTGGATTCAGGTAACCCAATTAAGATGCCTGAGTTAGGATCAAAGCCACAGTTTGTTCTTTCTAATTTCCAGAGAAACAGGCACCACCAGGAGTAATTCAGTATCCTTCAGCATACGAATTACTCTGTAAGACCTGAACCACTCTCTGCAGATACCTGTCTGTACTGATGGATAGGCAAAGGCAAAACCAGCCCTGTTCATGATGGTGCTGTCCCAGTATAACATGAACCCAGGCCACTGTATCTTAGAGGAGCTTACTTTCTTGGCTTTCAGCTGCTTTAAGGGTATATCAAATTGGGCATTGTGAAAAACTTGGCCACTTTCAGGTTCCTGAGTCCATTTCAACTGACAGATTTAACAGTGGTAGACAACTGCATGGTAAAAGGCAGAGCAATCCTCTCTTCCATCCTAGGGGCAGGGACAAGGAGAATTCAGGTCCTTAACCAGCTGCTCATCCAGGACATTTCTGTTTGTTTGTTTTGGCCCTACAACATGACAGTAGTCAATACCACTTCTTATTCTTCAGGAAAAGAAAGTGAAGTGCTTCAGGCAGCACAGACAGCTCTGCACCCTGATGGTCTGTTAAGGGGCAGGCAGGACTATGCATTCCCTGGTTCACATTAGTTGCTCTCTGTGGCAACCTCTACTAGCCGTAGTAGCCCCAAAGGGTTCCCTCTTTATTTTAGGCAAGTTTTCCATCCTGAAACACAAATCCTATCTGGCAGCCATATGGGACTCTGCACCCTTTATCCTGCATTGGATGAGACAAAATGGAGGATCAGGGACTCTTTTCCCTCTGTACGTGCTCTGTCTTCATTTGCAATGTGCAGACCTGTACCGGTCTACAGGCAAAGTCCTCCCTGTCTTATACATACCTTACCATGTCAGTTTGACAATGGTTGCTCAGGAGACAATGAAATTACGCACAATGACACTTCATGGATGGAACTGGGAATGATATTTTGCTATTGTTCATGTACTTATAAATGAAAGAGAAAAATAAATTATATCCTTTAAAAATTAAAAACAGACATGAAAAAGTTGGTCTATAGACTTTTTTTTTAAAGTGTAGTTTTACTGACAAAGCTTATAAAAACATTCCAAAGTAATGTAGTGTGATGACCCTTGCTCATAATCACAGAAAGCCTCTCCAAGTTTTTTTATTTTTTAATAAGCCTATCATTAATCTTCAGTGAAAATAATATAGATTTTATGAAGAAAGCTCACCAAAGTTCTTGGAAAACTTACAAGACATTTAACAGCTGAACAGTGTATCTCACAAATGGACTTTAAAGGTGCTCTTTCAAACTGAAGCCTTTATTTGATCTGGTTTTATAGTTAGCAATTGCTTTGGTCTGAAACCTCACCCATCCTTTCCAACTAATAAACAAAAGAATCCTGAAATATAGCACTTGTTGGAGGTACAGCGTAAAAGCCTCTGAACCAGTAAGTATTGCTCTTAGACTCTTGAAGTTGGATTTATTGTTTGTTCTAAGATATCCTACTGCATCAGAACTGTATGTGTGTATATACTGCACAAAATAAACTATGGGATTAGCAGTATTAATGTATATATAATGAAGATGTAGACGAAGTGATGGATTTTTTTAAATTTTCTTTTGTGAATTTTTTTTTGTTGTTTGGTAACATTGAGCATTACTCAAATGTTTTCTCCAATAACTTTAATCTGGATTTCCTTTCTGATAAAACTCTAGCTGTTTGCAGATCCACCCGTCAGTTTTACGAGGGTATCTTTGAGACATCACAATTATAAAACAAACTGAAAGGAAGAGCAGCTGTACTTACAAACAAACATCACAGGCACAATTAATCTGCTTCTAGGGTTTATGAGGGGAAGCATAAAATATCAAATAAAGGGTAATGGGAAATATTTAAAAAATGCTGAAACTGGTAACAATCCACAGAGCAGAGCAGCCAGTGCACACTCAGGAAACAGAATGTAGCTAGTAACTCATTTGGTTGTAAGCCACCAGTTCTCTACCTCCCAACCTAAACTGTATGGCTGTTTCATGTTTCTGAAAGAGATACAGTTCTATATATATATACTCCATTTACTTTGTAGATTACAATTAAAAAGATATTCCTTTTTTAAAAGTGAAGATGGTAATAAAATCTTAAGAGGCCAATTTTGGGTTTTGTTGTTTGACTTAAAACTGGTATGATCCTGTTCTTGCCTTTAAAATTTATGTCCCTGCTTAGATAAAAGAAAAACATATACATACACATGCTCTTTTGTGTTCTCTCTTTCTTTCACTCACGCACCTCCAAGCCAACAACCATACTGGAAAAAGGCATTGAATTAAGCAGGTGTATGGCTACTTTGGATAATTTTTTTAAATCTCACAGTATATTTTAAGATTCTAAAAAGGAAAGATTCTTCTATGCTAAACAACAGACATTATCTTCAACTCCAAAATTTCATTTTAGAATCTGAATTAGTTGGATGGTGTGTTTGTGATTTTCTTATCCTTTTCCTAATCTTGACAGAAAGCTTCAACAAGTACCAAACTGAAATAGTTAGGTATATAAAATACCCTGAGCTTTAATATTTGAGACTGCATCTTCTCGTGTCACATGTAAAGCATCTTTATCTCTTTTTGTCTCACTGTTCATGGAGCTATAAAAGTACCAAAGAGACTCCAGTGGTCTGATCAGCTCGTTGTCACATTTCTACCATATATTTCTAAAATCACTCTCTTTGACGTGATAAAATGTGCATTAGTGAATAGATGTTGGCATTATTATGACATGCGTTCCCATTTGCCCAAGAGAAGATGTTTCATTCAAGATACACAACAAATACAATGAGAATTGTTCTTTAAAGAAAAAAAGAAGGATTTCTTCCTCTCACAGGAACACAGTGGAAGAAGGTTCTTTTTTATTATAAAGTTCACTTGGCTTTGGTTGTACATAAGCTTTTTATCAACAGGCTGTCAACAGGGGACACTTCCTATGAGTTGGTCACAAGAGTGTCATGCACTGTCTCAAAGGAAGCTGCGTATTAGATCTTTCTTGTTTGAGTTCTGTAAGCATGGAGGGTTTTATCACAGGGACAGTTCCAACTTAAACTTTGGTTTCAAAGGGTAGTTTAATTAGTGGCTTTGAAAGGACCTGTCTGTGGTTGATTCTGATCTCACTTAAATTAAAGCAGTTGTGTAAATGCAATATGAGATCTTGTGTTGTAAAGCAGTTCCTTGATGCTTATTTTGAGGAAAATATATTAAAAAAAAAAAAAGTTTAGCAGAGAAAACAAACCAACTTTTAAAAGATAGAATAAAAAATCCATACTAAAGAGCAAGAGTCCAATGAATTTTTCCAAGAAGATGAAGGCATAGTGCCTTTGGATTTCTGCCCGTTTGTGCACATGAGGAATGTTGGTGTCTTGGGATAACCACACTCCTTGTCATGTATTTTGCTTTACATGGACTCAGAACTGTCATCGCAATGCATATAAACATTTTTTATTTTCTTCACCTGCTCATGTGGTGCACACCTGGGGCTTGCTGGCAGCACACTTGGCTTCAGCTAGCGAGGGAGAGACACTGCCAGTTTGGAAAGCTAGCCTTGTTCCCTTCATATAAGTTAAGCCTAGTTGATCCCCCGCTGTTTTTATGGAGTGGTTAAGGACAGGGCTGAAAAACTTTAGCTTCTACTGAAAATTCAAAAACCTGTGGGGAGAGTAGACTTGTAGAGATTCAGCCCCATCAGTGCTTTGGTTAGACCTGTTTGGAGCAGGGGTCCCTCTCCTTTGCCTTTCTGCTCTGAAGTTTACCCCTGGTGACTCCTGAGTTTTCTGTCTTTGCAGCAGGAGCAGCATCAGTGCGAAGTGCTGTGCCAGGTGGACAGTGAGCGGCCCTTTAGAAGTCAGCTACATGGCACAGGGCTCTGTTGTTGCTCTATTAACCTAATGGCTTGGACTGAAACCTTTGTTGCTGCTTAGTGCTTCCTGGAGTAAAGGAAGTGTCAGCTGCAGATTGCTCAGAGCTGGCTGAAACATTTATAGAGGAACTGAAATTTTCATTGATTTGAGTTCATGGGCATTACATAAAAATTCAAGGCTTCCTGCTATTTTTTTTTGCATTAGTAAACATTTTGTTGAAACGCTTTCCGGTGTCTGGTTGTCAGTCTCCCAGGCCTGAGAGCTGCAGGAGAATGGAAACAGCGCAGGGGGAAGCTGTTGAAAGGTGTCTTTTGATGAGCAGTGAGTTGAAACCTCAATGCTGAGGCATCTTCTAGACCATGAACAGATGCCATTCTTACAGATGCGCACACTGACACAGAAATACAGGTATATGTGGCAATTAGGGGACTGAAACCTTACTCCTGCTCAGAAGGAAGATGTGTTACCTCTTTCTTTCTGAAAAAATAGATGCCTACATGCCCTTATTGATGCTGTGGCCAACCTGTTTGGGCCATTTTGGGGTAAGTGGAGTTGGAGACCTGTCCCTGCCCACGAATGCCTACTCCTCACTCACTCATGAGAACAGATCTTTCCTCACCTCGCCATAGCAAAAGGTGCTTTCCCTGGGAAAAAAATGTCATTCCTAAGCCTCTCTACTCCTGCAGGTGCAAAACATTGTGGTCATAACTGAGTCTGAAATGGGAGAATTTTGTTGGTTTATTCTGAGGGGACAACTCGTGCTCGGAGTTAAGACTGATGTTCATTACTAGCAGGAGTGAACAAATTGAACACACTTGGATTTGATTTATGGGTGTGATCTTTGAAAGTGGAACTCTATGGTGATGGTTATAATGTAAGTAACAGCACCAGAACCAAGAATTTGGAAGAACCTATGTGCCTCTGGCATCCTGTTTCCTCTACATACCCCAGCTATCCAGAGAATGGATGCCTACACGTATTTTTGATCAAGCTAATCCACAACTATGTATGTGATCAGAGTATTTTCAGGTGCAGTGCTTTAGGAACAGCATTCATATTTCAGTAATCCCTGAAAGGCTGCCTTGGACAAGACTCTTCCCACACACAGTGTGTGGCATTCTGCTGTAAAAAAACCCAAGGGTGTTTCCAGTTAAAATTTGGCCTTCACATCAAGTCCATCCTTTGGCAGAAGAGTTTGCATTATGTCATGAAGAAGCCCAATAATCCTATAAACACAAGTCCTTGAGGTATGGAGCTTTTTTAGAAATAGGACTATTTACCATGTTATCAACATTTATCCAGCTGGTCAGAAAATGAAAAGACAGAGAGTGAGAGATTATGCAAGTATGTATATGTCTTTAGTAGATTATTGAAACAAGCAGCAGAACTATCCAATTTTCTTGGGCCAATTCCACAGTGATTTAAAAGCAATGCTTATTACAAAGCATGGAGTTCAAGCTGTGGAATTCGTCTCTTTGCTTCCTGACTCTTTCCACTCTTCCTCACCAGCACACACTGAATTCAGTGCTGTCAGACAGAGTTTGTGATGGTGGGAGGGATTCGACTGGACCTGCTTTAGGGATAGAAACCCTTTGAATAATTTGCAACCTGACTGAGCATTTGGATTCAAAGTTCAGATCCCTGCTTTTGATTTTTGCCCATACCTATTTACTGACATGTTCGCTACTGGCCATTGTCAGAGAAAATATTTTGGACTAGATGGACTTTTGACCTGACCCAGTACATCTGTTCTTACAGCAAGTGGTGCTTTGCACAGGAAGTTGGTGATGCAACTTCACAGATTGCTAGTTAGGTCTGGACTGGAGTTAAAGATGTTCTTTCCCCCCTATAAAGCTGAAGATGTTTTGCACTTTGGCCACCACATAGATACATCTCTTTCCTTCAGGGACACTCCAGCTAGCTGTTCTCTGATGGAAGATAAGGTCTGTTACTAATACACTCAGCCTCACTGAAACACATTTTTCTGCTTTGGCCCATAAAATCCTGATTTGTAGATCTTTGGAACATTCTGTCTGGTTTATTTATTGATTATTTATTTATTCTTTCTGGCAGAAGAACGGAAGTTGCTTATTTGTGGGATACTAATGATGAATTTTATTCTGAGGTCTTCATGAATTAGATTAATTAGACTCTGTGATTAAGTCTTTCTGGATTTGAACACCTGTGGAAGGTAAGGGAAAGGATTCTTGAGATGCTTCACAGCATTCTTTGGCTATATCAGCACACCAAACAGATCCAGGACATGCAATCACCCCTATTGTCAAGTTCTTTACACAGTTCTGGGCTAGACAGCATTCCCCAGACAGGTTTACCCTACCATCATGTTCATTCCTCACCTGACTTTACTAGTCAATGCTTTCTTAGAAGTAATTTTTTTTGTCAGTTCTTTGTTATTCTCTGAACAGTCTTGCTGAAAAGGAAAAGGCAGAATATCTGTTAAATTAATGATTATTTCCTTCTATCTGGGATTTGTGTACTGCATCCAGTTTTGGATTCTCCGTACAAGAAAGACATGGACATATTAGAGCAAGTCCAGTGAAGAGGAATCAGGGCTTTTCTGCTGCCTACAGCTACCTAATGGGATGGTATAGAGAAGACTAGACTCTTCTCAGAGATGCTCAGTGATTAAATTCTGATGTGAAAACCACAGGAAATTCCAGCTACATACGAGGAAACAGTTTTTCACCATGAGGGTGGTCAAATACTAGAATAGGTTGTCCAGAGAATCTCCGGAACCTCCATCCTTGGAGATTACTCAGAGGTTGACTAGACAAGAACATGAGCAACCTGGTCTAAATTGACACTGCTTTGAGTAGAGAGTTGGATTAAAGATCTCCAGAGGTTCTTTCTCACCTAAATTATGTTATAAGTCTATGATTATAACTGAGAGATAAATCTAAGGGAAACTTATCCTCTTCTCCCTCACAGACTATTAGTACTTGTGGTTTATAAGTGCAAAAGAGCATGTATTTTGTTATTTATTTGGACTTTTTTCCTCTTTATTTATGTCAGATATATCTACATTTGTGCAATTCCACTCTTTCTATATAAAATTCTTATGATTCATACCAAGAGAAGACAATTTCATTGACATTATTTTGAATTTGTATCTCTGTCCTTCCCTGTAAAGTAAAGAACTAGTTCAGAGAACTATGGGGATCATTTCTAAAAGATTTTAGACATGACTACTAATTTTTGATGCCTCAGGTTCACTTAATTTAAATTGATCTAATCTAATTAATTTTTTAAAGATTAGAGCTTGTTATTGTGGCCTCAATGGGCTGTAACCCAATTGCTGTTAACAAAAGCAGAAAATACATCAGCACATCCACAAAACAGAAAATGGGTTTTTCAAATTGGATTTGCAAAACCAGACCCTTATAAAATCTGATATTATTTCTGAAAATCTGCTAAGTGCAAGTAAGTGAAATCCAGGAATCAGAATAAGTGTAGAATACTAATCAATTTGCAATCAGTCTAAATGCCAATAAAATTAGTATGAATCACTTTGACTGTTAGATGAGCAACATCCTTCCTGTTCAGATATTTAGTGTTGTAAATACAGATATTCGAATCACAAGTTTAACCACAGAAATACTGTGAGGAAAAATACCAAAAGATGTGATTTATAATGTTAATACACTGAGCCTGTCTGGTGTGAACGAGATGTTCCTGAAACCTGAGCACAATCATTCTTATTTGACTATTTATGGAGTCAATAAAATGAAAGATCTACATCTTCTCTCCAGCCAGATGACCTCATGAGTGTATGGTAGGTCTCAGAAAGAGGAGTGATGAGCACAAAAGTAGTGTTTTTCAGAAGAAAGAACAGAAGTTTAGAATCTCATTTCGTTTTCAGACTCGAAAAAATGTAGTAAGAACTCATTGGATTATAGCTCTGAATTTATTCTTTCTTTCCTCAAATTCTTTACATTCTTTGTCTTTTCAAAAGTAAATTTAAAAACAGAAGAAGAAAGGAACTAACTGGAAATAATTTTTAAATTTTGAATACTTGCAGCTACTGCATGTCAGATAATTCTACATGTTCTCTAGCAACTGGATGTGTCTGTGTTTGCCCAGCTCTGTGTGTGTGTATGTTTGTAAATGCACTTGCATTGTGATGAGTGGCAGGGAAAGAAAACCACAATCAGCTGCAATCCCACAAGATCAGAAGAACACTTACTCTGACATGGCTTGTGCTGATGTTATGAAAATGCTAGAATGTAAATACAAACTATTTTCATGCCAACATCCAGGCCTTTGTGAAAAGTGGTGTTCATTTCCCAGACCTTTCTCTGGAGTAATTTGCAGTAATTTATAGTCACTGTGAATAGCCACATCTCCTTTGTGAAGCACACATTTGTTTGAAATATTAATCAGTTCCATGAAAGGAATTGCATTTTTGAACATTTCCCACTGATACATGACAGAATATACACCCATTACTCTTTTCTGTGGTTTTCCTAAAGGGCTGTTTTCCCTCATGTTATTACATCAGGAGAATGGAAGGTGCTTTCAACACCTTCTAACAGTAGCTCCAAAATGAGAAGTCAGAAGACCATCTGCTTGCTGGGCCTTCCTCTTGTTACCATGTTTACATCAACTCCTCCTAAAAACCACCCACTGTTTCTGTAGTAGAAGTATTCTTCACTTGTGGAGAAGGAATTAACTAAAAAGACATATGTTTTTGTTTGATGAAGCCAAACATTTTAATGGAGTTATATATGTCAAACCTTGCTAAGCCAATGCCATTTTATATTACACAGAGGACATCAATTGTTAAGAAAGCTGCAGTCATGATAACCCACTGAGACATTTACTTTTCACTCTAAACAGTTGCAACAGATCAAACAAACTGACACTTCAGTACTAGGTGGGTTTTTTTGAAGCATTGAACTATCAAATGTATATTGAAGGAGTGTCAAAGTCCACTATGATATGGCCAGGTTCTTTCAGGTATTCTGTTTCATGTTTAATACCAGTTTTACTTATGTGAAGATTTATGATGTTACAAAGACCTACAGCAATGTACTAAAATGTACACACTATAACAAAGAGAGATCAAAATAATTTCATGGAGTGATCCCAGAAACAGTGTTAATATTTATTAGTATTGTTCTACAAGCAATTCACCTTCCCTGGAAGCCAGAAAAGCAGTGGTCTCTGCAGTGGCTATTGTTGTCAAGCACCATTGAAAATAATCTGCAAATTATTATGTGTGATTAAATTAACCACTAGGTATAGATAGAACCATAAAATCATAGAATTATGGAATCATTACATTTGGAAAATACCTCCAGGGTCGTCGAGTCCAACCTTTGACTGAACACCACCATGTCAACTGAACCACAGCAATAATTACCACATCCAGTTGCTTCTTGAACACTTCCAGGGATAGCAACTCTGCCACCTCCCTGGGCAGCCCATTCCAATGCCCGACCACCCTTGATGTCTGATCTGAACCTCCTCTGGTACAGCTTGAGGCCATTTCCTCTTTCCCTGTTGCTGGCTGCTTGGGAGAAGAGACTTACCTCTACCCTTCTACAACCTCCTTTCAGGTAGTTGTAGAGAGTGATAAGGTCTCCCCTGAGTCTCCTTTCCTCCGGGTTAAACACTCCCAGCTGCCTCAGCTGCTCCTCATATGATTTGTTCTCTAGACCCTTCACCAGCCCTTCTCTGGACTCACACCAGCACCTCAATGTCTTTCTTGAAGTGCAGAACACCTCATTCCACCTGATTTGTAAATGTGGTAGAATCATTAAAGTCTTATTTTGAGGGTAGTCATCAGAGCTATCATAAGTATGCTGTAGACTGTATTAATTTCTCCTACTTATAGGCCCTTGAATGAAGGCCTAGGTATGAAGTAACATCTAGAGCTTTGGTAGACAAATGTGAAAGGGAAAAGATAAAGGGTTGTTTGTGTTTTTCAGCGCTAGCCAGATTCTGGTGTACCATTAAAAGTATACAGCAATGATTTACATTCTTGATTTGTAATGAACGGGTAAATACCATTTATAAATATTTGGTGCTTTATCACTCTCATATTCTTGTACCAGCTCGTACATAGTCATTCTAATGGGTGTAGAAAAGTTTTAGCAAAAAATGTGTTCTATCATGGTCTCAGAGGTCACAATCCTGAGTGCAGTGACACTGCATTTTACACAGTCAGTGTAAAGGGGAGTGCTTGTCACTTACAGGAACACAGAAAATTGCCCCCTGAGACGGCCTGTGATGCACACAGCATGGACAGAAGTTCTCTTGTCTTAAATTTTCCCAAATTTCAAATAATCTGTTCTTGGACATTTCTCTGCTTTAAAGTTATTCCTGAGAAAATCCAAATTCCTTTCCTTGGCTGAAGTGTCTCTGAGAGGCTTCCCCCATTTGATTGCCTGATGCTGTGTTCCAGAATTGCTGATCACTTAACACATATGGACCCCAGAATATTAACTTTGGCAAGATCCCCAGGCTCTTTGCAAAATAAGAATTCACACTTCTCAAGCCAAGTGTAAGTGGAAGGTTCCCACAACACTGGTGAATACAGACAGGTTCTTGAAGGCTGTTCACATCCAAACAACTGAAGAGTTTAAAGCTGTTGACCGGCAATACCGCTTACGTTCCATTCTTGTGGTAAGAAGCAACCTATTAAATTTTCCTTTTGAAGACATACTGCTTGAAGATGCCAGAGAATTAGGACTTTTCCTAGCCAGTGTTAATAACATGCAGTTTAAGCTGGAGAATTTCAATCTATTCAAGTTCATTTTATTTTACATGGAAGAAAATCTACTCCTTAGCAACAACTTAAGTATGGTAAAAATAAAAGTTCTATGGGATTTTTTTTTGTCCATGAGTCCCCTACCTGCTTATCCAGTAAAAACATGCTTTCATCAGTCCATCTCAATGCTTGGAGCTGGAATCGGTGGAAATAAAGTCACAAGCAAAGGAAAATTATACTCCCATATTGACTTTAATTTGGCTTTAGCAAACCAACCTTTTTTAGTTATATTGGTATCTTGCCTACTAACCCTTGACTCAGAGGCAAATATTAGAAGTACTTCTGTTACTTGGTTTACAACTTAGCAAACACATGGTGCTTGGTTAAAAATCTCCGACAACTAATTCACGGTCATCCAACAAGGCAAAACTGCACTGAGGTGCTACCACCTGGGAGTTACAAGTGCAGAGGAGATTCTCCCTGGGGTTTCACAGAGACGTGGTGTAGCCTTGCACACCACTATTCTGTGGGAGGTTGATTTTAACACCAGGAGGTTCATACCGAGGAGATGAAAGTTGCTCAGTGGTTTCTCCTTTACTGGTGGTAAAAAGATTTCCATGTGTTTTTTTTTAAAGGGTGCCAGGATATCAATCCATTCTCCCACCTAACAATTCATTCTTCTGTTGTATGGATTCTGTTTATACATACAGTACGTCTATATACCCATACATCTGTCTTTGTAAGTTCAGAAGCCTCTTCTCTTGATGCTGACATCTGACCAGGGTACAGCCTGGGACTGCATCAAGGATTTAGGGCTGTATTTACTTTTGTACTGAAATAGACTAAGTCACTGTCAGTTTTCCAAAATATATTCTTCCTTTTCATAAGAAATGGCATGATGATTGCCAACAGAGTATAGCAGAAAAAAATGGGAGACCATAGGAAAGTTTGCCACTAAATTTTACTTTTGCTTCAACTCATATCCACAAGCCAGGTGGTAAGAAAGCATTAAAAAGTGCAGCTGAAAATATTGTCCTTTGGACAGTTTTGAAACTAAATTTAGCATAGGAGCAGGAGAGGTAAAATATTCATCCTCCAATAAAGAGATTCTTGCAGGATTTATTTTTAGCTGAAGTGTATCTTTATAACTCCATCTAGAGTTCAACTACAGCTTATCTTTTATTATAATGATATTTCACAACTGTAGTAAAAAAGTGATGGTGCAGATTTATTCCAGATACTTTTAATCTGACTGACTCAAGTACCAATAATAGCCTATGAAAGGCAACATACACCTGAGTGTGGGCTGTGTGACTGCTTCTTTTCACTATTCCCTTAATTAGATAGCTGGGAAAAATTAGCTTTAAAGTATAAAATGTAGTCAAGTACTTCTCCTTAATCAGGATCATGTGCATAATGAGATTGACAACAAACATCAAGAAACCACAGCTAAGAGGACTACTGATGGTACTGGGAAACATTAAACCATTAGTAGCTATTTATTTATATGCATAAGTAGGGAACCAACTAAAAGAATAAGAATAAGAATAGCTTCTACAGCATAGGCTGTACACACAGCACTACTGAAGGATTCTTTCCTATGTTCACATGCATTTGTTATCTCTTAGCCAAACAGTTTGCAAAAATATGAAGTGATATAACTAGCTGAGTCCCTACAGAGAAACAAATGCTTATCTGACGATGACGTCTGCTGGAAAAAGCCCAGCAGTCATGGGTCACTTGCAAATTATAACCTTAGGCCATTATCATCTCATAGCCCTTCAACTGCTTGTGTGAAATGTGTTGATGGTCTCAGTCCAATTCGTAGCAGACAGGTGTCCGCATCACTGGAATCACCAGGTGGAGATGACTACATTTTTTCCCATTAAAAAAGGTGATTATAGCTAACACAGTCTAAAACATTAATATAAAGTACTTATAGTTCCCATAGCAGATGTTACAGAAACTTGGAATCCTGCTCACTGGAGAAAATTGTGCCCAGATGCTTGTACTTAAACTTTATGGTCCGAACTCTGCCCTCAGATGTACACATAACTCCCACAGGTTTCAGGGGAATAATGTTCATGGATGTCAGGGACATGTCTAACTCCTTTCACAGAGTCCATATTGATTTTCAAGTGCATTGTGGGACCCGTTTTCAAAAACCAGCAGCATGGTTGATGATGAGGTAGATGATAATGCTAGAGCAGCTCATAGAAGCCTCATCCAGCATCAGGGCCAAAGGGTACCAAGCATTGCTCAAACACAGGTTAGTGTTTCGTGTTCTGATAAAGCTAAGCTTCAGAGACTGGGAGCCTTCAGACAGTTTTGCTTTCAAGAATGATGCAGTAGTCCCCTGTGGAGATTTTAGCTGACTGAGTGTTCTTGTCAGTGCTGATGGCAACAAATTCTACTTGTGTATCAGCAGCTCCCAGAAGCTCTAGTTCAAGACACCAATGTGTGCACAGACCTGACCAACACAGGTCTGTTTGAGGTCACATGATGTGCCTGTCACCATTGCATTTGCATGCTTTTATGTAATAGCTTAATCTTTGACACAGTTAATTTTAACTACTACATGAGCTGCTATACAATCATTAAGGTAAATACATCCTGAATTACTATTTGGGTTTTAAAATATTAGAGCAGCTTAAGAGCCCAAAATGAAAACTGTGTTCAAATACAAGATTAAAAAACATATTAATTATTCTTTTCTTCATATTCGTAATGTTGGAGTTGTGATATGAAGTGCCATAAATTTACCTAACACTGTGAGATTAATCTGTCAGCATAATCTGCAGATAATGTCCTAAGGGCTGTTATAAAACAAGGCCTTAACAAAAGCATAATGTTTTTAATGGTCATTAATAATGATACACAGAAAAAAGGGATTTCTCACTTTAATGTGGAAAAGTTAAGTTCAGTTGTCTGAGTGCTGAGTGTCTGACATGTACAGCTACATGCTCCCTGTAGGGAAATAGACGCATCAGAATGTTTAATTCCATCCTGAAACATGGAATGAAACCTCCCTGGAGATTCCTTCATCTTTTTCTAAAGACTACTGAGTGCAAGACAGCACGTTTAAATGACATTACTAATTTTTAACTTGCCCCTCACCAAGAAGATTATGCTGAAAACGTCTGATTAACATGGCTATATTTTCCACTGGGCAAACTAACATCTATGCAGTCATGGTCCTTTAAATAACGTCTATGAAGATATGGCCCTTTAAAAAAATTTTATTTCAAAATCTCAGTGAGGCAAAAGCGTGTCTGACACACATGTGGTTCCTCTGATGTGCAATTGTGGTCCTCAGTTCACCCTCTTGGCTGTGCAAAATGGAAAGATTTCAGTTTTGAGAGAACCAGTACTAGTTATACTACAGAGACTAATCATGGGTTGAAAAGTATTTTAACCATGTCCTAATTAGGTATTAAAGAGGTTCTGATATATTTTGGAGAATTTATTAATTATTATTATTATTCATCATTACTCATTATTATTTAGTATTCAAGAAAGAAGAACTGACGAACAGGCAACCAAATGAGACAGGTATAAGAATTTATCTTTGTCAAATTGGAACCGTCAGGATCAGGTAGCATTCTCCACAGTTTTGGGAAAAAGGCTCATGTGCTCCTGGTCTGAATACAAGCAGGAAGAGAGTGCAGAACCAGAGACCTTGCTGAAGGTACTCCCAGGTTGTCAGGTCTCAGTGCAGCCAATGTGAAAAATACCCTGCTCTTGCATGGGATGGAGAATTGAATGTCTTGTCCAACCCTTTTCCAATCTTTGCAAGGCTCTTGCATTTTAATGAAGCAGTGGATTACTTCTGATCAAGAAAGAAGGCTGTATGTCAGACACTGCAGAATTTCTGGAGAACTTCTGGAGAACTGGGAGTTCTTGGGAATTTCAAGTGAAGCCAGTTAGGAAGCACTGTGCTGACAGAAGAAGGGAAGGCAGACAGTAAGGCCCTTAGAACAATGCAAATGTTTGCATCAGAAAAACTAAGATCAAAGTTTTACTTAAAATGTGAGACACAAAACTGCTAAGAAAATGAGGATTGGTACAGATAAGGTACGAATTTATACATAGCACTGGTACGAAGTGCAGAAAATACATGATCATATCAATAATAAAGGAGAGTAAACACAACTAATAAATAACAAATAAAAATTAAATAATTAAATGTGAAAGTTATGTTTACCTTGACAATTCTTAGCAGATGGCCAACCTACCTAGAAGGAAATCATGTCCACCCACGCTAAAGTTAGAGTCTATGGGTGGGATTCTGTTGCCTAAACATGGGCAAGCAGGGGCATTTGAGATGCCTTGAATTACCCAAAATATCTGAGTGGAGCTGGGAGACTCAGGACTTCAGGGAAGACTCTGCTTGCTTCTGCAGATTCAGGTGAAGGCCAAGTAGGACACAGCTCAGGGCCTAAAATGACACAGAATCTTTCAGTTTGGGCAATGCAGTCTTTCCCTGAGTTATAAAACAGATTTTGGGTAACTGCTGAGATGCCCTTATGTACAGCTGGAGAGACAGCAATGTAAGAAACAGTAGCAATGAGCCTAACCCTTCTCTTCCAAGTTCATCAAAGATAAAAAGGTTTGTTTCACTACATATAGGAAAATCAGGTACCACTAATGCTAAATTACCCCATCTGAATAAGAGAGGTGTATTTATTTTAAATTTCTTCAATATTTTCTGATAATCTTATTTAATGTTAATGTGATTATAATTCAATATTGTAAAGATCTGTAGTTTGCATTTATACTCTGTATATAGAATACATATAATACATATATATATATGTAATAAAAGCTATACTGCTTTTCATATTGTGATTTTAATTTATTTCTAAATTATTGTCAGTGTTGGTCACTACGACCAAATTGAAGAAGCAACACCAGTCTTCAGTGACTAGGGAAAGAAGAAGGATTCCTTTTGGGGGACTTCAGGAGTCTGGGAAATGCTGGCTGGTGACAGCATGCTTGGGACAGAACTGACTGTCCCAAGAATTTAAAAATATTGTGCATGTTGATTGCCTAAGTCAGAATGCGTTGCATACGGTGCAGGGCAACTCTGCCTTAGACACTAAGTTAGCAGAAGAATTTCCAAATGCTTGTGGTTCAGCTCAAGTGTTTGTGAGTTGACTGTAGTTGCTTTGAATAAACATAACAAATCCTAACCAGCTGTGCACGGCTGTGCAATGCACACATGGACACACACCCGCACGCACTCCTAAAGACTCACACACACACACGTACACGTATTAATGTCTGCAGTGTGTGTGCCTGTGCATGTGTGCATGGGTGTGCATTCCCTGGGTGCTTTGGAAAAGATCGGTTTCCCAAGGCTGAAAACAATTACCAATCAAATCATCTGGGAGGAAAAATTTAATCAGAAAAATGTGAATGGTAATTAAAAACTGTTTACTTCAAGCCCTAAATGGAGTAATCCCACAACTGAAAAGCTTGTTTAAAAGGACCAAAATACTTACTAATGAAAGCAGCAGTAACTATACCTATATCTGTAACAGGTGTAGCAAGAAAACAATTCATAATGTGGATTTGGTTGACTTTTTTTTCATGTTGGGAGCTGTGAAAATCTGACACTGTAAAGAGGAAATCTGGTTGTTAGTGTTAAGGACAATATGAAGAAAGTACTTTTGGGGGAACAAAAATAAAATGAACAGGGTTATTGACCACTTTTAGAACAGTAAATAACAATACGTAAAAAGAGAAATATGTTTAGTAACTATTTTTATTATTAATTGAATGAAAAAGGTAGATAATAAATTATATAAAATATTTTTGTCTAATAGTAATCAATGTTCTTAAATAACAATTAGTGTTAGATCCAGATTTTTTTCATTTGAGAGTTTAAAAATAGCTGCCCAGGGAAGATTTTAGAATCCACAGCATTCTCTTTCAGTGAGTATGTCAAGATTTTGGAAATGTCAGACTGTTGGAAGAAAGATAGTGCCAAGACTGAACACAAAAGGAATAAATATAATGATGCTAGTGATTACAGGGTTGTCAGGGGGGTGCTGATTTTAGACAAAAGTGTGGAATTTGTATTAGTCAACCTGATGCATAATAAATTTGAAGAATTTAATTAAAGGCCAATGACGTTTGTTTATGAAAATAGATTTCAAAATACTTCGGCATAGCAATAACATTACAGCAACATATTACACTGATGGTAAGAGAAAAAGGTCAGTGTTATATATTTTAATTTTTGTTGATGTTCTTTCATTAAGATGGAGAGGACATGGAATCAGCATAACATTAAACAGAAGTAATCTGCCTAAGCAATAGATCCCAAAAAATGATTTTAAGCAGGTGAAAAAGAAGGTAATTTCTTTAAAAAGGATGAAAAATTATGGATGATAAACAGCTGCAAGCAGACTCTTAATGTGGACTAATTCATCAATAGCTCCTCAGATTTGGCGCAAAGCACCCTGGGGCTTTAGTTTGATGTCCACAGTGCAAAGATCTATGAAGAACAATGAGATGGAGTCAGAGAAGAATACCAAGAGGTTGTTCAGAAGAGCACCAAATCAGCTTCTGAAGAACTCACCTGAAACAAAATCTAATAAACTGGGTTTTAACCATTTGTAGTAAATACTCACATGCAAAAAATAAATGCTGCAGAATACTTTAAAATCAAGGGATCCTAGATTTCATTACATACTTTATGCAGATATAAATTATTCTGCCTCTGAAATATCAAAAGAAAAGCTTGAAGTATATTTCCAGAATAATTCTAAATGAATAACAGTTTATATATCCAGTACTCAATACTTCAGTATTTAATGATTATTTTATTTTATACATTTTCTAAAGGACTAAACTTGTCTGCTTGAGCCACAGAGCCTGAGCCCAAGACCATATAAGAGCCAAAGTAAATAACAGAAGCAGTGATAATGACTGACGTTTGCATCTCAGCATCAGTTACGGATTTTCATGGATTGAAATATCTTCTAGGTATGTAACAAAAGGGTAACTGCTTGAGTCACAATGTGAGTTCCTGAAAGAAAGAGGGTGCTCCTTCCAGAAGGAAAGGGGAGATGGTGCCTTATATACCAGTAAAAGCTGCTGTAAGGGTTTTTTATGAAGAGGTCTACACAACAATGACTCAAATGTGCATATTGGGCTGTGAAATGTAAGACAGCAGGAGAGGAAATGGACTGTAACAATTATTCTTGCACAAATGTTTAAGTGGAATCCCTCTCTCCTCACTGAAGTTGTTAAGCAATATCAGCCCCCTGTGTTGTGGAGGCTGTGGAGCCCTGCTGTATTGTTATCCAAGGTCACTCCTGTAGATCATCTCCTTGTGACAGAGTCATATGTATTGCCTGGAACTTGCAGAAATCTTGGAGCACCCTGGTAGGATAAAAGATTCTTGTATTCCCTGTAATGTGTTTCTCTTTCAGTTGTGAGGACACATACGGACATGGTTGGGAAGGACCTTGTTATTTCATACAATTGTATGTGCCTCAAACTACAGAGATACCCTGAAATGGGAGACAAACATCTACTACTGCAGTGGAAGAGTAACAGCCTGTATATTCATTTCAAGATACCCAGTGAAGTAGCAGTTTATATTTGCACATGGTGCAAATTTGGAAAGAACATTGTTTCCAGCAAGCTGTACTTTTATAAATTGCACAATACAGCAAAATGTATGGTAGAAGAAACATCCCAGACCTAAAAAGAAGGAGATAATAAAATTATTTTTTCCTCAAGTTCCAAGAGATTTTTGAAATTAGATAATTAGAGGAAATATTTTTTCAATTGAATTATATGAAAATGCTGAAGTACTACATTCCATAAGTTAACAATGCATTGACTGTTACATTTTCTGCAAAGGAAAAGCTCCTAAACTGGATTCAAGGTTTTATCAAATAACTTTGTCTATTAATTGTTATTAAATAGTGTATAAGTCAGGCAAGATGAAGGTAATGGAAAGATACTTTTGATGGCAAGGAACTTGAATTTCTTTCAAATTGAGGACAAATATGTATATTTAAATTTTAGGAATTGGAGTGCTCTGAAGTTGTAACCTGTTGGTGTTTATAACATGATTCTTAGAATGAAATCTTTATTATCACAGAATTTTCTACATCCTTTCCTGATCATAAGTGTAGCTCATCTAGAAAGATATCACAGAAAAACAGAAACAATGGAAAGAACTTTGATTCAGTAGTATGTAGTATCTACTGTCTGACTTCACAACTTGATTTCAGCAAAGAGTGAGTTTGTTGCAATTCGGCTACTTCCTTTGGGAAACAAATGTTTACTTTTCAGGATTTCGTCAGAATTCCAGAAGGACTGAAAAGCAAGGCAAAGGCTCCATGTACATTGTTCAGACAAGAAATGCTGTTCACAGACATCCAGCAGCACGTTCATCCTTCAGAAGTCTTTTGATGTGAAATGGTCTAGTACTCCGTCTTCAAATGCTCATTGTAGAAATGGGAATTTTCTTACATAAATAGTATTGGACAGGTTTTAGAAACCTACAGCATAGTATTTCTCCTAAGGCTGCAAATCAGAGTGATTGTATTTCTACATGTAGAGTTCTATAAACTTAAAGAGAAAAAAAAGTGCTACTTTATTAAGTTAATTTTTTAAAAGTTCAAATGTTATATCTGAGAGCACAAGAGATATGTGCATGGTACATAAAGGAAAATGGGATTTCTCTTTTGTTTCCCTTAAGAGAAAATGTTGTTTCTTATTTGACTCTAAACAGATTTGTTGGGGACAAAGTGTATGTGCATGGGTGAGAAAATAATGTCAGTCAGCTGGATATGATGATTCTACCAGAAAATAATTTGCTGGAGAATCTGGGGCATTTCTTCAAGGTCTTGTATTCAGAAAAAATATTTCACCATTAAGTGAGAAATAATATAAGCATCCAACTCCCTCAGACGACGCTGAGCAAACAACCAATAAACAAAAACAAGTGCAAATCATTCCCATGAAGACCAGACCCGAATAAGCCTTTCTTTGGAATCTTTCTGAATGGTTTCTCTGGTGCCCAGTAATGTCACTGTGCAGACTCAGCAGCTTTTCTGACTATAGGGGTGATAACCTTCGGTCTTCTCTTAATCCAGTTGTTTATTTTCCAAATTACTTAGGAGCTTGCTATGTACAAATTTTCTGTTCCCCCAACAAATATGGTTGAATTTGGTAAACAAGCTCAAATTTATTGGCAAGCTGGGAAATGCAGAATCACAGAATGGTTTGGGTTGAAAGTGGCGTTAAAGATCATTCAGTTCCAGTCCTCCTGCCATGGGCAGGGACAACTTCCCCTAGACCACATTGCTCAAAGCACCATCCAACCTGACCTTGAACACTTCCAGGAGTGGGGAATCTACAGATTATCTGGGCAACATATTCCAGTGCCTCACCACCCTCACAGTAAAGAATTATTTAGTAATATCTAATATGACAAAATAACATGACTGTGGGCCAAATAAAACCTTTGCCTGCACTCACATTCCCCATCCCAAGCAGGATTGACTCCCCTTAAAGTTTGAAATACCAGAAATTCCTTGGAATTTGTTATAATGCTGCCGTTTTCAAGTCCAACGCATGTGCAATTGTGATATTGATGGTGGTAGTTCCACCAACAGACACCTTTTTGTCTTACCCAAATTCCAGACTTTCTCTGGAGCTGATGCTTGGAGGGATGGGGAGCATGTGGAGGACTACTTCCTTCAGATTCTTATCTCTACCTCTAATCCCCACACCTTAAATCTATCAGGGTATGTATAGCCTGGGCTGCCCCAGCCAGGCTGCAATCACAATGTGTGCAGTTGCTCCAAGTTCTAAGAGTCTGCTGCAGGTGATAAAGCACAGACAGCTATTGGGTGTTTACAGCTTTTGAAAGGAAAGATAAGTTAGAATCTCATTTGGTGTAGGTTTTTCCACTGAACATAGCTATTAACTGATTTTCAAATGCCTTTGGTATTTGTTAGTAGTCAGTTTTCCCAATGGCTTTGTGAAGATCAGATAGACTGGAAGTACCATCAATTTGTGGATCTTGTACATTCACTATACTAATGAAGTTTAAAAGTGCAATTACTTCAGATTCCAACTATATCATTGCCATCAGTTACTCTAGTCCTTAAAATGCTTACTTGTACTTAACAATAAGCAGCAAAAAACTTCATGGAGGATGATGACTTTTCATTTCTTTAACACAAGAAGTGGCATGGAATCCTATTTTTTTGTTTGCATTTTTTTTCCAAGGTCAGTTAGTTAATTTTTCAATTGTAAAATCATTTGTGTCTGTGATAGTTTCAGTCTAGGCCTTCCTGGAGACCAGCCTGTAACCAGGAAGGAACTAGGAAAGTGACCAAGGAAGTATTCCACGCTATTCCTTTACGTAAACTGAGGTATGAACAAAGCCGGTCAGAGACCTCTCTCCCTCTTCTTCCAGGTTTGGGAATGGTAGGTCCCTGTCTCGGCCTTGTTTATCTGGAGCTGAGGGTTGCAGTGGCTGCTGTTGTCTGTCACGTGTGAGGGGAGAGTGCTGGGCCGTGTCCGGCCGTCCTGCTTTTCTCAAGGGAAGTGGTGAGATTTTGCTAGTTCTTTATTTTGTTCGTTACCGGGTTTTTCGATTGTGCATACCTGTTTTGGTTTTGTCCGGTTTTGTCCCTTTTTGTGCTTTTTCACATTTTCCCTTCCCCTCTTTTCCTTTTGGGAGCGATTTGGGATTCTTATGTTCATATGTACATAGCACCTTAATTGTATATCTGTAATATATGTAAAATATATATATATTTTATATAGCTTTTGCGATTCCATTTTTTTTCTTCTCTCTCTTTTGCGAGCTTTTCTTCTGTAGCCTTTGGGGTTTGGTGGGAAGCCAACTACAACTGGTTACAGCCTCTCCCAGACCAAGACTAATGCTGGCAGTGTTTTCAAGCAGCTCTGCTACTGGTATCTCCACAAGGGATTCCTTTAACAGTAGAGACAAAAAGTACAGGTGAATATCACAGAATCAAGGGCTTGCTTTGACAGAAACCTTGAACCACATCTTGTTCCTCAATACCAATAAGTTTGTTGTTCATTCCCGGCTTTCCTATAAGAAAGTTTATGACTAAGGCAAGATCAACAAGTTGAGAGCAACTTATATTCATGATTGAAAGTTGTTTTTTTTCCTCACCTTACGTTATTGCATTTTTGTCCCATGGGGATTTCTGGTGGATAAACATGGCTAAAGAAAATTCACAAATATTTTACTTAACGTTTCACAAATTATTTTTCCTATAACCTACATATTCCATTAAAATGGTCTCAATGTTGCAGCTTTTAACAATGTTTGCTTTTTAAAAATAAGTTAAATATTCATGAAGATTTTAAAATTAAATAACTTCAGATTTTTCT
The DNA here is from genome assembly GCF_003945595.2 of Pipra filicauda. Classification (NCBI taxonomy): domain Eukaryota; kingdom Metazoa; phylum Chordata; class Aves; order Passeriformes; family Pipridae; genus Pipra; species Pipra filicauda. Next base: position 1,285,227 of record NW_024103929.1, read on the forward strand.
TTGTGAAAATTTTTTCGTTTTTATCATTGCCACTAATATTAGTATCCCGAATAGATATTGTAATAACTAGAATAGACTGAAATAGTCTGAAATTTTAAAAATGAAAAGAGTTCATAATTATATTTATTCGTGCACTGAGTTCTAGATGACAAGGGAAATTATTTAGTCTGAACATTTTCCTTAATGAATATGAAAATAAAATAAAAATAGACTCCTCCATTTGTTAGAAATTACCTTATAAGAATTGATGCTGTAATTACAAGTCTTGTGTAACCCTGTGTGCCAGTTATCTTACTGAGCTGAGCATATTTAACAGACGAAGTTGAAGAAGTCAAGCAAACATTTTGCAAAACAAGTCAAAGATCTTCTGAACTGAGCCATGGCAAAGTCCTGTCCTTCGGGAGAGGGGGAGCTTGTTGTAAGTATACAGTGTAAATGTTCCTGAGTAATTTCCTTTCTGACTTCTATAAATCACAGAGTACTTTAATTGCGAATGCATTACCAGCAGACCATGGCCTAAACAGGATTATGGATTTGCATTTGTTCATAAGATTAGCCCATGTTTTTGTAGTTTACTTAAGATCCTTTCAAATGTTTTTCTCTTATCTATAAACTACTGATTGCATTTCAGGCTGCTTAATTATTAATCTCTATTAAACAAACATAGTAATTAAATATTACTTGATATAAAACATACTTTTGTTAAACATTGAGTTCATTTTCTGGCTAAATGAAATGAGAAGTAGGAGAGGAAAAGACAAATATTGAACTTTTCTCATTTAAATTTCACTTTTTCCAAGTTCATAAAATAGTTGTAAAAATGAATTCATTTTGCAAACTTCTGATATTTTACAAAGATGTTTCCATCCAATATACAATCAGTCTGCAAGTTCTAGAAATGTTTTTTTAAAACCTAGTTTGAAATAAGATGATTAGTTCAGATTGCTCGAGTCAGTCATGGTGTTCATTCTGTTAATTAAGTTATTCCTAATGAATTCTGAATCTAGTCCATTTAGTTAGAGGGTTTCAAAAACCAATGTTTGTTTTTCAGGAGTCTTTACAATACAGGAAAGTAGAATAACCCACTCTTCACAGCCATGGTGCATAGAACAAGATGTAACCAGTTTAACCTACAAAGAGGGACAATTTTGTTATATATTAGTAAAAAAATCCCACAGTTGAGGAACAGAATAAATTTTCAGAAGAGGTTGTAGAGTCCCGGTCAATGGAGGATTTAAAACCAGAAATGCACATGCCTGTAATGGTGA